>NW_027448992.1:0-702897 GCF_030867145.1 Opisthocomus hoazin
TGCGCCTCCTGCAGCCCTGCTCTAAAAATGCGAACGTCTGCAGATAGCTGGCAGCCAGAAAGAGCTAGCCTGGAAAGCTGTTGCTCAGCCTCATCTGCCCATGGCACTGCTCGCACAGAGGCACAGGAGACTGGGCTGCTTGCTTGTCTTGCCCCTACAAACTTCAAAACGTATCTAGGTGGTGCGTTACTTGCGCCTCCGGCAGCCCTGCTCTAAAAATGCGAACGTCTGCAGATAGCTGGCAGGCCAGAAAGAGCTAGCCTGGAAAGCTGTTGCTCAGCCTCATCTGCCCATGGCACTGCTCGCACAGAGGCACAGAGACTGGGGCTGCTTGCTTGTCTTGCCCCTTCAAACTTCAAACGTATCTAGGTGGTGCGTTACTTGCGCCTCCGGCAGCCCTGCTCTAAAAATGCGAACGTCTGCAGATAGCTGGCAGCCAGAAAGAGCTAGCCTGGAAAGCTGTTGCTCAGCCTCATCTGCCCATGGCACTGCTCGCACAGAGGCACAGAGACTGGGGGCTGCTTGCTTGTCTTGCCCCTTCAAACTTCAAACGTATCTTAGGTGGTGCGTTACTTGCGCCTCCGGCAGCCCTGCTCTAAAAATGCGAACGTCTGCAGATAGCTGGCAGCCAGAAAGAGCTAGCCTGGAAAGCTGTTGCTCAGCCTCATCTGCCCATGGCACTGCTCGCACAGAGGCACAGAGACTGGGGCTGCTTGCTTGTCTTGCCCCCTCAAACTTCAAACGTATCTTAGGTGGTCCTTTACTGGGCGCCTCCTGCAGCCCTGCTCTGAAAATGCGAACGTCTGCAGATAGCTGGCAGCCAGAAAGAGCTAGCCTGGAAAGCTGTTGCTCAGCCTCATCTGCCCATGGCACTGCTCGCACAGAGGCACAGAGACTGGGGCTGCTTGCTTGTCTTGCCCCTCAAACTTCAAACGTAGCTTAGGTGGTCCGTGCCGGAAGCCTCCGGCAGCCCTGCTCTAAAAATGCGAACGTCTGCAGATAGCTGGCAGGCAGAAAGAGCTAGCCTGGAAAGCTGTTGCTCAGCCTCATCTGCCCATGGCACTGCTCGCACAGAGGCACAGAGACTGGGGCTGCTTGCTTGTCTTGCCCCCTCAAACTTCAAACGTAGCTTAGGTGGTCCTTTATGGGCGCCTCCTGCAGCCCTGCTCTAAAAATGCGAACGTCTGCAGATAGCTGGCAGCCAGAAAGAGCTAGCCTGGAAAGCTGTTGCTCAGCGTCATCTGCCCATGGCACTGCTCGCACAGAGGCACAGAGACTGGGGCTGCTTGCTTGTCTTGCCCCTTCAAACTTCAAACGTATCTTAGGTGGTGCGTTACTTGCGCCTCCGGCAGCCCTGCTCTAAAAATGCGAACGTCTGCAGATAGCTGGCAGCCAGAAAGAGCTAGCCTGGAAAGCTGTTGCTCAGCCTCATCTGCCCATGGCACTGCTCGCACAGAGGCACAGAGACTGGGGCTGCTTGCTTGTCTTGCCCCCTCAAACTTCAAACGTAGCTTAGGTGGTCCTTTATGGGCGCCTCCTGCAGCCCTGCTCTAAAAATGCGAACGTCTGCAGATAGCTGGCAGCCAGAAAGAGCTAGCCTGGAAAGCTGTTGCTCAGCGTCATCTGCCCATGGCACTGCTCGCACAGAGGCACAGAGACTGGGGCTGCTTGCTTGTCTTGCCCCTTCAAACTTCAAACGTATCTTAGGTGGTGCGTTACTTGCGCCTCCGGCAGCCCTGCTCTAAAAATGCGAACGTCTGCAGATAGCTGGCAGCCAGAAAGAGCTAGCCTGGAAAGCTGTTGCTCAGCCTCATCTGCCCATGGCACTGCTCGCACAGAGGCACAGAGACTGGGGCTGCTTGCTTGTCTTGCCCCCTCAAACTTCAAACGTAGCTTAGGTGGTCCTTTATGGGCGCCTCCTGCAGCCCTGCTCTGAAAATGCGAACGTCTGCAGATAGCTGGCAGGCAGAAAGAGCTAGCCTGGAAAGCTGATGCTCAGCCTCATCTGCCCATGGCACTGCTCGCACAGAGGCACAGAGACTGGGGCTGCTTGCTTGTCTTGCCCCCTCAAACTTCAAACGTAGCTTAGGTGGTCCGTGCCGGAAGCCTCCGGCAGCCCTGCTCTAAAAATGCGAACGTCTGCAGATAGCTGGCAGGCAGAAAGAGCTAGCCTGGAAAGCTGTTGCTCAGCCTCATCTGCCCATGGCACTGCTCGCACAGAGGCACAGAGACTGGGGCTGCTTGCTTGTCTTGCCCCCTCAAACTTCAAACGTAGCTTAGGTGGTCCGTGCCGGGCGCCTCCGGCACCCCTACTCTTAAAATGCGAACGTCTGCAGATAGCTGGCAGCCAGAAAGAGCTAGCCTGGAAAGCTGTTGCTCAGCGTCATCTGCCCATGGCACTGCTCGCACAGAGGCACAGAGACTGGGGCTGCTTGCTTGTCTTGCCCCCTCAAACTTCAAACGTACCTTAGGTGGTCCGTGCCGGGCGCCTCCGGCAGCCCTGCTCCCAAAATGCGAACGTCTGCAGATAGCTGGCAGCCAGAAAGAGCTAGCCTGGAAAGCTGTTGCTCAGCCTCATCTGCCCATGGCACTGCTCGCACAGAGGCACAGAGACTGGGGCTGCTTGCTTGTCTTGCCCCTTCAAACTTCAAACGTATCTTAGGTGGTGCGTTACTTGCGCCTCCTGCAGCCCTGCTCTAAAATGCGAACGTCTGCAGATAGCTGGCAGCCAGAAAGAGCTAGCCTGGAAAGCTGTTGCTCAGCCTCATCTGCCCATGGCACTGCTCGCACAGAGGCACAGAGACTGGGGCTGCTTGCTTGTCTTGCCCCTTCAAACTTCAAACGTATCTTAGGTGGTGCGTTACTTGCGCCTCCGGCAGCCCTGCTCTAAAAATGCGAACGTCTGCAGATAGCTGGCAGGCAGAAAGAGCTAGCCTGGAAAGCTGTTGCTCAGCCTCATCTGCCCATGGCACTGCTCGCACAGAGGCACAGAGACTGGGGCTGCTTGCTTGTCTTGCCCCCTCAAACTTCAAACGTAGCTTAGGTGGTCCTTTATGGGCGCCTCCTGCAGCCCTGCTCTAAAAATGCGAACGTCTGCAGATAGCTGGCAGCCAGAAAGAGCTAGCCTGGAAAGCTGTTGCTCAGCGTCATCTGCCCATGGCACTGCTCGCACAGAGGCACAGAGACTGGGGCTGCTTGCTTGTCTTGCCCCTTCAAACTTCAAACGTATCTTAGGTGGTGCGTTACTTGCGCCTCCGGCAGCCCTGCTCTAAAAATGCGAACGTCTGCAGATAGCTGGCAGGCAGAAAGAGCTAGCCTGGAAAGCTGTTGCTCAGCCTCATCTGCCCATGGCACTGCTCGCACAGAGGCACAGAGACTGGGGCTGCTTGCTTGTCTTGCCCCCTCAAACTTCAAACGTACCTTAGGTGGTCCGTGCCGGGCGCCTCCGGCAGCCCTGCTCCAAAATGCGAACGTCTGCAGATAGCTGGCAGCCAGAAAGAGCTAGCCTGGAAAGCTGTTGCTCAGCGTCATCTGCCCATGGCACTGCTCGCACAGAGGCACAGAGACTGGGGCTGCTTGCTTGTCTTGCCCCTTCAAACTTCAAACGTATCTTAGGTGGTGCGTTACTTGCGCCTCCGGCAGCCCTGCTCTAAAAATGCGAACGTCTGCAGATAGCTGGCAGGCAGAAAGAGCTAGCCTGGAAAGCTGTTGCTCAGCCTCATCTGCCCATGGCACTGCTCGCACAGAGGCACAGAGACTGGGGCTGCTTGCTTGTCTTGCCCCCTCAAACTTCAAACGTAGCTTAGGTGGTCCTTTATGGCGCCTCCTGCAGCCCTGCTCTAAAAATGCGAACGTCTGCAGATAGCTGGCAGCCAGAAAGAGCTAGCCTGGAAAGCTGTTGCTCAGCGTCATCTGCCCATGGCACTGCTCGCACAGAGGCACAGAGACTGGGGCTGCTTGCTTGTCTTGCCCCTTCAAACTTCAAACGTATCTTAGGTGGTGCGTTACTTGCGCCTCCGGCAGCCCTGCTCTAAAAATGCGAACGTCTGCAGATAGCTGGCAGGCAGAAAGAGCTAGCCTGGAAAGCTGTTGCTCAGCCTCATCTGCCCATGGCACTGCTCGCACAGAGGCACAGAGACTGGGGCTGCTTGCTTGTCTTGCCCCCTCAAACTTCAAACGTAGCTTAGGTGGTCCTTTATGGGCGCCTCCTGCAGCCCTGCTCTAAAAATGCGAACGTCTGCAGATAGCTGGCAGCCAGAAAGAGCTAGCCTGGAAAGCTGTTGCTCAGCGTCATCTGCCCATGGCACTGCTCGCACAGAGGCACAGAGACTGGGGCTGCTTGCTTGTCTTGCCCCTTCAAACTTCAAACGTATCTTAGGTGGTGCGTTACTTGCGCCTCCGGCAGCCCTGCTCTAAAAATGCGAACGTCTGCAGATAGCTGGCAGGCAGAAAGAGCTAGCCTGGAAAGCTGTTGCTCAGCCTCATCTGCCCATGGCACTGCTCGCACAGAGGCACAGAGACTGGGGCTGCTTGCTTGTCTTGCCCCCTCAAACTTCAAACGTAGCTTAGGTGGTCCTTTATGGGCGCCTCCTGCAGCCCTGCTCTAAAAATGCGAACGTCTGCAGATAGCTGGCAGCCAGAAAGAGCTAGCCTGGAAAGCTGTTGCTCAGCCTCATCTGCCCATGGCACTGCTCGCTCAGAGGCACAGAGACTGGGGCTGCTTGCTTGTCTTGCCCCCTCAAACTTCAAACGTATCTTAGGTGGTGCGTTACTTGCGCCTCCGGCAGCCCTGCTCTAAAAATGCGAACGTCTGCAGATAGCTGGCAGCCAGAAAGAGCTAGCCTGGAAAGCTGTTGCTCAGCCTCATCTGCCCATGGCACTGCTCGCACAGAGGCACAGAGACTGGGGCTGCTTGCTTGTCTTGCCCCCTCAAACTTCAAACGTAGCTTAGGTGGTCCTTTATGGGCGCCTCCTGCAGCCCTGCTCTAAAAATGCGAACGTCTGCAGATAGCTGGCAGCCAGAAAGAGCTAGCCTGGAAAGCTGTTGCTCAGCGTCATCTGCCCATGGCACTGCTCGCACAGAGGCACAGAGACTGGGGCTGCTTGCTTGTCTTGCCCCTTCAAACTTCAAACGTATCTTAGGTGGTGCGTTACTTGCGCCTCCGGCAGCCCTGCTCTAAAAATGCGAACGTCTGCAGATAGCTGGCAGCCAGAAAGAGCTAGCCTGGAAAGCTGTTGCTCAGCCTCATCTGCCCATGGCACTGCTCGCACAGAGGCACAGAGACTGGGGCTGCTTGCTTGTCTTGCCCCCTCAAACTTCAAACGTAGCTTAGGTGGTCCTTTATGGGCGCCTCCTGCAGCCCTGCTCTGAAAATGCGAACGTCTGCAGATAGCTGGCAGGCAGAAAGAGCTAGCCTGGAAAGCTGATGCTCAGCCTCATCTGCCCATGGCACTGCTCGCACAGAGGCACAGAGACTGGGGCTGCTTGCTTGTCTTGCCCCCTCAAACTTCAAACGTAGCTTAGGTGGTCCGTGCCGGAAGCCTCCGGCAGCCCTGCTCTAAAAATGCGAACGTCTGCAGATAGCTGGCAGGCAGAAAGAGCTAGCCTGGAAAGCTGATGCTCAGCCTCATCTGCCCATGGCACTGCTCGCACAGAGGCACAGAGACTGGGGCTGCTTGCTTGTCTTGCCCCCTCAAACTTCAAACGTAGCTTAGGTGGTCCGTGCCGGAAGCCTCCGGCAGCCCTGCTCTAAAAATGCGAACGTCTGCAGATAGCTGGCAGCCAGAAAGAGCTAGCCTGGAAAGCTGTTGCTCAGCGTCATCTGCCCATGGCACTGCTCGCACAGAGGCACAGAGACTGGGGCTGCTTGCTTGTCTTGCCCCTTCAAACTTCAAACGTATCTTAGGTGGTGCGTTACTTGCGCCTCCGGCAGCCCTGCTCTAAAAATGCGAACGTCTGCAGATAGCTGGCAGCCAGAAAGAGCTAGCCTGGAAAGCTGTTGCTCAGCCTCATCTGCCCATGGCACTGCTCGCACAGAGGCACAGAGACTGGGGCTGCTTGCTTGTCTTGCCCCCTCAAACTTCAAACGTAGCTTAGGTGGTCCTTTATGGGCGCCTCCTGCAGCCCTGCTCTAAAAATGCGAACGTCTGCAGATAGCTGGCAGCCAGAAAGAGCTAGCCTGGAAAGCTGTTGCTCAGCCTCATCTGCCCATGGCACTGCTCGCACAGAGGCACAGAGACTGGGGCTGCTTGCTTGTCTTGCCCCCTCAAACTTCAAACGTAGCTTAGGTGGTCCTTTATGGGCGCCTCCTGCAGCCCTGCTCTAAAAATGTGAACGTCTGCAGATAGCTGGCAGCCAGAAAGAGCTAGCCTGGAAAGCTGTTGCTCAGCGTCATCTGCCCATGGCACTGCTCGCACAGAGGCACAGAGACTGGGGCTGCTTGCTTGTCTTGCCCCTTCAAACTTCAAACGTATCTTAGGTGGTGCGTTACTTGCGCCTCCGGCAGCCCTGCTCTAAAAATGCGAACGTCTGCAGATAGCTGGCAGGCAGAAAGAGCTAGCCTGGAAAGCTGTTGCTCAGCCTCATCTGCCCATGGCACTGCTCGCACAGAGGCACAGAGACTGGGGCTGCTTGCTTGTCTTGCCCCCTCAAACTTCAAACGTACCTTAGGTGGTCCGTGCCGGGCGCCTCCGGCAGCCCTGCTCCCAAAATGCGAACGTCTGCAGATAGCTGGCAGCCAGAAAGAGCTAGCCTGGAAAGCTGTTGCTCAGCGTCATCTGCCCATGGCACTGCTCGCACAGAGGCACAGAGACTGGGGCTGCTTGCTTGTCTTGCCCCTTCAAACTTCAAACGTATCTTAGGTGGTGCGTTACTTGCGCCTCCGGCAGCCCTGCTCTAAAAATGCGAACGTCTGCAGATAGCTGGCAGGCAGAAAGAGCTAGCCTGGAAAGCTGTTGCTCAGCCTCATCTGCCCATGGCACTGCTCGCACAGAGGCACAGAGACTGGGGCTGCTTGCTTGTCTTGCCCCCTCAAACTTCAAACGTATCTTAGGTGGTCCTTTATGGGCGCCTCCGGCAGCCCTGCTCTAAAAATGCGAACGTCTGCAGATAGCTGGCAGCCAGAAAGAGCTAGCCTGGAAAGCTGTTGCTCAGCCTCATCTGCCCATGGCACTGCTCGCACAGAGGCACAGAGACTGGGGCTGCTTGCTTGTCTTGCCCCTTCAAACTTCAAACGTATCTTAGGTGGTGCGTTACTTGCGCCTCCGGCAGCCCTGCTCTAAAAATGCGAACGTCTGCAGATAGCTGGCAGCCAGAAAGAGCTAGCCTGGAAAGCTGTTGCTCAGCGTCATCTGCCCATGGCACTGCTCGCACAGAGGCACAGAGACTGGGGCTGCTTGCTTGTCTTGCCCCTTCAAACTTCAAACGTATCTTAGGTGGTGCGTTACTTGCGCCTCCGGCAGCCCTGCTCTAAAAATGCGAACGTCTGCAGATAGCTGGCAGCCAGAAAGAGCTAGCCTGGAAAGCTGTTGCTCAGCCTCATCTGCCCATGGCACTGCTCGCACAGAGGCACAGAGACTGGGGCTGCTTGCTTGTCTTGCCCCTTCAAACTTCAAACGTATCTTAGGTGGTGCGTTACTTGCGCCTCCGGCAGCCCTGCTCTAAAAATGCGAACGTCTGCAGATAGCTGGCAGCCAGAAAGAGCTAGCCTGGAAAGCTGTTGCTCAGCGTCATCTGCCCATGGCACTGCTCGCACAGAGGCACAGAGACTGGGGCTGCTTGCTTGTCTTGCCCCTTCAAACTTCAAACGTATCTTAGGTGGTGCGTTACTTGCGCCTCCGGCAGCCCTGCTCTAAAAATGCGAACGTCTGCAGATAGCTGGCAGCCAGAAAGAGCTAGCCTGGAAAGCTGTTGCTCAGCCTCATCTGCCCATGGCACTGCTCGCACAGAGGCACAGAGACTGGGGCTGCTTGCTTGTCTTGCCCCTTCAAACTTCAAACGTATCTTAGGTGGTGCGTTACTTGCGCCTCCGGCAGCCCTGCTCTAAAAATGCGAACGTCTGCAGATAGCTGGCAGCCAGAAAGAGCTAGCCTGGAAAGCTGTTGCTCAGCCTCATCTGCCCATGGCACTGCTCGCACAGAGGCACAGAGACTGGGGCTGCTTGCTTGTCTTGCCCCCTCAAACTTCAAACGTAGCTTAGGTGGTCCTTTATGGGCGCCTCCTGCAGCCCTGCTCTAAAAATGCGAACGTCTGCAGATAGCTGGCAGCCAGAAAGAGCTAGCCTGGAAAGCTGTTGCTCAGCGTCATCTGCCCATGGCACTGCTCGCACAGAGGCACAGAGACTGGGGCTGCTTGCTTGTCTTGCCCCTTCAAACTTCAAACGTATCTTAGGTGGTGCGTTACTTGCGCCTCCGGCAGCCCTGCTCTAAAAATGCGAACGTCTGCAGATAGCTGGCAGCCAGAAAGAGCTAGCCTGGAAAGCTGTTGCTCAGCCTCATCTGCCCATGGCACTGCTCGCACAGAGGCACAGAGACTGGGGCTGCTTGCTTGTCTTGCCCCTTCAAACTTCAAACGTATCTTAGGTGGTGCGTTACTTGCGCCTCCGGCAGCCCTGCTCTAAAAATGCGAACGTCTGCAGATAGCTGGCAGCCAGAAAGAGCTAGCCTGGAAAGCTGTTGCTCAGCCTCATCTGCCCATGGCACTGCTCGCACAGAGGCACAGAGACTGGGGCTGCTTGCTTGTCTTGCCCCTTCAAACTTCAAACGTATCTTAGGTGGTGCGTTACTTGCGCCTCCGGCAGCCCTGCTCTAAAAATGCGAACGTCTGCAGATAGCTGGCAGGCAGAAAGAGCTAGCCTGGAAAGCTGTTGCTCAGCCTCATCTGCCCATGGCACTGCTCGCACAGAGGCACAGAGACTGGGGCTGCTTGCTTGTCTTGCCCCCTCAAACTTCAAACGTAGCTTAGGTGGTCCTTTATGGGCGCCTCCTGCAGCCCTGCTCTAAAAATGCGAACGTCTGCAGATAGCTGGCAGCCAGAAAGAGCTAGCCTGGAAAGCTGTTGCTCAGCGTCATCTGCCCATGGCACTGCTCGCACAGAGGCACAGAGACTGGGGCTGCTTGCTTGTCTTGCCCCTTCAAACTTCAAACGTAGCTTAGGTGGTGCGTTACTTGCGCCTCCGGCAGCCCTGCTCTAAAAATGCGAACGTCTGCAGATAGCTGGCAGGCAGAAAGAGCTAGCCTGGAAAGCTGTTGCTCAGCCTCATCTGCCCATGGCACTGCTCGCACAGAGGCACAGAGACTGGGGCTGCTTGCTTGTCTTGCCCCTTCAAACTTCAAACGTATCTTAGGTGGTGCGTTACTTGCGCCTCCGGCAGCCCTGCTCTAAAAATGCGAACGTCTGCAGATAGCTGGCAGCCAGAAAGAGCTAGCCTGGAAAGCTGTTGCTCAGCGTCATCTGCCCATGGCACTGCTCGCACAGAGGCACAGAGACTGGGGCTGCTTGCTTGTCTTGCCCCCTCAAACTTCAAACGTAGCTTAGGTGGTCCTTTATGGGCGCCTCCGGCAGCCCTGCTCTAAAAATGCGAACGTCTGCAGATAGCTGGCAGCCAGAAAGAGCTAGCCTGGAAAGCTGTTGCTCAGCCTCATCTGCCCATGGCACTGCTCGCACAGAGGCACAGAGACTGGGGCTGCTTGCTTGTCTTGCCCCCTCAAACTTCAAACGTAGCTTAGGTGGTCCTTTATGGGCGCCTCCGGCAGCCCTGCTCTAAAAATGCGAACGTCTGCAGATAGCTGGCAGCCAGAAAGAGCTAGCCTGGAAAGCTGTTGCTCAGCCTCATCTGCCCATGGCACTGCTCGCACAGAGGCACAGAGACTGGGGCTGCTTGCTTGTCTTGCCCCTTCAAACTTCAAACGTATCTTAGGTGGTGCGTTACTTGCGCCTCCGGCAGCCCTGCTCTAAAAATGCGAACGTCTGCAGATAGCTGGCAGCCAGAAAGAGCTAGCCTGGAAAGCTGTTGCTCAGCGTCATCTGCCCATGGCACTGCTCGCACAGAGGCACAGAGACTGGGGCTGCTTGCTTGTCTTGCCCCTTCAAACTTCAAACGTATCTTAGGTGGTGCGTTACTTGCGCCTCCGGCAGCCCTGCTCTAAAAATGCGAACGTCTGCAGATAGCTGGCAGCCAGAAAGAGCTAGCCTGGAAAGCTGTTGCTCAGCCTCATCTGCCCATGGCACTGCTCGCACAGAGGCACAGAGACTGGGGCTGCTTGCTTGTCTTGCCCCTTCAAACTTCAAACGTATCTTAGGTGGTGCGTTACTTGCGCCTCCGGCAGCCCTGCTCTAAAAATGCGAACGTCTGCAGATAGCTGGCAGCCAGAAAGAGCTAGCCTGGAAAGCTGTTGCTCAGCGTCATCTGCCCATGGCACTGCTCGCACAGAGGCACAGAGACTGGGGCTGCTTGCTTGTCTTGCCCCTTCAAACTTCAAACGTATCTTAGGTGGTGCGTTACTTGCGCCTCCGGCAGCCCTGCTCTAAAAATGCGAACGTCTGCAGATAGCTGGCAGCCAGAAAGAGCTAGCCTGGAAAGCTGTTGCTCAGCCTCATCTGCCCATGGCACTGCTCGCACAGAGGCACAGAGACTGGGGCTGCTTGCTTGTCTTGCCCCCTCAAACTTCAAACGTAGCTTAGGTGGTCCTTTATGGGCGCCTCCTGCAGCCCTGCTCTGAAAATGCGAACGTCTGCAGATAGCTGGCAGGCAGAAAGAGCTAGCCTGGAAAGCTGATGCTCAGCCTCATCTGCCCATGGCACTGCTCGCACAGAGGCACAGAGACTGGGGCTGCTTGCTTGTCTTGCCCCCTCAAACTTCAAACGTAGCTTAGGTGGTCCGTGCCGGAAGCCTCCGGCAGCCCTGCTCTAAAAATGCGAACGTCTGCAGATAGCTGGCAGGCAGAAAGAGCTAGCCTGGAAAGCTGTTGCTCAGCCTCATCTGCCCATGGCACTGCTCGCACAGAGGCACAGAGACTGGGGCTGCTTGCTTGTCTTGCCCCTTCAAACTTCAAACGTATCTTAGGTGGTGCGTTACTTGCGCCTCCGGCAGCCCTGCTCTAAAAATGCGAACGTCTGCAGATAGCTGGCAGCCAGAAAGAGCTAGCCTGGAAAGCTGTTGCTCAGCGTCATCTGCCCATGGCACTGCTCGCACAGAGGCACAGAGACTGGGGCTGCTTGCTTGTCTTGCCCCTTCAAACTTCAAACGTATCTTAGGTGGTGCGTTACTTGCGCCTCCGGCAGCCCTGCTCTAAAAATGCGAACGTCTGCAGATAGCTGGCAGGCAGAAAGAGCTAGCCTGGAAAGCTGTTGCTCAGCCTCATCTGCCCATGGCACTGCTCGCACAGAGGCACAGAGACTGGGGCTGCTTGCTTGTCTTGCCCCCTCAAACTTCAAACGTAGCTTAGGTGGTCCTTTATGGGCGCCTCCTGCAGCCCTGCTCTGAAAATGCGAACGTCTGCAGATAGCTGGCAGGCAGAAAGAGCTAGCCTGGAAAGCTGTTGCTCAGCCTCATCTGCCCATGGCACTGCTCGCACAGAGGCACAGAGACTGGGGCTGCTTGCTTGTCTTGCCCCTTCAAACTTCAAACGTATCTTAGGTGGTGCGTTACTTGCGCCTCCGGCAGCCCTGCTCTAAAAATGCGAACGTCTGCAGATAGCTGGCAGGCAGAAAGAGCTAGCCTGGAAAGCTGTTGCTCAGCCTCATCTGCCCATGGCACTGCTCGCACAGAGGCACAGAGACTGGGGCTGCTTGCTTGTCTTGCCCCCTCAAACTTCAAACGTAGCTTAGGTGGTCCTTTATGGGCGCCTCCGGCAGCCCTGCTCCCAAAATGCAAACATCTGCAGATAGCTGGCAGCCAGAAAGAGCTAGCCTGGAAAGCTGTTGCTCAGCCTCATCTGCCCATGGCACTGCTCGCACAGAGGCACAGAGACTGGGGCTGCTTGCTTGTCTTGCCCCCTCAAACTTCAAAAGTATCTTAGGTGGTGCGTTCCGGGCGCCTCTGGCAGCCCTGCTCTAAAAATGCGAACGTCTGCAGATAGCTGGCAGGCAGAAAGAGCTAGCCTGGAAAGCTGTTGCTCAGCCTCATCTGCCCATGGCACTGCTCGCACAGAGGCACAGAGACTGGGGCTGCTTGCTTGTCTTGCCCCCTCAAACTTCAAACGTAGCTTAGGTGGTCCTTTATGGGCGCCTCCGGGAGCCCTGCTCCCAAAATGCAAACATCTGCAGATAGCTGGCAGGCAGAAAGAGCTAGCCTGGAAAGCTGTTGCTCAGCCTCATCTGCCCATGGCACTGCTCGCACAGAGGCACAGAGACTGGGGCTGCTTGCTTGTCTTGACCCCTCAAACTTCAAACGTATCTTAGGTGGTCCTTTATGGGCGCCTCCGGCAGCCCTGATCTAAATATGCGAACGTCTGCAGATAGCTGGCAGCCAGAAAGAGCTAGCCTGGAAAGCTGTTGCTCAGCCTCATCTGCCCATGGCACTGCTCGCACAGAGACACAGAGACTGGGGCTGCTTGCTTGTCTTGCCCCCTCAAACTTCAAAAGTATCTTAGGTGGTGCGTTCCGGGCGCCTCCGGCAGCCCTGCTCTAAAAATGCGAACGTCTGCAGATAGCTGGCAGGCAGAAAGAGCTAGCCTGGAAAGCTGTTGCTCAGCCTCATCTGCCCATGGCACTGCTCGCACAGAGGCACAGAGACTGGGGCTGCTTGCTTGTCTTGCCCCCTCAAACTTCAAACGTAGCTTAGGTGGTCCGTGCCGGGCGCCTCCGGCAGCCCTGCTCCCAAAATGCAAACGTCTGCAGATAGCTGGCAGCCAGAAAGAGCTAGCCTGGAAAGCTGTTGCTCAGCCTCATCTGCCCATGGCACTGCTCGCACAGAGACACAGAGACTGGGGCTGCTTGCCTGTCTTGACCCCTCAAACTTCAAACGTAGCTTAGGTGGTCCGTGACGGAAGCCTCCGGCAGCCCTGCTCTGAAAATGCGAACGTCTGCAGATAGCTGGCAGCCAGAAAGAGCTAGCCTGGAAAGCTGTTGCTCAGCCTCATCTGCCCATGGCACTGCTCGCACAGAGGCACAGAGACTGGGGCTGCTTGCTTGTCTTGACCCCTCAAACTTCAAACGTAGCTTAGGTGGTCCTTTCCGGGCGCCTCCGGCACCCCTACTCTTAAAATGCGAACGTCTGCAGATAGCTGGCAGCCAGAAAGAGCTAGCCTGGAAAGCTGTTGCTCAGCGTCATCTGCCCATGGCACTGCTCGCACAGAGGCACAGAGACTGGGGCTGCTTGCTTGTCTTGCCCCCTCAAACTTCAAACGTAGCTTAGGTGGTCCGTGCCGGGCGCCTCCGGCAGCCCTGCTCTGAAAATGCGAACGTCTGCAGATAGCTGGCAGGCAGAAAGAGCTAGCCTGGAAAGCTGTTGCTCCGCGTCATCTGCCCATGGCACTGCTCGCACAGAGGCACAGAGACTGGGGCTGCTTGCTTGTCTTGCCCCCTCAAACTTCAAACGTAGCTTACGTGGTCCGTGCCGGAAGCCTCCGGCAGCCCTGCTCTGAAAATGCGAACGTCTGCAGATAGCTGGCAGCCAGAAAGAGCTAGCCTGGAAAGCTGTTGCTCAGCCTCATCTGCCCATGGCACTGCTCGCACAGAGGCACAGAGACTGGGGCTGCTTGCTTCTCTTGACCCCTCAAACTTCAAACGTAGCTTAGGTGGTCCGTGCCGGAAGCCTCCGGCAGCCCTGCTCTGAAAATGCAAACGTCTGCAGATAGCTGGCAGCCAGAAAGAGCTAGCCTGGAAAGCTGTTGCTCAGCCTCATCTGCCCATGGCACTGCTCGCACAGAGGCACAGAGACTGGGGCTGCTTGCTTGTCTTGCCCCCTCAAACTTCAAACGTAGCTTAGGTGGTCCGTGCCGGGCGCCTCCGGCAGCCCTGCTCCCAAAATGCAAACATCTGCAGATAGCTTGCAGCCAGAAAGAGCTAGCCTGGAAAGCTGTTGCTCAGCCTCATCTGCCCATGGCACTGCTCGCACAGAGACACAGAGACTGGGGCTGCTTGCTTGTCTTGCCCCCTCAAACTTCAAACGTAGCTTAGGTGGTCCTTTAAGGGCGCCTCCGGGAGCCCTTCTCTGAAAATGCGAACGTCTGCAGATAGCTGGCAGCCAGAAAGAGCTAGCCTGGAAAGCTGTTGCTCAGCCTCATCTGCCCATGGCACTGCTCGCACAGAGGCACAGAGACTGGGGCTGCTTGCTTGTCTTGCCACCTCAAACTTCAAACGTAGCTTAGGTGGTCCTTTATGGGCGCCTCCGGCAGCCCTGCTCCCAAAATGCAAACATCTGCAGATAGCTGGCAGCCAGAAAGAGCTAGCCTGGAAAGCTGTTGCTCAGCCTCATCTGCCCATGGCACTGCTCGCACAGAGGCACAGAGACTGGGGCTGCTTGCTTGTCTTGACCCCTCAAACTTCAAACGTAGCTTAGGTGGTCCGTGCCGGGCGCCTCCGGCAGCCCTGATCTAAATATGCGAACGTCTGCAGATAGCTGGCAGCCAGAAAGAGCTAGCCTGGAAAGCTGTTGCTCAGCCTCATCTGCCCATGGCACTGCTCGCACAGAGACACAGAGACTGGGGCTGCTTGCTTGTCTTGCCCCCTCAAACTTCAAAAGTATCTTAGGTGGTGCGTTCCGGGCGCCTCCGGCAGCCCTGCTCTAAAAATGCGAACGTCTGCAGATAGCTGGCAGCCAGAAAGAGCTAGCCTGGAAAGCTGTTGCTCAGCCTCATCTGCCCATGGCACTGCTCGCACAGAGGCACAGAGACTGGGGCTGCTTGCTTGTCTTGCCCCCTCAAACTTCAAACGTAGCTTAGGTGGTCCGTGCCGGGCGCCTCCGGCAGCCCTGCTCCCAAAATGCAAACATCTGCAGATAGCTGGCAGCCAGAAAGAGCTAGCCTGGAAAGCTGTTGCTCAGCCTCATCTGCCCATGGCACTGCTCGCACAGAGACACAGAGACTGGGGCTGCTTGCTTGTCTTGCCCCCTCAAACTTCAAACGTAGCTTAGGTGGTCCTTTAAGGGCGCCTCCGGGAGCCCTTCTCTGAAAATGCGAACGACTGCAGATAGCTGGCAGCCAGAAAGAGCTAGCCTGGAAAGCTGTTGCTCAGCCTCATCTGCCCATGGCACTGCTCGCACAGAGGCACAGAGACTGGGGCTGCTTGCTTGTCTTGCCACCTCAAACTTCAAACGTAGCTTAGGTGGTCCTTTCCGGGCGCCTCCGGCACCCCTACTCTTAAAATGCGAACGTCTGCAGATAGCTGGCAGCCAGAAAGAGCTAGCCTGGAAAGCTGTTGCTCAGCGTCATCTGCCCATGGCACTGCTCGCACAGAGGCACAGAGACTGGGGCTGCTTGCTTGTCTTGCCCCCTCAAACTTCAAACGTAGCTTAGGTGGTCCGTGCCGGGCGCCTCCGGCAGCCCTGCTCTGAAAATGCGAACGTCTGCAGATAGCTGGCAGGCAGAAAGAGCTAGCCTGGAAAGCTGTTGCTCAGCCTCATCTGCCCATGGCACTGCTCGCACAGAGGCACAGAGACTGGGGCTGCTTGCTTGTCTTGCCCCCTCAAACTTCAAACGTACCTTAGGTGGTCCGTGCCGGGCGCCTCCGGCAGCCCTGCTCCCAAAATGCGAACGTCTGCAGATAGCTGGCAGCCAGAAAGAGCTAGCCTGGAAAGCTG
This sequence comes from Opisthocomus hoazin, assembly GCF_030867145.1. Lineage (NCBI taxonomy): Eukaryota > Metazoa > Chordata > Aves > Opisthocomiformes > Opisthocomidae > Opisthocomus > Opisthocomus hoazin. The sequence continues at coordinate 15,741 of NW_027448992.1, forward strand.
TTGCTCAGCCTCATCTGCCCATGGCACTGCTCGCACAGAGGCACAGAGACTGGGGCTGCTTGCTTGTCTTGCCCCCTCAAACTTCAAACGTAGCTTAGGTGGTCCTTTATGGGCGCCTCCGGCAGCCCTGCTCCCAAAATGCAAACATCTGCAGATAGCTGGCAGCCAGAAAGAGCTAGCCTGGAAAGCTGTTGCTCAGCCTCATCTGCCCATGGCACTGCTCGCACAGAGGCACAGAGACTGGGGCTGCTTGCTTGTCTTGCCCCCTCAAACTTCAAAAGTATCTTAGGTGGTGCGTTCCGGGCGCCTCCGGCAGCCCTGCTCTAAAAATGCGAACGTCTGCAGATAGCTGGCAGGCAGAAAGAGCTAGCCTGGAAAGCTGTTGCTCAGCCTCATCTGCCCATGGCACTGCTCGCACAGAGGCACAGAGACTGGGGCTGCTTGCTTGTCTTGCCCCCTCAAACTTCAAACGTAGCTTAGGTGGTCCTTTATGGGCGCCTCCGGCAGCCCTGCTCCCAAAATGCAAACATCTGCAGATAGCTGGCAGGCAGAAAGAGCTAGCCTGGAAAGCTGTTGCTCAGCCTCATCTGCCCATGGCACTGCTCGCACAGAGGCACAGAGACTGGGGCTGCTTGCTTGTCTTGACCCCTCAAACTTCAAACGTATCTTAGGTGGTCCTTTATGGGCGCCTCCGGCAGCCCTGATCTAAATATGCGAACGTCTGCAGATAGCTGGCAGCCAGAAAGAGCTAGCCTGGAAAGCTGTTGCTCAGCCTCATCTGCCCATGGCACTGCTCGCACAGAGACACAGAGACTGGGGCTGCTTGCTTGTCTTGCCCCCTCAAACTTCAAAAGTATCTTAGGTGGTGCGTTCCGGGCGCCTCCGGCAGCCCTGCTCTAAAAATGCGAACGTCTGCAGATAGCTGGCAGGCAGAAAGAGCTAGCCTGGAAAGCTGTTGCTCAGCCTCATCTGCCCATGGCACTGCTCGCACAGAGGCACAGAGACTGGGGCTGCTTGCTTGTCTTGCCCCCTCAAACTTCAAACGTAGCTTAGGTGGTCCGTGCCGGGCGCCTCCGGCAGCCCTGCTCCCAAAATGCAAACGTCTGCAGATAGCTGGCAGCCAGAAAGAGCTAGCCTGGAAAGCTGTTGCTCAGCCTCATCTGCCCATGGCACTGCTCGCACAGAGACACAGAGACTGGGGCTGCTTGCTTGTCTTGACCCCTCAAACTTCAAACGTAGCTTAGGTGGTCCGTGACGGAAGCCTCCGGCAGCCCTGCGCTGAAAATGCGAACGTCTGCAGATAGCTGGCAGCCAGAAAGAGCTAGCCTGGAAAGCTGTTGCTCAGCCTCATCTGCCCATGGCACTGCTCGCACAGAGGCACAGAGACTGGGGCTGCTTGCTTGTCTTGACCCCTCAAACTTCAAACGTAGCTTAGGTGGTCCTTTCCGGGCGCCTCCGGCACCCCTACTCTTAAAATGCGAACGTCTGCAGATAGCTGGCAGCCAGAAAGAGCTAGCCTGGAAAGCTGTTGCTCAGCCTCATCTGCCCATGGCACTGCTCGCACAGAGACACAGAGACTGGGGCTGCTTGCTTCTCTTGACCCCTCAAACTTCAAATGTAGCTTAGGTGGTCCGTGCCGGAAGCCTCCGGCAGCCCTGCTCTGAAAATGCAAACGTCTGCAGATAGCTGGCAGCCAGAAAGAGCTAGCCTGGAAAGCTGTTGCTCAGCGTCATCTGCCCATGGCACTGCTCGCACAGAGGCACAGAGACTGGGGCTGCTTGCTTGTCTTGCCCCCTCAAACTTCAAACGTAGCTTAGGTGGTCCGTGCCGGGCGCCTCCGGCAGCCCTGCTCCCAAAATGCAAACATCTGCAGATAGCTTGCAGCCAGAAAGAGCTAGCCTGGAAAGCTGTTGCTCAGCCTCATCTGCCCATGGCACTGCTCGCACAGAGACACAGAGACTGGGGCTGCTTGCTTGTCTTGCCCCCTCAAACTTCAAACGTAGCTTAGGTGGTCCTTTAAGGGCGCCTCCGTGAGCCCTTCTCTGAAAATGCGAACGTCTGCAGATAGCTGGCAGCCAGAAAGAGCTAGCCTGGAAAGCTGTTGCTCAGCCTCATCTGCCCATGGCACTGCTCGCACAGAGGCACAGAGACTGGGGCTGCTTGCTTGTCTTGCCACCTCAAACTTCAAACGTAGCTTAGGTGGTCCGTGCCGGGCGCCTCCGGCAGCCCTGCTCCCAAAATGCGAACGTCTGCAGATAGCTGGCAGCCAGAAAGAGCTAGCCTGGAAAGCTGTTGCTCAGCCTCATCTGCCCATGGCACTGCTCGCACAGAGGCACAGAGACTGGGGCTGCTTGCTTGTCTTGCCCCCTCAAATTTCAAACGTAACTTAGGTGGTCCTTTATGGGCGCCTCCGGCAGCCCTGCTCCCAAAATGCAAACGTCTGCAGATAGCTGGCAGGCAGAAAGAGCTAGCCTGGAAAGCTGTTGCTCAGCCTCATCTGCCCATGGCACTGCTCGCACAGAGGCACAGAGACTGGGGCTGCTTGCTTGTCTTGACCCCTCAAACTTCAAACGTAGCTTAGGTGGTCCGTGCCGGAAGCCTCCGGCAGCCCTGCTCTGAAAATGCGAACGTCTGCAGATAGCTGGCAGGCAGAAAGAGCTAGCCTGGAAAGCTGTTGCTCAGCCTCATCTGCCCATGGCACTGCTCGCACAGAGGCACAGAGACTGGGGCTGCTTGCTTGTCTTGACCCCTCAAACTTCAAACGTAGCTTAGGTGGTCCTTTCCGGGCGCCTCCGGCACCCCTACTCTTAAAATGCGAACGTCTGCAGATAGCTGGCAGCCAGAAAGAGCTAGCCTGGAAAGCTGTTGCTCAGCGTCATCTGCCCATGGCACTGCTCGCACAGAGGCACAGAGACTGGGGCTGCTTGCTTGTCTTGCCCCCTCAAACTTCAAACGTAGCTTAGGTGGTCCGTGCCGGGCGCCTCCGGCAGCCCTGCTCTGAAAATGCGAACGTCTGCAGATAGCTGGCAGGCAGAAAGAGCTAGCCTGGAAAGCTGATGCTCAGCCTCATCTGCCCATGGCACTGCTCGCACAGAGGCACAGAGACTGGGGCTGCTTGCTTGTCTTGCCCCCTGAAACTTCAAACGTAGCTTAGGTGGTCCTTTATGGGCGCCTCCGGCAGCCCTGCTCCCAAAATGCAAACATCTGCAGATAGCTGGCAGCCAGAAAGAGCTAGCCTGGAAAGCTGTTGCTCAGCCTCATCTGCCCATGGCACTGCTCGCACAGAGGCACAGAGACTGGGGCTGCTTGCTTGTCTTGACCCCTCAAACTTCAAACGTAGCTTAGATGGTCCGTGCCGGGCGCCTCCAGCAGCCCTGCTCTAAATATGCGAACGTCTGCAGATAGCTGGCAGCCAGAAAGAGCTAGCCTGGAAAGCTGTTGCTCAGCCTCATCTGCCCATGGCACTGCTCGCACAGAGACACAGAGACTGGGGCTGCTTGCTTGTCTTGCCCCCTCAAACTTCAAAAGTATCTTAGGTGGTGCGTTCCGGGCGCCTCCGGCAGCCCTGCTCTAAAAATGCAAACGTCTGCAGATAGCTGGCAGGCAGAAAGAGCTAGCCTGGAAAGCTGTTGCTCAGCCTCATCTGCCCATGGCACTGCTCGCACAGAGGCACAGAGACTGGGGCTGCTTGCTTGTCTTGCCCCCTCAAACTTCAAACGTAGCTTAGGTGGTCCTTTATGGGCGCCTCCGGCAGCCCTGCTCCCAAAATGCAACCATCTGCAGATAGCTGGCAGCCAGAAAGAGCTAGCCTGGAAAGCTGTTGCTCAGCGTCATCTGCCCATGGCACTGCTCGCACAGAGACACAGAGACTGGGGCTGCTTGCTTGTCTTGCCCCCTCAAACTTCAAACGTAGCTTAGGTGGTCCTTTAAGGGCGCCTCCGGGAGCCCTTCTCTGAAAATGCGAACGTCTGCAGATAGCTGGCAGCCAGAAAGAGCTAGCCTGGAAAGCTGTTGCTCAGCCTCATCTGCCCATGGCACTGCTCGCACAGAGGCACAGAGACTGGGGCTGCTTGCTTGTCTTGCCACCTCAAACTTCAAACGTAGCTTAGGTGGTCCGTGCCGGGCGCCTCCTGCAGCCCTGCTCCCAAAATGCGAACGTCTGCAGATAGCTGGCAGCCAGAAAGAGCTAGCCTGGAAAGCTGTTGCTCAGCCTCATCTGCCCATGGCACTGCTCGCACAGAGGCACAGAGACTGGGGCTGCTTGCTTGTCTTGACCCCTCAAACTTCAAACGTAGCTTAGGTGGTCCGTGCCGGAAGCCTCCGGCAGCCCTGCTCTGAAAATGCGAACGTCTGCAGATAGCTGGCAGCCAGAAAGAGCTAGCCTGGAAAGCTGTTGCTCAGCCTCATCTGCCCATGGCACTGCTCGCACAGAGGCACAGAGACTGGGGCTGCTTGCTTGTCTTGACCCCTCAAACTTCAAACGTAGCTTAGGTGGTCCTTTCCGGGCGCCTCCGGCACCCCTACTCTTAAAATGCGAACGTCTGCAGATAGCTGGCAGCCAGAAAGAGCTAGCCTGGAAAGCTGTTGCTCAGCGTCATCTGCCCATGGCACTGCTCGCACAGAGGCACAGAGACTGGGGCTGCTTGCTTGTCTTGCCCCCTCAAACTTCAAACGTAGCTTAGGTGGTCCGTGCCGGGCGCCTCCGGCAGCCCTGCTCTGAAAATGCGAACGTCTGCAGATAGCTGGCACGCAGAAAGAGCTAGCCTGGAAAGCTGATGCTCAGCCTCATCTGCCCATGGCACTGCTCGCACAGAGGCACAGAGACTGGGGCTGCTTGCTTGTCTTGACCCCTCAAACTTCAAACGTAGCTTAGGTGGTCCGTGCCGGAAGCCTCCGGCAGCCCTGCTCTGAAAATGCGAACGTCTGCAGATAGGTGGCAGCCAGAAAGAGCTAGCCTGGAAAGCTGTTGCTCAGCCTCATCTGCCCATGGCACTGCTCGCACAGAGGCACAGAGACTGGGGCTGCTTGCTTCTCTTGACCCCTCAAACTTCAAACGTAGCTTAGGTGGTCCGTGCCGGAAGCCTCCGGCAGCCCTGCTCTGAAAATGCAAACGTCTGCAGATAGCTGGCAGCCAGAAAGAGCTAGCCTGGAAAGCTGTTGCTCAGCCTCATCTGCCCATGGCACTGCTCGCACAGAGGCACAGAGACTGGGGCTGCTTGCTTGTCTTGCCCCCTCAAACTTCAAACGTAGCTTAGGTGGTCCTTTCCGGGCGCCTCCGGCACCCATACTCTTAAAATGCGAACGTCTGCAGATAGCTGGCAGGCAGAAAGAGCTAGCCTGGAAAGCTGTTGCTCAGCGTCATCTGCCCATGGCACTGCTCGCACAGAGGCACAGAGACTGGGGCTGCTTGCTTGTCTTGCCCCCTCAAACTTCAAACGTAGCTTAGGTGGTGCGTTCCGGGCGCCTCCGGCAGCCCTGCTCCCAAAATGCGAACGTCTGCAGATAGCTGGCAGCCAGAAAGAGCTAGCCTGCAAAGCTGTTGCTCAGCCTCATCTGCCCATGGCACTGCTCGCACAGAGGCACAGAGACTGGGGCTGCTTGCTTGTCTTGCCCCCTCAAACTTCAAACGTATCTTAGGTGGTCCGTGCCGGGCGCCTCCGGCAGCCCTGCTCTAAAAATGCGAACGTCTGCAGATAGCTGGCAGGCAGAAAGAGCTAGCCTGGAAAGCTGTTGCTCAGCCTCATCTGCCCATGGCACTGCTCGCACAGAGGCACAGAGACTGGGGCTGCTTGCTTGTCTTGCCCCCTCAAACTTCAAACATAGCTTAGGTGGTCCTTTATGGGCACCTCCGGCAGCCCTGCTCCCAAAATGCAAACGTCTGCAGATAGCTGGCAGGCAGAAAGAGCTAGCCTGGAAAGCTGTTGCTCAGCCTCATCTGCCCATGGCACTGCTCGCACAGAGGCACAGAGACTGGGGCTGCTTGCTTGTCTTGACCCCTCAAACTTCAAACGTAGCTTAGGTGGTCCTTTCCGGGCAACTCCGGCAGCGCTGCTCCCAAAATGCAAACGTCTGCAGATAGCTGGCAGCCAGAAAGAGCTAGCCTGGAAAGCTGTTGCTCAGCGTCATCTGCCCATGGCACTGCTCGCACAGAGGCACAGAGACTGGGGCTGCTTGCTTGTCTTGCCCCCTCAAACTTCAAAAGTAGCTTAGGTGGTCCGTACCGGAAACCTCCGGGAGCCCTGCTCTGAAAATGCGAACGTCTGCAGATAGCTGGCAGGCAGAAAGAGCTAGCCTGGAAAGCTGTTGCTCAGCCTCATCTGCCCATGGCACTGCTCGCACAGAGGCACAGAGACTGGGGCTGCTTGCTTGTCTTGCCCCCTCAACTTCAAATGTATCTTAGGTGGTGCGTTCCGGGCGCCTCCGGCAGCCCTGCTCTGAAAATGCGAACGTCTGCAGATAGCTGGCAGGCAGAAAGAGCTAGCCTGGAAAGCTGTTGCTCCGCGTCATCTGCCCATGGCACTGCTCGCACAGAGGCACAGAGACTGGGGCTGCTTGCTTGTCTTGCCACCTCAAACTTCAAACGTAGCTTAGGTGGTCCGTGCCGGGCGCCTCCGGCAGCCCTGCTCCCAAAATGCGAACGTCTGCAGATAGCTGGCAGCCAGAAAGAGCTAGCCTGGAAAGCTGTTGCTCAGCCTCATCTGCCCATGGCACTGCTCGCACAGAGGCACAGAGACTGGGGCTGCTTGCTTGTCTTGCCCCCTCAAACTTCAAACGTAGCTTAGGTGGTCCGTGCCGGGCGCCTCCGGCAGCCCTGCTCTGAAAATGCGAACGTCTGCAGATAGCTGGCAGCCAGAAAGAGCTAGCCTGGAAAGCTGTTGCTCAGCCTCATCTGCCCATGGCACTGCTCGCACAGAGGCACAGAGACTGGGGCTGCTTGCTTGTCTTGCCACCTCAAACTTCAAACGTAGCTTAGGTGGTCCGTTCCGGGCGCCTCCGGCAGCCCTGCTCTGAAAATGCAAACGTCTGCAGATAGCTGGCAGCCAGAAAGAGCTAGCCTGGAAAGCTGTTGCTCAGCCTCATCTGCCCATGGCACTGCTCGCACAGAGGCACAGAGACTGGGGCTGCTTGCTTGTCTTGCCCCCTCAAACTTCAAACGTAGCTTAGGTGGTGCGTTCCGGGCGCCTCCGGCAGCCCTGCTCTGAAAATGCGAACGTCTGCAGATAGCTGGCAGGCAGAAAGAGCTAGCCTGGAAAGCTGTTGCTCAGCGTCATCTGCCCATGGCACTGCTCGCACAGAGGCACAGAGACTGGGGCTGCTTGCTTGTCTTGACCCCTCAAACTTCAAACGTAGCTTAGGTGGTCCGTGCCGGAAGCCTCCGGCAGCCCTGCTCTGAAAATGCAAACGTCTGCAGATAGCTGGCAGCCAGAAAGAGCTAGCCTGGAAAGCTGTTGCTCAGCCTCATCTGCCCATGGCACTGCTCGCACAGAGGCACAGAGACTGGGGCTGCTTGCTTGTCTTGCCCCCTCAAACTTCAAACGTAGCTTAGGTGGTCCTTTCCGGGCGCCTCCGGCACCCCTACTCTTAAAATGCGAACGTCTGCAGATAGCTGGCAGCCAGAAAGAGCTAGCCTGGAAAGCTGTTGCTCAGCCTCATCTGCCCATGGCACTGCTCGCACAGAGGCACAGAGACTGGGGCTGCTTGCTTGTCTTGCCCCCTCAAACTTCAAACGTAGCTTAGGTGGTCCCTGCCGGGCGCCTCCGGCAGCCCTGCTCCCAAAATGCGAACGTCTGCAGATAGCTGGCAGCCAGAAAGAGCTAGCCTGGAAAGCTGTTGCTCAGCCTCATCTGCCCATGGCACTGCTCGCACAGAGGCACAGAGACTGGGGCTGCTTGCTTGTCTTGACCCCTCAAACTTCAAACGTAGCTTAGGTGGTGCGTTCCGGGCGCCTCCGGCAGCCCTGCTCTAAAAATGCGAACGTCTGCAGATAGCTGGCAGGCAGAAAGAGCTAGCCTGGAAAGCTGTTGCTCAGCCTCATCTGCCCATGGCACTGCTCGCACAGAGGCACAGAGACTGGGGCTGCTTGCTTCTCTTGCCCCCTCAAACTTCAAACGTAACTTAGGTGGTCCTTTATGGGCACCTCCGGCAGCCCTGCTCCCAAAATGCAAACGTCTGCAGATAGCTGGCAGCCAGAAAGAGCTAGCCTGGAAAGCTGTTGCTCAGCCTCATCTGCCCATGGCACTGCTCGCACAGAGGCACAGAGACTGGGGCTGCTTGCTTGTCTTGACCCCTCAAACTTCAAACGTAGCTTACGTGGTCCTTTTCAGGCAACTCCGGCAGCCCTGCTCTGAAAATGCAAACGTCTGCAGATAGCTGGCAGCCAGAAAGAGCTAGCCTGGAAAGCTGTTGCTCAGCCTCATCTGCCCATGGCACTGCTCGCACAGAGGCACAGAGACTGGGGCTGCTTGCTTGTCTTGACCCCTCAAACTTCAAACGTAGCTTAGGTGGTCCGTACCGGAAGCCTCCGGTAGCCCTGCTCTGAAAATGCGAACGTCTGCAGATAGCTGGCAGGCAGAAAGAGCTAGCCTGGAAAGCTGTTGCTCAGCCTCATCTGCCCATGGCACTGCTCGCACAGAGGCACAGAGACTGGGGCTGCTTGCTTGTCTTGCCCCCTCAACTTCAAACGTATCTTAGGTGGTGCGTTCCGGGCGCCTCCGGCAGCCCTGCTCTGAAAATGCGAACGTCTGCAGATAGCTGGCAGGCAGAAAGAGCTAGCCTGGAAAGCTGTTGCTCCGCGTCATCTGCCCATGGCACTGCTCGCACAGAGGCACAGAGACTGGGGCTGCTTGCTTGTCTTGCCCCCTCAAACTTCAAACGTAGCTTAGGTTGTCCTTTATGGGCGCCTCCGGCAGCCCTGCTCCCAAAATGCAAACGTCTGCAGATAGCTGGCAGCCAGAAAGAGCTAGCCTGGAAAGCTGTTGCTCAGCCTCATCTGCCCATGGCACTGCTCGCACAGAGGCACAGAGACTGGGGCTGCTTGCTTGTCTTGCCCCCTCAAACTTCCAACGTAGCTTAGGTGGTGCGTTCCGGGCGCCTCCGGCAGCCCTGCTCCCAAAATGCGAACGTCTGCAGATAGCTGGCAGGCAGAAAGAGCTAGCCTGGAAAGCTGTTGCTCAGCGTCATCTGCCCATGGCACTGCTCGCACAGAGGCACAGAGACTGGGGCTGCTTGCTTGTCTTGCCCCCTCAAACTTCAAACGTAGCTTAGGTGGTCCTTTATGGGCGCCTCCGGCAGCCCTGCTCTGAAAATGCGAACGTCTGCAGATAGCTGGCAGGCAGAAAGAGCTAGCCTGGAAAGCTGTTGCTCAGCCTCATCTGCCCATGGCACTGCTCGCACAGAGGCACAGAGACTGGGGCTGCTTGCTTGTCTTGCCGCCTCAAACTTCAAACGTAGCTTAGGTGTTCCGTACCGGAAGCCGCTGGCAGCCCTCCTCCCAAAATGCGAACGTCTGCAGATAGCTGGCAGCCAGAAAGAGCTAGCCCGGAAAGCTGTTGCTCAGCGTCATCTGCCCGTGGCACTGCTCGCACAGAGGCACAGAGACTGGGGCTGCTTGCTTGTCTTGCCCCCTCAAACTTCAAACGTAGCTTAGGTGGTCCGTGCCGGGCGCCTCCGGCAGCCCTGCTCTGAAAATGCGAACGTCTGCAGATAGCTGGCAGGCAGAAAGAGCTAGCCCGGAAAGCTGTTGCTCAGCGTCATCTGCCCATGGCACTGCTCGCACAGAGGCACAGAGACTGGGGCTGCTTGCTTGTCTTGCCCCCTCAAACTTCAAACGTAGCTTAGGTGGTGCGCTCCGGGCGCCTCCGGCAGCCCTGCTCTGACAATGCGAACGTCTGCAGATAGCTGGCAGGCAGAAAGAGCTAGCCTGGAAAGCTGTTGCTCAGCGTCATCTGCCCATGGCACTGCTCGCACAGAGGCACAGAGACTGGGGCTGCTTGCTTGTCTTGCCCCCTCAAACTTCAAACGTAGTTTAGGTGGTCCTTTATGGGCGCCTCCGGCAGCCCTGCTCTGAAAATGCAAACGTCTGCAGATAGCTGGCAGCCAGAAAGAGCTAGCCTGGAAAGCTGTTGCTCAGCCTCATCTGCCCATGGCACTGCTCGCACAGAGGCACAGAGACTGGGGCTGCTTGCTTGTCTTGCCCCCTCAAACTTCAAACGTAGCTTAGGTGGTGCGTTCCGGGCGCCTCCGGCAGCCCTGCTCTGAAAATGCGAACGTCTGCAGATAGCTGGCAGGCAGAAAGAGCTAGCCTGGAAAGCTGTTGCTCAGCGTCATCTGCCCATGGCACTGCTCGCACAGAGGCACAGAGACTGGGGCTGCTTGCTTGTCTTGACCCCTCAAACTTCAAACGTAGCTTACGTGGTTCTTTCCGGGCAACTCCGGCAGCGCTGCTCCCAAAATGCAAACGTCTGCAGATAGCTGGCAGCCAGAAAGAGCTAGCCTGGAAAGCTGTTGCTCAGCGTCATCTGCCCATGGCACTGCTCGCACAGAGGCACAGAGACTGGGGCTGCTTGCTTGTCTTGCCACCTCAAACTTCAAACGTAGCTTAGGTGGTCCGAGCCGAAAGCCTCCGGCAGCCCTGCTCTGAAAATGCGAACGTCTGCAGATAGCTGGCAGGCAGAAAGAGCTAGCCTGGAAAGCTGTTGCTCAGCCTCATCTGCCCATGGCACTGCTCGCACAGAGGCACAGAGACTGGGGCTGCTTGCTTGTCTTGCCCCCTCAAACTTCAAACGTATCTTAGGTGGTGCGTTCCGGGCGCCTCCGGCAGCCCTGCTCTGAAAATGCGAACGTCTGCAGATAGCTGGCAGGCAGAAAGAGCTAGCCTGGAAAGCTGTTGCTCAGCCTCATCTGCCCATGGCACTGCTCGCACAGAGGCACAGAGACTGGGGCTGCTTGCTTGTCTTGCCACCTCAAACTTCAAACGTAGCTTAGGTGGTCCGTGCCGGGCGCCTCCGGCAGCCCTGCTCCCAAAATGCGAACGTCTGCAGATAGCTGGCAGCCAGAAAGAGCTAGCCTGGAAAGCTGTTGCTCAGCCTCATCTGCCCATGGCACTGCTCGCACAGAGGCACAGAGACTGGGGCTGCTTGCTTGTCTTGACCCCTCAAACTTCAAACGTAGCTTAGGTGGTCCGTGCCGGGCGCCTCCGGCAGCCCTGCTCTGAAAATGCGAACGTCTGCAGATAGCTGGCAGGCAGAAAGAGCTAGCCTGGAAAGCTGTTGCTCAGCCTCATCTGCCCATGGCACTGCTCGCACAGAGGCACAGAGACTGGGGCTGCTTGCTTGTCTTGCCACCTCAAACTTCAAACGTAGCTTAGGTGGTCCGTGCCGGGCACCTCCGGCAGCCCTGCTCTGAAAATGCAAACGTCTGCAGATAGCTGGCAGCCAGAAAGAGCTAGCCTGGAAAGCTGTTGCTCAGCCTCATCTGCCCATGGCACTGCTCGCACAGAGGCACAGAGACTGGGGCTGCTTGCTTGTCTTGACCCCTCAAACTTCAAACGTAGCTTAGGTGGTGCGTTCCGGGCGCCTCCGGCAGCCCTGCTCTGAAAATGCGAACGTCTGCAGATAGCTGGCAGGCAGAAAGAGCTAGCCTGGAAAGCTGTTGCTCAGCGTCATCTGCCCATGGCACTGCTCGCACAGAGGCACAGAGACTGGGGCTGCTTGCTTGTCTTGACTCCTCAAACTTCAAACGTAGCTTAGGTGGTCCGTGCCGGAAGCCTCCGGCAGCCCTGCTCTGAAAATGCAAACGTCTGCAGATAGCTGGCAGCCAGAAAGAGCTAGCCTGGAAAGCTGTTGCTCAGCCTCATCTGCCCATGGCACTGCTCGCACAGAGGCACAGAGACTGGGGCTGCTTGCTTGTCTTGCCCCCTCAAACTTCAAACGTAGCTTAGGTGGTCCTTTCCGGGCGCCTCCGGCACCCCTACTCTTAAAATGCGAACGTCTGCAGATAGCTGGCAGGCAGAAAGAGCTAGCCTGGAAAGCTGTTGCTCAGCGTCATCTGCCCATGGCACTGCTCGCACAGAGGCACAGAGACTGGGGCTGCTTGCTTGTCTTGCCCCCTCAAACTTCAAACGTAGCTTAGGTGGTCCGTGCCGGGCGCCTCCGGCAGCCCTGCTCCCAACATGCGAACGTCTGCAGATAGCTGGCAGCCAGAAAGAGCTAGCCTGGAAAGCTGTTGCTCAGCCTCATCTGCCCATGGCACTGCTCGCACAGAGGCACAGAGACTGGGGCTGCTTGCTTGTCTTGCCCCCTCAAACTTCCAACGTAGCTTAGGTGGTGCGTTCCGGGCGCCTCCGGCAGCCCTGCTCTAAAAATGCGAACGTCTGCAGATAGCTGGCAGGCAGAAAGAGCTAGCCTGGAAAGCTGTTGCTCAGCCTCATCTGCCCATGGCACTGCTCGGACAGAGGCACAGAGACTGGGGCTGCTTGCTTGTCTTGCCCCCTCAAACTTCAAACGTAACTTAGGTGGTCCTTTATGGGCACCTCCGGCAGCCCTGCTCCCAAAATGCAAACGTCTGCAGATAGCTGGCAGCCAGAAAGAGCTAGCCTGGAAAGCTGTTGCTCAGCCTCATCTGCCCATGGCACTGCTCGCACAGAGGCACAGAGACTGGGGCTGCTTGCTTGTCTTGCCCCCTCAAACTTCCAACGTAGCTTAGGTGGTGCGTTCCGGGCGCCTCCGGCAGCCCTGCTCCCAAAATGCGAACGTCTGCAGATAGCTGGCAGGCAGAAAGAGCTAGCCTGGAAAGCTGTTGCTCAGCCTCATCTGCCCATGGCACTGCTCGCACAGAGGCACAGAGACTGGGGCTGCTTGCTTGTCTTGCCCCCTCAAACTTCAAACGTAGATTAGGTGGTGCGTTCCGGGCGCCTCCGGCAGCCCTGCTCTGAAAATGCGAACGTCTGCAGATAGCTGGCAGCCAGAAAGAGCTAGCCTGGAAAGCTGTTGCTCAGCCTCATCTGCCCATGGCACTGCTCGCACAGAGGCACAGAGACTGGGGCTGCTTGCTTGTCTTGCCCCCTCAAACTTCAAACGTATCTTAGGTGGTGCGTTCCGGGCGCCTCCGGCAGCCCTGCTCTGAAAATGCGAACGTCTGCAGATAGCTGGCAGGCAGAAAGAGCTAGCCTGGAAAGCTGTTGCTCCGCGTCATCTGCCCATGGCACTGCTCGCACAGAGGCACAGAGACTGGGGCTGCTTGCTTGTCTTGCCACCTCAAACTTCAAACGTAGCTTAGGTGGTCCGTGCCGGGCGCCTCCGGCAGCCCTGCTCCCAAAATGCGAACGTCTGCAGATAGCTGGCAGCCAGAAAGAGCTAGCCTGGAAAGCTGTTGCTCAGCCTCATCTGCCCATGGCACTGCTCGCACAGAGGCACAGAGACTGGGGCTGCTTGCTTGTCTTGCCCCCTCAAACTTCAAACGTAGCTTAGGTGGTCCGTGCCGGGCGCCTCCGGCAGCCCTGCTCTGAAAATGCAAACGTCTGCAGATAGCTGGCAGCCAGAAAGAGCTAGCCTGGAAAGCTGTTGCTCAGCCTCATCTGCCCATGGCACTGCTCGCACAGAGGCACAGAGACTGGGGCTGCTTGCTTGTCTTGACCCCTCAAACTTCAAACGTAGCTTAGGTGGTGCGTTCCGGGCGCCTCCGGCAGCCCTGCTCCCAAAATGCAAACGTCTGCAGATAGCTGGCAGCCAGAAAGAGCTAGCCTGGAAAGCTGTTGCTCAGCGTCATCTGCCCATGGCACTGCTCGCACAGAGGCACAGAGACTGGGGCTGCTTGCTTGTCTTGACCCCCCAAACTTCAAACGTAGCTTACGTGGTCCTTTCCGGGCAACTCCGGCAGCGCTGCTCCCAAAATGCAAACGTCTGCAGATAGCTGGCAGCCAGAAAGAGCTAGCCTGGAAAGCTGTTGCTCAGCCTCATCTGCCCATGGCACTGCTCGCACAGAGGCACAGAGACTGGGGCTGCTTGCTTGTCTTGCCACCTCAAACTTCAAACGTACCTTAGGTGGTCCGTGCCGGAAGCCTCCGGCAGCCCTGCTCTGAAAATGCGAACGTCTGCAGATAGCTGGCAGGCAGAAAGAGCTAGCCTGGAAAGCTGTTGCTCAGCCTCATCTGCCCATGGCACTGCTCGCACAGAGGCACAGAGACTGGGGCTGCTTGCTTGTCTTGCCCCCTCAAACTTCAAACGTATCTTAGGTGGTGCGTTCCGGGCGCCTCCGGCAGCCCTGCTCTGAAAATGCGAACGTCTGCAGATAGCTGGCAGGCAGAAAGAGCTAGCCTGGAAAGCTGTTGCTCCGCGTCATCTGCCCATGGCACTGCTCGCACAGAGGCACAGAGACTGGGGCTGCTTGCTTGTCTTGCCACCTCAAACTTCGAACGTAGCTTAGGTGGTCCGTGCCGGGCGCCTCCGGCAGCCCTGCTCCCAAAATGCGAACGTCTGCAGATAGCTGGCAGCCAGAAAGAGCTAGCCTGGAAAGCTGTTGCTCAGCCTCATCTGCCCATGGCACTGCTCGCACAGAGGCACAGAGACTGGGGCTGCTTGCTTGTCTTGCCCCCTCAAACTTCAAACGTAGCTTAGGTGGTCCGTGCCGGGCGCCTCCGGCAGCCCTGCTCTGAAAATGCAAACGTCTGCAGATAGCTGGCAGCCAGAAAGAGCTAGCCTGGAAAGCTGTTGCTCAGCCTCATCTGCCCATGGCACTGCTCGCACAGAGGCACAGAGACTGGGGCTGCTTGCTTGTCTTGCCCCCTCAAACTTCAAACGTAGCTTAGGTGGTGCGTTCCGGGCGCCTCCGGCAGCCCTGCTCCCAAAATGCAAACGTCTGCAGATAGCTGGCAGCCAGAAAGAGCTAGCCTGGAAAGCTGTTGCTCAGCGTCATCTGCCCATGGCACTGCTCGCACAGAGGCACAGAGACTGGGGCTGCTTGCTTGTCTTGACCCCTCAAACTTCAAACGTAGCTTACGTGGTCCTATCCGGGCAACTCCGGCAGCGCTGCTCCCAAAATGCAAACGTCTGCAGATAGCTGGCAGCCAGAAAGAGCTAGCCTGGAAAGCTGTTGCTCAGCCTCATCTGCCCATGGCACTGCTCGCACAGAGGCACAGAGACTGGGGCTGCTTGCTTGTCTTGCCACCTCAAACTTCAAACGTACCTTAGGTGGTCCGTGCCGGAAGCCTCCGGCAGCCCTGCTCTGAAAATGCGAACGTCTGCAGATAGCTGGCAGGCAGAAAGAGCTAGCCTGGAAAGCTGTTGCTCAGCCTCATCTGCCCATGGCACTGCTCGCACAGAGGCACAGAGACTGGGGCTGCTTGCTTGTCTTGCCCCCTCAAACTTCAAACGTATCTTAGGTGGTGCGTTCCGGGCGCCTCCGGCAGCCCTGCTCTGAAAATGCGAACGTCTGCAGATAGCTGGCAGGCAGAAAGAGCTAGCCTGGAAAGCTGTTGCTCAGCCTCATCTGCCCATGGCACTGCTCGCACAGAGGCACAGAGACTGGGGCTGCTTGCTTGTCTTGCCACCTCAAACTTCAAACGTAGCTTAGGTGGTCCGTGCCGGGCGCCTCCGGCAGCCCTGCTCCCAAAATGCGAACGTCTGCAGATAGCTGGCAGCCAGAAAGAGCTAGCCTGGAAAGCTGTTGCTCAGCCTCATCTGCCCATGGCACTGCTCGCACAGAGGCACAGAGACTGGGGCTGCTTGCTTGTCTTGCCCCCTCAAACTTCAAACGTAGCTTAGGTGGTCCGTGCCGGGCGCCTCCGGCAGCCCTGCTCCCAAAATGCGAACGTCTGCAGATAGCTGGCAGCCAGAAAGAGCTAGCCTGGAAAGCTGTTGCTCAGCCTCATCTGCCCATGGCACTGCTCGCACAGAGGCACAGAGACTGGGGCTGCTTGCTTGTCTTGCCGCCTCAAACTTCAAACGTAGCTTAGGTGGTCCTTTCCAGGCGCCTCCGGCACCCCTACTCTTAAAATGCGAACGTCTGCAGATAGCTGGCAGCCAGAAAGAGCTAGCCTGGAAAGCTGTTGCTCAGCGTCATCTGCCCATGGCACTGCTCGCACAGAGGCACAGAGACTGGGGCTGCTTGCTTGTCTTGCCCCCTCAAACTTCAAACGTAGCTTAGGTGGTGCGTTCCGGGCGCCTCCGGCAGCCCTGCTCCCAAAATGCGAACGTCTGCAGATAGCTGGCAGGCAGAAAGAGCTAGCCTGGAAAGCTGTTGCTCAGCCTCATCTGCCCATGGCACTGCTCGCACAGAGGCACAGAGACTGGGGCTGCTTGCTTGTCTTGCCCCCTCAAACTTCAAACGTATCTTAGGTGGTGCGTTCCGGGCGCCTCCGGCAGCCCTGCTCTGAAAATGCGAACGTCTGCAGATAGCTGGCAGGCAGAAAGAGCTAGCCTGGAAAGCTGTTGCTCCGCGTCATCTGCCCATGGCACTGCTCGCACAGAGGCACAGAGACTGGGGCTGCTTGCTTGTCTTGCCACCTCAAACTTCAAACGTAGCTTAGGTGGTCCGTGCCGGGCGCCTCCGGCAGCCCTGCTCCCAAAATGCGAACGTCTGCAGATAGCTGGCAGCCAGAAAGAGCTAGCCTGGAAAGCTGTTGCTCAGCCTCATCTGCCCATGGCACTGCTCGCACAGAGGCACAGAGACTGGGGCTGCTTGCTTGTCTTGCCCCCTCAAACTTCAAACGTAGCTTAGGTGGTCCGTGCCGGGCGCCTCCGGCAGCCCTGCTCTGAAAATGCAAACGTCTGCAGATAGCTGGCAGCCAGAAAGAGCTAGCCTGGAAAGCTGTTGCTCAGCCTCATCTGCCCATGGCACTGCTCGCACAGAGGCACAGAGACTGGGGCTGCTTGCTTGTCTTGCCCCCTCAAACTTCAAACGTAGCTTAGGTGGTGCGTTCCGGGCGCCTCCGGCAGCCCTGCTCCCAAAATGCAAACGTCTGCAGATAGCTGGCAGCCAGAAAGAGCTAGCCTGGAAAGCTGTTGCTCAGCGTCATCTGCCCATGGCACTGCTCGCACAGAGGCACAGAGACTGGGGCTGCTTGCTTGTCTTGACCCCTCAAACATCAAACGTAGCTTACGTGGTCCTATCCGGGCAACTCCGGCAGCGCTGCTCCCAAAATGCAAACGTCTGCAGATAGCTGGCAGCCAGAAAGAGCTAGCCTGGAAAGCTGTTGCTCAGCCTCATCTGCCCATGGCACTGCTCGCACAGAGGCACAGAGACTGGGGCTGCTTGCTTGTCTTGCCACCTCAAACTTCCAACGTACCTTAGGTGGTCCGTGCCGGAAGCCTCCGGCAGCCCTGCTCTGAAAATGCGAACGTCTGCAGATAGCTGGCAGGCAGAAAGAGCTAGCCTGGAAAGCTGTTGCTCAGCCTCATCTGCCCATGGCACTGCTCGCACAGAGGCACAGAGACTGGGGCTGCTTGCTTGTCTTGCCCCCTCAAACTTCAAACGTAGCTTAGGTGGTGCGTTCCGGGCGCCTCCGGCAGCCCTGCTCTGAAAATGCGAACGTCTGCAGATAGCTGGCAGGCAGAAAGAGCTAGCCTGGAAAGCTGTTGCTCAGCCTCATCTGCCCATGGCACTGCTCGCACAGAGGCACAGAGACTGGGGCTGCTTGCTTGTCTTGCCACCTCAAACTTCAAACGTAGCTTAGGTGGTCCGTGCCGGGCGCCTCCGGCAGCCCTGCTCCCAAAATGCGAACGTCTGCAGATAGCTGGCAGCCAGAAAGAGCTAGCCTGGAAAGCTGTTGCTCAGCCTCATCTGCCCATGGCACTGCTCGCACAGAGGCACAGAGACTGGGGCTGCTTGCTTGTCTTGCCCCCTCAAACTTCAAACGTAGCTTAGGTGGTCCGTGCCGGGCGCCTCCGGCAGCCCTGCTCCCAAAATGCGAACGTCTGCAGATAGCTGGCAGCCAGAAAGAGCTAGCCTGGAAAGCTGTTGCTCAGCCTCATCTGCCCATGGCACTGCTCGCACAGAGGCACAGAGACTGGGGCTGCTTGCTTGTCTTGCCGCCTCAAACTTCAAACGTAGCTTAGGTGGTCCTTTCCAGGCGCCTCCGGCACCCCTACTCTTAAAATGCGAACGTCTGCAGATAGCTGGCAGGCAGAAAGAGCTAGCCTGGAAAGCTGTTGCTCAGCGTCATCTGCCCATGGCACTGCTCGCACAGAGGCACAGAGACTGGGGCTGCTTGCTTGTCTTGCCCCCTCAAACTTCAAACGTAGCTTAGGTGGTGCGTTCCGGGCGCCTCCGGCAGCCCTGCTCCCAAAATGCGAACGTCTGCAGATAGCTGGCAGCCAGAAAGAGCTAGCCTGGAAAGCTGTTGCTCAGCCTCATCTGCCCATGGCACTGCTCGCACAGAGGCACAGAGACTGGGGCTTCTTGCTTGTCTTGCCCCCTCAAACTTCAAACGTAGCTTAGGTGTTCCATACCGGAAGCCTCCGGCTGCCCTCCTCCCAAAATGCGAACGTCTGCAGATAGCTGGCAGCCAGAAAGAGCTAGCCTGGAAAGCTGTTGCTCAGCCTCATCTGCCCATGGCACTGCTCGCACAGAGGCACAGAGACTGGGGCTGCTTGCTTGTCTTGCCCCCTCAAACTTCAAACGTAGCTTAGGTGGTCCGTGCCGGGCGCCTCCGGCAGCCCTGCTCTGAAAATGCGAACGTCTGCAGATAGCTGGCAGGCAGAAAGAGCTAGCCTGGAAAGCTGTTGCTCAGCCTCATCTGCCCATGGCACTGCTCGCACAGAGGCACAGAGACTGGGGCTGCTTGCTTGTCTTGCCGCCTCAAACTTCAAACGTAGCTTAGGTGTTCCATACCGGAAGCCTCCGGCTGCCCTCCTCCCAAAATGCGAACGTCTGCAGATAGCTGGCAGCCAGAAAGAGCTAGCCTGGAAAGCTGTTGCTCAGCGTCATCTGCCCATGGCACTGCTCGCACAGAGGCACAGAGACTGGGGCTGCTTGCTTGTCTTGCCCCCTCAAACTTCAAACGTAGCTTAGGTGGTCCCTGCCGGGCGCCTCCGGCAGCCCTGCTCCCAAAATGCGAACGTCTGCAGATAGCTGGCAGCCAGAAAGAGCTAGCCTGGAAAGCTGTTGCTCAGCCTCATCTGCCCATGGCACTGCTCGCACAGAGGCACAGAGACTGGGGCTGCTTGCTTGTCTTGACCCCTCAAACTTCAAACGTAGCTTAGGTGGTGCGTTCCGGGCGCCTCCGGCAGCCCTGCTCTAAAAATGCGAACGTCTGCAGATAGCTGGCAGCCAGAAAGAGCTAGCCTGGAAAGCTGTTGCTCAGCCTCATCTGCCCATGGCACTGCTCGCACAGAGGCACAGAGACTGGGGCTGCTTGCTTGTCTTGCCCCCTCAAACTTCAAACGTAACTTAGGTGGTCCTTTATGGGCACCTCCGGCAGCCCTGCTCCCAAAATGCAAACGTCTGCAGATAGCTGGCAGCCAGAAAGAGCTAGCCTGGAAAGCTGTTGCTCAGCCTCATCTGCCCATGGCACTGCTCGCACAGAGGCACAGAGACTGGGGCTGCTTTCTTGTCTTGACCCCTCAAACTTCAAACGTAGCTTACGTGGTCCTTTTCGGGCAACTCCGGCAGCCCTGCTCTGAAAATGCAAACGTCTGCAGATAGCTGGCAGCCAGAAAGAGCTAGCCTGGAAAGCTGTTGCTCAGCCTCATCTGCCCATGGCACTGCTCGCACAGAGGCACAGAGACTGGGGCTGCTTGCTTGTCTTGCCCCCTCAAACTTCCAACGTAGCTTAGGTGGTGCGTTCCGGGCGCCTCCGGCAGCCCTGCTCCCAAAATGCGAACGTCTGCAGATAGCTGGCAGGCAGAAAGAGCTAGCCTGGAAAGCTGTTGCTCAGCGTCATCTGCCCATGGCACTGCTCGCACAGAGGCACAGAGACTGGGGCTGCTTGCTTGTCTTGCCCCCTCAAACTTCAAACGTAGCTTAGGTGGTCCTTTATGGGCGCCTCCGGCAGCCCTGCTCTGAAAATGCGAACGTCTGCAGATAGCTGGCAGGCAGAAAGAGCTAGCCTGGAAAGCTGTTGCTCAGCCTCATCTGCCCATGGCACTGCTCGCACAGAGGCACAGAGACTGGGGCTGCTTGCTTGTCTTGCCGCCTCAAACTTCAAACGTAGCTTAGGTGTTCCGTACCGGAAGCCTCCGGCAGCCCTCCTCCCAAAATGCGAACGTCTGCAGATAGCTGGCAGGCAGAAAGAGCTAGCCTGGAAAGCTGTTGCTCAGCCTCATCTGCCCATGGCACTGCTCGCACAGAGGCACAGAGACTGGGGCTGCTTGCTTGTCTTGCCCCCTCAAACTTCAAACGTAGCTTAGGTGGTCCGTGCCGGGCGCCTCCGGCAGCCCTGCTCCCAAAATGCGAACGTCTGCAGATAGCTGGCAGGCAGAAAGAGCTAGCCCGGAAAGCTGTTGCTCAGCCTCATCTGCCCATGGCACTGCTCGCACAGAGGCACAGAGACTGGGGCTGCTTGCTTGTCTTGACCCCTCAAACTTCAAACGTAGCTTAGGTGGTGCGTTCCGGGCGCCTCCGGCAGCCCTGCTCTGAAAATGCGAACGTCTGCAGATAGCTGGCAGCCAGAAAGAGCTAGCCTGGAAAGCTGTTGCTCAGCCTCATCTGCCCATGGCACTGCTCGCACAGAGGCACAGAGACTGGGGCTGCTTGCTTGTCTTGCCGCCTCAAACTTCAAACGTAGCTTAGGTGGTCCTTTCCAGGCGCCTCCGGCACCCCTACTCTTAAAATGCGAACGTCTGCAGATAGCTGGCAGGCAGAAAGAGCTAGCCTGGAAAGCTGTTGCTCAGCGTCATCTGCCCATGGCACTGCTCGCACAGAGGCACAGAGACTGGGGCTGCTTGCTTGTCTTGCCACCTCAAACTTCAAACGTAGCTTAGGTGGTCC
Organism: Opisthocomus hoazin; assembly: GCF_030867145.1. Lineage (NCBI taxonomy): Eukaryota > Metazoa > Chordata > Aves > Opisthocomiformes > Opisthocomidae > Opisthocomus > Opisthocomus hoazin. Next base: position 36,663 of record NW_027448992.1, read on the forward strand.
GTGCCGGGCGCCTCCGGCAGCCCTGCTCCCAAAATGCAAACGTCTGCAGATAGCTGGCAGCCAGAAAGAGCTAGCCTGGAAAGCTGTTGCTCAGCCTCATCTGCCCATGGCACTGCTCGCACAGAGGCACAGAGACTGGGGCTGCTTGCTTGTCTTGCCCCCTCAAACTTCAAACGTATATTAGGTGGTGCGTTCCGGGCGCCTCCGGCAGCCCTGCTCTGAAAATGCGAACGTCTGCAGATAGCTGGCAGGCAGAAAGAGCTAGCCTGGAAAGCTGTGGCTCAGCCTCATCTGCCCATGGCACTGCTCGCACAGAGGCACAGAGACTGGGGCTGCTTGCTTGTCTTGCCCCCTCAAACTTCAAACGTAGCTTAGGTGGTCCTTTATGGGCAAGTCCGGCAGCCCTGCTCTGAAAATGCAAACGTCTGCAGATAGCTGGCAGCCAGAAAGAGCTAGCCTGGAAAGCTGTTGCTCAGTCTCATCTGCCCATGGCACTGCTCGCACAGAGGCACAGAGACTGGGGCTGCTTGCTTGTCTTGCCCCCTCAAACTTCAAACGTAGCTTAGGTGGTCCGTACCGGAAGCCTCCGGCAGCCCTGCTCCCAAAATGCGAACGTCTGCAGATAGCTGGCAGCCAGAAAGAGCTAGCCCGGAAAGCTGTTGCTCAGCCTCATCTGCCCATGGCACTGCTCGCACAGAGGCACAGAGACTGGGGCTGCTTGCTTGTCTTGCCCCCTCAAACTTCAAACGTATCTTAGGTGGTGCGTTCCGGGCGCCTCCGGCAGCCCTGCTCTGAAAATGCGAACGTCTGCAGATAGTTGGCAGCCAGAAAGAGCTAGCCTGGAAAGCTGTTGCTCCGCGTCATCTGCCCATGGCACTGCTCGCACAGAGGCACAGAGACTGGGGCTGCTTGCTTGTCTTGCCGCCTCAAACTTCAAACGTAGCTTAGGTGGTCCTTTCCGGGCGCCTCCGGCACCCCTACTCTTAAAATGCGAACGTCTGCAGATAGCTGGCAGCCAGAAAGAGCTAGCCTGGAAAGCTGTTGCTCAGCGTCATCTGCCCATGGCACTGCTCACACAGAGGCACAGAGACTGGGGCTGCTTGCTTGTCTTGCCCCCTCAAACTTCAAACGTAGCTTAGGTGGTCCGTGCCGGGCGCCTCCGGCAGCCCTGCTCCCAAAATGCGAACGTCTGCAGATAGCTGGCAGCCAGAAAGAGCTAGCCTGGAAAGCTGTTGCTCAGCCTCATCTGCCCATGGCACTGCTCGCACAGAGGCACAGAGACTGGGGCTGCTTGCTTGTCTTGCCCCCTCAAACTTCCAACGTAGCTTAGGTGGTGCGTTCCGGGCGCCTCCGGCAGCCCTGCTCTGAAAATGCGAACGTCTGCAGATAGCTGGCAGGCAGAAAGAGCTAGCCTGGAAAGCTGTTGCTCAGCCTCATCTGCCCATGGCACTGCTCGCACAGAGGCACAGAGACTGGGGCTGCTTGCTTGTCTTGCCCCCTCAAACTTCCAACGTAGCTTAGGTGGTGCGTTCCGGGCGCCTCCGGCAGCCCTGCTCTGAAAATGCGAACGTCTGCAGATAGCTGGCAGGCAGAAAGAGCTAGCCTGGAAAGCTGTTGCTCAGCCTCATCTGCCCATGGCACTGCTCGCACAGAGGCACAGAGACTGGGGCTGCTTGCTTGTCTTGCCCCCTCAAACTTCAAACGTAGCTTAGGTGGTCCGTGCCGGGCGCCTCCGGCAGCCCTGCTCCCAAAATGCGAACATCTGCAGATAGCTGGCAGGCAGAAAGAGCTAGCCTGGAAAGCTGTTGCTCAGCCTCATCTGCCCATGGCACTGCTTGCACAGAGGCACAGAGACTGGGGCTGCTTGCTTGTCTTACCCCCTCAAACTTCAAACGTAGCTTAGGTGGTGCGTTCCGGGCGCCTCCGGCAGCCCTGCTCTGAAAATGCGAAAGTCTGCAGATAGCTGGCAGGCAGAAAGAGCTAGCCTGGAAAGCTGTTGCTCAGCCTCATCTGCCCATGGCACTGCTCGCACAGAGGCACAGAGACTGGGGCTGCTTGCTTGTCTTGCCCCCTCAAACTTCCAACGTAGCTTAGGTGGTGCGTTCCGGGCGCCTCCGGCAGCCCTGCTCTGAAAATGCGAACGTCTGCAGATAGCTGGCAGGCAGAAAGAGCTAGCCTGGAAAGCTGTTGCTCAGCCTCATCTGCCCATGGCACTGCTCGCACAGAGGCACAGAGACTGGGGCTGCTTGCTTGTCTTGCCCCCTCAAACTTCAAACGTAGCTTAGGTGGTCATTTATGGGCGCCTCCGGCAGCCCTGCTCTGAAAATGCGAACGTCTGCAGATAGCTGGCAGGCAGAAAGAGCTAGCCTGGAAAGCTGTTGCTCAGCCTCATCTGCCCATGGCACTGCTCGCACAGAGGCACAGAGACTGGGGCTGCGTGCTTGTCTTGCCCCCTCAAACTTCAAACGTAGCTTAGGTGTTCCGTACCCGAAGCCTCCGGCAGCCCTCCTCCCAAAATGCGAACGTCTGCAGATAGCTGGCAGGCAGAAAGAGCTAGCCTGGAAAGCTGTTGCTCAGCCTCATCTGCCCATGGCACTGCTCGCACAGAGGCACAGAGACTGGGGCTGCTTGCTTGTCTTGCCCCCTCAAACTTCAAAAGTAGCTTAGGTGGTGCGTTCCGGGCGCCTCCGGCAGCCCTGCTCTGAAAATGCGAACGTCTGCAGATAGCTGGCAGGCAGAAAGAGCTAGCCTGGAAAGCTGTTGCTCCGCGTCATCTGCCCATGGCACTGCTCGCACAGAGGCACAGAGACTGGGGCTGCTTGCTTGTCTTGCCCCCTCAAACTTCAAACGTAGCTTGGGTGGTCCTTTATGGGCGCCTCCGGCAGCCCTGCTCCCAAAATGCAAAAGTCTGCAGATAGCTGGCAGGCAGAAAGAGCTAGCCTGGAAAGCTGTTGCTCAGCCTCATCTGCCCATGGCACTGCTCGCACAGAGGCACAGAGACTGGGGCTGCTTGCTTGTCTTGACCCCTCAAACTTCAAACGTAGCTTAGGTGGTCCGTACCGGAAGCCTCCGGCAGCCCTTCTCCCAAAATGCGAACGTCTGCAGATAGCTGGCAGCCAGAAAGAGCTAGCCCGGAAAGCTGTTGCTCAGCCTCATCTGCCCATGGCACTGCTCGCACAGAGGCACAGAGACTGGGGCTGCTTGCTTGTCTTGCCCCCTCAAACTTCAAACGTAGCTTAGGTGGTCCGTGCCGGGCGCCTCCGGCAGCCCTGCTCCCAAAATGCGAACGTCTGCAGATAGCTGGCAGGCAGAAAGAGCTAGCCCGGAAAGCTGTTGCTCAGCGTCATCTGCCCATGGCACTGCTCGCACAGAGGCACAGAGACTGGGGCTGCTTGCTTGTCTTGCCCCCTCAAACTTCAAACGTAGCTTAGGTGGTGCGTTCCGGGCGCCTCCGGCAGCCCTGCTCTGAAAATGCGAACGTCTGCAGATAGCTGGCAGCCAGAAAGAGCTAGCCTGGAAAGCTGTTGCTCAGCGTCATCTGCCCATGGCACTGCTCGCACAGAGGCACAGAGACTGGGGCTGCTTGCTTGTCTTGCCCCCTCAAACTTCAAACGTAGCTTAGGTGGTCCGTGCCGGAAGCCTCCGGCAGCCCTGCTCCCAAAATGCGAACGTCTGCAGATAGCTGGCAGGCAGAAAGAGCTAGCCCGGAAAGCTGTTGCTCAGCGTCATCTGCCCAAGGCACTGCTCGCACAGAGGCACAGAGACTGGGGCTGCTTGCTTGTCTTGCCCCCTCAAACTTCAAACGTAGCTTAGGTGGTGCGTTCCGGGCGCCTCCGGCAGCCCTGCTCTGAAAATGCGAACGTCTGCAGATAGCTGGCAGGCAGAAAGAGCTAGCCTGGAAAGCTGTTGCTCAGCGTCATCTGCCCATGGCACTGCTCGCACAGAGGCACAGAGACTGGGGCTGCTTGCTTGTCTTGCCCCCTCAAACTTCAAACGTAGCTTAGGTGGTCCGTGCCGGGCGCCTCCGGCAGCCCTGCTCTGAAAATGCAAACGTCTGCAGATAGCTGGCAGGCAGAAAGAGCTAGCCTGGAAAGCTGTTGCTCCGCGTCATCTGCCCATGGCACTGCTCGCACAGAGGCACAGAGACTGGGGCTGCTTGCTTGTCTTGCCCCCTCAAACTTCAAACGTAGCTTAGGTGGTCCGTGCCGGGCGCCTCCGGCAGCCCTGCTCCCAAAATGCAAACGTCTGCAGATAGCTGGCAGCCAGAAAGAGCTAGCCTGGAAAGCTGTTGCTCAGCCTCATCTGCCCATGGCACTGCTCGCACAGAGGCACAGAGACTGGGGCTGCTTGCTTGTCTTGTCCCCTCAAACTTCCAACGTAGCTTAGGTGGTGCGTTCCGGGCGCCTCCGGCAGTCCTGCTCTGAAAATTCAAACGTCTGCAGATAGCTGTCAGCCAGAAAGAGCTAGCCTGGAAAGCTGTTGCTCAGCCTCATCTGCCCATGGCACTGCTCGCACAGAGGCACAGAGACTGGGGCTGCTTGCTTGTCTTGCCCCCTCAAACTTCAAACGTAGCTTAGGTGGTCCGTGCCGGGCGCCTCCGGCAGCCCTGCTCCCAAAATGCGAACGTCTGCAGATAGCTGGCAGGCAGAAAGATCTAGCCTGGAAAGCTGTTGCTCAGCGTCATCTGCCCATGGCACTGCTCGCACAGAGGCACAGAGACTGGGGCTGCTTGCTTGTCTTGCCCCCTCAAACTTCAAACGTAGCTTAGGTGGTGCGTGCCGGGCGCCTCCGGCAGCCCTGCTCTGAAAATGCGAACGTCTGCAGATAGCTGGCAGGCAGAAAGAGCTAGCCTGGAAAGCTGTTGCTCAGCGTCATCTGCCCATGGCACTGCTCGCACAGAGGCACAGAGACTGGGGCTGCTTGCTTGTCTTGCCCCCTCAAACTTCAAACGTAGCTTAGGTGGTCCGTGCCGGGCGCCTCCGGCAGCCCTGCTCTGAAAATGCAAACGTCTGCAGATAGCTGGCAGGCAGAAAGAGCTAGCCTGGAAAGCTGTTGCTCCGCGTCATCTGCCCATGGCACTGCTCGCACAGAGGCACAGAGACTGGGGCTGCTTGCTTGTCTTGCCACCTCAAACTTCAAACGTAGCTTAGGTGGTCCGTGCCGGGCGCCTCCGGCAGCCCTGCTCCCAAAATGCAAACGTCTGCAGATAGCTGTCAGCCAGAAAGAGCTAGCCTGGAAAGCTGTTGCTCAGCCTCATCTGCCCATGGCACTGCTCGCACAGAGGCACAGAGACTGGGGCTGCTTGCTTGTCTTGCCCCCTCAAACTTCAAACGTAGCTTAGGTGGTCCGTGCCGGGCGCCTCCGGCAGCCCTGCTCCCAAAATGCGAACGTCTGCAGATAGCTGGCAGGCAGAAAGATCTAGCCTGGAAAGCTGTTGCTCAGCGTCATCTGCCCATGGCACTGCTCGCACAGAGGCACAGAGACTGGGGCTGCTTGCTTGTCTTGCCCCCTCAAACTTCAAACGTAGCTTAGGTGGTGCGTGCCGGGCGCCTCCGGCAGCCCTGCTCCCAAAATGCGAACGTCTGCAGATAGCTGGCAGCCAGAAAGAGCTAGCCTGGAAAGCTGTTGCTCAGCCTCATCTGCCCATGGCACTGCTCGCACAGAGGCACAGAGACTGGGGCTGCTTGCTTGTCTTGCCCCCTCAAACTTCAAACGTAGCTTAGGTGGTCCTTTATGGGCACCTCCGGCAGCCCTGCTCCCAAAATGCAAACGTCTGCAGATAGCTGGCAGCCAGAAAGAGCTAGCCTGGAAAGCTGTTGCTCAGCCTCATCTGCCCATGGCACTGCTCGCACAGAGGCACAGAGACTGGGGCTGCTTGCTTGTCTTGACCCCTCAAACTTCAAACGTAGCTTACGTGGTCCTTTCCGGGCAACTCCGGCAGCGCTGCTCCCAAAATGCAAACGTCTGCAGATAGCTGGCAGCCAGAAAGAGCTAGCCTGGAAAGCTGTTGCTCAGCCTCATCTGCCCATGGCACTGCTCGCACAGAGGCACAGAGACTGGGGCTGCTTGCTTGTCTTGCCCCCTCAAACTTCAAACGTAGCTTAGGTGGTCCGTACCGGAAGCGTCCGGCAGCCCTGCTCCCAAAATGCGAACGTCTGCAGATAGCTGGCAGGCAGAAAGAGCTAGCCTGGAAAGCTGTTGCTCAGCCTCATCTGCCCATGGCACTGCTCGCACAGAGGCACAGAGACTGGGGCTGCTTGCTTGTCTTGACCCCTCAAACTTCAAACGTAGCTTAGGTGGTGCGTTCCGGGCGCCTCCGGCAGCCCTGCTCTGAAAATGCGAACGTCTGCAGATAGCTGGCAGGCAGAAAGAGCTAGCCTGGAAAGCTGTTGCTCAGCCTCATCTGCCCATGGCACTGCTCGCACAGAGGCACAGAGACTGGGGCTGCTTGCTTGTCTTGCCCCCTCAAACTTCAAACGTAGCTTAGGTGGTCCTTTATGGGCGCCTCCGGCACCCCTACTCTTAAAATGCGAACGTCTGCAGATAGCTGGCAGCCAGAAAGAGCTAGCCTGGAAAGCTGTTGCTCAGCCTCATCTGCCCATGGCACTGCTCGCACAGAGGCACAGAGACTGGGGCTGCTTGCTTGTCTTGCCCCCTCAAACTTCCAACGTAGCTTAGGTGGTGCGTTCCGGGCGCCTCCGGCAGCCCTGCTCTGAAAATGCGAACGTCTGCAGATAGCTGGCAGGCAGAAAGAGCTAGCCTGGAAAGCTGTTGCTCAGCCTCATCTGCCCATGGCACTGCTCGCACAGAGGCACAGAGACTGGGGCTGCTTGCTTGTCTTGCCCCCTCAAACTTCCAACGTAGCTAAGGTGGTGCGTTCCGGGCGCCTCCGGCAGCCCTGCTCTGAAAATGCGAACGTCTGCAGATAGCTGGCAGGCAGAAAGAGCTAGCCTGGAAAGCTGTTGCTCAGCCTCATCTGCCCATGGCACTGCTCGCACAGAGGCACAGAGACTGGGGCTGCTTGCTTGTCTTGCCCCCTCAAACTTCCAACGTAGCTTAGGTGGTGCGTTCCGGGCGCCTCCGGCAGCCCTGCTCTGAAAATGCGAACGTCTGCAGATAGCTGGCAGGCAGAAAGAGCTAGCCTGGAAAGCTGTTGCTCAGCCTCATCTGCCCATGGCACTGCTCGCACAGAGGCACAGAGACTGGGGCTGCTTGCTTGTCTTGCCCCCTCAAACTTCAAACGTAGCTTAGGTGGTCATTTATGGGCGCCTCCGGCAGCCCTGCTCTGAAAATGCGAACGTCTGCAGATAGCTGGCAGGCAGAAAGAGCTAGCCTGGAAAGCTGTTGCTCAGCCTCATCTGCCCATGGCACTGCTTGCACAGAGGCACAGAGACTGGGGCTGCTTGCTTGTCTTGCCCCCTCAAACTTCAAACGTAGCTTAGGTGGTCCTTTATGGGCGCCTCCGGCAGCCCTGCTCTGAAAATGCGAACGTCTGCAGATAGCTGGCAGCCAGAAAGAGCTAGCCTGGAAAGCTGTTGCTCAGCCTCATCTGCCCATGGCACTGCTCGCACAGAGGCACAGAGACTGGGGCTGCTTGCTTGTCTTGCCACCTCAAACTTCAAACGTAGCTTACGTGGTCCTTTCCGGGCAACTCCGGCAGCGCTGCTCCCAAAATGCAAACGTCTGCAGATAGCTGGCAGCCAGAAAGAGCTAGCCTGGAAAGCTGTTGCTCAGCCTCATCTGCCCATGGCACTGCTCGCACAGAGGCACAGAGACTGGGGCTGCTTGCTTGTCTTGCCACCTCAAACTTCAAACGTAGCTTAGGTGGTCCGTGCCGGAAGCCTCCGGCAGCCCTGCTCTGAAAATGCGAACGTCTGCAGATAGCTGGCAGCCAGAAAGAGCTAGCCTGGAAAGCTGTTGCTCAGCGTCATCTGCCCATGGCACTGCTCGCACAGAGGCACAGAGACTGGGGCTGCTTGCTTGTCTTGCCCCCTCAAACTTCAAACGTATCTTAGGTGGTGCGTTCCGGGCGCCTCCGGCAGCCCTGCTCTGAAAATGAGAACGTCTGCAGATAGCTGGCAGCCAGAAAGAGCTAGCCTGGAAAGCTGTTGCTCCGCGTCATCTGCCCATGGCACTGCTCGCACAGAGGCACAGAGACTGGGGCTGCTTGCTTGTCTTGCCGCCTCAAACTTCCAACGTAGCTTAGGTGGTCCTTTCCGGGCGCCTCCGGCACCCCTACTCTTAAAATGCGAACGTCTGCAGATAGCTGGCAGGCAGAAAGAGCTAGCCTGGAAAGCTGTTGCTCAGCCTCATCTGCCCATGGCACTGCTCGCACAGAGGCACAGAGACTGGGGCTGCTTGCTTGTCTTGCCCCCTCAAACTTCAAACGTAGCTTAGGTGGTCCGTGCCGGGCGCCTCCGGCAGCCCTGCTCCCAAAATGCGAACGTCTGCAGATAGCTGGCAGCCAGAAAGAGCTAGCCTGGAAAGCTGTTGCTCAGCCTCATCTGCCCATGGCACTGCTCGCACAGAGGCACAGAGACTGGGGCTGCTTGCTTGTCTTGCCCCCTCAAACTTCAAACGTAGCTTAGGTGGTGCGTTCCGGGCGCCTCCGGCAGCCCTGCTCTGAAAATGCGAAAGTCTGCAGATAGCTGGCAGGCAGAAAGAGCTAGCCTGGAAAGCTGTTGCTCAGCCTCATCTGCCCATGGCACTGCTCGCACAGAGGCACAGAGACTGGGGCTGCTTGCTTGTCTTGCCCCCTCAAACTTCCAACGTAGCTTAGGTGGTGCGTTCCGGGCGCCTCCGGCAGCCCTGCTCTGAAAATGCGAACGTCTGCAGATAGCTGGCAGGCAGAAAGAGCTAGCCTGGAAAGCTGTTGCTCAGCCTCATCTGCCCATGGCACTGCTCGCACAGAGGCACAGAGACTGGGGCTGCTTGCTTGTCTTGACCCCTCAAACTTCAAACGTAGCTTAGGTGGTCATTTATGGGCGCCTCCGGCAGCCCTGCTCTGAAAATGCGAACGTCTGCAGATAGCTGGCAGGCAGAAAGAGCTAGCCTGGAAAGCTCTTGCTCCGCGTCATCTGCCCATGGCACTGCTCGCACAGAGGCACAGAGACTGGGGCTGCTTGCTTGTCTTGCCGCCTCAAACTTCAAACGTAGCTTAGGTGGTCCTTTCCGGGCGCCTCCGGCACCCCTACTCTTAAAATGCGAACGTCTGCAGATAGCTGGCAGCCAGAAAGAGCTAGCCTGGAAAGCTGTTGCTCAGCCTCATCTGCCCATGGCACTGCTCGCACAGAGGCACAGAGACTGGGGCTGCTTGCTTGTCTTGCCCCCTCAAACTTCAAACGTAGCTTAGGTGGTCCTTTATGGGCGCCTCCGGCAGCCCTGCTCCCAAAATGCGAACATCTGCAGATAGCTGGCAGCCAGAAAGAGCTAGCCTGGAAAGCTGTTGCTCAGCCTCATCTGCCCATGGCACTGCTCGCACAGAGGCACAGAGACTGGGGCTGCTTGCTTGTCTTGCCCCCTCAAACTTCAAACGTAGCTTAGGTGGTGCGTTCCGGGCGCCTCCGGCAGCCCTGCTCTGAAAATGCGAAAGTCTGCAGATAGCTGGCAGGCAGAAAGAGCTAGCCTGGAAAGCTGTTGCTCAGCCTCATCTGCCCATGGCACTGCTCGCACAGAGGCACAGAGACTGGGGCTGCTTGCTTGTCTTGCCCCCTCAAACTTCAAACGTAGCTTAGGTGGTGCGTTCCGGGCGCCTCCGGCAGCCCTGCTCTGAAAATGCGAACGTCTGCAGATAGCTGGCAGCCAGAAAGAGCTAGCCTGGAAAGCTGTTGCTCAGCCTCATCTGCCCATGGCACTGCTCGCACAGAGGCACAGAGACTGGGGCTGCTTGCTTGTCTTGCCACCTCAAACTTCAAACGTAGCTTAGGTGGTCATTTATGGGCGCCTCCGGCAGCCCTGCTCTGAAAATGCGAACGTCTGCAGATAGCTGGCAGGCAGAAAGAGCTAGCCTGGAAAGCTGTTGCTCAGCCTCATCTGCCCATGGCACTGCTCGCACAGAGGCACAGAGACTGGGGCTGCTTGCTTGTCTTGCCCCCTCAAACTTCAAACGTAGCTTAGGTGTTCCGTACCCGAAGCCTCCGGCAGCCCTCCTCCCAAAATGCGAACGTCTGCAGATAGCTGGCAGCCAGAAAGAGCTAGCCTGGAAAGCTGTTGCTCAGCCTCATCTGCCCATGGCACTGCTCGCACAGAGGCACAGAGACTGGGGCTGCTTGCTTGTCTTGCCCCCTCAAACTTCAAACGTAGCTTAGGTGGTCCGTGCCGGGCGCCTCCGGCAGCCCTGCTCCCAAAATGCAAACGTCTGCAGATAGCTGGCAGGCAGAAAGAGCTAGCCCGGAAAGCTGTTGCTCAGCCTCATCTGCCCATGGCACTGCTCGCACAGAGGCACAGAGACTGGGGCTGCTTGCTTGTCTTGCCCCCTCAAACTTCAAACGTAGCTTAGGTGGTGCGTTCCGGGCGCCTCCGGCAGCCCTGCTCTGAAAATGCGAACGTCTGCAGATAGCTGGCAGGCAGAAAGAGCTAGCCTGGAAAGCTGTTGCTCAGCGTCATCTGCCCATGGCACTGCTTGCACAGAGGCAAAGAGACTGGGGCTGCTTGCTTGTCTTGCCCCCTCAAACTTCAAACGTAGCTTAGGTGGTGCGTGCCGGGCGCCTCCGGCAGCCCTGCTCTGAAAATGCAAACGTCTGCAGATAGCTGGCAGCCAGAAAGAGCTAGCCTGGAAAGCTGTTGCTCAGCCTCATCTGCCCATGGCACTGCTCGCACAGAGGCACAGAGACTGGGGCTGCTTGCTTGTCTTGCCCCCTCAAACTTCAAAAGTAGCTTAGGTGGTGCGTTCCGGGCGCCTCCGGCAGCCCTGCTCTGAAAATGCGAACGTCTGCAGATAGCTGGCAGGCAGAAAGAGCTAGCCTGGAAAGCTGTTGCTCCGCGTCATCTGCCCATGGCACTGCTCGCACAGAGGCACAGAGACTGGGGCTGCTTGCTTGTCTTGACCCCTCAAACTTCAAACGTAGCTTAGGTGGTCATTTATGGGCGCCTCCGGCAGCCCTGCTCCCAAAATGCAAAAGTCTGCAGATAGCTGGCAGGCAGAAAGAGCTAGCCTGGAAAGCTGTTGCTCAGCCTCATCTGCCCATGGCACTGCTCGCACAGAGGCACAGAGACTGGGGCTGCTTGCTTGTCTTGACCCCTCAAACTTCAAACGTAGCTTAGGTGGTCCGTACCGGAAGCCTCCGGCAGCCCTTCTCCCAAAATGCGAACGTCTGCAGATAGCTGGCAGCCAGAAAGAGCTAGCCCGGAAAGCTGTTGCTCAGCCTCATCTGCCCATGGCACTGCTCGCACAGAGGCACAGAGACTGGGGCTGCTTGCTTGTCTTGCCCCCTCAAACTTCAAACGTAGCTTAGGTGGTCCGTGCCGGGCGCCTCCGGCAGCCCTGCTCCCAAAATGCGAACGTCTGCAGATAGCTGGCAGGCAGAAAGAGCTAGCCCGGAAAGCTGTTGCTCAGCGTCATCTGCCCATGGCACTGCTCGCTCAGAGGCACAGAGACTGGGGCTGCTTGCTTGTCTTGCCCCCTCAAACTTCCAACGTAGCTTAGGTGGTGCGTTCCGGGCGCCTCCGGCAGCCCTGCTCTGAAAATGCGAACGTCTGCAGATAGCTGGCAGGCAGAAAGAGCTAGCCTGGAAAGCTGTTGCTCAGCGTCATCTGCCCATGGCACTGCTCGCACAGAGGCACAGAGACTGGGGCTGCTTGCTTGTCTTGCCCCCTCAAACTTCAAACGTAGCTTAGGTGGTCCGTGCCGGAAGCCTCCGGCAGCCCTGCTCTGAAAATGCGAACGTCTGCAGATAGCTGGCAGCCAGAAAGAGCTAGCCTGGAAAGCTGTTGCTCAGCCTCATCTGCCCATGGCACTGCTCGCACAGAGGCACAGAGACTGGGGCTGCTTGCTTCTCTTGACCCCTCAAACTTCAAACGTAGCTTAGGTGGTCCGTGCCGGAAGCCTCCGGCAGCCCTGCTCTGAAAATGCAAACGTCTGCAGATAGCTGGCAGCCAGAAAGAGCTAGCCTGGAAAGCTGTTGCTCAGCCTCATCTGCCCATGGCACTGCTCGCACAGAGGCACAGAGACTGGGGCTGCTTGCTTGTCTTGCCCCCTCAAACTTCAAACGTAGCTTAGGTGGTCCTTTCCGGGCGCCTCCGGCACCCCTACTCTTAAAATGCGAACGTCTGCAGATAGCTGGCAGCCAGAAAGAGCTAGCCTGGAAAGCTGTTGCTCAGCCTCATCTGCCCATGGCACTGCTCGCACAGAGGCACAGAGACTGGGGCTGCTTGCTTGTCTTGACCCCTCAAACTTCAAACGTAGCTTAGGTGGTCCGTGCCGGGCGCCTCCGGCAGCCCTGCTCCCAAAATGCGAACGTCTGCAGATAGCTGGCAGCCAGAAAGAGCTAGCCTGGAAAGCTGTTGCTCAGCCTCATCTGCCCATGGCACTGCTCGCACAGAGGCACAGAGACTGGGGCTGCTTGCTTGTCTTGCCCCCTCAAACTTCAAACGTATCTTAGGTGGTGCGTTCCGGGCGCCTCCGGCAGCCCTGCTCTAAAAATGCGAACGTCTGCAGATAGCTGGCAGGCAGAAAGAGCTAGCCTGGAAAGCTGTTGCTCAGCCTCATCTGCCCATGGCACTGCTCGCACAGAGGCACAGAGACTGGGGCTGCTTGCTTGTCTTGCCCCCTGAAACTTCAAACGTAGCTTAGGTGGTCCTTTATGGGCGCCTCCGGCAGCCCTGCTCCCAAAATGCAAACGACTGCAGATAGCTGGCAGCCAGAAAGAGCTAGCCTGGAAAGCTGTTGCTCAGCCTCATCTGCCCATGGCACTGCTCGCACAGAGGCACAGAGACTGGGGCTGCTTGCTTGTCTTGACCCCTCAAACTTCAAACGTAGCTTAGGTGGTCCGTGCCGGGCGCCTCCGGCAGCCCTGCTCCCAAAATGCGAACGTCTGCAGATAGCTGGCAGCCAGAAAGAGCTAGCCTGGAAAGCTGTTGCTCAGCCTCATCTGCCCATGGCACTGCTCGCACAGAGGCACAGAGACTGGGGCTGCTTGCTTGTCTTGCCCCCTCAAACTTCAAACGTATCTTAGGTGGTGCGTTCCGGGCGCCTCCCGCAGCCCTGCTCTGAAAATGCGAACGTCTGCAGATAGCTGGCAGGCAGAAAGAGCTAGCCTGGAAAGCTGTTGCTCAGCGTCATCTGCCCATGGCACTGCTCGCACAGAGGCACAGAGACTGGGGCTGCTTGCTTGTCTTGCCCCCTCAAACTTCAAAAGTAGCTTAGGTGGTCCTTTCCGGGCGCCTCCGGCAGCCCTGCTCCCAAAATGCAAAAGTCTGCAGATAGCTGGCAGCCAGAAAGAGCTAGCCTGGAAAGCTGTTGCTCAGCCTCATCTGCCCATGGCACTGCTCGCACAGAGGCACAGAGACTGGGGCTGCTTGCTTGTCTTGCCCCCTCAAACTTCAAACGTAGCTTAGGTGGTCCGTGCTGGAAGCCTCCGGCAGCCCTGCTCTGAAAATGCGAACGTCTGCAGATAGCTGGCAGGCAGAAAGAGCTAGCCTGGAAAGCTGTTGCTCAGCCTCATCTGCCCATGGCACTGCTCGCACAGAGGCACAGAGACTGGGGCTGCTTGCTTGTCTTGCCACCTCAAACTTCAAACGTAGCTTAGGTGGTCCATGCCGGGCGCCTCCCGCAGCCCTGCTCTGAAAATGCGAACGTCTGCAGATAGCTGGCAGGCAGAAAGAGCTAGCCTGGAAAGCTGTTGCTCAGCGTCATCTGCCCATGGCACTGCTCGCACAGAGGCACAGAGACTGGGGCTGCTTGCTTGTCTTGCCCCCTCAAACTTCAAACGTAGCTTAGGTGGTCCTTTATGGGCGCCTCCGGCAGCCCTGCTCCCAAAATGCAAAAGTCTGCAGATAGCTGGCAGCCAGAAAGAGCTAGCCTGGAAAGCTGTTGCTCAGCGTCATCTGCCCATGGCACTGCTCGCACAGAGGCACAGAGACTGGGGCTGCTTGCTTGTCTTGACCCCTCAAACTTCAAACGTAGCTTAGGTGGTCCGTGCCGGAAGCCTCCGGCAGCCCTGCTCTGAAAATGCAAACGTCTGCAGATAGCTGGCAGCCAGAAAGAGCTAGCCTGGAAAGCTGTTGCTCAGCCTCATCTGCCCATGGCACTGCTCGCACAGAGGCACAGAGACTGGGCTGCTTGCTTGTCTTGCCCCCTCAAACTTCAAACGTATCTTAGGTGGTGCGTTCCGGGCGCCTCCGGCAGCCCTGCTCTGAAAATGCGAACGTCTGCAGATAGCTGGCAGGCAGAAAGTGCTAGCCTGGAAAGGTGTTGCTCCGCGTCATCTGCCCATGGCACTGCTCGCACAGAGGCACAGAGACTGGGGCTGCTTGCTTGTCTTGCCCCCTCAAACTTCAAACGTAGCTTAGCTGGTGCGTTCCGGGCGCCTCCGGCAGCCCTGCTCTGAAAATGCGAACGTCTGCAGATAGCTGGCAGGCAGAAAGAGCTAGCCTGGAAAGCTGTTGCTCAGCCTCATCTGCCCATGGCACTGCTCGCACAGAGGCACAGAGACTGGGGCTGCTTGCTTGTCTTGACCCCTCAAACTTCAAACGTAGCTTAGGTGGTCCGTGCCGGAATACTCCGGCAGCCCTGCTCTGAAAATGCGAACGTCTGCAGATAGCTGGCAGCCAGAAAGAGCTAGCCTGGAAAGCTGTTGCTCAGCCTCATCTGCCCATGGCACTGCTCGCACAGAGGCACAGAGACTGGGGCTGCTTGCTTGTCTTGACCCCTCAAACTTCAAACGTAGCTTACGTGGTCCTTGCCGGGCAACTCCGGCAGCGCTGCTCCCAAAATGCAAACGTCTGCAGATAGCTGGCAGCCAGAAAGAGCTAGCCTGGAAAGCTGTTGCTCAGCCTCATCTGCCCATGGCACTGCTCGCACAGAGGCACAGAGACTGGGGCTGCTTGCTTGTCTTGACCCCTCAAACTTCAAACGTAGCTTAGGTGGTCCGTGCCGGAAGCCTCCGGCAGCCCTGCTCCCAAAATGCGAACGTCTGCAGATAGCTGGCAGCCAGAAAGAGCTAGCCTGGAAAGCTGTTGCTCAGCCTCATCTGCCCATGGCACTGCTCGCACAGAGGCACAGAGACTGGGGCTGCTTGCTTGTCTTGACTCCTCAAACTTCAAACGTAGCTTACGTGGTGCGTTCCGGGCTCCTCCGGCAGCCCTGCTCTGAAAATGCGGACGTCTGCAGATAGCTGGCAGCCAGAAAGAGCTAGCCTGGAAAGCTGTTGCTCCGCGTCATCTGCCCATGGCACTGCTCGCACAGAGGCACAGAGACTGGGGCTGCTTGCTTGTCTTGCCACCTCAAACTTCAAACGTAGCTTAGGTGGTCCGTGCCGGGCGCCTCCCGCAGCCCTGCTCTGAAAATGCAAACGTCTGCAGATAGCTGGCAGGCAGAAAGAGCTAGCCTGGAAAGCTGTTGCTCAGCGTCATCTGCCCATGGCACTGCTCGCACAGAGGCACAGAGACTGGGGCTGCTTGCTTGTCTTGCCCCCTCAAACTTCAAACGTAGCTTAGCTGGTCCGTGCCGGAATCCTCCGGCAGCCCTGCTCTGAAAATGCGAACGTCTGCAGATAGCTGGCAGCCAGAAAGAGCTAGCCTGGAAAGCTGTTGCTCAGCCTCATCTCCCCATGGCACTGCTCGCACAGAGGCACAGAGACTGGAGCTGCTTGCTTCTCTTGACCCCTCAAACTTCAAACGTAGCTTAGGTGGTCCGTGCCGGAAGCCTCCGGCAGCCCTGCTCTGAAAATGCAAACGTCTGCAGATAGCTGGCAGCCAGAAAGAGCTAGCCTGGAAAGCTGTTGCTCAGCCTCATCTGCCCATGGCACTGCTCGCACAGAGGCACAGAGACTGGGGCTGCTTGCTTGTCTTGCCGCCTCAAACTTCAAACGTAGCTTAGGTGGTCCGTGCCGGGCGCCTCCGGCAGCCCTGATCTAAATATGCGAACATCTGCAGATAGCTGGCAGCCAGAAAGAGCTAGCCTGGAAAGCTGTTGCTCAGCGTCATCTGCCCATGGCACTGCTCGCACAGAGGCACAGAGACTGGGGCTGCTTGCTTGTCTTGCCCCCTCAAACTTCAAACGTATCTTAGGTGGTCTGTGCCGGGCGCCTCCGGCAGCCCTGCTCTAAAAATGCGAACGTCTGCAGATAGCTGGCAGGCAGAAAGAGCTAGCCTGGAAAGCTGTTGCTCAGCCTCATCTGCCCATGGCACTGCTCGCACAGAGGCACAGAGACTGGGGCTGCTTGCTTGTCTTGCCCCCTCAAACTTCAAACGCAGCTTAGGTGGTCCGTGCCGGGCGCCTCCGGCAGCCCTGCTCCCAAAATGCGAACGTCTGCAGATAGCTGGCAGGCAGAAAGAGCTAGCCCGGAAAGCTGTTGCTCAGCCTCATCTGCCCATGGCACTGCTCGCACAGAGGCACAGAGACTGGGGCTGCTTGCTTGTCTTGCCCCCTCAAACTTCAAACGTAGCTTAGGTGGTGCGTTCCGGGCGCCTCCGGCAGCCCTGCTCTGAAAATGCGAACGTCTGCAGATAGCTGGCAGGCAGAAAGAACTAGCCTGGAAAGCTGTTGCTCCGCGTCATCTGCCCATGGCACTGCTCGCACAGAGGCACAGAGACTGGGGCTGCTTGCTTGTCTTGCCACCTCAAACTTCAAACGTAGCTTAGGTGGTCCGTGCCGGGCGCCTCCCGCAGCCCTGCTCTGAAAATGCGAACGTCTGCAGATAGCTGGCAGCCAGAAAGAGCTAGCCTGGAAAGCTGTTGCTCAGCCTCATCTGCCCATGGCACTGCTCGCACAGAGGCACAGAGACTGGGGCTGCTTGCTTGTCTTGCCCCCTCAAACTTCAAACGCAGCTTAGGTGGTCCGTTCCGGGCGCCTCCGGCAGCCCTGCTTCCAAAATGCGAACGTCTGCAGATAGCTGGCAGCCAGAAAGAGCTAGCCCGGAAAGCTGTTGCTCAGCCTCATCTGCCCATGGCACTGCTCGCACAGAGGCACAGAGACTGGGGCTGCTTGCTTGTCTTGCCGCCTCAAACTTCAAACGTAGCTTAGGTGGTGCGTGCCGGGCGCCTCCGGCAGCCCTGCTCTGAAAATGCGAACGTCTGCAGATAGCTGGCAGGCAGAAAGAGCTAGCCTGGAAAGCTGTTGCTCAGCCTCATCTGCCCATGGCACTGCTCGCACAGAGGCACAGAGACTGGGGCTGCTTGCTTCTCTTGCCCCCTCAAACTTCAAACGTAGCTTAGGTGGTCCGTGCCGGGCGCCTCCGGCTGCCCTGCTCTGAAAATGCAAACGTCTGCAGATAGCTGGCAGCCAGAAAGAGCTAGCCTGGAAAGCTGTTGCTCAGCCTCATCTGCCCATGGCACTGCTCGCACAGAGGCACAGAGACTGGGGCTGCTTGCTTGTCTTGACCCCTCAAACTTCAAACGTATCTTAGGTGGTGCGTTCCGGGCGCCTCCGGCAGCCCTGCTCTGAAAATGCGGACGTCTGCAGATAGCTGGCAGGCAGAAAGAGCTAGCCTGGAAAGCTGTTGCTCCGCGTCATCTGCCCATGGCACTGCTCGCACAGAGGCACAGAGACTGGGGCTGCTTGCTTGTCTTGCCACCTCAAACTTCCAACGTAGCTTAGGTGGTCCGTGCCGGGCGCCTCCCGCAGCCCTGCTCTGAAAATGCGAACGTCTGCCGATAGCTGGCAGGCAGAAAGAGCTAGCCTGGAAAGCTGTTGCTCAGCCTCATCTGCCCATGGCACTGCTCGCACAGAGGCACAGAGACTGGGTCTGCTTGCTTGTCTTGCCCCCTAAAACTTCAAACGTATCTTAGGTGGTCCTTTATGGGCGCCTCCGGCAGCCCTGCTAGCAAAATACAAAAGTCTGCAGATAGCTGGCAGCCAGAAAGAGCTAGCCTGGAAAGCTGTTGCTCAGCCTCATCTGCCCATGGCACTGCTCGCACAGAGGCACAGAGACTGGGGCTGCTTGCTTGTCTTGCCGCCTCAAACTTCAAACGTAGCTTAGGTGGTCCGTGCCGGAAGCCTCCGGCAGCCCTGCTCTGAAAATGCGAACGTCTGCAGATAGCTGGCAGGCAGAAAGAGCTAGCCTGGAAAGCTGTTGCTCAGCCTCATCTGCCCATGGCACTGCTCGCACAGAGGCACAGAGACTGGGGCTGCTTGCTTGTCTTGCCCCCTCAAACTTCAAACGTAGCTTAGGTGGTGCGTTCCGGGCGCCTCCGGCAGCCCTGCTCTGAAAATGCGAACGTCTGCAGATAGCTGGCAGGCAGAAAGTGCTAGCCTGGAAAGGTGTTGCTCCGCGTCATCTGCCCATGGCACTGCTCGCACAGAGGCACAGAGACTGGGGCTGCTTGCTTGTCTTGCCCCCTCAAACTTCAAACGTAGCTTAGGTGGTGCGTTCCGGGCGCCTCCGGCAGCCCTCCTCTGAAAATGCGAACGTCTGCAGATAGCTGGCAGGCAGAAAGAGCTAGCCTGGAAAGCTGTTGCTCAGCGTCATCTGCCCATGGCACTGCTCGCACAGAGGCACAGAGACTGGGGCTGCTTGCTTGTCTTGCCCCCTCAAACTTCAAACGTAGCTTAGGTGTTCCGTGCCGGAATCCTCCGGCAGCCCTGCTCTGAAAATGCGAACGTCTGCAGATAGCTGGCAGCCAGAAAGAGCTAGCCTGGAAAGCTGTTGCTCAGCCTCATCTGCCCATGGCACTGCTCGCACAGAGGCACAGAGACTGGAGCTGCTTGCTTCTCTTGACCCCTCAAACTTCAAACGTAGCTTAGGTGGTCCGTGCCGGAAGCCTCCGGCAGCCCTGCTCTGAAAATGCAAACGTCTGCAGATAGCTGGCAGCCAGAAAGAGCTAGCCTGGAAAGCTGTTGCTCAGCCTCATCTGCCCATGGCACTGCTCGCACAGAGGCACAGAGACTGGGGCTGCTTGCTTGTCTTGCCGCCTCAAACTTCAAACGTAGCTTAGGTGGTCCGTGCCGGGCGCCTCCGGCACCCCTACTCTTAAAATGCGAACGTCTGCAGATAGCTGGCAGCCAGAAAGAGCTAGCCTGGAAAGCTGTTGCTCAGCCTCATCTGCCCATGGCACTGCTCGCACAGAGGCACAGAGACTGGGGCTGCTTGCTTGTCTTGACCCCTCAAACTTCAAACGTAGCTTAGGTGGTCCGTGCCGGGCGCCTCCGGCAGCCCTGCTCCCAAAATGCGAACGTCTGCAGATAGCTGGCAGCCAGAAAGAGCTAGCCTGGAAAGCTGTTGCTCAGCCTCATCTGCCCATGGCACTGCTCGCACAGAGGCACAGAGACTGGGGCTGCTTGCTTGTCTTGCCCCCTCAAACTTCAAACGTATCTTAGGTGGTGCGTTCCGGGCGCCTCCGGCAGCCCTGCTCTAAAAATGCGAACGTCTGCAGATAGCTGGCAGGCAGAAAGAGCTAGCCTGGAAAGCTGTTGCTCAGCCTCATCTGCCCATGGCACTGCTCGCACAGAGGCACAGAGACTGGGGCTGCTTGCTTGTCTTGCCCCCTGAAACTTCAAACGTAGCTTAGGTGGTCCTTTATGGGCGCCTCCGGCAGCCCTGCTCCCAAAATGCAAACGACTGCAGATAGCTGGCAGCCAGAAAGAGCTAGCCTGGAAAGCTGTTGCTCAGCCTCATCTGCCCATGGCACTGCTCGCACAGAGGCACAGAGACTGGGGCTGCTTGCTTGTCTTGACCCCTCAAACTTCAAACGTAGCTTAGGTGGTCCGTGCCGGGCGCCTCCGGCAGCCCTGCTCCCAAAATGCGAACGTCTGCAGATAGCTGGCAGCCAGAAAGAGCTAGCCTGGAAAGCTGTTGCTCAGCCTCATCTGCCCATGGCACTGCTCGCACAGAGGCACAGAGACTGGGGCTGCTTGCTTGTCTTGCCCCCTCAAACTTCAAACGTATCTTAGGTGGTGCGTTCCGGGCGCCTCCCGCAGCCCTGCTCTGAAAATGCGAACGTCTGCAGATAGCTGGCAGGCAGAAAGAGCTAGCCTGGAAAGCTGTTGCTCAGCGTCATCTGCCCATGGCACTGCTCGCACAGAGGCACAGAGACTGGGGCTGCTTGCTTGTCTTGCCCCCTCAAACTTCAAAAGTAGCTTAGGTGGTCCTTTCCGGGCGCCTCCGGCAGCCCTGCTCCCAAAATGCAAAAGTCTGCAGATAGCTGGCAGCCAGAAAGAGCTAGCCTGGAAAGCTGTTGCTCAGCCTCATCTGCCCATGGCACTGCTCGCACAGAGGCACAGAGACTGGGGCTGCTTGCTTGTCTTGCCCCCTCAAACTTCAAACGTAGCTTAGGTGGTCCGTGCTGGAAGCCTCCGGCAGCCCTGCTCTGAAAATGCGAACGTCTGCAGATAGCTGGCAGGCAGAAAGAGCTAGCCTGGAAAGCTGTTGCTCAGCCTCATCTGCCCATGGCACTGCTCGCACAGAGGCACAGAGACTGGGGCTGCTTGCTTGTCTTGCCACCTCAAACTTCAAACGTAGCTTAGGTGGTCCGTGCCGGGCGCCTCCCGCAGCCCTGCTCTGAAAATGCGAACGTCTGCAGATAGCTGGCAGGCAGAAAGAGCTAGCCTGGAAAGCTGTTGCTCAGCGTCATCTGCCCATGGCACTGCTCGCACAGAGGCACAGAGACTGGGGCTGCTTGCTTGTCTTGCCCCCTCAAACTTCAAACGTAGCTTAGGTGGTCCTTTATGGGCGCCTCCGGCAGCCCTGCTCCCAAAATGCAAAAGTCTGCAGATAGCTGGCAGCCAGAAAGAGCTAGCCTGGAAAGCTGTTGCTCAGCGTCATCTGCCCATGGCACTGCTCGCACAGAGGCACAGAGACTGGGGCTGCTTGCTTGTCTTGACCCCTCAAACTTCAAACGTAGCTTAGGTGGTCCGTGCCGGAAGCCTCCGGCAGCCCTGCTCTGAAAATGCAAACGTCTGCAGATAGCTGGCAGCCAGAAAGAGCTAGCCTGGAAAGCTGTTGCTCAGCCTCATCTGCCCATGGCACTGCTCGCACAGAGGCACAGAGACTGGGCTGCTTGCTTGTCTTGCCCCCTCAAACTTCAAACGTATCTTAGGTGGTGCGTTCCGGGCGCCTCCGGCAGCCCTGCTCTGAAAATGCGAACGTCTGCAGATAGCTGGCAGGCAGAAAGTGCTAGCCTGGAAAGGTGTTGCTCCGCGTCATCTGCCCATGGCACTGCTCGCACAGAGGCACAGAGACTGGGGCTGCTTGCTTGTCTTGCCCCCTCAAACTTCAAACGTAGCTTAGCTGGTGCGTTCCGGGCGCCTCCGGCAGCCCTGCTCTGAAAATGCGAACGTCTGCAGATAGCTGGCAGGCAGAAAGAGCTAGCCTGGAAAGCTGTTGCTCAGCCTCATCTGCCCATGGCACTGCTCGCACAGAGGCACAGAGACTGGGGCTGCTTGCTTGTCTTGACCCCTCAAACTTCAAACGTAGCTTAGGTGGTCCGTGCCGGAATCCTCCGGCAGCCCTGCTCTGAAAATGCGAACGTCTGCAGATAGCTGGCAGCCAGAAAGAGCTAGCCTGGAAAGCTGTTGCTCAGCCTCATCTGCCCATGGCACTGCTCGCACAGAGGCACAGAGACTGGGGCTGCTTGCTTGTCTTGACCCCTCAAACTTCAAACGTAGCTTACGTGGTCCTTGCCGGGCAACTCCGGCAGCGCTGCTCCCAAAATGCAAACGTCTGCAGATAGCTGGCAGCCAGAAAGAGCTAGCCTGGAAAGCTGTTGCTCAGCCTCATCTGCCCATGGCACTGCTCGCACAGAGGCACAGAGACTGGGGCTGCTTGCTTGTCTTGCCCCCTCAAACTTCAAACGTAGCTTAGGTGGTCCGTGCCGGAAGCCTCCGGCAGCCCTGCTCCCAAAATGCGAACGTCTGCAGATAGCTGGCAGCCAGAAAGAGCTAGCCTGGAAAGCTGTTGCTCAGCCTCATCTGCCCATGGCACTGCTCGCACAGAGGCACAGAGACTGGGGCTGCTTGCTTGTCTTGACTCCTCAAACTTCAAACGTAGCTTACGTGGTGCGTTCCGGGCTCCTCCGGCAGCCCTGCTCTGAAAATGCGGACGTCTGCAGATAGCTGGCAGCCAGAAAGAGCTAGCCTGGAAAGCTGTTGCTCCGCGTCATCTGCCCATGGCACTGCTCGCACAGAGGCACAGAGACTGGGGCTGCTTGCTTGTCTTGCCACCTCAAACTTCAAACGTAGCTTAGGTGGTCCGTGCCGGGCGCCTCCCGCAGCCCTGCTCTGAAAATGCAAACGTCTGCAGATAGCTGGCAGGCAGAAAGAGCTAGCCTGGAAAGCTGTTGCTCAGCGTCATCTGCCCATGGCACTGCTCGCACAGAGGCACAGAGACTGGGGCTGCTTGCTTGTCTTGCCCCCTCAAACTTCAAACGTAGCTTAGCTGGTCCGTGCCGGAATCCTCCGGCAGCCCTGCTCTGAAAATGCGAACGTCTGCAGATAGCTGGCAGCCAGAAAGAGCTAGCCTGGAAAGCTGTTGCTCAGCCTCATCTCCCCATGGCACTGCTCGCACAGAGGCACAGAGACTGGAGCTGCTTGCTTCTCTTGCCCCCTCAAACTTCAAACGTAGCTTAGGTGGTCCGTGCCGGAAGCCTCCGGCAGCCCTGCTCTGAAAATGCAAACGTCTGCAGATAGCTGGCAGCCAGAAAGAGCTAGCCTGGAAAGCTGTTGCTCAGCCTCATCTGCCCATGGCACTGCTCGCACAGAGGCACAGAGACTGGGGCTGCTTGCTTGTCTTGCCGCCTCAAACTTCAAACGTAGCTTAGGTGGTCCGTGCCGGGCGCCTCCGGCAGCCCTGATCTAAATATGCGAACATCTGCAGATAGCTGGCAGCCAGAAAGAGCTAGCCTGGAAAGCTGTTGCTCAGCCTCATCTGCCCATGGCACTGCTCGCACAGAGGCACAGAGACTGGGGCTGCTTGCTTGTCTTGCCCCCTCAAACTTCAAACGTAGCTTAGGTGGTCCGTGCCGGGCGCCTCCGGCAGCCCTGCTCCCAAAATGCGAACGTCTGCAGATAGCTGGCAGCCAGAAAGAGCTAGCCTGGAAAGCTGTTGCTCAGCGTCATCTGCCCATGGCACTGCTCGCACAGAGGCACAGAGACTGGGGCTGCTTGCTTGTCTTGCCCCCTCAAACTTCAAACGTATCTTAGGTGGTCTGTGCCGGGCGCCTCCGGCAGCCCTGCTCTAAAAATGCGAACGTCTGCAGATAGCTGGCAGGCAGAAAGAGCTAGCCTGGAAAGCTGTTGCTCAGCCTCATCTGCCCATGGCACTGCTCGCACAGAGGCACAGAGACTGGGGCTGCTTGCTTGTCTTGCCCCCTCAAACTTCAAACGCAGCTTAGGTGGTCCGTGCCGGGCGCCTCCGGCAGCCCTGCTCCCAAAATGCGAACGTCTGCAGATAGCTGGCAGGCAGAAAGAGCTAGCCCGGAAAGCTGTTGCTCAGCCTCATCTGCCCATGGCACTGCTCGCACAGAGGCACAGAGACTGGGGCTGCTTGCTTGTCTTGCCCCCTCAAACTTCAAACGTAGCTTAGGTGGTGCGTTCCGGGCGCCTCCGGCAGCCCTGCTCTGAAAATGCGAACGTCTGCAGATAGCTGGCAGGCAGAAAGAACTAGCCTGGAAAGCTGTTGCTCCGCGTCATCTGCCCATGGCACTGCTCGCACAGAGGCACAGAGACTGGGGCTGCTTGCTTGTCTTGCCACCTCAAACTTCAAACGTAGCTTAGGTGGTCCGTGCCGGGCGCCTCCCGCAGCCCTGCTCTGAAAATGCGAACGTCTGCAGATAGCTGGCAGCCAGAAAGAGCTAGCCTGGAAAGCTGTTGCTCAGCCTCATCTGCCCATGGCACTGCTCGCACAGAGGCACAGAGACTGGGGCTGCTTGCTTGTCTTGCCCCCTCAAACTTCAAACGCAGCTTAGGTGGTCCGTGCCGGGCGCCTCCGGCAGCCCTGCTTCCAAAATGCGAACGTCTGCAGATAGCTGGCAGCCAGAAAGAGCTAGCCCGGAAAGCTGTTGCTCAGCCTCATCTGCCCATGGCACTGCTCGCACAGAGGCACAGAGACTGGGGCTGCTTGCTTGTCTTGCCGCCTCAAACTTCAAACGTAGCTTAGGTGGTGCGTGCCGGGCGCCTCCGGCAGCCCTGCTCTGAAAATGCGAACGTCTGCAGATAGCTGGCAGGCAGAAAGAGCTAGCCTGGAAAGCTGTTGCTCAGCCTCATCTGCCCATGGCACTGCTCGCACAGAGGCACAGAGACTGGGGCTGCTTGCTTCTCTTGCCCCCTCAAACTTCAAACGTAGCTTAGGTGGTCCGTGCCGGGCGCCTCCGGCTGCCCTGCTCTGAAAATGCAAACGTCTGCAGATAGCTGGCAGCCAGAAAGAGCTAGCCTGGAAAGCTGTTGCTCAGCCTCATCTGCCCATGGCACTGCTCGCACAGAGGCACAGAGACTGGGGCTGCTTGCTTGTCTTGACCCCTCAAACTTCAAACGTATCTTAGGTGGTGCGTTCCGGGCGCCTCCGGCAGCCCTGCTCTGAAAATGCGGACGTCTGCAGATAGCTGGCAGGCAGAAAGAGCTAGCCTGGAAAGCTGTTGCTCCGCGTCATCTGCCCATGGCACTGCTCGCACAGAGGCACAGAGACTGGGGCTGCTTGCTTGTCTTGCCACCTCAAACTTCCAACGTAGCTTAGGTGGTCCGTGCCGGGCGCCTCCCGCAGCCCTGCTCTGAAAATGCGAACGTCTGCCGATAGCTGGCAGGCAGAAAGAGCTAGCCTGGAAAGCTGTTGCTCAGCGTCATCTGCCCATGGCACTGCTCGCACAGAGGCACAGAGACTGGGTCTGCTTGCTTGTCTTGCCCCCTCAAACTTCAAACGTATCTTAGGTGGTCCTTTATGGGCGCCTCCGGCAGCCCTGCTCCCAAAATGCAAAAGTCTGCAGATAGCTGGCAGCCAGAAAGAGCTAGCCTGGAAAGCTGTTGCTCAGCCTCATCTGCCCATGGCACTGCTCGCACAGAGGCACAGAGACTGGGGCTGCTTGCTTGTCTTGCCGCCTCAAACTTCAAACGTAGCTTAGGTGGTCCGTGCCGGAAGCCTCCGGCAGCCCTGCTCTGAAAATGCGAACGTCTGCAGATAGCTGGCAGGCAGAAAGAGCTAGCCTGGAAAGCTGTTGCTCAGCCTCATCTGCCCATGGCACTGCTCGCACAGAGGCACAGAGACTGGGGCTGCTTGCTTGTCTTGCCCCCTCAAACTTCAAACGTAGCTTAGGTGGTGCGTTCCGGGCGCCTCCGGCAGCCCTGCTCTGAAAATGCGAACGTCTGCAGATAGCTGGCAGGCAGAAAGTGCTAGCCTGGAAAGGTGTTGCTCCGCGTCATCTGCCCATGGCACTGCTCGCACAGAGGCACAGAGACTGGGGCTGCTTGCTTGTCTTGCCCCCTCAAACTTCAAACGTAGCTTAGGTGGTGCGTTCCGGGCGCCTCCGGCAGCCCTCCTCTGAAAATGCGAACGTCTGCAGATAGCTGGCAGGCAGAAAGAGCTAGCCTGGAAAGCTGTTGCTCAGCGTCATCTGCCCATGGCACTGCTCGCACAGAGGCACAGAGACTGGGGCTGCTTGCTTGTCTTGCCCCCTCAAACTTCAAACGTAGCTTAGGTGTTCCGTGCCGGAATCCTCCGGCAGCCCTGCTCTGAAAATGCGAACGTCTGCAGATAGCTGGCAGCCAGAAAGAGCTAGCCTGGAAAGCTGTTGCTCAGCCTCATCTGCCCATGGCACTGCTCGCACAGAGGCACAGAGACTGGAGCTGCTTGCTTCTCTTGACCCCTCAAACTTCAAACGTAGCTTAGGTGGTCCGTGCCGGAAGCCTCCGGCAGCCCTGCTCTGAAAATGCAAACGTCTGCAGATAGCTGGCAGCCAGAAAGAGCTAGCCTGGAAAGCTGTTGCTCAGCCTCATCTGCCCATGGCACTGCTCGCACAGAGGCACAGAGACTGGGGCTGCTTGCTTGTCTTGCCGCCTCAAACTTCAAACGTAGCTTAGGTGGTCCGTGCCGGGCGCCTCCGGCACCCCTACTCTTAAAATGCGAACGTCTGCAGATAGCTGGCAGCCAGAAAGAGCTAGCCTGGAAAGCTGTTGCTCAGCCTCATCTGCCCATGGCACTGCTCGCACAGAGGCACAGAGACTGGGGCTGCTTGCTTGTCTTGCCCCCTCAAACTTCAAACGTAGCTTAGGTGGTCCGTGCCGGGCGCCTCCGGCAGCCCTGCTCCCAAAATGCGAACGTCTGCAGATAGCTGGCAGCCAGAAAGAGCTAGCCTGGAAAGCTGTTGCTCAGCCTCATCTGCCCATGGCACTGCTCGCACAGAGGCACAGAGACTGGGGCTGCTTGCTTGTCTTGCCCCCTCAAACTTCAAACGTATCTTAGGTGGTGCGTTCCGGGCGCCTCCGGCAGCCCTGCTCTGAAAATGCGAACGTCTGCAGATAGCTGGCAGGCAGAAAGAGCTAGCCTGGAAAGCTGTTGCTCAGCCTCATCTGCCCATGGCACTGCTCGCACAGAGGCACAGAGACTGGGGCTGCTTGCTTGTCTTGCCCCCTCAAACTTCAAACGTAGCTTAGGTGGTCCTTTATGGGCGCCTCCGGCAGCCCTGCTCCCAAAATGCAAACGTCTGCAGATAGCTGGCAGCCAGAAAGAGCTAGCCTGGAAAGCTGTTGCTCAGCCTCATCTGCCCATGGCACTGCTCGCACAGAGGCACAGAGACTGGGGCTGCTTGCTTGTCTTGACCCCTCAAACTTCAAACGTAGCTTACGTGGTCCTTTCCGGGCAACTCCGGCAGCGCTGCTCCCAAAATGCAAACGTCTGCAGATAGCTGGCAGCCAGAAGGAGCTAGCCTGGAAAGCTGTTGCTCAGCCTCATCTGCCCATGGCACTGCTCGCACAGAGGCACAGAGACTGGGGCTGCTTGCTTGTCTTGACCACTCAAACTTCAAACGTAGCTTAGGTGGTCCGTGCCGGAAGCCTCCGGAAGCCCTGCTCTGAAAATGCGAACGTCTGCAGATAGCTGGCAGCCAGAAAGAGCTAGCCTGGAAAGCTGTTGCTCAGCCTCATCTGCCCATGGCACTGCTCGCACAGAGGCACAGAGACTGGGGCTGCTTGCTTGTCTTGCCACCTCAAACTTCAAACGTAGCTTAGGTGGTCCGTGCCGGAAGCCTCCGGCAGCCCTGCTCTGAAAATGCGAACGTCTGCAGATAGCTGGCAGGCAGAAAGAGCTAGCCTGGAAAGCTGTTGCTCAGCCTCATCTGCCCATGGCACTGCTCGCACAGAGGCACAGAGACTGGGGCTGCTTGCTTGTCTTGCCCCCTCAAACTTCAAACGTATCTTAGGTGGTCCGTGCCGGGCGCCTCCGGCAGCCCTGCTCCCAAAATGCAAACGTCTGCAGATAGCTGGCAGCCAGAAAGAGCTAGCCTGGAAAGCTGTTGCTCAGCCTCATCTGCCCATGGCACTGCTCGCACAGAGGCACAGAGACTGGGGCTGCTTGCTTGTCTTGCCCCCTCAAACTTCAAACGCAGCTTAGGTGGTCCGTGCCGGGCGCCTCCGGCAGCCCTGCTCCCAAAATGCGAACGTCTGCAGATAGCTGGCAGGCAGAAAGTGCTAGCCCGGAAAGCTGTTGCTCAGCCTCATCTGCCCATGGCACTGCTCGCACAGAGGCACAGAGACTGGGGCTGCTTGCTTGTCTTGCCCCCTCAAACTTCAAACGTAGCTTAGGTGGTGCGTTCCGGGCGCCTCCGGCAGCCCTGCTCTGAAAATGCGAACGTCTGCAGATAGCTGGCAGGCAGAAAGAGCTAGCCTGGAAAGCTGTTGCTCAGCGTCATCTGCCCATGGCACTGCTCGCACAGAGGCACAGAGACTGGGGCTGCTTGCTTGTCTTGCCCCCTCAAACTTCAAACGTATCTTAGGTGGTCCTTTATGGGCGCCTCCGGCAGCCCTGCTCCCAAAATGCAAAAGTCTGCAGATAGCTGGCAGCCAGAAAGAGCTAGCCTGGAAAGCTGTTGCTCAGCCTCATCTGCCCATGGCACTGCTCGCACAGAGGCACAGAGACTGGGGCTGCTTGCTTGTCTTGCCCCCTCAAACTTCAAACGTAGCTTAGGTGGTCCGTGCCGGAAACCTCCGGCAGCCCTGCTCTGAAAATGCGAACGTCTGCAGATAGCTGGCAGGCAGAAAGATCTAGCCTGGAAAGCTGTTGCTCAGCCTCATCTGCCCATGGCACTGCTCGCACAGAGGCACAGAGACTGGGGCTGCTTGCTTGTCTTGCCCCCTCAAACTTCAAACGTACCTTAGGTGGTGCGTTCCGGGCGCCTCCGGCAGCCCTGCTCTGAAAATGCGAACGTCTGCAGATAGCTGGCAGGCAGAAAGTGCTAGCCTGGAAAGGTGTTGCTCCGCGTCATCTGCCCATGGCACTGCTCGCACAGAGGCACAGAGACTGGGGCTGCTTGCTTGTCTTGCCCCCTCAAACTTCCAACGTAGCTTAGGTGGTGCGTTCCGGGCGCCTCCGGCAGCCCTGCTCTGAAAATGCGAACGTCTGCAGATAGCTGGCAGGCAGAAAGAGCTAGCCTGGAAAGCTGTTGCTCAGCGTCATCTGCCCATGGCACTGCTCGCACAGAGGCACAGAGACTGGGGCTGCTTGCTTGTCTTGACCCCTCAAACTTCAAACGTAGCTTAGGTGGTCCGTGCCGGAATCCTCCGGCAGCCCTGCTCTGAAAATGCGAACGTCTGCAGATAGCTGGCAGCCAGAAAGAGCTAGCCTGGAAAGCTGTTGCTCAGCCTCATCTGCCCATGGCACTGCTCGCACAGAGGCACAGAGACTGGAGCTGCTTGCTTCTCTTGACCCCTCAAACTTCAAACGTAGCTTAGGTGGTCCGTGCCGGAAGCCTCCGGCAGCCCTGCTCTGAAAATGCAAACGTCTGCAGATAGCTGGCAGCCAGAAAGAGCTAGCCTGGAAAGCTGTTGCTCAGCCTCATCTGCCCATGGCACTGCTCGCACAGAGGCACAGAGACTGGGGCTGCTTGCTTGTCTTGCCGCCTCAAACTTCAAACGTAGCTTAGGTGGTCCTTTCCGGGCGCCTCCGGCACCCCTACTCTTAAAATGCGAACGTCTGCAGATAGCTGGCAGCCAGAAAGAGCTAGCCTGGAAAGCTGTTGCTCAGCCTCATCTGCCCATGGCACTGCTCGCACAGAGGCACAGAGACTGGGGCTGCTTGCTTGTCTTGCCCCCTCAAACTTCAAACGTAGCTTAGGTGGTCCGTGACGGGCGCCTCCGGCAGCCCTGCTCCCAAAATGCGAACGTCTGCAGATAGCTGGCAGCCAGAAAGAGCTAGCCTGGAAAGCTGTTGCTCAGCCTCATCTGCCCATGGCACTGCTCGCACAGAGGCACAGAGACTGGGGCTGCTTGCTTGTCTTGCCACCTCAAACTTCAAACGTATCTTAGGTGGTGCGTTCCGGGCGCCTCCGGCAGCCCTGCTCTGAAAATGCGAACGTCTGCAGATAGCTGGCAGGCAGAAAGAGCTAGCCTGGAAAGCTGTTGCTCAGCCTCATCTGCCCATGGCACTGCTCGCACAGAGGCACAGAGACTGGGGCTGCTTGCTTGTCTTGCCCCCTCAAACTTCAAACGTAGCTTAGGTGGTCCTTTATGGGCGCCTCCGGCAGCCCTGCTCCCAAAATGCAAACGTCTGCAGATAGCTGGCAGCCAGAAAGAGCTAGCCTGGAAAGCTGTTGCTCAGCCTCATCTGCCCATGGCACTGCTCGCACAGAGGCACAGAGACTGGGGCTGCTTGCTTGTCTTGACCCCTCAAACTTCAAACGTAGCTTACGTGGTCCTTTCCGGGCAACTCCGGCAGCGCTGCTCCCAAAATGCGAACGTCTGCAGATAGCTGGCAGCCAGAAAGAGCTAGCCTGGAAAGCTGTTGCTCAGCCTCATCTGCCCATGGCACTGCTCGCACAGAGGCACAGAGACTGGGGCTGCTTGCTTGTCTTGCCCCCTCAAACTTGAAAAGTAGCATAGGTGGTCCTTTATGGGCGCCTCCGGCAGCCCTGCTCTGAAAATGCGAACGTCTGCAGATAGCTGGCAGGCAGAAAGAGCTAGCCTGGAAAGCTGTTGCTCAGCCTCATCTGCCCATGGCACTGCTCGCACAGAGGCACAGAGACTGGGGCTGCTTGCTTGTCTTGCCCCCTCAAACTTCAAACGTAGCTTAGGTGGTGCGTTCCGGGCGCCTCCGGCAGCCCTGCTCTGAAAATGCGAACGTCTGCAGATAGCTGGCAGGCAGAAAGAGCTAGCCTGGAAAGCTGTTGCTCAGCCTCATCTACCCATGGCACTGCTCGCACAGAGGCACAGAGACTGGGGCTGCTTGCTTGTCTTGCCACCTCAAACTTCAAACGTAGCTTAGGTGGTCCGTGCCGGGCGCCTCCGGCTGCCCTGCTCTGAAAATGCAAACGTCTGCAGATAGCTGGCAGCCAGAAAGAGCTAGCCTGGAAAGCTGTTGCTCAGCCTCATCTGCCCATGGCACTGCTCGCACAGAGGCACAGAGACTGGGGCTGCTTGCTTGTCTTGTCCCATCAAACTTCAAACGTAGCTTAGGTGGTGCGTTCCGGGCGCCTCCGGCAGCCCTGCTCTGAAAATGAGAACGTCTGCAGATAGCTGGCAGCCAGAAAGAGCTAGCCTGGAAAGCTGTTGCTCCGCGTCATCTGCCCATGGCACTGCTCGCACAGAGGCACAGAGACTGGGGCTGCTTGCTTGTCTTGACCCCTCAAACTTCAAACGTAGCTTACGTGGTCCTTTCCGGGCAACTCCGGCAGCGCTGCTCCCAAAATGCAAACGTCTGCAGATAGCTGGCAGCCAGAAAGAGCTAGCCTGGAAAGCTGTTGCTCAGCCTCATCTGCCCATGGCACTGCTCGCACAGAGGCACAGAGACTGGGGCTGCTTGCTTGTCTTGCCACCTCAAACTTCAAACGTAGCTTAGGTGGTCCGTGCCGGAAGCCTCCGGCAGCCCTGCTCTGAAAATGCGAACGTCTGCAGATAGCTGGCAGGCAGAAAGAGCTAGCCTGGAAAGCTGTTGCTCAGCCTCATCTGCCCATGGCACTGCTCGCACAGAGGCACAGAGACTGGGGCTGCTTGCTTGTCTTGCCCCCTCAAACTTCAAACGTAGCTTAGGTGGTCCGTGCCGGGCGCCTCCGGCAGCCCTGCTCCCAAAATGCAAACGTCTGCAGATAGCTGGCAGCCAGAAAGAGCTAGCCTGGAAAGCTGTTGCTCAGCCTCATCTGCCCATGGCACTGCTCGCACAGAGGCACAGAGACTGGGGCTGCTTGCTTGTCTTGCCACCTCAAACTTCAAACGTAGCTTAGGTGGTGCGTTCCGGGCGCCTCCGGCAGCCCTGCTCTGAAAATTCAAACGTCTGCAGATAGCTGGCAGCCAGAAAGAGCTAGCCTGGAAAGCTGTTGCTCAGCGTCATCTGCCCATGGCACTGCTCGCACAGAGGCACAGAGACTGGGGCTGCTTGCTTGTCTTGACCCCTCAAACTTCAAACGTAGCTTAGGTGGTCCGTGCCGGAAGCCTCCGGCAGCCCTGCTCTGAAAATGCGAACGTCTGCAGATAGCTGGCAGGCAGAAAGAGCTAGCCTGGAAAGCTGTTGCTCAGCCTCATCTGCCCATGGCACTGCTCGCACAGAGGCACAGAGACTGGGGCTGCTTGCTTGTCTTGCCCCCTCAAACTTCAAACGCAGCTTAGGTGGTCCGTGCCGGGCGCCTCCGGCAGCCCTGCTCCCAAAATGCGAACGTCTGCAGATAGCTGGCAGGCAGAAAGAGCTAGCCTGGAAAGCTGTTGCTAAGCGTCATCTGCCCATGGCACTGCTCGCACAGAGGCACAGAGACTGGGGCTGCTTGCTTGTCTTGCCCCCTCAAACTTCAAACGTAGCTTAGGTGGTGCGTTCCGGGTGCCTCCGGCAGCCCTGCTCTGAAAATGCGAACGTCTGCAGATAGCTGGCAGGCAGAAAGAGCTAGCCTGGAAAGCTGTTGCTCAGCCTCATCTGCCCATGGCACTGCTCGCACAGAGGCACAGAGACTGGGGCTGCTTGCTCGTCTTGCCCCCTCAAACTTCAAACGTAGCTTAGGTGGTCCGTGCCGGGCGCCTCCGGCTGCCCTGCTCTGAAAATGCAAACGTCTGCAGATAGCTGGCAGGCAGAAAGAGCTAGCCTGGAAAGCTGTTGCTCAGCCTCATCTGCCCATGGCACTGCTCGCACAGAGGCACAGAGACTGGGGCTGCTTGCTTGTCTTGCCCCCTCAAACTTCAAACGTAGCTTAGGTGGTCCTTTCCGGGCGCCTCCAGCAGCCCTGCTCTGAAAATGCGAACGTCTGCAGATAGCTGGCAGCCAGAAAGAGCTAGCCTGGAAAGCTGTTGCTCCGTGTTATCTGCCCATGGCACTGCTCGCACAGAGGCACAGAGACTGGGGCTGCTTGCTTGTCTTGACCCCTCAAACTTCAAACGTAGCTTAGGTGGTCCTTTCCGGGCAACTCCGGCAGCGCTGCTCCCAAAATGCAAACGTCTGCAGATAGCTGGCAGCCAGAAAGAGCTAGCCTGGAAAGCTGTTGCTCAGCCTCATCTGCCCATGGCACTGCTCGCACAGAGGCACAGAGACTGGGGCTGCTTGCTTGTCTTGCCCCCTCAAACTTCAAACGTATCTTAGGTGGTGCGTTCCGGGTGCCTCCGGCAGCCCTGCTCTGAAAATGCAAACGTCTGCAGATAGCTGGCAGCCAGAAAGAGCTAGCCTGGAAAGCTGTTGCTCAGCCTCATCTGCCCATGGCACTGCTCGCACAGAGGCACAGAGACTGGGGCTGCTTGCTTGTCTTGCCGCCTCAAACTTCAAACGTAGCTTAGGTGGTCCTTTCCGGGCGCCTCCGGCACCCCTACTCCCAAAATGCGAACGTCTGCAGATAGCTGGCAGCCAGAAAGAGCTAGCCTGGAAAGCTGTTGCTCAGCCTCATCTGCCCATGGCACTGCTCGCACAGAGGCACAGAGACTGGGGCTGCTTGCTTCTCTTGCCCCCTCAAACTTCAAACGTAGCTTAGGTGGTACGTGCCGGGCGCCTCCGGCAGCCCTGCTCCCAAAATGCGAACGTCTGCAGATAGCTGGCAGCCAGAAAGAGCTAGCCTGGAAAGCTGTTGCTCAGTCTTATCTGCCCATGGCACTGCTCGCACAGAGGCACAGAGACTGGGGCTGCTTGCTTGTCTTGCCCCCTCAAACTTCAAACGTATCTTAGGAGGTGCGTGCCGGGCGCCTCCGGCAGCCCTGCTCTGAAAATGCGAACGTCTGCAGATAGCTGGCAGCCAGAAAGAGCTAGCCTGGAAAGCTGTTGCTCAGTCTTATCTGCCCATGGCACTGCTCGCACAGAGGCACAGAGACTGGGGCTGCTTGCTTGTCTTGCCACCTCAAACTTCCAACGTAGCTTAGGTGGTGCGTGCCGGGCGCCTCCGGCAGCCCTGCCAGAAAGAGCTAGCCTGGAAAGCTGTTGCTCAGCCTCATCTGCCCATGGCACTGCTCGCACAGAGGCACAGAGACTGGGGCTGCTTGCTTGTCTTGCCCCCTCAAAATTCAAACGTAATTTAGGTGGTCCTTTATGGGCTC
This sequence comes from Opisthocomus hoazin, assembly GCF_030867145.1. NCBI lineage: Eukaryota > Metazoa > Chordata > Aves > Opisthocomiformes > Opisthocomidae > Opisthocomus > Opisthocomus hoazin. The sequence continues at coordinate 70,444 of NW_027448992.1, forward strand.
CTCCGGCAGCCCTGCTCCCAAAATGCAAACGTCTGCAGATAGCTGGCAACCAGAAAGAGCTAGCCCAGAAAGCTGTTGCTCAGCCTCATCTGCCCATGGCACTGCTCGCACAGAGGCACAGAGACTGGGGCTGCTTGCTTCTCTTGCCCCCTCAAACTTCCAACGTAGCTTAGGTGGTGCGTGCCGGGCGCCTCCGGCAGTCCTCCTCCCAAAATGCGAACATCTGCAGATAGCTGGCAGCCAGAAGATGTAGCCTGGAAAGCTGTTGCTCAGCCTCATCTGTCCATGGCACTGCTCGCACAGAGGCACAGAGACTGGGGCTGCTTGCTTGTCTTGACCCCTCAAACTTCAAACGTAACTTAGGTGGTCCGTGCTGGGCGCCTCCGGCAGCCCTGCTCTGAAAATTCAAACGTCTGCAGATAGCTGGCAGCCAGAAAGAGCTAGCCTGGAAAGCTGTTGCTCAGCCTCATCTGCCCATGGCACTGCTCGCACAGAGGCACAGAGACTGGGGCTGCTTGCTTGTCTTGCCCCCTCAAACTTCAAACGTAGCTTAGGTGGTCCGTGCCGGGCGCCTCCGGCAGCCCTGCTCTGAAAATGCGAACGTCTGCAGATAGCTGGCAGGCAGAAAGAGCTAGCCCGGAAAGCTGTTGCTCAGCCTCATCTGCCCATGGCACTGCTCGCACAGAGGCACAGAGACTGGGGCTGCTTGCTTGTCTTGCCCCCTCAAACTTCAAACGTATCTTAGGTGGTGCGTTCCGGGCGCCTCCGGCAGCCCTGCTCCCAAAATGTGAACGTCTACAGATAGCTGGCAGGCAGAAAGAGCTAGCCTGGAAAGCTGTTGCTCAGCCTCATCTGCCCATGGCACTGCTCGCACAGAGGCACAGAGACTGGGGCTGCTTGCTTGTCTTGCCCCCTCAAACTTCAAACGTAGCTTAGGTGGTCCTTTATGGGCGCCTCCGGCAGCCCTGCTCCCAAAATGCAAACGTCTGCAGATAGCTGGCAGCCAGAAAGAGCTAGCCTGGAAAGCTGTTGCTCAGCCTCATCTGCCCATGGCACTGCTCGCACAGAGGCACAGAGACTGGGGCTGCTTGCTTGTCTTGACCCCTCAAACTTCAAACGTAGCTTAGGTGGTCCGTGCTGGGCGCCTCCGGCAGCCCTGCTCTGAAAATGCGAACGTCTGCAGATAGCTGGCAGCCAGAAAGAGCTAGCCTGGAAAGCTGTTGCTCAGCCTCATCTGCCCATGGCACTGCTCGCACAGAGGCACAGAGACTGGGGCTGCTTGCTTGTCTTGACTCCTCAAACTTCAAACGTAGCTTACGTGGTCCTTTCCGGGCGCCTCCGGCAGCCCTGCTCCCAAAATGCAAACGTCTGCAGATAGCTGGCAGCCAGAAAGAGCTAGCCTGGAAAGCTGTTGCTCAGCCTCATCTGCCCATGGCACTGCTCGCACAGAGGCACAGAGACTGGGGCTGCTTGCTTGTCTTGCCCCCTCAAACTTCAAACGTAGCTTAGGTGGTCCTTTCCGGGCGCCTCCGGCAGCCCTGCTCTGAAAATGCGAACGTCTGCAGATAGCTGGCAGCCAGAAAGATCTAGCCTGGAAAGCTGTTGCTCAGCCTCATCTGCCCATGGCACTGCTCGCACAGAGGCACAGAGACTGGGGCTGCTTGCTTGTCTTGCCCCCTCAAACTTCAAACGTAGCTTAGGTGGTGCGTTCCGGGCGCCTCCGGCAGCCCTGCTCTAAAAATGCGAACGTCTGCAGATAGCTGGCAGGCAGAAAGAGCTAGCCTGGAAAGCTGTTGCTCAGCCTCATCTGCCCATGGCACTGCTCGCACAGAGGCACAGAGACTGGGGCTGCTTGCTTCTCTTGCCCCCTCAAACTTCAAACGTAGCTTAGGTGGTCCGTGCCGGGCGCCTCCGGCAGCCCTGCTCCCAAAATGCGAACGTCTGCAGATAGCTGGCAGCCAGAAAGAGCTAGCCTGGAAAGCTGTTGCTCAGCCTCATCTGCCCATGGCACTGCTCGCACAGAGGCACAGAGACTGGGGCTGCTTGCTTGTCTTGCCCCCTCAAACTTCAAACGTAGCTTAGGTGGTCCGTGCCGGGCGCCTCCAGCAGCCCTGCTCCCAAAATGCGAACGTCTGCAGATAGCTGGCAGCCAGAAAGAGCTAGCCTGGAAAGCTGTTGCTCAGTCTTATCTGCCCATGGCACTGCTCGCACAGAGGCACAGAGACTGGGGCTGCTTGCTTGTCTTGCCCCCTCAAACTTCAAACGTAGCTTAGGAGGTGCGTGCCGGGCGCCTCCGGCAGCCCTGCTCTGAAAATGCGAACGTCTGCAGATAGCTGGCAGCCAGAAAGAGCTAGCCTGGAAAGCTGTTGCTCAGCCTCATCTGCCCATGGCACTGCTCGCACAGAGGCACAGAGACTGGGGCTGCTTGCTTGTCTTGCCCCCTCAAACTTCAAACGTAACTTAGGTGGTGCGTGCCGGGCGCCTCCGGCAGCCCTGCCAGAAAGAGCTAGCCTGGAAAGCTGTTGCTCAGCCTCATCTGCCCATGGCACTGCTCGCACAGAGGCACAGAGACTGGGGCTGCTTGCTTGTCTTGCCGCCTCAAACTTCAAACGTAGCTTAGGTGGTCCTTTCCGGGCGCCTCCGGCAGCCCTACTCCCAAAATGCGAACGTCTGCAGATAGCTGGCAGGCAGAAAGAGCTAGCCTGGAAAGCTGTTGCTCAGCGTCATCTGCCCATGGCACTGCTCGCACAGAGGCACAGAGACTGGGGCTGCTTGCTTGTCTTGCCCCCTCAAACTTCAAACGTAGCTTAGGTGGTCCGTGCCGGGCTCCTCCGGCAGCCCAGCTCCCAAAATGCGAACGTCTGCAGATAGCTGGCAGGCAGAAAGAGCTAGCCTGGAAAGCTGTTGCTCAGCCTCATCTGCCCATGGCACTGCTCGCACAGAGGCACAGAGACTGGGGCTGCTTGCTTGTCTTGCCCCCTCAAACTTCAAACGTAGCTTAGGTGGTGCGTGCCGGGCGCCTCCGGCAGCCCGGCTCCCAAAATGCAAACGTCTGCAGATAGCTGGCAGCCAGAAAGAGCTAGCCCGGAAAGCTGTTGCTCAGCCTCATCTGCCCATGGCACTGCTCGCACAGAGGCACAGAGACTGGGGCTGCTTCCTTGTCTTGCCCCCTCAAACTTCAAACGTAGCTTAGGTGGTCCTTTATGGGCTCCTCCGGCAGCCCTGCTCCCAAAATGCAAACGTCTGCAGATAGCTGGCAGCCAGAAAGAGCTAGCCTGGAAAGCTGTTGCTCAGCCTCATCTGCCCATGGCACTGCTCGCACAGAGGCACAGAGACTGGGGCTGCTTGCTTGTCTTGCCCCCTCAAACTTCAAACGTAGCTTAGGTGGTGCGTTCCGGGCGCCTCCGGCAGCCCTGCTCTAAATATGCGAACGTCTGCAGATAGCTGGCAGGCAGAAAGAGCTAGCCTGGAAAGCTGTTGCTCAGCGTCATCTGCCCATGGCACTGCTCGCACAGAGGCACAGACTGGGGCTGCTTGCTTGTCTTGCCCCCTCAAACTTCAAACGTAGCTTAGGCGGTCCTTTATGGGCGCCTCCGGCAGCCCTGCTCCCAAAATGCAAACGTCTGCAGATAGCTGGCAGGCAGAAAGAGCTAGCCTGGAAAGCTGTTGCTCAGCCTCATCTGCCCATGGCACTGCTCGCACAGAGGCACAGAGACTGGGGCTGCTTGCTTGTCTTGCCCCCTCAAACTTCCAACGTAGCTTAGGTGGTCCTTTCCGGGCGCCTCCGGCAGCCCTGCTCCCAAAATGCAAACGTCTGCAGATAGCTGGCAGCCAGAAAGAGCTAGCCTGGAAAGCTGTTGCTCAGCCTCATCTGCCCATGGCACTGCTCGCACAGAGGCACAGAGACTGGGGCTGCTTGCTTGTCTTGCCACCTCAAACTTCCAACGTAGCTTAGGTGGTCCGTGCCGGGCGCCTCCGGCAGCCCTGCCAGAAAGAGCTAGCCTGGAAAGCTGTTGCTCAGCCTCATCTGCCCATGGCACTGCTCGCACAGAGGCACAGAGACTGGGGCTGCTTGCTTGTCTTGCCACCTCAAACTTCAAACGTAATTTAGGTGGTCCTTTATGGGCGCCTCCGGCAGCCCTGCTCCCAAAATGCAAACGTCTGCAGATAGCTGGCAGCCAGAAAGAGCTAGCCCAGAAAGCTGTTGCTCAGCCTCATCTGCCCATGGCACTGCTCGCACAGAGGCACAGAGACTGGGGCTGCTTGCTTCTCTTGCCCCCTCAAACTTCCAACGTAGCTTAGGTGGTCCGTGCTGGGCGCCTCCGGCAGCCCTGCTCCCAAAATGCGAACGTCTGCAGATAGCTGGCAGCCAGAAAGAGCTAGCCTGGAAAGCTGTTGCTCAGCCTCATCTGCCCATGGCACTGCTCGCACAGAGGCACAGAGACTGGGGCTGCTTGCTTGTCTTGCCCCCTCAAACTTCAAACGTAGCTTAGGTGGTGCGTTCCGGGCGCCTCCGGCAGCCCTGCTCCCAAAATGCAAACGTCTGCAGATAGCTGGCAGCCAGAAAGAGCTAGCCTGGAAAGCTGTTGCTCAGCCTCATCTGCCCATGGCACTGCTCGCACAGAGGCACAGAGACTGGGGCTGCTTGCTTGTCTTGACCCCTCAAACTTCAAACGTAGCTTAGGTGGTCCTTTCCGGGCGCCTCCGGCAGCCCTGCTCTGAAAATGCGAACGTCTGCAGATAGCTGGCAGGCAGAAAGAGCTAGCCTGGAAAGCTGTTGCTCAGCCTCATCTGCCCATGGCACTGCTCGCACAGAGGCACAGAGACTGGGGCTGCTTGCTTGTCTTGCCCTCTCAAACTTCACACGTAGCTTAGGTGGTCCGTGCCGGGCGCCTCCGGCAGCCCTGCTCTGAAAATGCGAACGTCTGCAGATAGCTGGCAGCCAGAAAGAGCTAGCCTGGAAAGCTGTTGCTCAGCCTCATCTGCCCATGGCACTGCTCGCACAGAGGCACAGAGACTGGGGCTGCTTGCTTGTCTTGACCCCTCAAACTTCAAACGTAGCTTACGTGGTCCTTTCCGGGCGCCTCCGGCAGCCCTGCTCCCAAAATGCAAACGTCTGCAGATAGCTGGCAACCAGAAAGAGCTAGCCTGGAAAGCTGTTGCTCAGCCTCATCTGCCCATGGCACTGCTCGCACAGAGGCACAGAGACTGGGGCTGCTTGCTTGTCTTGCCGCCTCAAACTTCAAACGTAGCTTACGTGGTCCTTTCCGGGCGCCTCCGGCACCCCTACTCCCAAAATGCGAACGTCTGCAGATAGCTGGCAGCCAGAAAGAGCTAGCCTGGAAAGCTGTTGCTCAGCCTCATCTGCCCATGGCACTGCTCGCACAGAGGCACAGAGACTGGGGCTGCTTGCTTGTCTTGCCCCCTCAAACTTCCAACGTAGCTTAGGTGGTCCGTGCCGGGCGCCTCCGGCAGCCCTGCCAGAAAGAGCTAGCCTGGAAAGCTGTTGCTCAGCCTCATCTGCCCATGGCACTGCTCGCACAGAGGCACAGAGACTGGGGCTGCTTGCTTGTCTTGCCACCTCAAACTTCAAACGTAATTTAGGTGGTCCTTTATGGGCGCCTCCGGCAGCCCTGCTCCCAAAATGCAAACGTCTGCAGATAGCTGGCAGCCAGAAAGAGCTAGCCCAGAAAGCTGTTGCTCAGCCTCATCTGCCCATGGCACTGCTCGCACAGAGGCACAGAGACTGTGCTGCTTGCTTGTCTTGCCCCCTCAAACTTCCAACGTAGCTTAGGTGGTCCGTGCTGGGCGCCTCCGGCAGTCCTGCTCTGAAAATGCGAACATCTGCAGATAGCTGGCAGCCAGAAAGAGCTAGCCTGGAAAGCTGTTGCTCAGCCTCATCTGCCCATGGCACTGCTCGCACAGAGGCACAGAGACTGGGGCTGCTTGCTTGTCTTGCCCTCTCAAACTTCAAACGTAGCTTAGGTGGTGCGTGCCGGGCGCCTCCGGCAGCCCTGCTCCCAAAATGCAAATGTCTGCAGATAGCTGGCAGCCAGAAAGAGCTAGCCTGGAAAGCTGTTGCTCAGCCTCATCTGCCCATGGCACTGCTCGCACAGAGGCACAGAGACTGGGGCTGCTTGCTTGTCTTGACCCCTCAAACTTCAAACGTAGCTTAGGTGGTCCTTTCCGGGCGCCTCCGGCAGCCCTGCTCTGAAAATGCGAACGTCTGCAGATAGCTGGCAGCCAGAAAGAGCTAGCCTGGAAAGCTGTTGCGCAGCCTCATCTGCCCATGGCACTGCTCGCACAGAGGCACAGAGACTGGGGCTGCTTGCTTGTCTTGCCCCCTCAAACTTCAAACGTAGCTTAGGTGGTCCGTGCCGGGCGCCTCCGGCAGCCCTGCTCCCAAAATGCGAACATCTGCAGATAGCTGGCAGCCAGAAAGAGCTAGCCTGGAAAGCTGTTGCTCAGCCTCATCTGCCCATGGCACTGCTCGCACAGAGGCACAGAGACTGGGGCTGCTTGCTTGTCTTGACCCCTCAAACTTCAAACGTAGCTTACGTGGTCCTTTCCAGGCGCCTCCGGCAGCCCTGCTCCCAAAATGCAAACGTCTGCAGATAGCTGGCAACCAGAAAGAGCTAGCCTGGAAAGCTGTTGCTCAGCCTCATCTGCCCATGGCACTGCTCGCACAGAGGCACAGAGACTGGGGCTGCTTGCTTGTCTTGCCGCCTCAAACTTCAAACGTAACTTACGTGGTCCTTTCCGGGCGCCTCCGGCACCCCTACTCCCAAAATGCGAACGTCTTCAGATAGCTGGCAGCCAGAAAGAGCTAGCCTGGAAAGCTGTTGCTCAGCCTCATCTGCCCATGGCACTGCTCGCACAGAGGCACAGAGACTGGGGCTGCTTGCTTGTCTTGCCCCCTCAAACTTCAAACGTAGCTTAGGTGGTCCGTGCCGGGCACCTCCGGCAGCCCTGCTCCAAAAATGCGAACGTCTGCAGATAGCTGGCAGCCAGAAAGAGCTAGCCTGGAAAGCTGTTGCTCAGTCTTATCTGCCCATGGCACTGCTCGCACAGAGGCACAGAGACTGGGGCTGCTTGCTTGTCTTGCCCCCTCAAACTTCAAACGTAGCTTAGGAGGTGCGTGCCGGGCGCCTCCGGCAGCCCTGCTCTGAAAATGCAAACGTCTGCAGATAGCTGGCAGCCAGAAAGAGCTAGCCTGGAAAGCTGTTGCTCAGCCTCATCTGCCCATGGCACTGCTCGCACAGAGGCACAGAGACTGGGGCTGCTTGCTTGTCTTGCCACCTCAAACTTCCAACGTAGCTTAGGTGGTCCGTGCCGGGCGCCTCCGGCAGCCCTGCCAGAAAGAGCTAGCCTGGAAAGCTGTTGCTCAGCCTCATCTCCCCATGGCACTGCTCGCACAGAGGCACAGAGACTGGGGCTGCTTGCTTCTCTTGCCCCCTCAAACTTCCAACGTAGCTTAGGTGGTCCGTGCTGGGCGCCTCCGGCAGCCCTGCTCCCAAAATGCGAACGTCTGCAGATAGCTGGCAGCCAGAAAGAGCTAGCCTGGAAAGCTGTTGCTCAGCCTCATCTGCCCATGGCACTGCTCGCACAGAGGCACAGAGACTGGGGCTGCTTGCTTGTCTTGCCCCCTCAAACTTCAAACGTAGCTTAGGTGGTGCGTGCCGGGCGCCTCCGGCAGCCCTGCTCCCAAAATGCAAACGTCTGCAGATAGCTGGCAGCCAGAAAGAGCTAGCCTGGAAAGCTGTTGCTCAGCCTCATCTGCCCATGGCACTGCTCGCACAGAGGCACAGAGACTGGGGCTGCTTGCTTGTCTTGACCCCTCAAACTTCAAACGTAGCTTAGGTGGTCCTTTCTGGGCGCCTCCGGCAGCCCTGCTCTGAAAATGCGAACGTCTGCAGATAGCTGGCAGGCAGAAAGAGCTAGCCTGGAAAGCTGTTGCTCAGCCTCATCTGCCCATGGCACTGCTCGCACAGAGGCACAGAGACTGGGGCTGCTTGCTTGTCTTGCCCCCTCAAACTTCAAACGTAGCTTAGGTGGTCCGTGCCGGGCGCCTCCGGCAGCCCTGCTCCCAAAATGCGAACATCTGCAGATAGCTGGCAGCCAGAAAGAGCTAGCCTGGAAAGCTGTTGCTCAGCCTCATCTGCCCATGGCACTGCTCGCACAGAGGCACAGAGACTGGGGCTGCTTGCTTGTCTTGACCCCTCAAACTTCAAACGTAGCTTACGTGGTCCTTTCCGGGCGCCTCCGGCAGCCCTGCTCCCAAAATGCAAACGTCTGCAGATAGCTGGCAACCAGAAAGAGCTAGCCTGGAAAGCTGTTGCTGAGCCTCATCTGCCCATGGCACTGCTCGCACAGAGGCACAGAGACTGGGGCTGCTTGCTTGTCTTGCCGCCTCAAACTTCAAACGTAGCTTACGTGGTCCTTTCCGGGCGCCTCCGGCACCCCTACTCCCAAAATGCGAACGTCTGCAGATAGCTGGCAGCCAGAAAGAGCTAGCCTGGAAAGCTGTTGCTCAGCCTCATCTGCCCATGGCACTGCTCGCACAGAGGCACAGAGACTGGGGCTGCTTGCTTGTCTTGCCACCTCAAACTTCCAACGTAGCTTAGGTGGTCCGTGCCGGGCGCCTCCGGCAGCCCTGCCAGAAAGAGCTAGCCTGGAAAGCTGTTGCTCAGCCTCATCTGCCCATGGCACTGCTCGCACAGAGGCACAGAGACTGGGGCTGCTTGCTTGTCTTGCCACCTCAAACTTCAAACGTAATTTAGGTGGTCCTTTATGGGCGCCTCCGGCAGCCCTGCTCCCAAAATGCAAACGTCTGCAGATAGCTGGCAGCCAGAAAGAGCTAGCCCAGAAAGCTGTTGCTCAGCCTCATCTGCCCATGGCACTGCTCGCACAGAGGCACAGAGACTGTGCTGCTTGCTTGTCTTGCCCTCTCAAACTTCAAACGTAGCTTAGGTGGTGCGTGCCGGGCGCCTCCGGCAGCCCTGCTCCCAAAATGCAAACGTCTGCAGATAGATGGCAGGCAGAAAGAGCTAGCCTGGAAAGCTGTTGCTCAGCCTCATCTGCCCATGGCACTGCTCGCACAGAGGCACAGAGACTGGGGCTGCTTGCTTGTCTTGACCCCTCAAACTTCAAACGTAGCTTAGGTGGTCCTTTCCGGGCGCCTCCGGCAGCCCTGCTCTGAAAATGCGAACGTCTGCAGATAGCTGGCAGCCAGAAAGAGCTAGCCTGGAAAGCTGTTGCGCAGCCTCATCTGCCCATGGCACTGCTCGCACAGAGGCACAGAGACTGGGGCTGCTTGCTTGTCTTGCCCCCTCAAACTTCAAACGTAGCTTAGGTGGTCCTTTATGGGCGCCTCCGGCAGCCCTGCTCCCAAAATGCGAACATCTGCAGATAGCTGGCAGCCAGAAAGAGCTAGCCTGGAAAGCTGTTGCTCAGCCTCATCTGCCCATGGCACTGCTCGCACAGAGGCACAGAGACTGGGGCTGCTTGCTTGTCTTGACCCCTCAAACTTCAAACGTAGCTTACGTGGTCCTTTCCAGGCGCCTCCGGCAGCCCTGCTCCCAAAATGCAAACGTCTGCAGATAGCTGGCAACCAGAAAGAGCTAGCCTGGAAAGCTGTTGCTCAGCCTCATCTGCCCATGGCACTGCTCGCACAGAGGCACAGAGACTGGGGCTGCTTGCTTGTCTTGCCGCCTCAAACTTCAAACGTAACTTACGTGGTCCTTTCCGGGCGCCTCCGGCACCCCTACTCCCAAAATGCGAACGTCTTCAGATAGCTGGCAGCCAGAAAGAGCTAGCCTGGAAAGCTGTTGCTCAGCCTCATCTGCCCATGGCACTGCTCGCACAGAGGCACAGAGACTGGGGCTGCTTGCTTGTCTTGCCCCCTCAAACTTCAAACGTAGCTTAGGTGGTCCGTGCCGGGCACCTCCGGCAGCCCTGCTCCAAAAATGCGAACGTCTGCAGATAGCTGGCAGCCAGAAAGAGCTAGCCTGGAAAGCTGTTGCTCAGTCTTATCTGCCCATGGCACTGCTCGCACAGAGGCACAGAGACTGTGGTTGCTTGCTTGTCTTGCCCCCTCAAACTTCAAACGTAGCTTAGGAGGTGCGTGCCGGGCGCCTCCGGCAGCCCTGCTCTGAAAATGCAAACGTCTGCAGATAGCTGGCAGCCAGAAAGAGCTAGCCTGGAAAGCTGTTGCTCAGCCTCATCTGCCCATGGCACTGCTCGCACAGAGGCACAGAGACTGGGGCTGCTTGCTTGTCTTGCCACCTCAAACTTCCAACGTAGCTTAGGTGGTCCGTGCCGGGCGCCTCCGGCAGCCCTGCCAGAAAGAGCTAGCCTGGAAAGCTGTTGCTCAGCCTCATCTGCCCATGGCACTGCTCGCACAGAGGCACAGAGACTGGGGCTGCTTGCTTGTCTTGCCACCTCAAACTTCAAACGTAATTTAGGTGGTCCTTTATGGGCGCCTCCGGCAGCCCTGCTCCCAAAATGCAAACGTCTGCAGATAGCTGGCAGCCAGAAAGAGCTAGCCCAGAAAGCTGTTGCTCACCCTCATCTGCCCATGGCACTGCTCGCACAGAGGCACAGAGACTGGGGCTGCTTGCTTCTCTTGCCCCCTCAAACTTCCAACGTAGCTTAGGTGGTCCGTGCTGGGCGCCTCCGGCAGTCCTGCTCTGAAAATGCGAACATCTGCAGATAGCTGGCAGCCAGAAAGAGCTAGCCTGGAAAGCTGTTGCTCAGCCTCATCTGTCCATGGCACTGCTCGCACAGAGGCACAGAGACTGGGGCTGCTTGCTTGTCTTGACCCCTCAAACTTCAAACGTAACTTAGGTGGTCCGTGCCGGGCGCCTCCGGCAGCCCTGCTCTGAAAATTCAAACGTCTGCAGATAGCTGGCAGCCAGAAAGAGCTAGCCTGGAAAGCTGTTGCTCAGCCTCATCTGCCCATGGCACTGCTCGCACAGAGGCACAGAGACTGGGGCTGCTTGCTTGTCTTGCCCCCTCAAACTTCAAACGTAGCTTAGGTGGTCCTTTATGGGCGCCTCCGGCAGCCCTGCTCTGAAAATGCGAACGTCTGCAGATAGCTGGCAGGCAGAAAGAGCTAGCCCGGAAAGCTGTTGCTCAGCCTCATCTGCCCATGGCACTGCTCGCACAGAGGCACAGACTGGGGCTGCTTGCTTGTCTTGACCCCTCAAACTTCAAACGTAGCTTAGGCGGTCCTTTATGGGCGCCTCCGGCAGCCCTGCTCCCAAAATGCAAACGTCTGCAGATAGCTGGCAGGCAGAAAGAGCTAGCCTGGAAAGCTGTTGCTCAGCCTCATCTGCCCATGGCACTGCTCGCACAGAGGCACAGAGACTGGGGCTGCTTGCTTGTCTTGCCCCCTCAAACTTCCAACGTAGCTTAGGTGGTCCTTTCGGGGCGCCTCCGGCAGCCCTGCTCCCAAAATGCAAACGTCTGCAGATAGCTGGCAGGCAGAAAGAGCTAGCCTGGAAAGCTGTTGCTCAGCCTCATCTGCCCATGGCACTGCTCGCACAGAGGCACAGAGACTGGGGCTGCTTGCTTGTCTTGCCCCCTCAAACTTCAAACGTAGCTTAGGTGGTCCGTGCCGGGCGCCTCCCGCAGCCCTGCTCCCAAAATGCGAACGTCTGCAGATAGCTGGCAGCCAGAAAGAGCTAGCCTGGAAAGCTGTTGCTCAGCCTCATCTGCCCATGGCACTGCTCGCACAGAGGCACAGAGACTGGGGCTGCTTGCTTGTCTTGCCGCCTCAAACTTCAAACGTATCTTAGGTGGTGCGTTCCGGGCGCCTCCGGCAGCCCTGCTCTAAATATGCGAACGTCTGCAGATAGCTGGCAGGCAGAAAAAGCTAGCCTGGAAAGCTGTTGCTCAGCGTCATCTGCCCATGGCACCGCTTGCCCACAGGCACAGAGACTGGAGCTGCTTGCTTGTCTTGCCCCCTCAAACTTCAAACGTAGCTTAGGTGGTCCTTTATGGGCGCCTCCGGCAGCCCTGCTCCCAAAATGCAAACGTCTGCAGATAGCTGGCAGCCAGAAAGAGCTAGCCTGGAAAGCTGTTGCTCAGCCTCATCTGCCCATGGCACTGCTCGCACAGAGGCACAGAGACTGGGGCTGCTTGCTTGTCTTGCCCCCTCAAACTTCAAACGTAGCTTAGGTGGTGCGTGCCGGGCGCCTCCGGCAGCCCTGCTCCCAAAATGCAAACGTCTGCAGATAGCTGGCAGCCAGAAAGAGCTAGCCTGGAAAGCTGTTGCTCAGCCTCATCTGCCCATGGCACTGCTCGCACAGAGGCACAGAGACTGGGGCTGCTTGCTTGTCTTGACCCCTCAAACTTCAAACGTAGCTTAGGTGGTCCTTTCCGGGCGCCTCCGGCAGCCCTGCTCTGAAAATGCGAACGTCTGCAGATAGCTGGCAGCCAGAAAGAGCTAGCCTGGAAAGCTGTTGCTCAGCCTCATCTGCCCATGGCACTGCTCGCACAGAGGCACAGAGACTGGGGCTGCTTGCTTGTCTTGCCACCTCAAACTTCAAACGTAGCTTAGGTGGTCCGTGCCGGGCGCCTCCGGCAGCCCTGCTCCCAAAATGCAAACATCTGCAGATAGCTGGCAGCCAGAAAGAGCTAGCCTGGAAAGCTGTTGCTCAGCCTCATCTGCCCATGGCACTGCTCGCACAGAGGCACAGAGACTGGGGCTGCTTGCTTGTCTTGACCCCTCAAACTTCAAAGGTAGCTTACGTGGTCCTTTCCGGGCGCCTCCGGCAGCCCTGCTCCCAAAATGCAAACGTCTGCAGATAGCTGGCAACCAGAAAGAGCTAGCCTGGAAAGCTGTTGCTCAGCCTCATCTGCCCATGGCACTGCTCGCACAGAGGCACAGAGACTGGGGCTGCTTGCTTGTCTTGCCGCCTCAAACTTCAAACGTAGCTTACGTGGTCCTTTCCGGGCGCCTCCGGCACCCCTACTCCCAAAATGCGAACGTCTGCAGATAGCTGGCAGCCAGAAAGAGCTAGCCTGGAAAGCTGTTGCTCAGCCTCATCTGCCCATGGCACTGCTCGCACAGAGGCACAGAGACTGGGGCTGCTTGCTTGTCTTGCCCCCTCAAACTTCAAACGTAGCTTAGGTGGTCCGTGCCGGGCGCCTCCGGCAGCCCTGCTCCAAAAATGCGAACGTCTGCAGATAGCTGGCAGCCAGAAAGAGCTAGCCTGGAAAGCTGTTGCTCAGTCTTATCTGCCCATGGCACTGCTCGCACAGAGGCACAGAGACTGGGGCTGCTTGCTTGTCTTGCCCCCTCAAACTTCAAACGTAGCTTAGGAGGTGCGTTCCGGGCGCCTCCGGCAGCCCTGCTCTGAAAATGCGAACGTCTGCAGATAGCTGGCAGCCAGAAAGAGATAGCCCGGAAAGCTGTTGCTCAGCCTCATCTGCCCATGGCACTGCTCGCACAGAGGCACAGAGACTGGGGCTGCTTGCTTGTCTTGCCACCTCAAACTTCCAACGTAGCTTAGGTGGTCCGTGCCGGGCGCCTCTGGCAGCCCTGCCAGAAAGAGCTAGCCTGGAAAGCTGTTGCTCAGCCTCATCTGCCCATGGCACTGCTCGCACAGAGGCGCAGAGACTGGGGCTGCTTGCTTGTCTTGCCACCTCAAACTTCAAACGTAATTTAGGTGGTCCTTTATGGGCGCCTCCGGCAGCCCTGCTCCCAAAATGCAAACGTCTGCAGATAGCTGGCAGCCAGAAAGAGCTAGCCCAGAAAGCTGTTGCTCAGCCTCATCTGCCCATGGCACTGCTCGCACAGAGGCACAGAGACTGGGGCTGCTTGCTTCTCTTGCCCCCTCAAACTTCCAACGTAGCTTAGGTGGTCCGTGCTGGGCGCCTCCGGCAGTCCTGCTCTGAAAATGCGAACATCTGCAGATAGCTGGCAGCCAGAAAGAGCTAGCCTGGAAAGCTGTTGCTCAGCCTCATCTGTCCATGGCACTGCTCGCACAGAGGCACAGAGACTGGGGCTGCTTGCTTGTCTTGACCCCTCAAACTTCAAACGTAACTTAGGTGGTCCGTGCCGGGCGCCTCCGGCAGCCCTGCTCTGAAAATGCGAACGTCTGCAGATAGCTGGCAGCCAGAAAGAGCTAGCCTGGAAAGCTGTTGCTCAGCCTCATCTGCCCATGGCACTGCTCGCACAGAGGCACAGAGACTGGGGCTGCTTGCTTGTCTTGCCCCCTCAAACTTCAAACGTAGCTTAGGTGGTCCGTGCCGGGCGCCTCCGGCAGCCCTGCTCCCAAAATGCAAACATCTGCAGATAGCTGGCAGCCAGAAAGAGCTAGCCTGGAAAGCTGTTGCTCAGCCTCATCTGCCCATGGCACTGCTCGCACAGAGGCACAGAGACTGGGGCTGCTTGCTTGTCTTGCCACCTCAAACTTCCAACGTAGCTTAGGTGGTCCGTGCCGGGCGCCTCCGGCAGCCCTGCCAGAAAGAGCTAGCCTGGAAAGCTGTTGCTCAGCCTCATCTGCCCATGGCACTGCTCGCACAGAGGCGCAGAGACTGGGGCTGCTTGCTTGTCTTGCCACCTCAAACTTCAAACGTAATTTAGGTGGTCCTTTATGGGCGCCTCCGGCAGCCCTGCTCCCAAAATGCAAACGTCTGCAGATAGCTGGCAGCCAGAAAGAGCTAGCCCAGAAAGCTGTTGCTCAGCCTCATCTGCCCATGGCACTGCTCGCACAGAGGCACAGAGACTGGGGCTGCTTGCTTCTCTTGCCCCCTCAAACTTCCAACGTAGCTTAGGTGGTCCGTGCTGGGCGCCTCCGGCAGTCCTGCTCTGAAAATGCGAACATCTGCAGATAGCTGGCAGCCAGAAAGAGCTAGCCTGGAAAGCTGTTGCTCAGCCTCATCTGTCCATGGCACTGCTCGCACAGAGGCACAGAGACTGGGGCTGCTTGCTTGTCTTGACCCCTCAAACTTCAAACGTAACTTAGGTGGTCCGTGCCGGGCGCCTCCGGCAGCCCTGCTCTGAAAATGCGAACGTCTGCAGATAGCTGGCAGCCAGAAAGAGCTAGCCTGGAAAGCTGTTGCTCAGCCTCATCTGCCCATGGCACTGCTCGCACAGAGGCACAGAGACTGGGGCTGCTTGCTTGTCTTGCCCCCTCAAACTTCAAACGTAGCTTAGGTGGTCCGTGCCGGGCGCCTCCGGCAGCCCTGCTCCCAAAATGCAAACATCTGCAGATAGCTGGCAGCCAGAAAGAGCTAGCCTGGAAAGCTGTTGCTCAGCCTCATCTGCCCATGGCACTGCTCGCACAGAGGCACAGAGACTGGGGCTGCTTGCTTGTCTTGCCACCTCAAACTTCCAACGTAGCTTAGGTGGTCCGTGCCGGGCGCCTCCGGCAGCCCTGCCAGAAAGAGCTAGCCTGGAAAGCTGTTGCTCAGCCTCATCTGCCCATGGCACTGCTCGCACAGAGGCACAGAGACTGGGGCTGCTTGCTTGTCTTGCCACCTCAAACTTCAAACGTAATTTAGGTGGTCCTTTAAGGGCGCCTCCGGCAGCCCTGCTCCCAAAATGCAAACGTCTGCAGATAGCTGGCAGCCAGAAAGAGCTAGCCCAGAAAGCTGTTGCTCACCCTCATCTGCCCATGGCACTGCTCGCACAGAGGCACAGAGACTGGGGCTGCTTGCTTGTCTTGACCCCTCAAACTTCCAACGTAGCTTAGGTGGTCCGTGCTGGGCGCCTCCGGCAGTCCTGCTCTGAAAATGCGAACATCTGCAGATAGCTGGCAGCCAGAAAGAGCTAGCCTGGAAAGCTGTTGCTCAGCCTCATCTGTCCATGGCACTGCTCGCACAGAGGCACAGAGACTGGGGCTGCTTGCTTGTCTTGACCCCTCAAACTTCAAACGTAACTTAGGTGGTCCGTGCCGGGCGCCTCCGGCAGCCCTGCTCTGAAAATGCGAACGTCTGCAGATAGCTGGCAGCCAGAAAGAGCTAGCCTGGAAAGCTGTTGCTCAGCCTCATCTGCCCATGGCACTGCTCGCACAGAGGCACAGAGACTGGGGCTGCTTGCTTGTCTTGCCACCTCAAACTTCAAACGTAGCTTAGGTGGTCCGTGCCGGGCGCCTCCGGCAGCCCTGCTCCCAAAATGCAAACATCTGCAGATAGCTGGCAGCCAGAAAGAGCTAGCCTGGAAAGCTGTTGCTCAGCCTCATCTGCCCATGGCACTGCTCGCACAGAGGCACAGAGACTGGGGCTGCTTGCTTGTCTTGACCCCTCAAACTTCAAACGTAGCTTACGTGGTCCTTTCCGGGCGCCTCCGGCAGCCCTGCTCCCAAAATGCAAACGTCTGCAGATAGCTGGCAACCAGAAAGAGCTAGCCTGGAAAGCTGTTGCTCAGCCTCATCTGCCCATGGCACTGCTCGCACAGAGGCACAGAGACTGGGGCTGCTTGCTTGTCTTGCCGCCTCAAACTTCAAACGTAGCTTACGTGGTCCTTTCCGGGCGCCTCCGGCACCCCTACTCCCAAAATGCGAACGTCTGCAGATAGCTGGCAGCCAGAAAGAGCTAGCCTGGAAAGCTGTTGCTCAGCCTCATCTGCCCATGGCACTGCTCGCACAGAGGCACAGAGACTGGGGCTGCTTGCTTGTCTTGCCCCCTCAAACTTCAAACGTAGCTTAGGTGGTCCGTGCCGGGCGCCTCCGGCAGCCCTGCTCCAAAAATGCGAACGTCTGCAGATAGCTGGCAGCCAGAAAGAGCTAGCCTGGAAAGCTGTTGCTCAGTCTTATCTGCCCATGGCACTGCTCGCACAGAGGCACAGAGACTGGGGCTGCTTGCTTGTCTTGACCCCTCAAACTTCAAACGTAGCTTAGGAGGTGCGTGCCGGGCGCCTCCGGCAGCCCTGCTCTGAAAATGCGAACGTCTGCAGATAGCTGGCAGCCAGAAAGAGCTAGCCTGGAAAGCTGTTGCTCAGCCTCATCTGCCCATGGCACTGCTCGCACAGAGGCACAGAGACTGGGGCTGCTTGCTTGTCTTGCCACCTCAAACTTCCAACGTAGCTTAGGTGGTCCGTGCCGGGCGCCTCCGGCAGCCCTGCCAGAAAGAGCTAGCCTGGAAAGCTGTTGCTCAGCCTCATCTGCCCATGGCACTGCTCGCACAGAGGCGCAGAGACTGGGGCTGCTTGCTTGTCTTGCCACCTCAAACTTCAAACGTAATTTAGGTGGTCCTTTATGGGCGCCTCCGGCAGCCCTGCTCCCAAAATGCAAACGTCTGCAGATAGCTGGCAGCCAGAAAGAGCTAGCCCAGAAAGCTGTTGCTCAGCCTCATCTGCCCATGGCACTGCTCGCACAGAGGCACAGAGACTGGGGCTGCTTGCTTGTCTTGACCCCTCAAACTTCAAACGTAGCTTAGGTGGTCCTTTCCGGGCGCCTCCGGCACCCCTACTCCCAAAATGCGAACGTCTGCAGATAGCTGGCAGCCAGAAAGAGCTAGCCTGGAAAGCTGTTGCTCAGCCTCATCTGCCCATGGCACTGCTCGCACAGAGGCACAGAGACTGGGGCTGCTTGCTTCTCTTGCCCCCTCAAACTTCAAACGTAGCTTAGGTGGTCCGTGCTAAGCGCCTCAGGCAGTCCTGCTCTGAAAACGCGAACGTCTGCAGATAGCTGGCAGCCAGAAAGACCTAGCCCGGGAAGTTGTTGCTCAGCCTCATCTGTCCATGGCACTGCTCGCACAGAGGCACAGAGACTGGGGCTGCTTGCTTGTCTTGACCCCTCAAACTTCAAATGTAACTTAGGTGGTCCTTTCCGGGCGCCTCCGGCAGCCCTGCTCTGAAAATTCAAACGTCTGCAGATAGCTGGCAGCCAGAAAGAGCTAGCCTGGAAAGCTGTTGCTCAGCCTCATCTGCCCATGGCACTGCTCGCACAGAGGCACAGAGACTGGGGCTGCTTGCTTGTCTTGCCCCCTCAAACTTCAAACGTATCTTAGGTGGTGCGTTCCGGGCTCCTCCGGCAGCCCTGCTCCCAAAATGTGAACGTCTACAGATAGCTGGCAGGCAGAAAGAGCTAGCCTGGAAAGCTGTTGCTCAGCCTCATCTGCCCATGGCACTGCTCGCACAGAGGCACAGAGACTGGGGCTGCTTGCTTGTCTTGCCCCCTCAAACTTCAAACGTAGCTTAGGTGGTCCTTTATGGGCGCCTCCGGCAGCCCTGCTCCCAAAATGCAAACGTCTGCAGATAGCTGGCAGGCAGAAAGAGCTAGCCTGGAAAGCTGTTGCTCAGCCTCATCTGCCCATGGCACTGCTCGCACAGAGGCACAGAGACTGGGGCTGCTTGCTTGTCTTGACCCCTCAAACTTCAAACGTAGCTTAGTTGGTCCGTGCCGGGCGCCTCCGGCAGCCCTGCTCTGAAAATGCGAACGTCTGCAGATAGCTGGCAGCCAGAAAGAGCTAGCCTGGAAAGCTGTTGCTCAGCCTCATCTGCCCATGGCACTGCTCGCACAGAGGCACAGAGACTGGGGCTGCTTGCTTGTCTTGACCCCTCAAACTTCAAACGTAGCTTACGTGGTCCTTTCCGGGCGCCTCCGGCAGCCCTGCTCCCAAAATGCGAACGTCTGCAGATAGCTGGCAGCCAGAAAGAGCTAGCCTGGAAAGCTGTTGCTCAGCGTCATCTGCCCATGGCACTGCTCGCACAGAGGCACAGAGACTGGGGCTGCTTGCTTGTCTTGCCCCCTCAAACTTCAAACGTAGCTTAGGTGGTCCGTGCCGGGCGCCTCCGGCAGCCCTGCTCTGAAAATTCAAACGTCTGCAGATAGCTGGCAGCCAGAAAGAGCTAGCCTGGAAAGCTGTTGCTCAGCCTCATCTGCCCATTGCACTGCTCGCACAGAGGCACAGAGACTGGGGCTGCTTGCTTGTCTTGCCCCCTCAAACTTCAAACGTACCTTAGGTGGTGCGTGCCGGGCGCCTCCCGCAGCCCTGCTCCCAAAATGCGAACGTCTGCAGATAGCTGGCAGGCAGAAAGAGCTAGCCCGGAAAGCTGTTGCTCAGCCTCATCTGCCCATGGCACTGCTCGCACAGAGGCACAGAGACTGGGGCTGCTTGCTTGTCTTGCCCCCTCAAACTTCAAACGTATCTTAGGTGGTCCTTTCCGGGCGCCTCCGGCAGCCCTGCTCCCAAAATGTGAACGTCTACAGATAGCTGGCAGGCAGAAAGAGCTAGCCTGGAAAGCTGTTGCTCAGCCTCATCTGCCCATGGCACTGCTCGCACAGAGGCACAGAGACTGGGGCTGCTTGCTTGTCTTGCCCCCTCAAACTTCAAACGTAGCTTAGGAGGTGCGTGCCGGGCGCCTCCGGCAGCCCTGCTCTGAAAATGCGAACGTCTGCAGAGAGCTGGCAGCCAGAAAGAGCTAGCCTGGAAAGCTGTTGCTCAGCCTCATCTGCCCATGGCACTGCTCGCACAGACGCACAGAGACTGGGGCTGCTTGCTTGTCTTGCCCCCTCAAACTTCAAACGTAACTTAGGTGGTGCGTGCCGGTCGCCTCCGACAGCCCTGCCAGAAAGAGCTAGCCTGGAAAGCTGTTGCTCAGCCTCATCTGCCCATGGCACTGCTCGCACAGAGGCACAGAGAATGGGGCTGCTTGCTTGTCTTGCCGCCTCGAACTTCAAACGTAGCTTAGGTGGTCCGTGCCGGGCGCCTCCGGCAGCCCTACTCCCAAAATGCGAACGTCTGCAGATAGCTGGCAGCCAGAAAGAGCTAGCCTGGAAAGCTGTTGCTCAGCCTCATCTGCCCATGGCACTGCTCGCACAGAGGCACAGAGACTGGGGCTGCTTGCTTGTCTTGCCCCCTCAAACTTCAAACGTAGCTTAGGTGGTCCGTGCCGGGCTCCTCCGACAGCCCAGCTCCCAAAATGCGAACGTCTGCAGATAGCTGGCAGGCAGAAAGAGCTAGCCTGGAAAGCTGTTGCTCAGCCTCATCTGCCCATGGCACTGCTCGCACAGAGGCACAGAGACTGGGGCTGCTTGCTTGTCTTGCCCCCTCAAACTTCAAACGTAGCTTAGGTGGTGCGTGCCGGGCGCCTCCGGCAGCCCTGCTCCCAAAATGCAAACGTCTGCAGATAGCTGGCAGCCAGAAAGAGCTAGCCCGGAAAGCTGTTGCTCAGCCTCATCTGCCCATGGCACTGCTCGCACAGAGGCACAGAGACTGGGGCTGCTTGCTTGTCTTGCCCCCTCAAACTTCAAACGTAGCTTAGGTGGTCCTTTATGGGCTCCTCCGGCAGCCCTGCTCCCAAAATGCAAACGTCTGCAGATAGCTGGCAGCCAGAAAGAGCTAGCCTGGAAAGCTGTTGCTCAGCGTCATCTGTCCATGGCACTGCTCGCACAGAGGCACAGAGACTGGGGCTGCTTGCTTGTCTTGACCCCTCAAACTTCAAACGTATCTTAGGTGGTCCGTGCCGGGCGCCTCCGGCAGCCCTGCTCTGAAAATTCAAACGTCTGCAGATAGCTGGCAGCCAGAAAGAGCTAGCCTGGAAAGCTGTTGCTCAGCCTCATCTGCCCATGGCACTGCTCGCACAGAGGCACAGAGACTGGGGCTGCTTGCTTGTCTTGCCCCCTCAAACTTCAAACGTATCTTAGATGGTGCGTTCCGGGCGCCTCCGGCAGCCCTGCTCCCAAAATGTGAACGTCTACAGATAGCTGGCAGGCAGAAAGAGCTAGCCTGGAAAGCTGTTGCTCAGCCTCATCTGCCCATGGCACTGCTCGCACAGAGGCACAGAGACTGGGGCTGCTTGCTTGTCTTGCCCCCTCAAACTTCAAACGTAGCTTAGGTGGTCCTTTATGGGCGCCTCCGGCAGCCCTGCTCCCAAAATGCAAACGTCTGCACATAGCTGGCAGCCAGAAAGAGCTAGCCTGGAAAGCTGTTGCTCAGCCTCATCTGCCCATGGCACTGCTCGCACAGAGGCACAGAGACTGGGGCTGCTTGCTTGTCTTGACCCCTCAAACTTCAAACGTAGCTTAGGTGGTCCGTGCCGGGCGCCTCCGGCAGCCCTGCTCTGAAAATGCGAACGTCTGCAGATAGCTGGCAGCCAGAAAGAGCTAGCCTGGAAAGCTGTTGCTCAGCCTCATCTGCCCATGGCACTGCTCGCACAGAGGCACAGAGACTGGGGCTGCTTGCTTGTCTTGCCCCCTCAAACTTGAAACGTAGCTTACGTGGTCCTTTCCGGGCGCCTCCGGCAGCCCTGCTCCCAAAATGCGAACGTCTGCAGATAGCTGGCAGCCAGAAAGAGCTAGCCTGGAAAGCTGTTGCTCAGCCTCATCTGCCCATGGCACTGCTCGCACAGAGGCACAGAGACTGGGGCTGCTTGATTGTCTTGCCCCCTCAAACTTCAAACGTAGCTTAGGTGGTCCGTGCCGGGCGCCTCCGGCAGCCCTGCTCCCAAAATGCGAACGTCTGCAGATAGCTGGCAGCCAGAAAGAGCTAGCCTGGAAAGCTGTTGCTCAGCCTTATCTGCCCATGGCACTGCTCGCACAGAGGCACAGAGACTGGGGCTGCTTGCTTGTCTTGCCCCCTCAAACTTCAAACGTAGTTTAGGAGGTGCGTGCCGGGCGCCTCCGGCAGCCCTGCTCCCAAAATGCGAACGTCTGCAGATAGCTGGCAGCCAGAAAGAGCTAGCCTGGAAAGCTGTTGCTCAGCCTCATCTGCCCATGGCACTGCTCGCACAGAGGCACAGAGACTGGGGCTGCTTGCTTGTCTTGCCCCCTCAAACTTCAAACGTAGCTTAGGTGGTCCGTGCCGGGCGCCTCCGGCAGCCCTGCTCCAAAAATGCGAACGTCTGCAGATAGCTGGCAGCCAGAAAGAGCTAGCCTGGAAAGCTGTTGCTCAGCCTCATCTGCCCATGGCACTGCTCGCACAGAGGCACAGAGACTGGGGCTGCTTGCTTGTCTTGCCGCCTCAAACTTCAAACGTAGCTTAGGTGGTCCGTGCCGGAAGCCTCCGGCAGCCCTACTCCCAAAATGCGAACATCTGCAGATAGCTGGCAGCCAGAAAGAGCTAGCCTGGAAAGCTGTTGCTCAGCGTCATCTGCCCATGGCACTGCTCGCACAGAGGCACAGAGACTGGGGCTGCTTGCTTGTCTTGCCCCCTCAAACTTCAAACGTAGCTTAGGTGGTCCTTTCCGGGCGCCTCCGGCAGCCCTGCTCCCAAAATGCGAACGTCTGTAGATAGCTGGCAGCCAGAAAGAGCTAGCCTGGAAAGCTGTTGCTCAGCCTCATCTGCCCATGGCACTGCTCGCACAGAGGCACAGAGACTGGGGCTGCTTGCTTGTCTTGCCCCCTCAAACTTCAAACGTATCTTAGGTGGTGCGTTCCGGGCGCCTCCAGCAGCCCTGCTCTAAATATGCGAACGTCTGCAGATAGCTGGCAGCCAGAAAGAGCTAGCCTGGAAAGCTGTTGCTCAGCGTCATCTGCCCATGGCACTGCTCGCACAGAGGCACAGAGACTGGGGCTGCTTGCTTGTCTTGCCCCCTCAAACTTCAAACGTAGCTTAGGTGGTCCTTTATGGGGGCCTCCGGCAGCCGTGCTCCCAAAATGCAAACGTCTGCAGATAGCTGGCAGCCAGAAAGAGCTAGCCTGGAAAGCTGTTGCTCAGCCTCATCTGCCCATGGCACTGCTCGCACAGAGGCACAGAGACCTGGGCTGCTTGCTTGTCTTGCCGCCTCAAACTTCAAACGTATCTTAGGTGGTGCGTTCCGGGCGCCTACGGCAGCCCTGCTCTAAATATGAGAACGTCTGCAGATAGCTGGCAGGCAGAAAGAGCTAGCCTGGAAAGCTGTTGCTCAGCGTCATCTGCCCATGGCACTGCTCGCACAGAGGCACAGAGACTGGAGCTGCTTGCTTGTCTTGCCCCCTCAAACTTCAAACGTAGCTTAGGTGGTCCTTTATGGGCGCCTCCGGCAGCCCTGCTCCCAAAATGCAAACGTCTGCAGATAGCTGGCAGCCAGAAAGAGCTAGCCTGGAAAGCTGTTGCTCAGCCTCATCTGCCCATGGCACTGCTCGCACAGAGGCACAGAGACTGGGGCTGCTTGCTTGTCTTGACCCCTCAAACTTCAAACGTAGCTTAGGTGGTCCGTGCCGGGCGCCTCCGGCAGTCCTGCTCCCAAAATGCGAATGTCTGCAGATAGCTGGCAGCCAGAAAGAGCTAGCCTGGAAAGCTGTTGCTCAGCCTCATCTGCCCATGGCACTGCTCACACAGAGGCACAGAGACTGGGGCTGCTTGCTTGTCTTGCCCCCTCAAACTTCAAACGTATCTTAGGTGGTCCGTGCCGGGCGCCTCCGGCAGCCCTGCTCCCAAAATGCGAACGTCTGCAGATAGCTGGCAGCCAGAAAGAGCTAGCCTGGAAAGCTGTTGCTCAGCCTTATCTGCCCATGGCACTGCTCGCACAGAGGCACAGAGACTGGGGCTGCTTGCTTGTCTTGCCCACTCAAACTTCAAACGTAGTTTAGGAGGTGCGTGCCGGGCGCCTCCGGCAGCCCTGCTCTGAAAATGCGAACGTCTGCAGATAGCTGGCAGCCAGAAAGAGCTAGCCTGGAAAGCTGTTGCTCAGCCTCATCTGCCCATGGCACTGCTCGCACAGAGGCACAGAGACTGGGGCTGCTTGCTTGTCTTGCCGCCTCAAACTTCAAACGTAGCTTAGGTGGTCCGTGCCGGAAGCCTCCGGCAGCCCTACTCCCAAAATGCGAACATCTGCAGATAGCTGGCAGCCAGAAAGAGCTAGCCTGGAAAGCTGTTGCTCAGCCTCATCTGCCCATGGCACTGCTCGCACAGAGGCACAGAGACTGGGGCTGCTTGCTTGTCTTGCCCCCTCAAACTTCAAACGTAGCTTAGGTGGTCCTTTATGGGCGCCTCCGGCAGCCCTGCTCCCAAAATGCGAATGTCTGCAGATAGCTGGCAGGCAGAAAGAGCTAGCCTGGAAAGCTGTTGCTCAGCCTCATCTGCCCATGGCACTGCTCGCACAGAGGCACAGAGACTGGGGCTGCTTGCTTGTCTTGCCCCCTCAAACTTCAAACGTAGCTTAGGTGGTCCGTGCCGGGCGCCTCCGGCAGCCCTGCTCCCAAAATGCGAACGTCTGCAGATAGCTGGCAGCCAGAAAGAGCTAGCCTGGAAAGCTGTTGCTCAGCCTCATCTGCCCATGGCACTGCTCGCACAGAGGCACAGAGACCTGGGCTGCTTGCTTGTCTTGCCGCCTCAAACTTCAAACGTATCTTAGGTGGTGCGTTCCGGGCGCCTACGGCAGCCCTGCTATAAATATGAGAACGTCTGCAGATAGCTGGCAGGCAGAAAGAGCTAGCCTGGAAAGCTGTTGCTCAGCGTCATCTGCCCATGGCACTGCTCGCACAGAGGCACAGAGACTGGAGCTGCTTGATTGTCTTGCCCCCTCAAACTTCAAACGTAGCTTAGGTGGTCCTTTATGGGCCCCTCTGGCAGCCCTGCTCCCAAAATGCAAACGTCTGCAGATAGCTGGCAGCCAGAAAGAGCTAGCCTGGAAAGCTGTTGCTCAGCCTCATCTGCCCATGGCACTGCTCGCACAGAGGCACAGAGACTGGGGCTGCTTGCTTGTCTTGACCCCTCAAACTTCAAACGTAGCTTAGGTGGTCCGTGCCGGGCGCCTCCGGCAGTCCTGCTCCCAAAATGCGAACGTCTGCAGATAGCTGGCAGCCAGAAAGAGCTAGCCTGGAAAGCTGTTGCTCAGCCTCATCTGCCCATGG
Organism: Opisthocomus hoazin; assembly: GCF_030867145.1. NCBI lineage: Eukaryota > Metazoa > Chordata > Aves > Opisthocomiformes > Opisthocomidae > Opisthocomus > Opisthocomus hoazin. Next base: position 95,172 of record NW_027448992.1, read on the forward strand.
CACTGCTCACACAGAGGCACAGAGACTGGGGCTGCTTGCTTGTCTTGACCCCTCAAACTTCAAACGTATCTTAGGTGGTCCGTGCCGGGCGCCTCCGGCAGCCCTGCTCTTAAAATGCGAACGTCTGCAGATAGCTGGCAGCCAGAAAGAGCTAGCCTGGAAAGCTGTTGCTCAGCCTTATCTGCCCATGGCACTGCTCGCACAGAGGCACAGAGACTGGGGCTGCTTGCTTGTCTTGCCCACTCAAACTTCAAACGTAGTTTAGGAGGTGCGTGCCGGGCGCCTCCGGCAGCCCTGCTCCCAAAATGCAAACGTCTGCAGATAGCTGGCAGCCAGAAAGAGCTAGCCTGGAAAGCTGTTGCTCAGCCTCATCTGCCCATGGCACTGCTCGCACAGAGGCACAGAGACTGGGGCTGCTTGCTTGTCTTGCCCCCTCAAACTTCAAACGTAGTTTAGGAGGTGCGTGCCGGGCGCCTCCGGCAGCCCTGCTCTGAAAATGCGAACGTCTGCAGATAGCTGGCAGCCAGAAAGAGCTAGCCTGGAAAGCTGTTGCTCAGCCTCATCTGCCCATGGCACTGCTCGCACAGAGGCACAGAGACTGGGGCTGCTTGCTTGTCTTGCCGCCTCAAACTTCAAACGTAGCTTAGGTGGTCCGTGCCGGAAGCCTCCGGGAGCCCTACTCCCACAATGCGAACATCTGCAGATAGCTGGCAGCCAGAAAGAGCTAGCCTGGAAAGCTGTTGCTCAGCCTCATCTGCCCATGGCACTGCTCGCACAGAGGCACAGAGACTGGGGCTGCTTGCTTGTCTTGCCCCCTCAAACTTCAAACGTAGCTTAGGTGGTCCGTGCCGGGCGCCTCCGGCAGCCCTGCTCCCAAAATGCGAACGTCTGTAGATAGCTGGCAGCCAGAAAGAGCTAGCCTGGAAAGCTGTTGCTCAGCCTCATCTGCCCATGGCACTGCTCGCACAGAGGCACAGAGACTGGGGCTGCTTGCTTGTCTTGCCCCCTCAAACTTCAAACGTATCTTAGGTGGTGCGTTCCGGGCGCCTCCGGCAGCCCTGCTCTAAATATGCGAACGTCTGCAGATAGCTGGCAGCCAGAAAGAGCTAGCCTGGAAAGCTGTTGCTCAGCGTCATCTGCCCATGGCACTGCTCGCACAGAGGCACAGAGACTGGGGCTGCTTGCTTGTCTTGCCCCCTCAAACTTCAAACGTAGCTTAGGTGGTCCTTTATGGGGGCCTCCGGCAGACCTGCTCCCAAAATGCAAACGTCTGCAGATAGCTGGCAGGCAGAAAGAGCTAGCCTGGAAAGCTGTTGCTCAGCCTCTTCTGCCCATGGCACTGCTCGCACAGAGGCACAGATACTGGAGCTGCTTGCTTGTCTTGCCCCCTCAAACTTCAAACGTAGCTTAGGTGGTCCTTTATGGGCGCCTCCGGCAGCCCTGCTCCCAAAATGCAAACGTCTGCAGATAGCTGGCAGCCAGAAAGAGCTAGCCTGGAAAGCTGTTGCTCAGCCTCATCTGCCCATGGCACTGCTCGCACAGAGGCACAGAGACTGGGGCTGCTTGCTTGTCTTGCCCCCTCAAACTTCAAACGTAGCTTAGGTGGTCCGTGCCGGGCGCCTCCGGCAGCCCTGCTCTAAATATGAGAACGTCTGCAGATAGCTGGCAGCCAGAAAGAGCTAGCCTGGAAAGCTGTTGCTCAGCGTCATCTGCCCATGGCACTGCTCGCACAGAGGCACAGAGACTGGAGCTGCTTGCTTGTCTTGCCCCCTCAAACTTCAAACGTAGCTTAGGTGGTCCTTTATGGGCGCCTCCGGCAGCCCTGCTCCCAAAATGCAAACGTCTGCAGATAGCTGGCAGCCAGAAAGAGCTAGCCTGGAAAGCTGATGCTCAGCCTCATCTGCCCATGGCACTGCTCGCACAGAGGCACAGAGACTGGGGCTGCTTGCTTGTCTTGACCCCTCAAACTTCAAACGTAGCTTAGGTGGTCCGTGCCGGGCGCCTCCGGCAGTCCTGCTCCCAAAATGCGAACGTCTGCAGATAGCTGGCAGCCAGAAAGAGCTAGCCTGGAAAGCTGTTGCTCAGCCTCATCTGCCCATGGCACTGCTCGCACAGAGGCACAGAGACCTGGGCTGCTTGCTTGTCTTGCCGCCTCAAACTTCAAACGTATCTTAGGTGGTGCGTTCCGGGCGCCTACGGCAGCCCTGCTCTAAATATGAGAACGTCTGCAGATAGCTGGCAGCCAGAAAGAGCTAGCCTGGAAAGCTGTTGCTCAGCGTCATCTGCCCATGGCACTGCTCGCACAGAGGCACAGAGACTGGAGCTGCTTGCTTGTCTTGCCCTCTCAAACTTCAAACGTAGCTTAGGTGGTCCTTTATGGGCGCCTCCGGCAGCCCTGCTCCCAAAATGCAAACGTCTGCAGATAGCTGGCAGCCAGAAAGAGCTAGCCTGGAAAGCTGTTGCTCAGCCTCATCTGCCCATGGCACTGCTCGCACAGAGGCACAGAGACTGGGGCTGCTTGCTTGTCTTGACCCCTCAAACTTCAAACGTATCTTAGGTGGTCCGTTCCGGGCGCCTCCGTCAGCCCTGCTCTAAATATGCGAACGTCTGCAGATAGCTGGCAGGCAGAAAGAGCTAGCCTGGAAAGCTGTTGCTCAGCCTCATCTGCCCATGGCACTGCTCGCACAGAGGCACAGAGACTGGGGCTGCTTGCTTGTCTTGCCCCCTCAAACTTCAAACGTAGCTTAGGTGGTCCGTGCCGGGCGCCTCCGGCAGCCCTGCTCCAAAAATGCGAACGTCTGCAGATAGCTGGCAGCCAGAAAGAGTTAGCCTGGAAAGCTGTTGCTCAGCCTCATCTGCCCATGGCACTGCTCGCACAGAGGCACAGAGACTGGGGCTGCTTGCTTGTCTTGCCCCCTCAAACTTCAAACGTAGTTTAGGAGGTGCGTGCCGGGCGCCTCCGGCAGCCCTGCTCTGAAAATGCGAACGTCTGCAGATAGCTGGCAGCCAGAAAGAGCTAGCCTGGAAAGCTGTTGCTCAGCGTCATCTGCCCATGGCACTGCTCGCACAGAGGCACAGAGACTGGGGCTGCTTGCTTGTCTTGTCACCTCAAACTTCAAACGTAACTTAGGTGGTGCGTTCCGGGCGCCTCTGGCAGCCCTGCTCTGAAAATGCGAACGTCTGCAGATAGCTGGCAGCCAGAAAGAGCTAGCCTGGAAAGCTGTTGCTCAGCCTCATCTGCCCATGGCACTGCTCGCACAGAGGCACAGAGACTGGGGCTGCTTGCTTGTCTTGCCCCCTCAAACTTCAAACGTAGCTTAGGTGGTCCGTGCCGGAAGCCTCCGGCAGCCCTACTCCCACAATGCGAACATCTGCAGATAGCTGGCAGCCAGAAAGAGCTAGCCTGGAAAGCTGTTGCTCAGCCTCATCTGCCCATGGCACTGCTCGCACAGAGGCACAGAGACTGGGGCTGCTTGCTTGTCTTGCCCCCTCAAACTTCAAACGTAGCTTAGGTGGTCCTTTATGGGCAACTCCGGCAGCCGTGCTCCCAAAATGCAAACGTCTGCAGATAGCTGGCAGCCAGAAAGAGCTAGCCTGGAAAGCTGTTGCTCAGCCTCATCTGCCCATGGCACTGCTCGCACAGAGGCACAGAGACTGGGGCTGCTTGCTTGTCTTGCCCCCTCAAACTTCAAACGTAGCTTAGGTGGTCCGTGCCGGAAGCCTCCGGCAGCCCTGCTCTGAAAATGCGAACGTCTGCAGATAGCTGGCAGGCAGAAAGAGCTAGCCTGGAAAGCAGTTGCTCAGCCTCGTCTGCCCATGGCACTGCTCGCACAGAGGCACAGAGACTGGGGCTGCTTGCTTGTCTTGCCCCCTCAAACTTCAAACGTAGCTTAGGTGGTCCGTGCCGGGCGCCTCCGGCAGCCCTGCTCCCAAAATGCGAACGTCTGCAGATAGCTGGCAGCCAGAAAGAGCTAGCCTGGAAAGCTGTTGCTCAGCCTCATCTGCCCATGGCACTGTTCGCACAGAGGCACAGAGACTGGGGCTGCTTGCTTGTCTTGCCCCCTCAAACTTCAAACGTAGCTTAGGTGGTCCTTTATGGGCGCTGCCGGCAGCCCTGCTCCCAAAATGCGAACGTCTGTAGATAGCTGGCAGCCAGAAAGAGCTAGCCTGGAAAGCTGTTGCTCAGCCTCATCTGCCCATGGCACTGCTCGCACAGAGGCACAGAGACTGGGGCTGCTTGCTTGTCTTGCCCCCTCAAACTTCAAACGTAGCTTAGGTGGTGCGTGCCGGGCGCCTCCGGCAGCCCTGCTCTGAAAATTCAAACGTCTGCTGATAGGTGGCAGCCAGAAAGAGCTAGCCTGGAAAGCTGTTGCTCAGCCTCATCTGCCCATGGCACTGCTCGCACAGAGGCACAGAGACTGGGGCTGCTTGCTTGTCTTGCCCCCTCAAACTTCAAACGTATCTTAGGAGGTGCGTGCCGGGCGCCTCCGGCAGCCCTGCTCTGAAAATGCGAACGTCTGCAGATAGCTGGCAGCCAGAAAGAGCTAGCCTGGAAAGCTGTTGCTCAGCCTCATCTGCCCATGGCACTGCTCGCACAGAGGCACAGAGACTGGGGCTGCTTGCTTGTCTTGCCACCTCAAACTTCAAACGTAACTTAGGTGGTGCGTGCCGGGCGCCTCCGGCAGCCCTGCTCCCAAAATGCGAACGTCTGCAGATAGCTGGCAGCCAGAAAGAGCTAGCCTGAAAAGCTGTTGCTCAGCCTCATCTGCCCATGGCACTGCTCGCACAGAGGCACAGAGACTGGGGCTGCTTGCTTGTCTTGCCCCCTCAAACTTCAAACGTAGCTTAGGTGGTGCGTGCCGGGCGCCTTCGGCAGCCCTGCTCCCAAAATGCAAACGTCTGCAGATAGCTGGCAGCCAGAAAGAGCTAGCCTGGAAAGCTGTTGCTCAGCCTCATCTGCCCATGGCACTGCTCGCACAGAGGCACAGAGACTGGGGCTGCTTGCTTGTCTTGCCCCCTCAAACTTCAAACGTAGCTTAGGTGGTCCGTGCCGGGCGCCTCCGGCAGCCCTGCTCCAAAAATGCGAAAGTCTGCAGATAGCTGGCAGCCAGAAAGAGCTAGCCTGGAAAGCTGTTGCTCAGCCTCATCTGCCCATGGCACTGCTCGCACAGAGGCACAGAGACTGGGGCTGCTTGCTTGTCTTGCCCCCTCAAACTTCAAACGTTGATTAGGTGGTCCGTGCCGGAAGCGTCCGGCAGCCCTGCTCTGAAAATGCGAACGTCTGCAGATAGCTGGCAGCCAGAAAGAGCTAGCCTGGAAAGCTGTTGCTCAGCCTCATCTGCCCATGGCACTGCTCACACAGAGGCACAGAGACTGGGGCTGCTTGCTTGTCTTGCCCCCTCAAACTTCAAACGTAGCTTAGGTGGTCCGTGCCGGGCGCCTCCGGCAGCCCTGCTCCAAAAATGCGAAAGTCTGCAGATAGCTGGCAGCCAGAAAGAGCTAGCCTGGAAAGCTGTTGCTCAGCCTCATCTGCCCATGGCACTGCTTGCACAGAGGCACAGAGACTGGGGCTGCTTGCTTGTCTTGCCGCCTCAAATTTCAAACGTAGATTAGGTGGTCCGTGCCGGAAGCCTCCGGCAGCCCTGCTCCCAAAATGCAAACGTCTGCAGATAGCTGGCAGCCAGAAAGAGCTAGCCTGGAAAGCTGTTGCTCAGCGTCATCTGCCCATGGCACTGCTCGCACAGAGGCACAGAGACTGGGGCTGCTTGCTTGTCTTGCCCCCTCAAACTTCAAACGTATCTTAGGTGGTGCGTTCCGGGCGCCTCCGGCAGCCCTGCTCTAAATATGCGAACGTCTGCAGATAGCTGGCAGGCAGAAAGAGCTAGCCTGGAAAGCTGTTGCTCAGCGTCGTCTGCCCATGGCACTGCTCGCACAGAGGCACAGAGACTGGGGCTGCTTGCTTGTCTTGCCCCCTCAAACTTCAAACGTAGCTTCGGTGGTGCGTGCCGGGCGCCTCCGGCAGCCCTGCTCTGAAAATGCAAACGTCTGCAGATAGCTGGCAGCCAGAAAGAGCTAGCCTGGAAAGCTGTTGCTCAGCCTCTTCTGCCCATGGCACTGCTCGCACAGAGGCACAGAGACTGGGGCTGCTTGCTTGTCTTGTCACCTCAAACTTCAAATGTAGCTTAGGTGGTCCGTGCCGGAAGCCTCCGGCAGCCCTGCTCTGAAAATGCGAACGTCTGCTGATAGGTGGCAGCCAGAAAGAGCTAGCCTGGAAAGCTGTTGCTCAGCCTCATCTGCCCATGGCACTGCTCGCACAGAGGCACAGAGACTGGGGCTGCTTGCTTGTCTTGCCCCCTCAAACTTCAAACGTAGCTTAGGAGGTGCGTGCCGGGCGCCTCCGGCAGCCCTGCTCTGAAAATGCGAACGTCTGCAGATAGCTGGCAGCCAGAAAGAGCTAGCCTGGAAAGCTGTTGCTCAGCCTCATCTGCCCATGGCACTGCTCGCACAGAGGCACAGAGACTGGGGCTGCTTGCTTGTCTTGCCACCTCAAACTTCAAACGTAACTTAGGTGGTGCGTTCCGGGCGCCTCCGGCAGCCCTGCTCCCAAAATGCGAACATCTGCAGATAGCTGACAGCCAGAAAGAGCTAGCCTGGAAAGCTGTTGCTCAGCCTCATCTGCCCATGGCACTGCTCGCACAGAGGCACAGAGACTGGGGCTGCTTGCTTGTCTTGCCCCCTCAAACTTCAAACGTAGCTTAGGTGGTCCGTGCCGGGCGCCTCCGGCAGCCCTGCTCCCAAAATGCGAACGTCTGCAGATAGCTGGCAGGCAGAAAGAGCTAGCCTGAAAAGCTGTTGCTCAGCCTCATCTGCCCATGGCACTGCTCGCACAGAGGCACAGAGACTGGGGCTGCTTGCTTGTCTTGCCCCCTCAAACTTCAAACGTAGCTTAGGTGGTGCGTGCCGGGCGCCTCCGGCAGCCCTGCTCTGAAAATGCAAACGTCTGCAGATAGCTGTCAGCCAGAAAGAGCTAGCCTGGAAAGCTGTTGCTCAGCCTCATCTGCCCATGGCACTGCTCGCACAGAGGCACAGAGACTGGGGCTGCTTGCTTGTCTTGCCCCCTCAAACTTCAAACGTAGCTTAGGAGGTGCGTGCCGGGCGCCTCCGGCAGCCCTGCTCCAAAAATGCGAATGTCTGCAGATAGCTGGCAGCCAGAAAGAGCTAGCCTGGAAAGCTGTTGCTCAGCCTCATCTGCCCATGGCACTGCTCGCACAGAGGCACAGAGACTGGGGCTGCTTGCTTGTCTTGCCCCCTCAAACTTCAAACGTTGATTAGGTGGTCCGTGCCGGAAGCGTCCGGCAGCCCTGCTCTGAAAATGCGAACGTCTGCAGATAGCTGGCAGCCAGAAAGAGCTAGCCTGGAAAGCTGTTGCTCAGCCTCATCTGCCCATGGCACTGCTCGCACAGAGGCACAGAGACTGGGGCTGCTTGCTTGTCTTGCCCCCTCAAACTTCAAACGTAGCTTAGGTGGTGCGTGCCGGGCGCCTCCGGCAGCCCTGCTCCCAAAATGCGAACATCTGCAGATAGCTGGCAGCCAGAAAGAGCTAGCCTGGAAAGCTGTTGCTCAGCCTCTTCTGCCCATGGCACTGCTCGCACAGAGGCACAGAGACTGGGGCTGCTTGCTTGTCTTGTCACCTCAAACTTCAAATGTAGCTTAGGTGGTGCGTGCCGGAAGCCTCCGGCAGCCCTGCTCTGAAAATGCGAACGTCTGCTGATAGGTGGCAGCCAGAAAGAGCTAGCCTGGAAAGCTGTTGCTCAGCCTCATCTGCCCATGGCACTGCTCGCACAGAGGCACAGAGACTGGGGCTGCTTGCTTGTCTTGCCCCCTCAAACTTCAAACGTAGCTTAGGAGGTGCGTGCCGGGCGCCTCCGGCAGCCCTGCTCCCAAAATGCGAACGTCTGCAGATAGCTGGCAGCCAGAAAGAGCTAGCCTGGAAAGCTGTTGCTCAGCCTCATCTGCCCATGGCACTGCTCGCACAGAGGCACAGAGACTGGGGCTGCTTGCTTGTCTTGCCACCTCAAACTTCAAACGTAACTTAGGTGGTGCGTGCCGGGCGCCTCCGGCAGCCCTGCTCCCAAAATGCAAACATCTGCAGATAGCTGGCAGCCAGAAAGAGCTAGCCTGGAAAGCTGTTGCTCAGCCTCATCTGCCCATGGCACTGCTCGCACAGAGGCACAGAGACTGCGGCTGCTTGCTTGTCTTGCCCCCTCAAACTTCAAACGTAGCTTAGGTGGTCCGTGCCGGGCGCCTCCCGCAGCCCTGCTCCCAAAATGCGAAAGTCTGCAGATAGCTGGCAGCCAGAAAGAGCTAGCCTGAAAAGCTGTTGCTCAGCCTCATCTGCCCATGGCACTGCTCGCACAGAGGCACAGAGACTGGGGCTGCTTGCTTGTCTTGCCCCCTCAAACTTCAAATGTAGCTTAGGTGGTCCGTGCCGGGCGCCTCCGGCAGCCCTGCTCCAAAAATGCGAATTTCTGCAGATAGCTGGCAGCCAGAAAGAGCTAGCCTGGAAAGCTGTTGCTCAGCCTCATCTGCCCATGGCACTGCTCGCACAGAGGCACAGAGACTGGGGCTGCTTGCTTGTCTTGCCCCCTCAAACTTCAAACGTTGATTAGGTGGTCCGTGCCGGAAGCGTCCGGCAGCCCTGCTCTGAAAATGCGAACGTCTGCAGATAGCTGGCAGCCAGAAAGAGCTAGCCTGGAAAGCTGTTGCTCAGCCTCATCTGCCCATGGCACTGCTCGCACAGAGGCACAGAGACTGGGGCTGCTTGCTTGTCTTGCCACCTCAAACTTCAAACGTAGCTTAGGTGGTGCGTGCCGGGCGCCTCCGGCAGCCCTGCTCTGAAAATGCAAACGTCTGCAGATAGCTGGCAGCCAGAAAGAGCTAGCCTGGAAAGCTGTTGCTCAGCCTCTTCTGCCCATGGCACTGCTCGCACAGAGGCACAGAGACTGGGGCTGCTTGCTTGTCTTGTCAGCTCAAACTTCAAATGTAGCTTAGGTGGTGCGTGCCGGAAGCCTCCGGCAGCCCTGCTCTGAAAATGCGAACGTCTGCTGATAGGTGGCAGCCAGAAAGAGCTAGCCTGGAAAGCTGTTGCTCAGCCTCATCTGCCCATGGCACTGCTCGCACAGAGGCACAGAGACTGGGGCTGCTTGCTTGTCTTGCCCCCTCAAACTTCAAACGTAGCTTAGGAGGTGCGTGCCGGGCGCCTCCGGCAGCCCTGCTCTGAAAATGCGAAAGTCTGCAGATAGCTGGCAGCCAGAAAGAGCTAGCCTGGAAAGCTGTTGCTCAGCCTCATCTGCCCATGGCACTGCTCGCACAGAGGCACAGAGACTGGGGCTGCTTGCTTGTCTTGCCACCTCAAACTTCAAACGTAGCTTAGGTGGTGCGTGCCGGGCGCCTTCGGCAGCCCTGCTCCCAAAATGCAAACGTCTGCAGATAGCTGGCAGCCAGAAAGAGCTAGCCTGGAAAGCTGTTGCTCAGCCTCATCTGCCCATGGCACTGCTCGCACAGAGGCACAGAGACTGGGGCTGCTTGCTTGTCTTGCCCCCTCAAACTTCAAACGTAGCTTAGGTGGTCCGTGCCGGGCGCCTCCGGCAGCCCTGCTCCAAAAATGCGAAAGTCTGCAGATAGCTGGCAGCCAGAAAGAGCTAGCCTGGAAAGCTGTTGCTCAGCCTCATCTGCCCATGGCACTGCTCGCACAGAGGCACAGAGACTGGGGCTGCTTGCTTGTCTTGCCGCCTCAAACTTCAAACGTAGATTAGGTGGTCCTTGCCGGAAGCGTCCGGCAGCCCTGCTCTGAAAATGCGAAAGTCTGCAGATAGCTGGCAGGCAGAAAAAGCTAGCCTGGAAAGCTGTTGCTCAGCGTCGTCTGCCCATGGCACTGCTCGCACAGAGGCACAGAGACTGGGGCTGCTTGCTTGTCTTGCCCCCTCAAACTTCAAACGTAGCTTCGGTGGTGCGTGCCGGGCGCCTCCGGCAGCCCTGCTCTGAAAATGCAAACGTCTGCAGATAGCTGGCAGCCAGAAAGAGCTAGCCTGGAAAGCTGTTGCTCAGCCTCTTCTGCCCATGGCACTGCTCACACAGAGGCACAGAGACTGGGGCTGCTTGCTTGTCTTGTCACCTCAAACTTCAAATGTAGCTTAGGTGGTCCGTGCCGGAAGCCTCCGGCAGCCCTGCTCTGAAAATGCGAACGTCTGCTGATAGGTGGCAGCCAGAAAGAGCTAGCCTGGAAAGCTGTTGCTCAGCCTCATCTGCCCATGGCACTGCTCGCACAGAGGCACAGAGACTGGGGCTGCTTGCTTGTCTTGCCCCCTCAAACTTCAAACGTAGCTTAGGAGGTGCGTGCCGGGCGCCTCCGGCAGCCCTGCTCTGAAAATGCGAACGTCTGCAGATAGCTGGCAGCCAGAAAGAGCTAGCCTGGAAAGCTGTTGCTCAGCCTCATCTGCCCATGGCACTGCTCGCACAGAGGCACAGAGACTGGGGCTGCTTGCTTGTCTTGCCACCTCAAACTTCAAACGTAACTTAGGTGGTGCGTTCCGGGCGCCTCCGGCAGCCCTGCTCCCAAAATGCGAACATCTGCAGATAGCTGGCAGCCAGAAAGAGCTAGCCTGGAAAGCTGTTGCTCAGCCTCATCTGCCCATGGCACTGCTCGCACAGAGGCACAGAGACTGGGGCTGCTTGCTTGTCTTGCCCCCTCAAACTTCAAACGTAGCTTAGGTGGTCCGTGCCGGGCGCCTCCTGCAGCCCTGCTCCCAAAATGCGAACGTCTGCAGATAGCTGGCAGCCAGAAAGAGCTAGCCTGAAAAGCTGTTGCTCAGCCTCATCTGCCCATGGCACTGCTCGCACAGAGGCACAGAGACTGGGGCTGCTTGCTTGTCTTGCCCCCTCAAACTTCAAACGTAGCTTAGGTGGTGCGTGCCGGGCGCCTCCGGCAGCTCTGCTCTGAAAATGCAAACGTCTGCAGATAGCTGGCAGCCAGAAAGAGCTAGCCTGGAAAGCTGTTGCTCAGCCTCATCTGCCCATGGCACTGCTCGCACAGAGGCACAGAGACTGGGGCTGCTTGCTTGTCTTGCCCCCTCAAACTTCAAACGTAGCTTAGGTGGTCCGTGCCGGGCGCCTCCGGCAGCCCTGCTCCAAAAATGCGAATGTCTGCAGATAGCTGGCAGCCAGAAAGAGCTAGCCTGGAAAGCTGTTGCTCAGCCTCATCTGCCCATGGCACTGCTCGCACAGAGGCACAGAGACTGGGGCTGCTTGCTTGTCTTGCCCCCTCAAACTTCAAACGTTGATTAGGTGGTCCGTGCCGGAAGCGTCCGGCAGCCCTGCTCTGAAAATGCGAACGTCTGCAGATAGCTGGCAGCCAGAAAGAGCTAGCCTGGAAAGCTGTTGCTCAGCCTCATCTGCCCATGGCACTGCTCGCACAGAGGCACAGAGACTGGGGCTGCTTGCTTGTCTTGCCCCCTCAAACTTCAAACGTAGCTTAGGTGGTGCGTGCCGGGCGCCTCCGGCAGCCCTGCTCCCAAAATGCGAACATCTGCAGATAGCTGGCAGCCAGAAAGAGCTAGCCTGGAAAGCTGTTGCTCAGCCTCTTCTGCCCATGGCACTGCTCGCACAGAGGCACAGAGACTGGGGCTGCTTGCTTGTCTTGTCACCTCAAACTTCAAATGTAGCTTAGGTGGTGCGTGCCGGAAGCCTCCGGCAGCCCTGCTCTGAAAATGCGAACGTCTGCTGATAGGTGGCAGCCAGAAAGAGCTAGCCTGGAAAGCTGTTGCTCAGCCTCATCTGCCCATGGCACTGCTCGCACAGAGGCACAGAGACTGGGGCTGCTTGCTTGTCTTGCCCCCTCAAACTTCAAACGTAGCTTAGGAGGTGCGTGCCGGGCGCCTCCGGCAGCCCTGCTCTGAAAATGCGAACGTCTGCAGATAGCTGGCAGCCAGAAAGAGCTAGCCTGGAAAGCTGTTGCTCAGCCTCATCTGCCCATGGCACTGCTCGCACAGAGGCACAGAGACTGGGGCTGCTTGCTTGTCTTGCCACCTCAAACTTCAAACGTAACTTAGGTGGTGTGTGCCGGGCGCCTCCGGCAGCCCTGCTCCCAAAATGCAAACATCTGCAGATAGCTGGCAGCCAGAAAGAGCTAGCCTGGAAAGCTGTTGCTCAGCCTCATCTGCCCATGGCACTGCTCGCACAGAGGCACAGAGACTGCGGCTGCTTGCTTGTCTTGCCACCTCAAACTTCAAACGTAGCTTAGGTGGTCCGTGCCGGGCGCCTCCCGCAGCCCTGCTCCCAAAATGCGAAAGTCTGCAGATAGCTGGCAGCCAGAAAGAGCTAGCCTGGAAAGCTGTTGCTCAGCCTCATCTGCCCATGGCACTGCTCGCACAGAGGCACAGAGACTGGGGCTGCTTGCTTGTCTTGCCCCCTCAAACTTCAAATGTAGCTTAGGTGGTCCGTGCCGGGCGCCTCCGGCAGCCCTGCTCCAAAAATGCGAATTTCTGCAGATAGCTGGCAGCCAGAAAGAGCTAGCCTGGAAAGCTGTTGCTCAGCCTCATCTGCCCATGGCACTGCTCGCACAGAGGCACAGAGACTGGGGCTGCTTGCTTGTCTTGCCCCCTCAAACTTCAAACGTTGATTAGGTGGTCCGTGCCGGAAGCGTCCGGCAGCCCTGCTCTGAAAATGCGAACGTCTGCAGATAGCTGGCAGCCAGAAAGAGCTAGCCTGGAAAGCTGTTGCTCAGCCTCATCTGCCCATGGCACTGCTCGCACAGAGGCACAGAGACTGGGGCTGCTTGCTTGTCTTGCCACCTCAAACTTCAAACGTAGCTTAGGTGGTGCGTGCCGGGCGCCTCCGGCAGCCCTGCTCTGAAAATGCAAACGTCTGCAGATAGCTGGCAGCCAGAAAGAGCTAGCCTGGAAAGCTGTTGCTCAGCCTCTTCTGCCCATGGCACTGCTCGCACAGAGGCACAGAGACTGGGGCTGCTTGCTTGTCTTGTCACCTCAAACTTCAAATGTAGCTTAGGTGGTGCGTGCCGGAAGCCTCCGGCAGCCCTGCTCTGAAAATGCGAACGTCTGCTGATAGGTGGCAGCCAGAAAGAGCTAGCCTGGAAAGCTGTTGCTCAGCCTCATCTGCCCATGGCACTGCTCGCACAGAGGCACAGAGACTGGGGCTGCTTGCTTGTCTTGCCCCCTCAAACTTCAAACGTAGCTTAGGAGGTGCGTGCCGGGCGCCTCCGGCAGCCCTGCTCTGAAAATGCGAAAGTCTGCAGATAGCTGGCAGCCAGAAAGAGCTAGCCTGGAAAGCTGTTGCTCAGCCTCATCTGCCCATGGCACTGCTCGCACAGAGGCACAGAGACTGGGGCTGCTTGCTTGTCTTGCCACCTCAAACTTCAAACGTAGCTTAGGTGGTGCGTGCCGGGCGCCTTCGGCAGCCCTGCTCCCAAAATGCAAACGTCTGCAGATAGCTGGCAGCCAGAAAGAGCTAGCCTGGAAAGCTGTTGCTCAGCCTCATCTGCCCATGGCACTGCTCGCACAGAGGCACAGAGACTGCGGCTGCTTGCTTGTCTTGCCCCCTCAAACTTCAAACGTAGCTTAGGTGGTCCGTGCCGGGCGCCTCCGGCAGCCCTGCTCCAAAAATGAGAAAGTCTGCAGATAGCTGGCAGCCAGAAAGAGCTAGCCTGGAAAGCTGTTGCTCAGCCTCATCTGCCCATGGCACTGCTCGCACAGAGGCACAGAGACTGGGGCTGCTTGCTTGTCTTGCCCCCTCAAACTTCAAACGTTGATTAGGTGGTCCTTGCCGGAAGCGTCCGGCAGCCCTGCTCTGAAAATGCGAACGTCTGCAGATAGCTGGCAGCCAGAAAGAGCTAGCCTGGAAAGCTGTTGCTCAGCCTCATCTGCCCATGGCACTGCTCACACAGAGGCACAGAGACTGGGGCTGCTTGCTTGTCTTGCCCCCTCAAACTTCAAACGTAGCTTAGGTGGTCCGTGCCGGGCGCCTCCGGCAGCCCTGCTACAAAAATGCGAAAGTCTGCAGATAGCTGGCAGCCAGAAAGAGCTAGCCTGGAAAGCTGTTGCTCAGCCTCATCTGCCCATGGCACTGCTTGCACAGAGGCACAGAGACTGGGGCTGCTTGCTTGTCTTGCCGCCTCAAACTTCAAACGTAGATTAGGTGGTCCGTGCCGGAAGCCTCCGGCAGCCCTGCTCTGAAAATGCGAACGTCTGCAGATAGCTGGCAGGCAGAAAGAGCTAGCCTGGAAAGCTGTTGCTCAGCCTCATCTGCCCATGGCACTGCTCGCACAGAGGCACAGAGACTGGGGCTGCTTGCTTGTCTTGCCACCTCAAACTTCAAACGTAGCTTAGGTGGTCCGTGCCGGGCGCCTCCGGCAGCCCTGCTCTAAAAATGCGAACGTCTGCAGATAGCTGGCAGCCAGAAAGAGCGAGCCTGGAAAGCTGTTGCTCAGCGTCATCTGCCCATGGCACTGCTCGCACAGAGGCACAGAGACTGGGGCTGCTTGCTTGTCTTGCCCCCTCAAACTTCAAACGTAACTGAGGTGGTCCTTTATGGGCTCCTACGTCAGCCCTGCTCCCAAAATGCAAACGTCTGCAGATAGCTGGCAGCCAGAAAGAGCTAGCCTGGAAAGCTGTTGCTCAGCCTCATCTGCCCATGGCACTGCTCGCACAGAGGCACAGAGACTGGGGCTGCTTGCTTGTCTTGCCCCCTCAAACTTCAAACGTAGCTTAGGTGGTCCTTTATGGGCTCCTCCGGCAGCCCTGCTCTGAAAATGCGAACGTCTGCAGATAGCTGGCAGCCAGAAAGAGCTAGCCTGGAAAGCTGTTGCTCAGCCTCATCTGCCCATGGCACTGCTTGCACAGAGGCACAGAGACTGGGGCTGCTTGCTTGTCTTGCCGCCTCAAACTTCAAACGTAGATTAGGTGGTCCGTGCCGGAAGCCTCCGGCAGCCCTGCTCTGAAAATGCGAACGTCTGCAGATAGCTGGCAGGCAGAAAGAGCTAGCCTGGAAAGCTGTTGCTCAGCCTCATCTGCCCATGGCACTGCTCGCACAGAGGCACAGAGACTGGGGCTGCTTGCTTGTCTTGCCACCTCAAACTTCAAACGTAGCTTAGGTGGTCCGTGCCGGGGGCCTCCGGCAGCCCTGCTCTAAATATGCGAACGTCTGCAGATAGCTGGCAGGCAGAAAGAGCTAGCCTGGTAAGCTGTTGCTCAGCCTCATCTGCCCATGGCACTGCTCGCACAGAGGCACAGAGACTGGGGCTGCTTGCTTGTCTTGCCCCCTCAAACTTCAAACGTAGATTAGGTGGTCCGTGCCGGAAGCCTCCGGCAGCCCTGCTCTGAAAATGCGAACGTCTGCAGATAGCTGGCAGCCAGAAAGAGCTAGCCTGGAAAGCTGTTGCTCAGCCTCATCTGCCCATGGCACTGCTCGCACAGAGGCACAGAGACTGGGGCTGCTTGCTTGTCTTGCCCCCTCAAACTTCAAACGTAGCTTAGGTGGTGCTTTCCGGGCTCCTCCGGCAACCCTGCTCTAAAAATGCGAACGTCTGCAGATAGCTGGCAGCCAGAAAGAGCGAGCCTGGAAAGCTGTTGCTCAGCGTCATCTGCCCATGGCACTGCTCGCACAGAGGCACAGAGACTGGGGCTGCTTGCTTGTCTTGCCCCCTCAAACTTCAAACGTAACTGAGGTGGTCCTTTATGGGCTCCTTCGTCAGCCCTGCTCCCAAAATGCAAACGTCTGCAGATAGCTGGCAGCCAGAAAGAGCTAGCCTGGAAAGCTGTTGCTCAGCCTCATCTGCCCATGGCACTGCTCGCACAGAGGCACAGAGACTGGGGCTGCTTGCTTGTCTTGCCCCCTCAAACTTCAAACGTAGCTTAGGTGGTCCTTTATGGGCTCCTCCGGCAGCCCTGCTCTGAAAATGCGAACGTCTGCAGATAGCTGGCAGCCAGAAAGAGCTAGCCTGGAAAGCTGTTGCTCAGCCTCATCTGCCCATGGCACTGCTCGCACAGAGGCACAGAGACTGGGGCTGCTTGCTTGTCTTGCCACCTCAAACTTCAAACGTATCTTAGGTGGTGCGTTCCGGGCGCCTCCGGCAGCCCTGCTCTAAAAATGCGAACGTCTGCAGATAGCTGGCAGGCAGAAAGAGCTAGCCTGGAAAGCTGTTGCTCAGCCTCATCTGCCCATGGCACTGCTCGCACAGAGGCACAGAGACTGGGGCTGCTTGCTTGTCTTGCCACCTCAAACTTCCAACGTAGCTTAGGTGGTCCGTGCCGGGCGCCTCCGGCAGCCCTGCTCCAAAAATGCGAACGTCTGCAGATAGCTGGCAGCCAGAAAGAGCTAGCCTGGAAAGCTGTTGCTCAGCCTTATCTGCCCATGGCACTGCTCGCACAGAGGCACAGAGACTGGGGCTGCTTGCTTGTCTTGCCCCCTCAAACTTCAAACGTAGCTTAGGAGGTGCGTGCCAGGGGCCTCCGGCAGCCCTGCTCTGAAAATGCGAACGTCTGCAGATAGCTGGCAGCCAGAAAGAGCTAGCCTGGAAAGCTGTTGCTCAGCCTCATCTGCCCATGGCACTGCTCGCACAGAGGCACAGAGACTGGGGCTGCTTGCTTGTCTTGCCCCCTCAAACTTCAAACGTATCTTAGGTGGTGCGTTCCGGGCGCCTCCGGCAGCCCTGCTCCCAAAATGCAAACGTCTGCAGATAGCTGGCAGCCAGAAAGAGCTAGCCTGGAAAGCTGCTGCTCAGCCTCATCTGCCCATGGCACTGCTCGCACAGAGGCACAGAGACTGGGGCTGCTTGCTTGTCTTGCCCCCTCAAACTTCAAACGTATCTTAGGTGGTGCGTTCCGGGCGCCTCCGGCAGCCCTGCTCTAAAAATGCGAACGTCTGCAGATAGCTGGCAGGCAGAAAGAGCTAGCCTGGAAAGCTGTTGCTCAGCGTCATCTGCCCATGGCACTGCTCGCACAGAGGCACAGAGACTGGGGCTGCTTGCTTATCTTGCCCCCTCAAACTTCAAACGTAGCTTAGGTGGTCCTTTATGAGCGCCTCCGGCAGCCCTGCTCCCAAAATGCAAACGTCTGCAGATAGCTGGCAGCCAGAAAGAGCTAGCCTGGAAAGCTGTTGCTCAGCCTCATCTGCCCATGGCACTGCTCGCACAGAGGCACAGAGACTGGGGCTGCTTGCTTGTCTTGCCCCCTCAAACTTCAAACGTAACTTAGGTGGTGCGTTCCGGGCGCCTCCGGCAGCCCTGCTCTAAAAATGCGAACGTCTGCAGATAGCTGGCAGGCAGAAAGAGCTAGCCTGGAAAGCTGTTGCTCAGCCTCATCTGCCCATGGCACTGCTCGCACAGAGGCACAGAGACTGGGGCTGCTTGCTTGTCTTGCCACCTCAAACTTCAAACGTAGCTTAGGTGGTTCTTTATGGGCGTCTCCGGCAGCCCTGCTCCCAAAATGCGAACGTCTGCAGATAGCTGGCAGCCAGAAAGAGCTAGCCTGGAAAGCTGTTGCTCAGCCTCATCTGCCCATGGCACTGCTCGCACAGAGGCACAGAGACTGGGGCTGCTTACTTGTCTTGACCCCTCAAACTTCAAACGTAGCTTACGTGGTCCTTTCCGGGCGCCTCCGGCAGCCCTGCTCTGAAAATGCGAACGTCTGCAGACAGCTGGCAGGCAGAAAGTGCTAGCCTGGAAAGCTGTTGCTCAGCCTCATCTGCCCATGGCACTGCTCGCACAGAGGCACAGAGACTGGGGCTGCTTGCTTGTCTTGCCCCCTCAAACTTCAAACGTAGCTTAGGTGGTCCGTGCCGGAAGCCTCCGGCAGCCCTGCTCCCAAAATGCAAACGTCTGCAGATAGCTGGCAGCCAGAAAGAGCTAGCCTGGAAAGCTGTTGCTCAGCCTCATCTGCCCATGGCACTGCTCGCACAGAGGCACAGAGACTGGGGCTGCTTGCTTGTCTTGCCCCCTCAAACTTCAAACGTATCTTAGGTGGTGCGTTCCGGGCGCCTCCGGCAGCCCTGCTCTAAAAATGCGAACGTCTGCAGATAGCTGGCAGGCAGAAAGAGCTAGCCTGGAAAGCTGTTGCTCAGCGTCATCTGCCCATGGCACTGCTCGCACAGAGGCACAGAGACTGGGGCTGCTTGCTTATCTTGCCCCCACAAACTTCAAACGTAGCTTAGGTGGTCCTTTATGAGCGCCTCCTGCAGCCCTGCTCCCAAAATGCAAACGTCTGCAGATAGCTGGCAGCCAGAAAGAGCTAGCCTGGAAAGCTGTTGCTCAGCCTCATCTGCCCATGGCACTGCTCGCACAGAGGCACAGAGACTGGGGCTGCTTGCTTGTCTTGCCCCCTCAAACTTCAAACGTAGCTTACGTGGTCCGTGCCGGAAGCCTCCGGCAGCCCTGCTCTGAAAATGCGAACGTCTGCAGATAGCTGGCAGCCAGAAAGAGCTAACCTGGAAAGCTGTTGCTCAGCCTCATCTGCCCATGGCACTGCTCGCACAGAGGCACAGAGACTGGGGCTGCTTGCTTGTCTTGACCCCTCAAACTTCCAACGTAGCTTAGGTGGTCCGTGCCGGAAGCCTCCGGCAGCCCTGCTCTGAAAATGCGAACGTCTGCAGATAGCTGGCAGCCAGAAAGAGTTAGCCTGGAAAGCTGTTGCTCAGCGTCATCTGCCCATGGCACTGCTCGCACAGAGGCACAGAGACTGGGGCTGCTTGCTTGTCTTGACCCCTCAAACTTCAAACGTAGCTTACGTGGTCCTTTCCGGGCGCCTCCGGCAGCCCTGCTCTGAAAATGCAAACGTCTGCAGATAGCTGGCAGCCAGAAAGAGCTAGCCTGGAAAGCTGTTGCTCAGCCTCATCTGCCCATGGCACTGCTCGCACAGAGGCACAGAGACTGGGGCTGCTTGCTTGTCTTGCCCCCTCAAACTTCAAACGTAGCTTACGTGGTCCGTGCCGGAAGCCTCCGGCAGCCCTGCTCTGAAAATGCGAACGTCTGCAGACAGCTGGCAGGCAGAAAGAGCTAGCCTGGAAAGCTGTTGCTCAGCCTCATCTGCCCATGGCACTGCTCGCACAGAGGCACAGAGACTGGGGCTGCTTGCTTGTCTTGCCCCCTCAAACTTCAAACGTAGCTTAGGTGGTCCGTGCCGGGCGCCTCCGGCAGCCCTGCTCCCAAAATGCGAACGTCTGCAGATAGCTGGCAGCCAGAAAGAGCTAGCCTGGAAAGCTGTTGCTCAGCCTCATCTGCCCATGGCACTGCTCGCACAGAGGCACAGAGACTGGGGCTGCTTGCTTGTCTTGCCCCCTCAAACTTCAAACGTATCTTAGGTGGTCCTTTATGGGCGCCTCCGGCAGCCCAGCTCTGAAAATGCGAACGTCTGCAGATAGCTGGCAGCCAGAAAGAGCTAGCCTGGAAAGCTGTTGCTCAGCCTCATCTGCCCATGGCACTGCTCGCACAGAGGCACAGAGACTGGGGCTGCTTGCTTGTCTTGCCCCCTCAAACTTCAAACGTAGCTTACGTGGTCCGTGCCGGAAGCCTCCGGCAGCCCTGCTCTGAAAATGCGAACGTCTGCAGACAGCTGGCAGGCAGAAAGAGCTAGCCTGGAAAGCTGTTGCTCAGCCTCATCTGCCCATGGCACTGCTCGCACAGAGGCACAGAGACTGGGGCTGCTTGCTTGTCTTGCCCCCTCAAACTTCAAACGTAGCTTAGGTGGTCCGTGCCGGGCGCCTCCGGCAGCCCTGCTCCAAAAATGCGAACGTCTGCAGATAGCTGGCAGCCAGAAAGAGCTAGCCTGGAAAGCTGTTGCTCAGCCTCATCTGCCCATGGCACTGCTCGCACAGAGGCACAGAGACTGGGGCTGCTTGCTTGTCTTGCCCCCTCAAACTTCAAACGTAGCTTAGGTGGTCCTTTATGGGCGTCTCCGGCAGCCCTGCTCCCAAAATGCGAACGTCTGCAGATAGCTGGCAGCCAGAAAGAGCTAGCCTGGAAAGCTGTTGCTCAGCCTCATCTGCCCATGGCACTGCTCGCACAGAGGCACAGAGACTGGGGCTGCTTGCTTGTCTTGACCCCTCAAACTTCAAACGTAGCTTAGGTGGTCCGTGCCGGGCGCCTCCGGCAGCCCTGCTCTGAAAATGCGAACGTCTGCAGATAGCTGGCAGCCAGAAAGAGCTAGCCTGGAAAGCTGTTGCTCAGCGTCATCTGCCCATGGCACTGCTCGCACAGAGGCACAGAGACTGGGGCTGCTTGCTTGTCTTGACCCCTCAAACTTCAAACGTAGCTTACGTGGTCCTTTCCGGGCGCCTCCGGCAGCCCTGCTCTGAAAATGCAAACGTCTGCAGATAGCTGGCAGCCAGAAAGAGCTAGCCTGGAAAGCTGTTGCTCAGCCTCATCTGCCCATGGCACTGCTCGCACAGAGGCACAGAGACTGGGGCTGCTTGCTTGTCTTGACCCCTCAAACTTCAAACGTAGCTTACGTGGTCCTTTCCGGGCGCCTCCGGCAGCCCTGCTCTGAAAATGCGAACGTCTGCAGACAGCTGGCAGGCAGAAAGAGCTAGCCTGGAAAGCTGTTGCTCAGCCTCATCTGCCCATGGCACTGCTCGCACAGAGGCACAGAGACTGGGGCTGCTTGCTTGTCTTGCCCCCTCAAACTTCAAACGTAGCTTAGGTGGTCCGTTCCGGGCGCCTCCGGCAGCCCTGCTCCCAAAATGCAAACGTCTGCAGATAGCTGGCAGCCAGAAAGAGCTAGCCTGGAAAGCTGTTGCTCAGCCTCATCTGCCCATGGCACTGCTCGCACAGAGGCACAGAGACTGGGGCTGCTTGCTTGTCTTGCCCCCTCAAACTTCAAACGTATCTTAGGTGGTGCGTTCCTGGCGCCTCCGGCAGCCCTGCTCTAAAAATGCGAACGTCTGCAGATAGCTGGCAGGCAGAAAGAGCTAGCCTGGAAAGCTGTTGCTCAGCGTCATCTGCCCATGGCACTGCTCGCACAGAGGCACAGAGACTGGGGCTGCTTGCTTATCTTGCCCCCTCAAACTTCAAACGTAGCTTAGGTGGTCCTTTATGAGCGCCTCCTGCAGCCCTGCTCCCAAAATGCAAACGTCTGCAGATAGCTGGCAGCCAGAAAGAGCTAGCCTGGAAAGCTGTTGCTCAGCCTCATCTGCCCATGGCACTGCTCGCACAGAGGCACAGAGACTGGGGCTGCTTGCTTGTCTTGCCCCCTCAAACTTCAAACGTAGCTTACGTGGTCCGTGCCGGAAGCCTCCGGCAGCCCTGCTCTGAAAATGCGAACGTCTGCAGATAGCTGGCAGCCAGAAAGAGCTAACCTGGAAAGCTGTTGCTCAGCCTCATCTGCCCATGGCACTGCTCGCACAGAGGCACAGAGACTGGGGCTGCTTGCTTGTCTTTCCACCTCAAACTTCAAACGTAGCTTAGGTGGTCCGTGCCGGGCGCCTCCGGCAGCCCTGCTCCCAAAATGCAAACGTCTGCAGATAGCTGGCAGCCAGAAAGAGCTAGCCTGGAAAGCTGTTGCTCAGCCTCATCTGCCCATGGCACTGCTCGCACAGAGGCACAGAGACTGGGGCTGCTTGCTTGTCTTGCCCCCTCAAACTTCAAACGTAACTTAGGTGGTGCGTTCCGGGCGCCTCCGGCAGCCCTGCTCTAAAAATGCGAACGTCTGCAGATAGCTGGCAGGCAGAAAGAGCTAGCCTGGAAAGCTGTTGCTCAGCCTCATCTGCCCATGGCACTGCTCGCACAGAGGCACAGAGACTGGGGCTGCTTGCTTGTCTTGCCCCCTCAAACTTCAAACGTAGCTTAGGTGGTCCTTTATGGGCGTGTCCGGCAGCCCTGCTCCCAAAATGCGAACGTCTGCAGATAGCTGGCAGCCAGAAAGAGCTAGCCTGGAAAGCTGTTGCTCAGCCTCATCTGCCCATGGCACTGCTCGCACAGAGGCACAGAGACTGGGGCTGCTTGCTTGTCTTGACCCCTCAAACTTCAAACGTAGCTTAGGTGGTCCGTGCCAGAAGCCTCCGGCAGCCCTGCTCTGAAAATGCGAACGTCTGCAGATAGCTGGCAGCCAGAAAGAGCTAGCCTGGAAAGCTGTTGCTCAGCGTCATCTGCCCATGGCACTGCTCGCACAGAGGCACAGAGACTGGGGCTGCTTGCTTGTCTTGACCCCTCAAACTTCAAACGTAGCTTACGTGGTCCTTTCCGGGCGCCTCCGGCAGCCCTGCTCTGAAAATGCAAACGTCTGCAGATAGCTGGCAGCCAGAAAGAGATAGCCCGGAAAGCTGTTGCTCAGCCTCATCTGCCCATGGCACTGTTCGCACAGAGGCACAGAGACTGGGGCTGCTTGCTTGTCTTGACCCCTCAAACTTCAAACGTAGCTTACGTGGTCCTTTCCGGGCGCCTCCGGCAGCCCTGCTCTGAAAATGCAAACGTCTGCAGATAGCTGGCAGGCAGAAAGAGCTAGCCTGGAAAGCTGTTGCTCAGCCTCATCTGCCCATGGCACTGCTCGCACAGAGGCACAGAGACTGGGGCTGCTTGCTTGTCTTGCCCCCTCAAACTTCAAACGTAACTTAGGTGGTGCGTTCCGGGCGCCTCCGGCAGCCCTGCTCTAAAAATGCGAACGTCTGCAGATAGCTGGCAGGCAGAAAGAGCTAGCCTGGAAAGCTGTTGCTCAGCCTCATCTGCCCATGGCACTGCTCGCACAGAGGCACAGAGACTGGGGCTGCTTGCTTGTCTTGCCACCTCAAACTTCAAACGTAGCTTAGGTGGTCCTTTATGGGCGTGTCCGGCAGCCCTGCTCCCAAAATGCGAACGTCTGCAGATAGCTGGCAGCCAGAAAGAGCTAGCCTGGAAAGCTGTTGCTCAGCCTCATCTGCCCATGGCACTGCCCGCACAGAGGCACAGAGACTGGGGCTGCTTGCTTGTCTTGACCCCTCAAACTTCAAACGTAGCTTAGGTGGTCCGTGCCAGAAGCCTCCGGCAGCCCTGCTCTGAAAATGCGAACGTCTGCAGATAGCTGGCAGCCAGAAAGAGCTAGCCTGGAAAGCTGTTGCTCAGCGTCATCTGCCCATGGCACTGCTCGCACAGAGGCACAGAGACTGGGGCTGCTTGCTTGTCTTGACCCCTCAAACTTCAAACGTAGCTTACGTGGTCCTTTCCGGGCGCCTCCGGCAGCCCTGCTCTGAAAATGCAAACGTCTGCAGATAGCTGGCAGCCAGAAAGAGATAGCCCGGAAAGCTGTTGCTCAGCCTCATCTGCCCATGGCACTGTTCGCACAGAGGCACAGAGACTGGGGCTGGTTGCTTGTCTTGCCCCCTCAAACTTCAAACGTAGCTTAGGTGGTCCGTGCCGGAAGCCTCCGGCAGCCCTGCTCCCAAAATGCGAACGTCTGCAGATAGCTGGCAGCCAGAAAGAGCTAGCCTGGAAAGCTGTTGCTCAGCCTCATCTGCCCATGGCACTGCTCGCACAGAGGCACAGAGACTGGGGCTGCTTGCTTGTCTTGCCCCCTCAAACTTCAAACGTAGCTTAGGTGGTCCGTGCCGGGCGCCTCCGGCAGCCCTGCTCCCAAAATGCGAACGTCTGCAGATAGCTGGCAGCCAGAAAGAGCTAGCCTGGAAAGCTGTTGCTCAGCCTCATCTGCCCATGGCACTGCTCGCACAGAGGCACAGAGACTGGGGCTGCTTGCTTGTCTTGACCCCTCAAACTTCAAACGTAGCTTACGTGGTCCTTTCCGGGCGCCTCCCGCAGCCCTCCTCTGAAAATGCGAACGTCTGCAGATAGCTGGCAGCCAGAAAGAGCTAGCCTGGAAAGCTGTTGCTCAGCCTCATCTGCCCATGGCACTGCTCGCACAGAGGCACAGAGACTGGGGCTGCTTGCTTGTCTTGCCGCCTCAAACTTCAAACGTAGCTTAGGTGGTCCTTTCCGGGCACCTCCGGCAGCCCTACTCCCAAAATGCGAACGTCTGCAGATAGCTGGCAGGCAGAAAGTGCTAGCCTGGAAAGCTGTTGCTCAGCCTCATCTGCCCATGGCACTGCTCGCACAGAGGCACAGAGACTGGGGCTGCTTGCTTGTCTTGCCCCCTCAAACTTCAAACGTAGCTTAGGTGGTCCGTGCCGGGCGCCTCCGGCAGCCCTGCTCCTAAAATGCGAACGTCTGCAGATAGCTGGCAGCCAGAAAGAGCTAGCCTGGAAAGCTGTTGCTCAGCCTCATCTGCCCATGGCACTGCTCGCACAGAGGCACAGAGACTGGGGCTGCTTGCTTGTCTTGCCGCCTCAAACTTCAAACGTAGCTTAGGTGGTCCTTTCCGGGCACCTCCGGCACCCCTACTCCCAAAATGCGAACGTCTGCAGATAGCTGGCAGGCAGAAAGTGCTAGCCTGGAAAGCTGTTGCTCAGCCTCATCTGCCCATGGCACTGCTCGCACAGAGGCACAGAGACTGGGGCTGCTTGCTTGTCTTGCCCCCTCAAACTTCAAACGTAGCTTAGGTGGTCCGTGCCGGGCGCCTCCGGCAGCCCTGCTCCTAAAATGCGAACGTCTGCAGATAGCTGGCAGCCAGAAAGAGCTAGCCTGGAAAGCTGTTGCTCAGCCTCATCTGCCCATGGCACTGCTCGCACAGAGGCACAGAGACTGGGGCTGCTTGCTTGTCTTGACCCCTCAAATTTCAAACGTAGCTTAGGTGGTCCGTGCCGGGCGCCTCCGGCAGCCCTGCTCTGAAAATGCGAACGTCTGCAGATAGCTGGCAGCCAGAAAGAGCTAGCCTGGAAAGCTGAGCTCAGCCTCATCTGCCCATGGCACTGCTCGCACAGAGGCACAGAGACTGGGGCTGCCTGCTTGTCTTGCCCCCTCAAACTTTAAAAGTAGCTTAGGTGGTCCTTTATGGGCGCCTCCGGAAGCCCTGCTCCCAAAATGCAAACGTCTGCAGATAGCTGGCAGCCAGAAAGAGCTAGCCTGGAAAGCTGTTGCTCAGCCTCATCTGCCCATGGCACTGCTCGCACAGAGGCACAGAGACTGGGGCTGCTTGCTTGTCTTGCCCCCTCAAACTTCAAACGTAGCTTAGGTGGTCCTTTCCGGGCGCCTCCGGCAGCCCTGCTCTGAAAATGCGAACGTCTGCAGATAGCTGGCAGCCAGAAAGAGCTAGCCTGGAAAGCTGTTGCTCAGCCTCATCTGCCCATGGCACTGCTCGCACAGAGGCACAGAGACTGGGGCTGCTTGCTTGTCTTGCCGCCTCAAACTTCAAACGTAGCTTAGGTGGTCCGTGCCGGGCGCCTCCGGCAGCCCTGCTCTAAAAATGCGAACGTCTCCAGATAGCTGGCAGCCAGAAAGAGCTAGCCTGGAAAGCTGTTGCTCAGCCTCATCTGCCCATGGCACTGCTCGCACAGAGGCACAGAGACTGGGGCTGCTTGCTTGTCTTGCCCCCTCAAACTTCAAAAGTAGCTTAGGTGGTCCTTTATGGGCGCCTCCGGCAGCCCTGCTCTGGAAACGCGAACGTCTGCAGATAGCTGGCAGCCAGAAAGAGCTAGCCTGGAAAGCTGTTGCTCAGCCTCATCTGCCCATGGCACTGCTCGCACAGAGGCACAGAGACTGGGGCTGCTTGCTTGTCTTGACCCCTCAAACTTCAAACATAGCTTAGGTGGTCCTTTCCGGGCGCCTCCGGCAGCCCTGCTCTGAAAATGCGAACGTCTGCAGATAGCTGGCAGCCAGAAAGAGCTAGCCTGGAAAGCTGTTGCTCAGCCTCATCTGCCCATGGCACTGCTCGCACAGAGGCACAGAGACTGGGGCTGCTTGCTTGTCTTGCCCCCTCAAACTTCAAACGTAGCTTAGGTGGTGCGTGCCGGACGCCTCCGGCAGCCCTGCTCCCAAAATGCAAACGTCTGCAGATAGCTGGCAGCCAGAAAGAGCTAGCCTGGAAAGCTGTTGCTCAGCCTCATCTGCCCATGGCACTGCTCGCACAGAGGCACAGAGACTGGGGCTGCTTGCTTGTCTTGCCGCCTCAAACTTCAAACGTAGCTTAGGTGGTCCGTGCCGGGCAACTCCGGCAGCCCTGCTCTGAAAATGCGAACGTCTGCAGATAGCTGGCAGCCAGAAAGAGCTAGCCTGGAAAGCTGTTGCTCAGCCTCATCTGCCCATGGCACTGCTCGCACAGAGGCACAGAGACTGGGGCTGCTTGCTTGTCTTGCCCCCTCAAACTTCAAACGTAGCTTAGGTGGTCCGTGCCAGAAGCCTCCGGCAGTCCTGCTCCTAAAATGCGAACGTCTGCAGATAGCTGGCAGCCAGAAAGAGCTAGCCTGGAAAGCTGTTGCTCAGCCTCATCTGCCCATGGCACTGCTCGCACAGAGGCACAGAGACTGGGGCTGCTTGCTTGTCTTGCCCCCTCAAACTTCAAACGTAGCTTATTAGGTGCGTTCCGGGGGCCTCCGGCAGCCCTGCTCTGGAAACGCGAACGTCTGCAGATAGCTGGCAGCCAGAAAGAGCTAGCCTGGAAACCTGTTGCTCAGCCTCATCTGCCCATGGCACTGCTCGCACAGAGGCACAGAGACTGGGGCTGCTTGCTTGTCTTGCCGCCTCAAACTTCAAACATAGCTTAGGTGGTCCTTTCCGGGCACCTCCGGCAGCCCTGCTCTGAAAATGCGAACGTCTGCAGATAGCTGGCAGCCAGAAAGAGCTAGCCTGGAAAGCTGTTGCTCAGCCTCATCTGCCCATGGCACTGCTCGCACAGAGGCACAGAGACTCTGGCTGCTTGCTTGTCTTGCCACCTCAAACTTGAAAAGTAGCTTAGGTGGTCCGTGCCGGGCGCCTCCGGCAGCCCTGCTCTGAAAATGCGAACGTCTGCAGATAGCTGGCAGCCAGAAAGAGCTAGCCTGGAAAGCTGTTGCTCAGCCTCATCTGCCCATGGCACTGCTCGCACAGAGGCACAGAGACTGGGGCTGCTTGCTTGTCTTGCCGCCTCAAACTTCAAACGTAGCTTAGGTGGTCCGTGCCGGGCGCCTCCGGCAGCCCTACTCCCAAAATGCGAACGTCTGCAGATAGCTGGCAGCCAGAAAGTGCTAGCCTGGAAAGCTGTTGCTCAGCCTCATCTGCCCATGGCACTGCTCGCACAGAGGCACAGAGACTGGGGCTGCTTGCTTGTCTTGCCGCCTCAAACTTCAAACGTAGCTTAGGTGGTCCTTTATGGGCGCCTCCGGCAGCCCTGCTCCCAAAATGCAAACGTCTGCAGATAGCTGGCAGGCAGAAAGAGCTAGCCTGGAAAGCTGTTGCTCAGCCTCATCTGCCCATGGCACTGCTCGCACAGAGGCACAGAGACTGGGGCTGCTTGCTTGTCTTGCCCCCTCAAACTTCAAACGTAGCTTAGGTGGTCCGTGCCATAAGCCTCCGGCAGCCCTGCTCCTAAAATGCGAACGTCTGCAGATAGCTGGCAGCCAGAAAGAGCTAGCCTGGAAAGCTGTTGCTCAGCCTCATCTGCCCATGGCACTGCTCGCACAGAGGCACAGAGACTGGGGCTGCTTGCTTGTCTTGCCCCCTAAAACTTCACACGTATCTTAGGTGGTGCGTTCCGGGCGCCTCCGGCAGCCCTGCTCTAAAAATGCGAACGTCTGCAGATAGCTGGCAGCCAGAAAGAGCTAGCCTGGAAAGCTGTTGCTCAGCCTCATCTGCCCATGGCACTGCTCGCACAGAGGCACAGAGACTGGGGCTGCTTGCTTGTCTTGACCCCTCAAACTTCAAACGTAGCTTACGTGGTCCTTTCCGGGCGCCTCCGGCAGCTCTGCTCTGAAAATGCAAACGTCTGCAGATAGATGGCAGCCAGAAAGAGCTAGCCTGGAAAGCTGTTGCTCAGCCTCATCTGCCCATGGCACTGCTCGCACAGAGGCACAGAGACTGGGGCTGCTTGCTTGTCTTGCCACCTCAAACTTCAAACGTAGCTTAGGTGGTCCGTGCCGGGGGCCTCCGGCAGCCCTGCTCTGAAAATGCGAACGTCTGCAGATAGCTGGCAGCCAGAAAGAGCTAGCCTGGAAAGCTGTTGCTCAGCCTCATCTGCCCATGGCACTGCTCGCACAGAGGCACAGAGACTGGGGCTGCTTGCTTGTCTTGCCCCCTCAAACTTCAAACGTAGCTTAGGTGGTCCGTGCCGGGCGCCTCCGGCAGCCCTGCTCCCAAAATGCGAACGTCTGCAGATAGCTGGCAGCCAGAAAGAGCTAGCCTGGAAAGCTGTTGCTCAGCCTCATCTGCCCATGGCACTGCTCGCACAGAGGCACAGAGACTGGGGCTGCTTGCTTGTCTTGCCCCCTCAAACTTCCAACGTAGCTTAGGTGGTTCGTGCCGGGCGCCTCCGGCAGCCCTGCTCCCAAAATGCGAACGTCTGCAGATAGCTGGCAGCCAGAAAGAGCTAGCCTGGAAAGCTGTTGCTCAGCCTCATCTGCCCGTGGCACTGCTCGCACAGAGGCACAGAGACTGGGGCTGCTTGCTTGTCTTGCCCCCTCAAACTTCAAACGTAGCTTAGGTGGTGCGTTCCGGGCGCCGCCGGCAGCCTTGCTCCCAAAATGCGAACGTCTGCAGATAGCTGGCAGCCACAAAGAGCTAGCCTGGAAAGCTGTTGCTCAGCCTCATCTGCCCATGGCACTGCTCGCACAGAGGCACAGAGACTGGGGCTGCTTGCTTGTCTTGATCCCTCAAACTTCAAACGTAGCTTACGTGGTCCTTTCCGGGCGCCTCCGGCAGCCCTGCTCCCAAAATGTGAACGTCTGCAGATAGCTGGCAGCCAGAAAGAGCTAGCCTGGAAAGCTGTTGCTCAGCCTCATCTGCCCATGGCACTGCTCGCACAGAGGCACAGAGACTGGGGCTGCTTGCTTGTCTTGCCCCCTCAAACTTGAAAAGTAGCTTAGGTGGTGCGTGGCGGGCGCCTCCGGCAGCCCTGCTCTGAAAATGCAAACGTCTGCAGATAGCTGGCAGCCAGAAAGAGCTAGCCTGGAAAGCTGTTGCTCAGCCTCATCTGCCCATGGCACTGCTCGCACAGAGGCACAGAGACTGGGGCTGCTTGCTTGTCTTGACCCCTCAAACTTCAAACGTAGCTTAGGTGGTGCGTGCCGGGCGCCTCCCGCAGCCCTCCTCTGAAAATGCGAACGTCTGCAGATAGCTGGCAGCCAGAAAGAGCTAGCCTGGAAAGCTGTTGCTCAGCCTCATCTGCCCATGGCACTGCTCGCACAGAGGCACAGAGACTGGGGCTGCTTGCTTGTCTTGCCCCCTCAAACTTCAAACGTAGCTTAGTAGGTGCGTTCCGGGGGCCTCCGGCAGCCCTGCTCTGGAAACGCGAACGTCTGCAGATAGCTGGCAGCCAGAAAGAGCTAGCCTGGAAAGCTGTTGCTCAGCCTCATCTGCCCATGGCACTGCTCGCACAGAGGCACAGAGACTGGGGCTGCTTGCTTGTCTTGCCCCCTCAAACTTCAAACGTAGCTTAGGTGGTGCGTGCCGGACGCCTCCGGCAGCCCTGCTCCCAAAATGCAAACGTCTGCAGATAGCTGGCAGGCAGAAAGAGCTAGCCTGGAAAGCTGTTGCTCAGCCTCATCTGCCCATGGCACTGCTCGCACAGAGGCACAGAGACTGGGGCTGCTTGCTTGTCTTGCCGCCTCAAACTTCAAACGTAGCTTAGGTGGTCCGTGCCGGGCAACTCCGGCAGCCCTGCTCTGAAAATGCGAACGTCTGCAGATAGCTGGCAGCCAGAAAGAGCTAGCCTGGAAAGCTGTTGCTCAGCCTCATCTGCCCATGGCACTGCTCGCACAGAGGCACAGAGACTGGGGCTGCTTGCTTGTCTTGCCCCCTCAAACTTCAAACGTAGCTTAGGTGGTCCGTGCCATAAGCCTCCGGCAGCCCTGCTCCTAAAATGCGAACGTCTGCAGATAGCTGGCAGCCAGAAAGAGCTAGCCTGGAAAGCTGTTGCTCAGCCTCATCTGCCCATGGCACTGCTCGCACAGAGGCACAGAGACTGGGGCTGCTTGCTTGTCTTGCCCCCTCAAACTTCAAACGTAGCTTAGGTGGTGCGTTCCGGGCGCCTCCGGCAGCCCTGCTCTAAAAATGCGAACGTCTGCAGATAGCTGGCAGCCAGAAAGAGCTAGCCTGGAAAGCTGTTGCTCAGCCTCATCTGCCCATGGCACTGCTCGCACAGAGGCACAGAGACTGGGGCTGCTTGCTTGTCTTGACCCCTCAAACTTCAAACGTAGCTTACGTGGTCCTTTCCGGGCGCCTCCGGCAGCTCTGCTCTGAAAATGCAAACGTCTGCAGATAGCTGGCAGCCAGAAAGAGCTAGCCTGGAAAGCTGTTGCTCAGCCTCATCTGCCCATGGCACTGCTCGCACAGAGGCACAGAGACTGGGGCTGCTTGCTTGTCTTGCCACCTCAAACTTCAAACGTAGCTTAGGTGGTCCGTGCCGGAAGCCTCCGGCAGCCCTGCTCTGAAAATGCGAACGTCTGCAGATAGCTGGCAGCCAGAAAGAGCTAGCCTGGAAAGCTGTTGCTCAGCCTCATCTGCCCATGGCACTGCTCGCACAGAGGCACAGAGACTGGGGCTGCTTGCTTGTCTTGCCCCCTCAAACTTCAAACGTAGCTTAGGTGGTCCGTGCCGGGCGCCTCCGGCAGCCCTGCTCCCAAAATGCGAACGTCTGCAGATAGCTGGCAGCCAGAAAGAGCTAGCCTGGAAAGCTGTTGCTCAGCCTCATCTGCCCATGGCACTGCTCGCACAGAGGCACAGAGACTGGGGCTGCTTGCTTGTCTTGCCCCCTCAAACTTCCAACGTAGCTTAGGTGGTCCGTGCCGGGCGCTTCCGGCAGCCCTGCTCCCAAAATGCGAACGTCTGCAGATAGCTGGCAGCCAGAAAGAGCTAGCCTGGAAAGCTGTTGCTCAGCCTCATCTGCCCGTGGCACTGCTCGCACAGAGGCACAGAGACTGGGGCTGCTTGCTTGTCTTGCCCCCTCAAACTTCAAAAGTAGCTTAGGTGGTGCGTTCCGGGCGCCGCCGGCAGCCTTGCTCCCAAAATGCGAACGTCTGCAGATAGCTGGCAGCCACAAAGAGCTAGCCTGGAAAGCTGTTGCTCAGCCTCATCTGCCCATGGCACTGCTCGCACAGAGGCACAGAGACTGGGGCTGCTTGCTTGTCTTGACCCCTCAAACTTCAAACGTAGCTTACGTGGTCCTTTCCGGGCGCCCCCGGCAGCCCTGCTCCCAAAATGTGAACGTCTGCAGATAGCTGGCAGCCAGAAAGAGCTAGCCTGGAAAGCTGTTGCTCAGCCTCATCTGCCCATGGCACTGCTCGCACAGAGGCACAGAGACTGGGGCTGCTTGCTTGTCTTGCCCCCTCAAACTTCAAAAGTAGCTTAGGTGGTGCGTGGCGGGCGCCTCCGGCAGCCCTGCTCTAAAAATGCAAACGTCTGCAGATAGCTGGCAGCCAGAAAGAGCTAGCCTGGAAAGCTGTTGCTCAGCCTCATCTGCCCATGGCACTGCTCGCACAGAGGCACAGAGACTGGGGCTGCTTGCTTGTCTTGACCCCTCAAACTTCAAACGTAGCTTAGGTGGTGCGTGCCGGGCGCCTCCCGCAGCCCTCCTCTGAAAATGCGAACGTCTGCAGATAGCTGGCAGCCAGAAAGAGCTAGCCTGGAAAGCTGTTGCTCAGCCTCATCTGCCCATGGCACTGCTCGCACAGAGGCACAGAGACTGGGGCTGCTTGCTTGTCTTGGCGCCTCAAACTTCAAACGTAACTTAGGTGGTCCGTGCCAGGCGCCTCCGGCAGCCCTGCTCCTAAAATGCAAACGTCTGCAGATAGCTGGCAGGCAGAAAGAGCTAGCCTGGAAAGCTGTTCCTCATCCTCATCTGCCCATGGCACTGCTCGCACAGAGGCACAGAGACTGGGGCTGCTTGCTTGTCTTGCCCCCTCAAACTTCAAACGTAGCTTAGGTGGTCCTTTATGGGCGCCTCCGGCAGCCCTGCTCCCAAAATGCAAACGTCTGCAGATAGCTGGCAGGCAGAAAGAGCTAGCCTGGAAAGCTGTTGCTCAGCCTCATCTGCCCATGGCACTGCTCGCACAGAGGCACAGAGACTGGGGCTGCTTGCTTGTCTTGCCACCTCAAACTTCAAACGTAGCTTAGGTGGTGCGTGCCGGGTGCCTCCGGCAGCCCTGCTCTGAAAATGCGAACGTCTGCAGATAGCTGGCAGCCAGAAAGAGCTAGCCTGGAAAGCTGTTGCTCAGCCTCATCTGCCCATGGCACTGCTCGCACAGAGGCACAGAGACTGGGGCTGCTTGCTTGTCTTGCCACCTCAAACTTCAAACGTAGCTTAGGTGGTCCTTTCCGGGCGCCTCCGGCAGCCCTACTCCCAAAATGCGAACGTCTGCAGATAGCTGGCAGCCAGAAAGAGCTAGCCTGGAAAGCTGTTGCTCAGCCTCATCTGCCCATGGCACTGCTCGCACAGAGGCACAGAGACTGGGGCTGCTTGCTTGTCTTGCCCCCTCAAACTTCAAACGTAGCTTAGGTGGTCCGTGCCGGGCGCCTCCGGCAGCCCTGCTCCTAAAATGCGAACGTCTGCAGATAGCTGGCAGCCAGAAAGAGCTAGCCTGGAAAGCTGTTGCTCAGCCTCATCTGCCCATGGCACTGCTCGCACAGAGGCACAGAGACTGGGGCTGCTTGCTTGTCTTGCCGCCTCAAACTTCAAACGTAGCTTAGGTGGTCCTTTCCGGGCACCTCCGGCACCCCTACTCCCAAAATGCGAACGTCTGCAGATAGCTGGCAGGCAGAAAGTGCTAGCCTGGAAAGCTGTTGCTCAGCCTCATCTGCCCATGGCACTGCTCGCACAGAGGCACAGAGACTGGGGCTGCTTGCTTGTCTTGCCCCCTCAAACTTCAAACGTAGCTTAGGTGGTCCGTGCCGGGCGCCTCCGGCAGCCCTGCTCCTAAAATGCGAACGTCTGCAGATAGCTGGCAGCCAGAAAGAGCTAGCCTGGAAAGCTGTTGCTCAGCCTCATCTGCCCATGGCACTGCTCGCACAGAGGCACAGAGACTGGGGCTGCTTGCTTGTCTTGCCCCCTCAAATTACAAACGTAGCTTAGGTGGTCCGTGCCGGGCGCCTCCGGCAGCCCTGCTCTGAAAATGCGAACGTCTGCAGATAGCTGGCAGCCAGAAAGAGCTAGCCTGGAAAGCTGAGCTCAGCCTCATCTGCCCATGGCACTGCTCGCACAGAGGCACAGAGACTGGGGCTGCTTGCTTGTCTTGCCCCCTCAAACTTTAAAAGTAGCTTAGGTGGTCCTTTATGGGCGCCTCCGGAAGCCCTGCTCCCAAAATGCAAACGTCTGCAGATAGCTGGCAGCCAGAAAGAGCTAGCCTGGAAAGCTGTTGCTCAGCCTCATCTGCCCATGGCACTGCTCGCACAGAGGCACAGAGACTGGGGCTGCTTGCTTGTCTTGCCCCCTCAAACTTCAAACGTAGCTTAGGTGGTCCTTTCCGGGCGCCTCCGGCAGCCGTGCTCTGAAAATGCGAACGTCTGCAGATAGCTGGCAGCCAGAAAGAGCTAACCTGGAAAGCTGTTGCTCAGCCTCATCTGCCCATGGCACTGCTCGCACAGAGGCACAGAGACTGGGGCTGCTTGCTTGTCTTGCCGCCTCAAACTTCAAACGTAGCTTAGGTGGTCCGTGCCGGGCGCCTCCGGCAGCCCTGCTCTAAAAATGCGAACGTCTCCAGATAGCTGGCAGCCAGAAAGAGCTAGCCTGGAAAGCTGTTGCTCAGCCTCATCTGCCCATGGCACTGCTCGCACAGAGGCACAGAGACTGGGGCTGCTTGCTTGTCTTGCCCCCTCAAACTTCAAAAGTAGCTTAGGTGGTCCTTTATGGGCGCCTCCGGCAGCCCTGCTCTGGAAACGCGAACGTCTGCAGATAGCTGGCAGCCAGAAAGAGCTAGCCTGGAAAGCTGTTGCTCAGCCTCATCTGCCCATGGCACTGCTCGCACAGAGGCACAGAGACTGGGGCTGCTTGCTTGTCTTGACCCCTCAAACTTCAAACATAGCTTAGGTGGTCCTTTCCGGGCGCCTCCGGCAGCCCTGCTCTGAAAATGCGAACGTCTGCAGATAGCTGGCAGCCAGAAAGAGCTAGCCTGGAAAGCTGTTGCTCAGCCTCATCTGCCCATGGCACTGCTCGCACAGAGGCACAGAGACTGGGGCTGCTTGCTTGTCTTGCCCCCTCAAACTTCAAACGTAGCTTAGGTGGTGCGTGCCGGACGCCTCCGGCAGCCCTGCTCCCAAAATGCAAACGTCTGCAGATAGCTGGCAGCCAGAAAGAGCTAGCCTGGAAAGCTGTTGCTCAGCCTCATCTGCCCATGGCACTGCTCGCACAGAGGCACAGAGACTGGGGCTGCTTGCTTGTCTTGCCGCCTCAAACTTCAAACGTAGCTTAGGCGGTCCGTGCCGGGCAACTCCGGCAGCCCTGCTCTGAAAATGCGAACGTCTGCAGATAGCTGGCAGCCAGAAAGAGCTAGCCTGGAAAGCTGTTGCTCAGCCTCATCTGCCCATGGCACTGCTCGCACAGAGGCACAGAGACTGGGGCTGCTTGCTTGTCTTGCCCCCTCAAACTTCAAACGTAGCTTAGGTGGTCCGTGCCAGAAGCCTCCGGCAGTCCTGCTCCTAAAATGCGAATGTCTGCAGATAGCTGGCAGCCAGAAAGAGCTAGCCTGGAAAGCTGTTGCTCAGCCTCATCTGCCCATGGCACTGCTCGCACAGAGGCACAGAGACTGGGGCTGCTTGCTTGTCTTGCCCCCTCAAACTTCAAACGTAGCTTATTAGGTGCGTTCCGGGGGCCTCCGGCAGCCCTGCTCTGGAAACGCGAACGTCTGCAGATAGCTGGCAGCCAGAAAGAGCTAGCCTGGAAACCTGTTGCTCAGCCTCATCTGCCCATGGCACTGCTCGCACAGAGGCACAGAGACTGGGGCTGCTTGCTTGTCTTGCCGCCTCAAACTTCAAACATAGCTTAGGTGGTCCTTTCCGGGCACCTCCGGCAGCCCTGCTCTGAAAATGCGAACGTCTGCAGATAGCTGGCAGCCAGAAAGAGCTAGCCTGGAAAGCTGTTGCTCAGCCTCATCTGCCCATGGCACTGCTCGCACAGAGGCACAGAGACTCTGGCTGCTTGCTTGTCTTGCCACCTCAAACTTGAAAAGTAGCTTAGGTGGTCCGTGCCGGGCGCCTCCGGCAGCCCTGCTCTGAAAATGCGAACGTCTGCAGATAGCTGGCAGCCAGAAAGAGCTAGCCTGGAAAGCTGTTGCTCAGCCTCATCTGCCCATGGCACTGCTCGCACAGAGGCACAGAGACTGGGGCTGCTTGCTTGTCTTGCCGCCTCAAACTTCAAACGTAGCTTAGGTGGTCCGTGCCGGGCGCCTCCGGCAGCCCTACTCCCAAAATGCGAACGTCTGCAGATAGCTGGCAGCCAGAAAGTGCTAGCCTGGAAAGCTGTTGCTCAGCCTCATCTGCCCATGGCACTGCTCGCACAGAGGCACAGAGACTGGGGCTGCTTGCTTGTCTTGCCGCCTCAAACTTCAAACGTAGCTTAGGTGGTCCTTTATGGGCGCCTCCGGCAGCCCTGCTCCCAAAATGCAAACGTCTGCAGATAGCTGGCAGGCAGAAAGAGCTAGCCTGGAAAGCTGTTGCTCAGCCTCATCTGCCCATGGCACTGCTCGCACAGAGGCACAGAGACTGGGGCTGCTTGCTTGTCTTGCCCCCTCAAACTTCAAACGTAGCTTAGGTGGTCCGTGCCATAAGCCTCCGGCAGCCCTGCTCCTAAAATGCGAACGTCTGCAGATAGCTGGCAGCCAGAAAGAGCTAGCCTGGAAAGCTGTTGCTCAGCCTCATCTGCCCATGGCACTGCTCGCACAGAGGCACAGAGACTGGGGCTGCTTGCTTGTCTTGCCCCCTAAAACTTCAAACGTATCTTAGGTGGTGCGTTCCGGGCGCCTCCGGCAGCCCTGCTCTAAAAATGCGAACGTCTGCAGATAGCTGGCAGCCAGAAAGAGCTAGCCTGGAAAGCTGTTGCTCAGCCTCATCTGCCCATGGCACTGCTCGCACAGAGGCACAGAGACTGGGGCTGCTTGCTTGTCTTGACCCCTCAAACTTCAAACGTAGCTTACGTGGTCCTTTCCGGGCGCCTCCGGCAGCTCTGCTCTGAAAATGCAAACGTCTGCAGATAGCTGGCAGCCAGAAAGAGCTAGCCTGGAAAGCTGTTGCTCAGCCTCATCTGCCCATGGCACTGCTCGCACAGAGGCACAGAGACTGGGGCTGCTTGCTTGTCTTGCCACCTCAAACTTCAAACGTAGCTTAGGTGGTCCGTGCCGGGGGCCTCCGGCAGCCCTGCTCTGAAAATGCGAACGTCTGCAGATAGCTGGCAGCCAGAAAGAGCTAGCCTGGAAAGCTGTTGCTCAGCCTCATCTGCCCATGGCACTGCTCGCACAGAGGCACAGAGACTGGGGCTGCTTGCTTGTCTTGCCCCCTCAAACTTCAAACGTAGCTTAGGTGGTCCGTGCCGGGCGCCTCCGGCAGCCCTGCTCCCAAAATGCGAACGTCTGCAGATAGCTGGCAGCCAGAAAGAGCTAGCCTGGAAAGCTGTTGCTCAGCCTCATCTGCCCATGGCACTGCTCGCACAGAGGCACAGAGACTGGGGCTGCTTGCTTGTCTTGCCCCCTCAAACTTCCAACGTAGCTTAGGTGGTTCGTGCCGGGCGCCTCCGGCAGCCCTGCTCCCAAAATGCGAACGTCTGCAGATAGCTGGCAGCCAGAAAGAGCTAGCCTGGAAAGCTGTTGCTCAGCCTCATCTGCCCGTGGCACTGCTCGCACAGAGGCACAGAGACTGGGGCTGCTTGCTTGTCTTGCCCCCTCAAACTTCAAAAGTAGCTTAGGTGGTGCGTTCCGGGCGCCGCCGGCAGCCTTGCTCCCAAAATGCGAACGTCTGCAGATAGCTGGCAGCCACAAAGAGCTAGCCTGGAAAGCTGTTGCTCAGCCTCATCTGCCCATGGCACTGCTCGCACAGAGGCACAGAGACTGGGGCTGCTTGCTTGTCTTGATCCCTCAAACTTCAAACGTAGCTTACGTGGTCCTTTCCGGGCGCCTCCGGCAGCCCTGCTCCCAAAATGTGAACGTCTGCAGATAGCTGGCAGCCAGAAAGAGCTAGCCTGGAAAGCTGTTGCTCAGCCTCATCTGCCCATGGCACTGCTCGCACAGAGGCACAGAGACTGGGGCTGCTTGCTTGTCTTGCCCCCTCAAACTTGAAAAGTAGCTTAGGTGGTGCGTGGCGGGCGCCTCCGGCAGCCCTGCTCTGAAAATGCAAACGTCTGCAGATAGCTGGCAGCCAGAAAGAGCTAGCCTGGAAAGCTGTTGCTCAGCCTCATCTGCCCATGGCACTGCTCGCACAGAGGCACAGAGACTGGGGCTGCTTGCTTGTCTTGACCCCTCAAACTTCAAACGTAGCTTAGGTGGTGCGTGCCGGGCGCCTCCCGCAGCCCTCCTCTGAAAATGCGAACGTCTGCAGATAGCTGGCAGCCAGAAAGAGCTAGCCTGGAAAGCTGTTGCTCAGCCTCATCTGCCCATGGCACTGCTCGCACAGAGGCACAGAGACTGGGGCTGCTTGCTTGTCTTGCCCCCTCAAACTTCAAACGTAGCTTAGTAGGTGCGTTCCGGGGGCCTCCGGCAGCCCTGCTCTGGAAACGCGAACGTCTGCAGATAGCTGGCAGCCAGAAAGAGCTAGCCTGGAAAGCTGTTGCTCAGCCTCATCTGCCCATGGCACTGCTCGCACAGAGGCACAGAGACTGGGGCTGCTTGCTTGTCTTGCCCCCTCAAACTTCAAACGTAGCTTAGGTGGTGCGTGCCGGACGCCTCCGGCAGCCCTGCTCCCAAAATGCAAACGTCTGCAGATAGCTGGCAGGCAGAAAGAGCTAGCCTGGAAAGCTGTTGCTCAGCCTCATCTGCCCATGGCACTGCTCGCACAGAGGCACAGAGACTGGGGCTGCTTGCTTGTCTTGCCGCCTCAAACTTCAAACGTAGCTTAGGTGGTCCGTGCCGGGCAACTCCGGCAGCCCTGCTCTGAAAATGCGAACGTCTGCAGATAGCTGGCAGCCAGAAAGAGCTAGCCTGGAAAGCTGTTGCTCAGCCTCATCTGCCCATGGCACTGCTCGCACAGAGGCACAGAGACTGGGGCTGCTTGCTTGTCTTGCCCCCTCAAACTTCAAACGTAGCTTAGGTGGTCCGTGCCATAAGCCTCCGGCAGCCCTGCTCCTAAAATGCGAACGTCTGCAGATAGCTGGCAGCCAGAAAGAGCTAGCCTGGAAAGCTGTTGCTCAGCCTCATCTGCCCATGGCACTGCTCGCACAGAGGCACAGAGACTGGGGCTGCTTGCTTGTCTTGCCCCCTCAAACTTCAAACGTATCTTAGGTGGTGCGTTCCGGGCGCCTCCGGCAGCCCTGCTCTAAAAATGCGAACGTCTGCAGATAGCTGGCAGCCAGAAAGAGCTAGCCTGGAAAGCTGTTGCTCAGCCTCATCTGCCCATGGCACTGCTCGCACAGAGGCACAGAGACTGGGGCTGCTTGCTTGTCTTGACCCCTCAAACTTCAAACGTAGCTTACGTGGTCCTTTCCGGGCGCCTCCGGCAGCTCTGCTCTGAAAATGCAAACGTCTGCAGATAGCTGGCAGCCAGAAAGAGCTAGCCTGGAAAGCTGTTGCTCAGCCTCATCTGCCCATGGCACTGCTCGCACAGAGGCACAGAGACTGGGGCTGCTTGCTTGTCTTGCCACCTCAAACTTCAAACGTAGCTTAGGTGGTCCGTGCCGGAAGCCTCCGGCAGCCCTGCTCTGAAAATGCGAACGTCTGCAGATAGCTGGCAGCCAGAAAGAGCTAGCCTGGAAAGCTGTTGCTCAGCCTCATCTGCCCATGGCACTGCTCGCACAGAGGCACAGAGACTGGGGCTGCTTGCTTGTCTTGCCCCCTCAAACTTCAAACGTAGCTTAGGTGGTCCGTGCCGGGCGCCTCCGGCAGCCCTGCTCTGAAAATGCGAACGTCTGCAGATAGCTGGCAGCCAGAAAGAGCTAGCCTGGAAAGCTGTTGCTCAGCCTCATCTGCCCATGGCACTGCTCGCACAGAGGCACAGAGACTGGGGCTGCTTGCTTGTCTTGCCCCCTCAAACTTCCAACGTAGCTTAGGTGGTGTGTGCCGGGCGCTTCCGGCAGCCCTGCTCCCAAAATGCGAACGTCTGCAGATAGCTGGCAGCCAGAAAGAGCTAGCCTGGAAAGCTGTTGCTCAGCCTCATCTGCCCGTGGCACTGCTCGCACAGAGGCACAGAGACTGGGGCTGCTTGCTTGTCTTGCCCCCTCAAACTTCAAAAGTAGCTTAGGTGGTGCGTTCCGGGCGCCGCCGGCAGCCTTGCTCCCAAAATGCGAACGTCTGCAGATAGCTGGCAGCCACAAAGAGCTAGCCTGGAAAGCTGTTGCTCAGCCTCATCTGCCCATGGCACTGCTCGCACAGAGGCACAGAGACTGGGGCTGCTTGCTTGTCTTGACCCCTCAAACTTCAAACGTAGCTTACGTGGTCCTTTCCGGGCGCCCCCGGCAGCCCTGCTCCCAAAATGTGAACGTCTGCAGATAGCTGGCAGCCAGAAAGAGCTAGCCTGGAAAGCTGTTGCTCAGCCTCATCTGCCCATGGCACTGCTCGCACAGAGGCACAGAGACTGGGGCTGCTTGCTTGTCTTGCCCCCTCAAACTTCAAAAGTAGCTTAGGTGGTGCGTGGCGGGCGCCTCCGGCAGCCCTGCTCTGAAAATGCAAACGTCTGCAGATAGCTGGCAGCCAGAAAGAGCTAGCCTGGAAAGCTGTTGCTCAGCCTCATCTGCCCATGGCACTGCTCGCACAGAGGCACAGAGACTGGGGCTGCTTGCTTGTCTTGACCCCTCAAACTTCAAACGTAGCTTAGGTGGTGCGTGCCGGGCGCCTCCCGCAGCCCTCCTCTGAAAATGCGAACGTCTGCAGATAGCTGGCAGCCAGAAAGAGCTAGCCTGGAAAGCTGTTGCTCAGCCTCATCTGCCCATGGCACTGCTCGCACAGAGGCACAGAGACTGGGGCTGCTTGCTTGTCTTGGCGCCTCAAACTTCAAACGTAACTTAGGTGGTCCGTGCCAGGCGCCTCCGGCAGCCCTGCTCCTAAAATGCAAACGTCTGCAGATAGCTGGCAGGCAGAAAGAGCTAGCCTGGAAAGCTGTTCCTCATCCTCATCTGCCCATGGCACTGCTCGCACAGAGGCACAGAGACTGGGGCTGCTTGCTTGTCTTGCCCCCTCAAACTTCAAACGTAGCTTAGGTGGTCCTTTATGGGCGCCTCCGGCAGCCCTGCTCCCAAAATGCAAACGTCTGCAGATAGCTGGCAGCCAGAAAGAGCTAGCCTGGAAAGCTGTTGCTCAGCCTCATCTGCCCATGGCACTGCTCGCACAGAGGCACAGAGACTGGGGCTGCTTGCTTGTCTTGCCACCTCAAACTTCAAACGTAGCTT
The DNA here is from genome assembly GCF_030867145.1 of Opisthocomus hoazin. Classification (NCBI taxonomy): domain Eukaryota; kingdom Metazoa; phylum Chordata; class Aves; order Opisthocomiformes; family Opisthocomidae; genus Opisthocomus; species Opisthocomus hoazin. Next base: position 135,734 of record NW_027448992.1, read on the forward strand.
AGGTGGTGCGTGCCGGGTGCCTCCGGCAGCCCTGCTCTGAAAATGCGAACGTCTGCAGATAGCTGGCAGCCAGAAAGAGCTAGCCTGGAAAGCTGTTGCTCAGCCTCATCTGCCCATGGCACTGCTCGCACAGAGGCACAGAGACTGGGGCTGCTTGCTTGTCTTGCCACCTCAAACTTCAAACGTAGCTTAGGTGGTCCTTTCCGGGCGCCTCCGGCAGCCCTACTCCCAAAATGCGAACGTCTGCAGATAGCTGGCAGCCAGAAAGAGCTAGCCTGGAAAGCTGTTGCTCAGCCTCATCTGCCCATGGCACTGCTCGCACAGAGGCACAGAGACTGGGGCTGCTTGCTTGTCTTGCACCCTCAAACTTCAAACGTAGTTTAGGTGGTCCGTGCCAGGCGCCTCCGGCAGCCCTGCTCTGAAAATGCGAACGTCTGCAGATAGCTGGCAGCCAGAAAGAGCTAGCCTGGAAAGCTGTTGCTCAGCCTCATCTGCCCATGGCACTGCTCGCACAGAGGCACAGAGACTGGGGCTGCTTGCTTGTCTTGCCACCTCAAACTTCAAACGTGACTTAGGTGGTGCGTGCCGGGCGCCTCCGGCAGCCCTGCTCTGAAAATGCAAACGTCTGCAGATAGCTGGCAGCCAGAAAGAGCTAGCCTGGAAAGCTGTTGCTCAGCCTCATCTGCCCATGGCACTGCTCGCACAGAGGCACAGAGACTGGGGCTGCTTGCTTGTCTTGCCCCCTCAAACTTCAAACGTAGCTTAGGTGGTCCTTTATGGGCGCCTCCGGCAGCCCTGCTCCCAAAATGCAAACGTCTGCAGATAGCTGGCAGCCAGAAAGAGCTAGCCTGGAAAGCTGTTGCTCAGCCTCATCTGCCCATGGCACTGCTCGCACAGAGGCACAGAGACTGGGGCTGCTTGCTTGTCTTGCCACCTCAAACTTCAAACGTGATTTAGGTGGTGCGTGCCGGGCGCCTCCGGCAGCCCTGCTCTGAAAATGCAAACGTCTGCAGATAGCTGGCAGCCAGAAAGAGCTAGCCTGGAAAGCTGTTGCTCAGCCTCATCTGCCCATGGCACTGCTCGCACAGAGGCACAGAGACTGGGGCTGCTTGCTTGTCTTGCCCCCTCAAACTTCAAACGTAGCTTAGGTGGTCCTTTATGGGCGCCTCCGGCAGACTTCTCCCAAAATGCAAACGTCTGCAGATAGCTGGCAGCCAGAAAGAGCTAGCCTGGAAAGCTGTTGCTCAGCCTCATCTGCCCATGGCACTGCTCGCACAGAGGCACAGAGACTGGGGCTGCTTGCTTGTCTTGCCCCCTCAAACTTCAAACGTAGCTTAGGTGGTCCTTTATGGGCGCCTCCGGCAGCCCTGCTCCCAAAATGCAAACGTCTGCAGATAGCTGGCAGCCAGAAAGAGCTAGCCTAGAAAGCTGTTGCTCAGCCTCATCTGCCCATGGCACTGCTCGCACAGAGGCACAGAGACTGGGGCTGCTTGCTTGTCTTGCCACCTCAAACTTCCAACGTAACTTAGGTGGTGCGTGTCGGGCGCCTCTGGTAGCCCTGCTCTGAAAATGCGAACGTCTGCAGATAGCTGGCAGCCAGAAAGAGCTAGCCTGGAAAGCTGTTGCTCAACCTCATCTGCCCATGGCACTGCTCGCACAGAGGCACAGAGACTGGGGCTGCTTGCTTGTCTTGCCGCCTCAAACTTCCAACGTAGCTTAGGTGGTCCTTTCCAGGCGCCTCCGGCAGCCCTACTCCCAAAATGCGAACGTCTGCAGATAGCTGGCAGCCAGAAAGAGCTAGCCTGGAAAGCTGTTGCTCAGCCTCATCTGCCCATGGCACTGCTCGCACAGAGGCACAGAGACTGGGGCTGCTTGCTTGTCTTGCACCCTCAAACTTCAAACGTAGCTTAGGTGGTGCGTGCCAGGCGCCTCCGGCAGCCCTGCTCCCAAAATGCAAACGTCTGCAGATAGCTGGCAGCCAGAAAGAGCTAGCCTGGAAAGCTGTTGCTCAGCCTCATCTGCCCATGGCACTGCTCGCACAGAGGCACAGAGACTGGGGCTGCTTGCTTGTCTTGCCACCTCAAACTTCAAACGTAGCTTAGGTGGTGCGTTCCGGGCGCCTCCGGCAGCCCTGCTCTGAAAATGCGAACGTCTGCAGATAGCTGGCAGCCAGAAAGAGCTAGCCTGGAAAGCTGTTGCTCAGCCTCATCTCCCCATGTCACTGCTCACACAGAGGCACAGAGACTGGGGCTTCTTGCTTGTCTTGCCCCCTCAAACTTCAAACGTAGCTTAGGTGGTCCGTGCCGGGCGCCTCCGGCAGCCCTGATCCTAAAATGCGAACGTCTGCAGATAGCTGGCAGCCAGAAAGAGCTAGCCTGGAAAGCTGTTGCTCAGCCTCATCTGCCCATGGCACTGCTCGCACAGAGGCACAGAGACTGGGGCTGCTTGCTTGTCTTGACCCCTCAAACTTCAAACGTATCTTAGGTGGTCCGTGCCGGGCGCCTCCGGCAGCCCTGCTCTAAAAATGCAAACGTCTGCAGATAGCTGGCAGCCAGAAAGAGCTAGCCTGGAAAGCTGTTGCTCAGCCTCATCTGCCCATGGCACTGCTCGCACAGAGGCACAGAGACTGGGGCTGCTTGCTTGTCTTGCCCCCTCAAACTTCAAAAGTATCTTAGGTGGTGCGTTCCGGGCGCCTCCGGCAGCCCTGCTCCCAAAATGCAAACGTCTGCAGATAGCTGGCAGCCAGAAAGAGCTAGCCTGGAAAGCTGTTGCTCAGCCTCATCTGCCCATGGCACTGCTCGCACAGAGGCACAGAGTCTGGGGCTGCTTGCTTGTCTTGCTACCTCAAACTTCAAACGTAACTTAGGTGGTGCGTGCCGGGCGCCTCCGGCAGCCCTGCTCTGAAAATGCGAACGTCTGCAGATAGCTGGCAGCCAGAAAGAGCTAGCCTGGAAAGCTGTTGCTCAGCCTCATCTGCCCATGGCACTGCTCGCACAGAGGCACAGAGACTGGGGCTGCTTGCTTGTCTTGACCCCTCAAACTTCAAACGTAACTTAGGTGGTCAGTGCCGGAAGCCTCCGGCAGCCCTGCTCTGAAAGTGCGAACGTCTGCAGATAGCTGGCAGCCAGAAAGAGCTAGCCTGGAAAGCTGTTGCTCAGCCTCATCTGCCCATGGCACTGCTCGCACAGAGGCACAGAGTCTGGGGCTGCTTGCTTGTCTTGCTACCTCAAACTTCAAACGTAACTTAGGTGGTGCGTGCCGGGCGCCTCCGGCAGCCCTGCTCTGAAAATGCGAACGTCTGCAGATAGCTGGCAGCCAGAAAGAGCTAGCCTGGAAAGCTGTTGCTCAGCCTCATCTGCCCATGGCACTGCTCGCACAGAGGCACAGAGACTGGGGCTGCTTGCTTGTCTTGACCCCTCAAACTTCAAACGTAGCTTAGGTGGTGCGTTCCGGGCGCCTCCGGCAGCCCTGCTCCCAAAATGCAAACGTCTGCAGATAGCTGGCAGCCAGAAAGAGCTAGCCTGGAAAGCTGTTGCTCAGCCTCATCTCCCCATGGCACTGCTCGCACAGAGGCACAGAGACTGGGGCTGCTTGCTTGTCTTGCCCCTTCAAAATTCAAACGTAGCTTAGGTGGTGCGTGCCGGGCGCCTCCGGCAGCCCTGCTCCCAAAATGCGAACGTCTGCAGATAGCTGGCAGCCAGAAAGAGCTAGCCTGGAAAGCTGTTGCTCAGCCTCATCTGCCCATGGCACTGCTCGCACAGAGGCACAGAGACTGGGGCTGCTTGCTTGTCTTGACCCCTCAAACTTCAAACGTAGCTTAGGTGGTGCGTGCCGGGCGCCTCCGGCAGCCCTGCTCCCAAAATGCGAACGTCTGCAGATAGCTGGCAGCCAGAAAGAGCTAGCCTGGAAAGCTGTTGCTCAGCCTCATCTGCCCATGGCACTGCTCGCACAGAGGCACAGAGACTGGGGCTGCTTGCTTGTCTTGACCCCTCAAACTTCAAACGTAGCTTAGGTGGTGCGTTCCGGGCGCCTCCGGCAGCCCTGCTCCCAAAATGCGAACGTCTGCAGATAGCTGGCAGCCAGAAAGAGCTAGCCTGGAAAGCTGTTGCTCAGCCTCATCTGCCCATGGCACTGCTCGCACAGAGGCACAGAGACTGGGGCTGCTTGCTTGTCTTGACCCCTCAAACTTCAAACGTAGTTTAGGTGGTGAGTGCCGGGCGCCTCCGGCAGCCCTGCTCCCAAAATGCGAACGTCTGCAGATAGCTGGCAGCCAGAAAGAGCTAGCCTGGAAAGCTGTTGCTCAGCCTCATCTGCCCATGGCACTGCTCGCACAGAGGCACAGAGACTGGGGCTGCTTGCTTGTCTTGACCCCTCAAACTTCAAACGTAGCTTAGGTGGTGCGTGCCGGGCGCCTCCGGCAGCCCTGCTCCCAAAATGCGAACGTCTGCAGATAGCTGGCAGGCAGAAAGAGCTAGCCTGGAAAGCTGTTGCTCAGCCTCATCTGCCCATGGCACTGCTCGCACAGAGGCACAGAGACTGGGGCTGCTTGCTTGTCTTGCCCCCTCAAACTTCAAACGTAGCTTAGGTGGTCCTTTATGGGCGCCTCCGGCAGCCCTGCTCCCAAAATGCAAACGTCTGCAGATAGCTGGCAGCCAGAAAGAGCTAGCCTGGAAAGCTGTTGCTCAGCCTCATCTGCCCATGGCACTGCTCGCACAGAGGCACAGAGACTGGGGCTACTTGCTTGTCTTACCGCCTCAAACTTCAAACTTATCTTAGGTGGTGCGTGCCGGGCGCCTCCGGCAGCCCTGCTCTGAAAATGCGAACGTCTGCAGATAGCTGGCAGCCAGAAAGAGCTAGCCTGGAAAGCTCTTTCTCAGCCTCATCTGCCCATGGCACTGCTCGCACAGAGGCACAGAGACTGGGGCTGCTTGCTTGTCTTGACCCCTCAAACTTCAAACGTATCTTAGGTGGTGCGTGCCGGGCGCCTCCGGCAGCCCTGCTCTAAAAATGCAAACGTCTGCAGATAGATGGCAGCCAGAAAGAGCTAGCCTGGAAAGCTGTTGCTCAGCCTCATCTGCCCATGGCACTGCTCGCACAGAGGCACAGAGACTGGGGCTGCTTGCTTGTCTTGCCCCCTCAAACTTCAAAAGTATCTTAGGTGGTGCGTTCCGGGCGCCTCCGGCAGCCCTGCTCCCAAAATGCAAACGTCTGCAGATAGCTGGCAGCCAGAAAGAGCTAGCCCGGAAAGCTGTTGCTCAGCCTCATCTGCCCATGGCACTGCTCGCACAGAGGCACAGAGATTGGGGCTGCTTGCTTGTCTTGACCCCTCAAACTTCAAACGTAACTTAGGTGGTCAGTGCCGGAAGCCTCCGGCAGCCCTGCTCTGAAAGTGCGAACGTCTGCAGATAGCTGGCAGCCAGAAAGAGCTAGCCTGGAAAGCTGTTGCTCAGCCTCATCTGCCCATGGCACTGCTCGCACAGAGGCACAGAGTCTGGGGCTGCTTGCTTGTCTTGCTACCTCAAACTTCAAACGTAACTTAGGTGGTGCGTGCCGGGCGCCTCCGGCAGCCCTGCTCTGAAAATGCGAACGTCTGCAGATAGCTGGCAGCCAGAAAGAGCTAGCCTGGAAAGCTGTTGCTCAGCCTCATCTGCCCATGGCACTGCTCGCACAGAGGCACAGAGACTGGGGCTGCTTGCTTGTCTTGCCCCCTCAAACTTCAAACGTAGCTTAGGTGGTCCTTTCCAGGCGCCTCCGGCAGCCCTACTCCCAAAATGCGAACGTCTGCAGATAGCTGGCAGCCAGAAAGAGCTAGCCTGGAAAGCTGTTGCTCAGCCTCATCTGCCCATGGCACTGCTCGCACAGAGGCACAGAGACTGGGGCTGCTTGCTTGTCTTGCACCCTCAAACTTCAAACGTAGCTTAGGTGGTGCGTGCCAGGCGCCTCCGGCAGCCCTGCTCCCAAAATGCAAACGTCTGCAGATAGCTGGCAGCCAGAAAGAGCTAGCCTGGAAAGCTGTTGCTCAGCCTCATCTGCCCATGGCACTGCTCGCACAGAGGCACAGAGACTGGGGCTGCTTGCTTGTCTTGCCACCTCAAACTTCAAACGTAGCTTAGGTGGTGCGTTCCGGGCGCCTCCGGCAGCCCTGCTCTGAAAATGCGAACGTCTGCAGATAGCTGGCAGCCAGAAAGAGCTAGCCTGGAAAGCTGTTGCTCAGCCTCATCTGCCCATGTCACTGCTCACACAGAGGCACAGAGACTGGGGCTTCTTGCTTGTCTTGCCGCCTCAAACTTCAAACGTAGCTTAGGTGGTCCGTGCCGGGCGCCTCCGGCAGCCCTGATCCTAAAATGCGAACGTCTGCAGATAGCTGGGAGCCAGAAAGAGCTAGCCTGGAAAGCTGTTGCTCAGCCTCATCTGCCCATGGCACTGCTCGCACAGAGGCACAGAGACTGGGGCTGCTTGCTTGTCTTGACCCCTCAAACTTCAAACGTATCTTAGGTGGTGCGTGCCGGGCGCCTCCGGCAGCCCTGCTCTAAAAATGCAAACGTCTGCAGATAGCTGGCAGCCAGAAAGAGCTAGCCTGGAAAGCTGTTGCTCAGCCTCATCTGCCCATGGCACTGCTCGCACAGAGGCACAGAGACTGGGGCTGCTTGCTTGTCTTGCCCCCTCAAACTTCAAAAGTATCTTAGGTGGTGCGTTCCGGGCGCCTCCGGCAGCCCTGCTCCCAAAATGCAAACGTCTGCAGATAGCTGGCAGCCAGAAAGAGCTAGCCTGGAAAGCTGTTGCTCAGCCTCATCTGCCCATGGCACTGCTCGCACAGAGGCACAGAGACTGGGGCTGCTTGCTTGTCTTGACCCCTCAAACTTCAAACGTAACTTAGGTGGTCAGTGCCTGAAGCCTCAGGCAACCCTGCTCTGAAAGTGCGAACGTCTGCAGATAGCTGGCAGCCAGAAAGAGCTAGCCTGGAAAGCTGTTGCTCAGCCTCATCTGCCCATGGCACTGCTCGCACAGAGGCACAGAGTCTGGGGCTGCTTGCTTGTCTTGCTACCTCAAACTTCAAACGTAACTTAGGTGGTGCGTGCCGGGCGCCTCCGGCAGCCCTGCTCTGAAAATGCGAACGTCTGCAGATAGCTGGCAGCCAGAAAGAGCTAGCCTGGAAAGCTGTTGCTCAGCCTCATCTGCCCATGGCACTGCTCGCACAGAGGCACAGAGACTGGGGCTGCTTGCTTGTCTTGACCCCTCAAACTTCAAACGTAGCTTAGGTGGTGCGTTCCGGGCGCCTCCGGCAGCCCTGCTCCCAAAATGCAAACGTCTGCAGATAGCTGGCAGCCAGAAAGAGCTAGCCTGGAAAGCTGTTGCTCAGCCTCATCTGCCCATGGCACTGCTCGCACAGAGGCACAGAGACTGGGGCTGCTTGCTTGTCTTGACCCCTCAAACTTCAAACGTAGCTTAGGTGGTGCGTGCCGGGCGCCTCCGGCAGCCCTGCTCCCAAAATGCGAACGTCTGCAGATAGCTGGCAGCCAGAAAGAGCTAGCCTGGAAAGCTGTTGCTCAGCCTCATCTGCCCATGGCACTGCTCGCACAGAGGCACAGAGACTGGGGCTGCTTGCTTGTCTTGACCCCTCAAACTTCAAACGTAGCTTAGGTGGTGCGTTCCGGGCGCCTCCGGCAGCCCTGCTCCCAAAATGCGAACGTCTGCAGATAGCTGGCAGCCAGAAAGAGCTAGCCTGGAAAGCTGTTGCTCAGCCTCATCTGCCCATGGCACTGCTCGCACAGAGGCACAGAGACTGGGGCTGCTTGCTTGTCTTGACCCCTCAAACTTCAAACGTAGCTTAGGTGGTGCGTGCCGGGCGCCTCCGGCAGCCCTGCTCCCAAAATGCGAACGTCTGCAGATAGCTGGCAGCCAGAAAGAGCTAGCCTGGAAAGCTGTTGCTCAGCCTCATCTGCCCATGGCACTGCTCGCACAGAGGCACAGAGACTGGGGCTGCTTGCTTGTCTTGACCCCTCAAACTTCAAACGTAGCTTAGGTGGTGCGTGCCGGGCGCCTCCGGCAGCCCTGCTCCCAAAATGCGAACGTCTGCAGATAGCTGGCAGCCAGAAAGAGCTAGCCTGGAAAGCTGTTGCTCAGCCTCATCTGCCCATGGCACTGCTCGCACAGAGGCACAGAGACTGGGGCTGCTTGCTTGTCTTGCCCCCTCAAACTTCAAACGTAGCTTAGGTGGTCCTTTATGGGCTCCTCCGGCAGCCCTGCTCCCAAAATGCGAACGTCTGCAGATAGCTGGCAGCCAGAAAGAGCTAGCCTGGAAAGCTGTTGCTCAGCCTCATCTGCCCATGGCACTGCTCGCACAGAGGCACAGAGACTGGGGCTACTTGCTTGTCTTACCGCCTCAAACTTCAAACATAGCTTAGGAGGTCCTTTCCGGGCGCCTCCGGCAGCCCTGCTCTGAAAATGCGAACGTCTGCAGATAGCTGGCAGCCAGAAAGAGCTAGCCTGGAAAGCTCTTTCTCAGCCTCATCTGCCCATGGCACTGCTCGCACAGAGGCACAGAGACTGGGGCTGCTTGCTTGTCTTGACCCCTCAAACTTCAAACGTATCTTAGGTGGTGCGTGCCGGGCGCCTCCGGCAGCCCTGCTCTAAAAATGCAAACGTCTGCAGATAGCTGGCAGCCAGAAAGAGCTAGCCTGGAAAGCTGTTGCTCAGCCTCATCTGCCCATGGCACTGCTCGCACAGAGGCACAGAGACTGGGGCTGCTTGCTTGTCTTGCCCCCTCAAACTTCAAAAGTATCTTAGGTGGTGCGTTCCGGGCGCCTCCGGCAGCCCTGCTCCCAAAATGCAAACGTCTGCAGATAGCTGGCAGCCAGAAAGAGCTAGCCCGGAAAGCTGTTGCTCAGCCTCATCTGCCCATGGCACTGCTCGCACAGAGGCACAGAGATTGGGGCTGCTTGCTTGTCTTGACCCCTCAAACTTCAAACGTAACTTAGGTGGTCAGTGCCGGAAGCCTCCGGCAGCCCTGCTCTGAAAGTGCGAACGTCTGCAGATAGCTGGCAGCCAGAAAGAGCTAGCCTGGAAAGCTGTTGCTCAGCCTCATCTGCCCATGGCACTGCTCGCACAGAGGCACAGAGTCTGGGGCTGCTTGCTTGTCTTGCTACCTCAAACTTCAAACGTAACTTAGGTGGTGCGTGCCGGGCGCCTCCGGCAGCCCTGCTCTGAAAATGCGAACGTCTGCAGATAGCTGGCAGCCAGAAAGAGCTAGCCTGGAAAGCTGTTGCTCAGCCTCATCTGCCCATGGCACTGCTCGCACAGAGGCACAGAGACTGGGGCTGCTTGCTTGTCTTGACCCCTCAAACTTCAAACGTAGCTTAGGTGGTGCGTTCCGGGCGCCTCCGGCAGCCCTGCTCCCAAAATGCAAACGTCTGCAGATAGCTGGCAGCCAGAAAGAGCTAGCCTGGAAAGCTGTTGCTCAGCCTCATCTGCCCATGGCACTGCTCGCACAGAGGCACAGAGACTGGGGCTGCTTGCTTGTCTTGCCCCTTCAAAATTCAAACGTAGCTTAGGTGGTGCGTGCCGGGCGCCTCCGGCAGCCCTGCTCCCAAAATGCGAACGTCTGCAGATAGCTGGCAGCCAGAAAGAGCTAGCCTGGAAAGCTGTTGCTCAGCCTCATCTGCCCATGGCACTGCTCGCACAGAGGCACAGAGACTGGGGCTGCTTGCTTGTCTTGACCCCTCAAACTTCAAACGTAGCTTAGGTGGTGCGTGCCGGGCGCCTCCGGCAGCCCTGCTCCCAAAATGCGAACGTCTGCAGATAGCTGGCAGCCAGAAAGAGCTAGCCTGGAAAGCTGTTGCTCAGCCTCATCTGCCCATGGCACTGCTCGCACAGAGGCACAGAGACTGGGGCTGCTTGCTTGTCTTGACCCCTCAAACTTCAAACGTAGCTTAGGTGGTGCGTTCCGGGCGCCTCCGGCAGCCCTGCTCCCAAAATGCGAACGTCTGCAGATAGCTGGCAGCCAGAAAGAGCTAGCCTGGAAAGCTGTTGCTCAGCCTCATCTGCCCATGGCACTGCTCGCACAGAGGCACAGAGACTGGGGCTGCTTGCTTGTCTTGACCCCTCAAACTTCAAACGTAGTTTAGGTGGTGAGTGCCGGGCGCCTCCGGCAGCCCTGCTCCCAAAATGCGAACGTCTGCAGATAGCTGGCAGCCAGAAAGAGCTAGCCTGGAAAGCTGTTGCTCAGCCTCATCTGCCCATGGCACTGCTCGCACAGAGGCACAGAGACTGGGGCTGCTTGCTTGTCTTGACCCCTCAAACTTCAAACGTAGCTTAGGTGGTGCGTGCCGGGCGCCTCCGGCAGCCCTGCTCCCAAAATGCGAACGTCTGCAGATAGCTGGCAGGCAGAAAGAGCTAGCCTGGAAAGCTGTTGCTCAGCCTCATCTGCCCATGGCACTGCTCGCACAGAGGCACAGAGACTGGGGCTGCTTGCTTGTCTTGCCCCCTCAAACTTCAAACGTAGCTTAGGTGGTCCTTTATGGGCGCCTCCGGCAGCCCTGCTCCCAAAATGCAAACGTCTGCAGATAGCTGGCAGCCAGAAAGAGCTAGCCTGGAAAGCTGTTGCTCAGCCTCATCTGCCCATGGCACTGCTCGCACAGAGGCACAGAGACTGTGGCTACTTGCTTGTCTTACCGCCTCAAACTTCAAACATAGCTTAGGAGGTCCTTTCCGGGCGCCTCCGGCAGCCCTGCTCTGAAAATGCGAACGTCTGCAGATAGCTGGCAGCCAGAAAGAGCTAGCCTGGAAAGCTCTTTCTCAGCCTCATCTGCCCATGGCACTGCTCGCACAGAGGCACAGAGACTGGGGCTGCTTGCTTGTCTTGACCCCTCAAACTTCAAACGTATCTTAGGTGGTGCGTGCCGGGCGCCTCCGGCAGCCCTGCTCTAAAAATGCAAACGTCTGCAGATAGATGGCAGCCAGAAAGAGCTAGCCTGGAAAGCTGTTGCTCAGCCTCATCTGCCCATGGCACTGCTCGCACAGAGGCACAGAGACTGGGGCTGCTTGCTTGTCTTGCCCCCTCAAACTTCAAAAGTATCTTAGGTGGTGCGTTCCGGGCGCCTCCGGCAGCCCTGCTCCCAAAATGCAAACGTCTGCAGATAGCTGGCAGCCAGAAAGAGCTAGCCCGGAAAGCTGTTGCTCAGCCTCATCTGCCCATGGCACTGCTCGCACAGAGGCACAGAGATTGGGGCTGCTTGCTTGTCTTGACCCCTCAAACTTCAAACGTAACTTAGGTGGTCAGTGCCGGAAGCCTCCGGCAGCCCTGCTCTGAAAGTGCGAACGTCTGCAGATAGCTGGCAGCCAGAAAGAGCTAGCCTGGAAAGCTGTTGCTCAGCCTCATCTGCCCATGGCACTGCTCGCACAGAGGCACAGAGTCTGGGGCTGCTTGCTTGTCTTGCTACCTCAAACTTCAAACGTAACTTAGGTGGTGCGTGCCGGGCGCCTCCGGCAGCCCTGCTCTGAAAATGCGAACGTCTGCAGATAGCTGGCAGCCAGAAAGAGCTAGCCTGGAAAGCTGTTGCTCAGCCTCATCTGCCCATGGCACTGCTCGCACAGAGGCACAGAGACTGGGGCTGCTTGCTTGTCTTGCCCCCTCAAACTTCAAACGTAGCTTAGGTGGTCCTTTCCAGGCGCCTCCGGCAGCCCTACTCCCAAAATGCGAACGTCTGCAGATAGCTGGCAGCCAGAAAGAGCTAGCCTGGAAAGCTGTTGCTCAGCCTCATCTGCCCATGGCACTGCTCGCACAGAGGCACAGAGACTGGGGCTGCTTGCTTGTCTTGCACCCTCAAACTTCAAACGTAGCTTAGGTGGTGCGTGCCAGGCGCCTCCGGCAGCCCTGCTCCCAAAATGCAAACGTCTGCAGATAGCTGGCAGCCAGAAAGAGCTAGCCTGGAAAGCTGTTGCTCAGCCTCATCTGCCCATGGCACTGCTCGCACAGAGGCACAGAGACTGGGGCTGCTTGCTTGTCTTGACCCCTCAAACTTCAAACGTATCTTAGGTGGTGCGTGCCGGGCGCCTCCGGCAGCCCTGCTCTAAAAATGCAAACGTCTGCAGATAGCTGGCAGCCAGAAAGAGCTAGCCTGGAAAGCTGTTGCTCAGCCTCATCTGCCCATGGCACTGCTCGCACAGAGGCACAGAGACTGGGGCTGCTTGCTTGTCTTGCCCCCTCAAACTTCAAAAGTATCTTAGGTGGTGCGTTCCGGGCGCCTCCGGCAGCCCTGCTCCCAAAATGCAAACGTCTGCAGATAGCTGGCAGCCAGAAAGAGCTAGCCTGGAAAGCTGTTGCTCAGCCTCATCTGCCCATGGCACTGCTCGCACAGAGGCACAGAGACTGGGGCTGCTTGCTTGTCTTGACCCCTCAAACTTCAAACGTAACTTAGGTGGTCAGTGCCTGAAGCCTCAGGCAGCCCTGCTCTGAAAGTGCGAACGTCTGCAGATAGCTGGCAGCCAGAAAGAGCTAGCCTGGAAAGCTGTTGCTCAGCCTCATCTGCCCATGGCACTGCTCGCACAGAGGCACAGAGTCTGGGGCTGCTTGCTTGTCTTGCTACCTCAAACTTCAAACGTAACTTAGGTGGTGCGTGCCGGGCGCCTCCGGCAGCCCTGCTCTGAAAATGCGAACGTCTGCAGATAGCTGGCAGCCAGAAAGAGCTAGCCTGGAAAGCTGTTGCTCAGCCTCATCTGCCCATGGCACTGCTCGCACAGAGGCACAGAGACTGGGGCTGCTTGCTTGTCTTGACCCCTCAAACTTCAAACGTAGCTTAGGTGGTGCGTTTCGGGCGCCTCCGGCAGCCCTGCTCCCAAAATGCAAACGTCTGCAGATAGCTGGCAGCCAGAAAGAGCTAGCCTGGAAAGCTGTTGCTCAGCCTCATCTGCCCATGGCACTGCTCGCACAGAGGCACAGAGACTGGGGCTGCTTGCTTGTCTTGACCCCTCAAACTTCAAACGTAGCTTAGGTGGTGCGTGCCGGGCGCCTCCGGCAGCCCTGCTCCCAAAATGCGAACGTCTGCAGATAGCTGGCAGCCAGAAAGAGCTAGCCTGGAAAGCTGTTGCTCAGCCTCATCTGCCCATGGCACTGCTCGCACAGAGGCACAGAGACTGGGGCTGCTTGCTTGTCTTGACCCCTCAAACTTCAAACGTAGCTTAGGTGGTGCGTTCCGGGCGCCTCCGGCAGCCCTGCTCCCAAAATGCGAACGTCTGCAGATAGCTGGCAGCCAGAAAGAGCTAGCCTGGAAAGCTGTTGCTCAGCCTCATCTGCCCATGGCACTGCTCGCACAGAGGCACAGAGACTGGGGCTGCTTGCTTGTCTTGACCCCTCAAACTTCAAACGTAGCTTAGGTGGTGCGTGCCGGGCGCCTCCAGCAGCCCTGCTCCCAAAATGCGAACGTCTGCAGATAGCTGGCAGCCAGAAAGAGCTAGCCTGGAAAGCTGTTGCTCAGCCTCATCTGCCCATGGCACTGCTCGCACAGAGGCACAGAGACTGGGGCTGCTTGCTTGTCTTGACCCCTCAAACTTCAAACGTAGCTTAGGTGGTGCGTGCCGGGCGCCTCCGGCAGCCCTGCTCCCAAAATGCGAACGTCTGCAGATAGCTGGCAGGCAGAAAGAGCTAGCCTGGAAAGCTGTTGCTCAGCCTCATCTGCCCATGGCACTGCTCGCACAGAGGCACAGAGACTGGGGCTGCTTGCTTGTCTTGCCCCCTCAAACTTCAAACGTAGCTTAGGTGGTCCTTTATGGGCTCCTCCGGCAGCCCTGCTCCCAAAATGCGAACGTCTGCAGATAGCTGGCAGCCAGAAAGAGCTAGCCTGGAAAGCTGTTGCTCAGCCTCATCTGCCCATGGCACTGCTCGCACAGAGGCACAGAGACTGGGGCTACTTGCTTGTCTTACCGCCTCAAACTTCAAACATAGCTTAGGAGGTCCTTTCCGGGCGCCTCCGGCAGCCCTGCTCTGAAAATGCGAACGTCTGCAGATAGCTGGCAGCCAGAAAGAGCTAGCCTGGAAAGCTCTTTCTCAGCCTCATCTGCCCATGGCACTGCTCGCACAGAGGCACAGAGACTGGGGCTGCTTGCTTGTCTTGACCCCTCAAACTTCAAACGTATCTTAGGTGGTGCGTGCCGGGCGCCTCCGGCAGCCCTGCTCTAAAAATGCAAACGTCTGCAGATAGCTGGCAGCCAGAAAGAGCTAGCCTGGAAAGCTGTTGCTCAGCCTCATCTGCCCATGGCACTGCTCGCACAGAGGCACAGAGACTGGGGCTGCTTGCTTGTCTTGCCCCCTCAAACTTCAAAAGTATCTTAGGTGGTGCGTTCCGGGCGCCTCCGGCAGCCCTGCTCCCAAAATGCAAACGTCTGCAGATAGCTGGCAGCCAGAAAGAGCTAGCCCGGAAAGCTGTTGCTCAGCCTCATCTGCCCATGGCACTGCTCGCACAGAGGCACAGAGATTGGGGCTGCTTGCTTGTCTTGACCCCTCAAACTTCAAACGTAACTTAGGTGGTCAGTGCCGGAAGCCTCCGGCAGCCCTGCTCCCAAAATGCGAACGTCTGCAGATAGCTGGCAGCCAGAAAGAGCTAGCCTGGAAAGCTGTTGCTCAGCCTCATCTGCCCATGGCACTGCTCGCACAGAGGCACAGAGACTGGGGCTGCTTGCTTGTCTTGACCCCTCAAACTTCAAACGTAGCTTAGGTGGTGCGTTCCGGGCGCCTCCGGCAGCCCTGCTCCCAAAATGCGAACGTCTGCAGATAGCTGGCAGCCAGAAAGAGCTAGCCTGGAAAGCTGTTGCTCAGCCTCATCTGCCCATGGCACTGCTCGCACAGAGGCACAGAGACTGGGGCTGCTTGCTTGTCTTGACCCCTCAAACTTCAAACGTAGCTTAGGTGGTGCGTGCCGGGCGCCTCCGGCAGCCCTGCTCCCAAAATGCGAACGTCTGCAGATAGCTGGCAGCCAGAAAGAGCTAGCCTGGAAAGCTGTTGCTCAGCCTCATCTGCCCATGGCACTGCTCGCACAGAGGCACAGAGACTGGGGCTACTTGCTTGTCTTACCGCCTCAAACTTCAAACATAGCTTAGGAGGTCCTTTCCGGGCGCCTCCGGCAGCCCTGCTCTGAAAATGCGAACGTCTGCAGATAGCTGGCAGCCAGAAAGAGCTAGCCTGGAAAGCTGTTTCTCAGCCTCATCTGCCCATGGCACTGCTCGCACAGAGGCACAGAGACTGGGGCTGCTTGCTTGTCTTGCCACCTCAATCTTCAAACGTAACTTAGGTGGTCCTTTCCGGGCGCCTCCGGCAGCCCTGCTCTGAAAATGCGAACGTCTGCAGATAGCTGGCAGCCAGAAAGAGGTAGCCTGGAAAGCTGTTGCTCAGCCTCATCTGCCCATGGCACTGCTCGCACAGAGGCACAGAGACTGGGGCTGCTTGCTTGTCTTGCACCCTCAAACTTCAAACGTATCTTAGGTGGTCCGTGCCGGGCGCCTCCGGCATCCCTGCTCCCAAAATGCGAACGTCTGCAGATAGCTGGCAGCCAGAAAGAGCTAGCCTGGAAAGCTGTTGCTCAGCCTCATCTGCCCATGGCACTGCTCGCACAGAGGCACAGAGACTGGGGCTGCTTGCTTGTCTTGACCCCTCAAACTTCAAACGTAGCTTAGGTGGTGCGTGCCGGGCGCCTCCGGCAGCCCTGCTCCCAAAATGCGAACGTCTGCAGATAGCTGGCAGGCAGAAAGAGCTAGCCTGGAAAGCTGTTGCTCAGCCTCATCTGCCCATGGCACTGCTCGCACAGAGGCACAGAGACTGGGGCTGCTTGCTTGTCTTGCCCCCTCAAACTTCAAACGTAGCTTAGGTGGTCCTTTATGGGCGCCTCCGGCAGCCCTGCTCCCAAAATGCAAACGTCTGCAGATAGCTGGCAGCCAGAAAGAGCTAGCCTGGAAAGCTGTTGCTCAGCCTCATCTGCCCATGGCACTGCTCGCACAGAGGCACAGAGACTGGGGCTGCTTGCTTGTCTTGACCCCTCAAACTTCAAACGTGACTTAGGTGGTGCGTGCCGGGCGCCTCCGGCAGCCCTGCTCTGAAAATGCGAACGTCTGCAGATAGCTGGCAGCCAGAAAGAGCTAGCCTGGAAAGCTGTTGCTCAACCTCATCTGCCCATGGCACTGCTCGCACAGAGGCACAGAGACTGGGGCTGCTTGCTTGTCTTGCCGCCTCAAACTTGAAACGTAGCTTAGGTGGTCCTTTCCGGGCGCCTCCGGCAGCCCTACTCCCAAAATGCGAACGTCTGCAGATAGCTGGCAGCCAGAAAGAGCTAGCCTGGAAAGCTGTTGCTCAGCCTCATCTGCCCATGGCACTGCTCGCACAGAGGCACAGAGACTGGGGCTGCTTGCTTGTCTTGCACCCTCAAACTTCAAACGTAGCTTAGGTGGTCCGTGCCGGGCGCCTCCGGCAGCCCTGCTCTGAAAATGCGAACGTCTGCAGATAGCTGGCAGCCAGAAAGAGCTAGCCTGGAAAGCTGTTGCTCAGCCTCATCTGCCCATGGCACTGCTCGCACAGAGGCACAGAGACTGGGGCTGCTTGCTTGTCTTGCCCCCTCAAACTTCAAACGTAGCTTAGGTGGTCCGTGCCGGGCGCCTCCGGCAGCCCTGCTCTGAAAATGCAAACGTCTGCAGATAGCTGGCAGCCAGAAAGAGCTAGCCTGGAAAGCTGTTGCTCAGCCTCATCTGCCCATGGCACTGCTCGCACAGAGGCACAGAGACTGGGGCTGCTTGCTTGTCTTGACCCCTCAAACTTCAAACGTAGCTTAGGTGGTGCGTTCCGGGCGCCTCCGGTAGCCCTGCTCTGAAAATGCGAACGTCTGCAGATAGCTGGCAGCCAGAAAGAGCTAGCCTGGAAAGCTGTTGCTCAGCCTCATCTGCCCATGGCACTGCTCGCACAGAGGCACAGAGACTGGGGCTGCTTGCTTGTCTTGACCCCTCAAACTTCAAACGTAACTTAGGTGGTCAGTGCCGGAAGCCTCCGGCAGCCCTGCTCTGAAAGTGCGAACGTCTGCATATAGCTGGCAGCCAGAAAGAGCTAGCCTGGAAAGCTGTTGCTCAGCCTCATCTGCCCATGGCACTGCTCGCACAGAGGCACAGAGACTGGGGCTGCTTGCTTGTCTTGACCCCTCAAACTTCAAACGTAGCTTACGTGGTCCTTTCCGGGCGCCTCCGGCAGCCCTGCTCTGAAAATGCGAACGTCTGCAGATAGCTGGCAGCCAGAAAGAGCTAGCCTGGAAAGCTGTTGCTCAGCCTCATCTGCCCATGGCACTGCTCGCACAGAGGCACAGAGACTGGGGCTGCTTGCTTGTCTTGCCCCCTCAAACTTCAAACGTATCTTAGGTGGTGCGTGCCGGGCGCCTCCGGCAGCCCTGCTCCCAAAATGCGAACGTCTGCAGATAGCTGGCAGCCAGAAAGAGCTAGCCTGGAAAGCTGTTGCTCAGCCTTATCTGCCCATGGCACTGCTCGCACAGAGGCACAGAGACTGGGGCTGCTTGCTTGTCTTGCACCCTCAAACTTCAAACGTATCTTAGGTGGTGCGTGCCGGGCGCCTCCGGCAGCCCTGCTCTAAAAATGCGAACGTCTGCAGATAGCTGGCAGCCAGAAAGAGCTAGCCTGGAAAGCTGTTGCTCAGCCTCATCTGCCCATGCAACTGCTCGCACAGAGGCACAGAGACTGGGGCTGCTTGCTTGTCTTGCCCCCTCAAACTTCAAACGTAGCTTAGGTGGTCCGTGCCGGGCGCCTCCGGCAGCCCTGCTCTGAAAATGCAAACGTCTGCAGATAGCTGGCAGCCAGAAAGAGCTAGCCTGGAAAGCTGTTGCTCAGCCTCATCTGCCCATGGCACTGCTCGCACAGAGGCACAGAGACTGGGGCTGCTTGCTTGTCTTGACCCCTCAAACTTCAAACGTAGCTTAGGTGGTGCGTTCCGGGCGCCTCCGGTAGCCCTGCTCTGAAAATGCGAACGTCTGCAGATAGCTGGCAGCCAGAAAGAGCTAGCCTGGAAAGCTGTTGCTCAGCCTCATCTGCCCATGGCACTGCTCGCACAGAGGCACAGAGACTGGGGCTGCTTGCTTGTCTTGACCCCTCAAACTTCAAACGTAACTTAGGTGGTCAGTGCCGGAAGCCTCCGGCAGCCCTGCTCTGAAAGTGCGAACGTCTGCATATAGCTGGCAGCCAGAAAGAGCTAGCCTGGAAAGCTGTTGCTCAGCCTCATCTGCCCATGGCACTGCTCGCACAGAGGCACAGAGACTGGGGCTGCTTGCTTGTCTTGACCCCTCAAACTTCAAACGTAGCTTACGTGGTCCTTTCCGGGCGCCTCCGGCAGCCCTGCTCTGAAAATGCGAACGTCTGCAGATAGCTGGCAGCCAGAAAGAGCTAGCCTGGAAAGCTGTTGCTCAGCCTCATCTGCCCATGGCACTGCTCGCACAGAGGCACAGAGACTGGGGCTGCTTGCTTGTCTTGCCCCCTCAAACTTCAAACGTATCTTAGGTGGTGCGTGCCGGGCGCCTCCGGCAGCCCTGCTCCCAAAATGCGAACGTCTGCAGATAGCTGGCAGCCAGAAAGAGCTAGCCTGGAAAGCTGTTGCTCAGCCTTATCTGCCCATGGCACTGCTCGCACAGAGGCACAGAGACTGGGGCTGCTTGCTTGTCTTGCACCCTCAAACTTCAAACGTATCTTAGGTGGTGCGTGCCGGGTGCCTCCGGCAGCCCTGCTCTAAAAATGCGAACGTCTGCAGATAGCTGGCAGCCAGAAAGAGCTAGCCTGGAAAGCTGTTGCTCAGCCTCATCTGCCCATGGCACTGCTCGCACAGAGGCACAGAGACTGGGGCTGCTTGCTTGTCTTGACCCCTCAAACTTCAAACGTAGCTTAGGTGGTGCGTGCCGGGCGCCTCCGGCAGCCCTGCTCCCAAAATGCGAACGTCTGCAGATAGCTGGCAGGCAGAAAGAGCTAGCCTGGAAAGCTGTTGCTCAGCCTCATCTGCCCATGGCACTGCTCGCACAGAGGCACAGAGACTGGGGCTGCTTGCTTGTCTTGACCCCTCAAACTTCAAACGTAGCTTAGGTGGTCCGTGCCGGAAGCGTCCGGCAGCCCTGCTCCCAAAATGCGAACGTCTGCAGATAGCTGGCAGCCAGAAAGAGCTAGCCTGGAAAGCTGTTGCTCAGCCTCATCTGCCCATGGCACTGCTCGCACAGAGGCACAGAGACTGGGGCTGCTTGCTTGTCTTGCCCCCTCAAACTTCAAACGTAGCTTAGGTGGTCCGTGCCGGGCGCCTCCGGCAGCCCTGCTCCCAAAATGCGAACGTCTGCAGATAGCTGGCAGCCAGAAAGAGCTAGCCTGGAAAGCTGTTGCTCAGCCTCATCTGCCCATGGCACTGCTCGCAAGAGGCACAGAGACTGGGGCTGCTTGCTTGTCTTGCCCCCTCAAACTTCAAACGTAGCTTAGGTGGTGCGTGCCGGGCGCCTCCGGCAGCCCTGCTCCCAAAATGCGAACGTCTGCAGATAGCTGGCAGCCAGAAAGAGCTAGCCTGGAAAGCTGTTGCTCAGCCTCATCTGCCCATGGCACTGCTCGCACAGAGGCACAGAGACTGGGGCTGCTTGCTTGTCTTGACCCCTCAAACTTCAAACGTAGCTTAGGTGGTGCGTGCCGGGCGCCTCCGGCAGCCCTGCTCCCAAAATGCGAACGTCTGCAGATAGCTGGCAGCCAGAAAGAGCTAGCCCGGGAAGTTGTTGCTCAGCCTCATCTGTCCATGGAACTGCTCGCACAGAGGCACAGAGACTGGGGCTGCTTGCTTGTCTTGACCCCTCAAACTTCAAACGTAGCTTAGGTGGTCCTTTATGGGGGCCTCCGGCACCCCTACTCCCAAAATGCGAACGTCTGCAGATAGCTGGCAGCCAGAAAGAGCTAGCCTGGAAAGCTGTTGCTCAGCCTCATCTGCCCATGGCACTGCTCGCACAGAGGCACAGAGACTGGGGCTGCTTGCTTGTCTTGCCACCTCAAACTTCAAACGTGACTTAGGTGGTGCGTGCCGGGCGCCTCCGGCAGCCCTACTCCCAAAATGCGAACGTCTGCAGATAGCTGGCAGCCAGAAAGAGCTAGCCTGGAAAGCTGTTGCTCAACCTCATCTGCCCATGGCACTGCTCGCACAGAGGCACAGAGACTGGGGCTGCTTGCTTGTCTTGCCGCCTCAAACTTCAAACGTAGCTTAGGTGGTCCTTTCCGGGCGCCTCCGGCAGCCCTACTCCCAAAATGCGAACGTCTGCAGATAGCTGGCAGCCAGAAAGAGCTAGCCTGGAAAGCTGTTGCTCAGCCTCATCTGCCCATGGCACTGCTCGCACAGAGGCACAGAGACTGGGGCTGCTTGCTTGTCTTGCACCCTCAAACTTCAAACGTAGTTTAGGTGGTCCGTGCCGGGCGCCTCCGGCAGCCCTGCTCCCAAAATGCGAACGTCTGCAGATAGCTGGCAGCCAGAAAGAGCTAGCCTGGAAAGCTGTTGCTCAGCCTCATCTGCCCATGGCACTGCTCGCACAGAGGCACAGAGACTGGGGCTGCTTGCTTGTCTTGCCCCCTCAAACTTCAAACGTAGCTTAGGTGGTCCTTTATGGGCGCCTCCGGCAGCCCTGCTCCCAAAATGCAAACGTCTGCAGATAGCTGGCAGCCAGAAAGAGCTAGCCTGGAAAGCTGTTGCTCAGCCTCATCTGCCCATGGCACTGCTCGCACAGAGGCACAGAGACTGGGGCTGCTTGCTTGTCTTGACCCCTCAAACTTCAAACGTAACTTAGGTGGTCAGTGCCGGAAGCCTCCGGCAGCCCAGCTCTGAAAGTGCAAACGTCTGCATATAGCTGGCAGCCAGAAAGAGCTAGCCTGGAAAGCTGTTGCTCAGCCTCATCTGCCCATGGCACTGCTCGCACAGAGGCACAGAGACTGGGGCTGCTTGCTTGTCTTGACCCCTCAAACTTCAAACGTAGCTTACGTGGTCCTTTCCGGGCGCCTCCGGCAGCCCTGCTCTGAAAATGCAAACGTCTGCAGATAGCTGGCAGCCAGAAAGAGCTAGCCTGGAAAGCTGTTGCTCAGCCTCATCTGCCCATGGCACTGCTCGCACAGAGGCACAGAGACTGGGGCTGCTTGCTTGTCTTGCCCCCTCAAACTTCAAACGTATCTTAGGTGGTGCGTGCTGGGCGCCTCCGGCAGCCCTGCTCCCAAAATGCGAATGTCTGCAGATAGCTGGCAGCCAGAAAGAGCTAGCCTGGAAAGCTGTTGCTCAGCCTTATCTGCCCATGGCACTGCTCGCACAGAGGCACAGAGACTGGGGCTGCTTGCTTGTCTTGCACCCTCAAACTTCAAACGTATCTTAGGTGGTGCGTGCCGGGCGCCTCCGGCAGCCCTGCTCTAAAAATGCGAACGTCTGCAGATAGCTGGCAGCCAGAAAGAGCTAGCCTGGAAAGCTGTTGCTCAGCCTCATCTGCCCATGCAACTGCTCGCACAGAGGCACAGAGACTGGGGCTGCTTGCTTGTCTTGCCCCCTCAAACTTCAAAAGTAGCTTAGGTGGTGCGTGCCGGTCGCCTCCGACAGACCTGCTCCCAAAATGCAAACGTCTGCAGATAGCTGGCAACCAGAAAGGGCTAGCCTGGAAAGCTGTTGCTCAGCCTCATCTGCCCATGGCACTGCTCGCACAGAGGCATAGAGACTGGGGCTGCTTGCTTGTCTTGACCCCTCAAACTTCAAACGTATCTTACGTGGTCCTTTCCGGGCGCCTCCGGCAGCCGTGCTCTGAAAATGCGAACGTCTGCAGATAGCTGGCAGCCAGAAAGAGCTAGCCTGGAAAGCTGTTGCTCAGCCTCATCTGCCCATGGCACTGCTCGCACAGAGGCACAGAGACTGGGGCTGCTTGCTTGTCTTGCCCCCTCAAACTTCAAACGTAGCTTAGGTGGTG
Source organism: Opisthocomus hoazin (assembly GCF_030867145.1). Taxonomy (NCBI): domain Eukaryota; kingdom Metazoa; phylum Chordata; class Aves; order Opisthocomiformes; family Opisthocomidae; genus Opisthocomus; species Opisthocomus hoazin. Next base: position 157,705 of record NW_027448992.1, read on the forward strand.
CGTGCCGGGCGCCTCCGGCAGCCCTGCTCCCAAAATGCGAACGTCTGCAGATAGCTGGCAGGCAGAAAGAGCTAGCCTGGAAAGCTGCTGCTCAGCCTCATCTGCCCATGGCACTGCTCGCACAGAGGCACAGAGACTGGGGCTGCTTGCTTGTCTTGCCCCCTCAAACTTCAAACGTAGCTTAGGTGGTCCGTGCCGGAAGCGTCCGGCAGCCCTGCTCCCAAAATGCGAACGTCTGCAGATAGCTGGCAGCCAGAAAGAGCTAGCCTGGAAAGCTGTTGCTCAGCCTCATCTGCCCATGGCACTGCTCGCACAGAGGCACAGAGACTGGGGCTGCTTGCTTGTCTTGCCCCCTCAAACTTCAAACGTAGCTTAGGTGGTCCGTGCCGGGCGCCTCCGGCAGCCCTGCTCCCAAAATGCGAACGTCTGCAGATAGCTGGCAGCCAGAAAGAGCTAGCCTGGAAAGCTGTTGCTCAGCCTCATCTGCCCATGGCACTGCTCGCACAGAGGCACAGAGACTGGGGCTGCTTGCTTGTCTTGCCCCCTCAAACTTCAAAAGTATCTTAGGTGGTGCGTGCCGGGCGCCTCCGGCAGCCCTGCTCTGAAAATGCGAACGTCTGCAGATAGCTGGCAGCCAGAAAGAGCTAGCCTGGAAAGCTGTTGCTCAGCCTCATCTGCCCATGGCACTGCTCGCACAGAGGCACAGAGACTGGGGCTGCTTGCTTGTCTTGCCCCCTCAAACTTCAAACGTAGCTTAGGTGGTGCGTGCCGGGCGCCTCCGGCAGCCCTGCTCCCAAAATGCGAACGTCTGCAGATAGCTGGCAGCCAGAAAGAGCTAGCCCAGGAAGTTGTTGCTCAGCCTCATCTGCCCATGGCACTGCTCGCACAGAGGCACAGAGACTGGGGCTGCTTGCTTGTCTTGACCCCTCAAACTTCAAACGTATCTTAGGTGGTCCTTTCCGGGCGCCTCCGGCACCCCTACTCCCAAAATGCGAACGTCTGCAGATAGCTGGCAGCCAGAAAGAGCTAGCCTGGAAAGCTGTTGCTCAGCCTCATCTGCCCATGGCACTGCTCGCACAGAGGCACAGAGACTGGGGATGCTTGCTTGTCTTGCCCCCTCAAACTTCAAACGTATCTTAGGTGGTGCGTTCCGGGCGCCTCCGGCAGCCCTGCTCTAAAAATGCGAACGTCTGCAGATAGCTGGCAGCCAGAAAGAGCTAGCCTGGAAAGCTGTTGCTCAGCGTCATCTGCCCATGGCACTGCTCGCACAGAGGCACAGAGACTGGGGCTGCTTGCTTGTCTTGCCCCCTCAAACTTCAAACGTAGCTTGGGTGGTCCTTTATGGGCGCCTCCGGCAGCCCTGCTCTGAAAATGCGAACGTCTGCAGATAGCTGGCAGGCAGAAAGAGCTAGCCTGGAAAGCTGTTGCTCAGCCTCATCTGCCCATGGCACTGCTCGCACAGAGGCACAGAGACTGGGGCTGCTTGCTTGTCTTGCCCCCTCAAACTTCAAAAGTAGCTTAGGTGGTCCGTGCCGGGCGCCTCCCGCAGCCCTGCTCCAAAAATGCGAACGTCTGCAGATAGCTGGCAGCCAGAAAGAGCTAGCCTGGAAAGCTGTTGCTCAGCCTTATCTGCCCATGGCACTGCTCGCACAGAGGCACAGAGACTGGGGCTGCTTGCTTGTCTTGCCCCCTCAAACTTCAAACGTAGCTTAGGAGGTGCGTGCCGGACGCCTCCGGCAGCCCTGCTCCCAAAATGCGAATGTCTGCAGATAGCTGGCAGCCAGAAAGAGCTAGCCTGGAAAGCTGTTGCTCAGCCTCATCTGCCCATGGCACTGCTCACACAGAGGCACAGAGACTGGGGCTGTTTGCTTGTCTTGCCCCCTCAAACTTCAAACGTAGCTTAGGTGGTCCGTGCCGTGCGCCTCCGGCAGCCCAGCTCCTAAAATGCGAACGTCTGCAGATAGCTGGCAGCCAGAAAGAGCTAGCCTGGAAAGCTGTTGCTCAGCCTCATCTGCCCATGGCACTGCTCGCACAGAGGCACAGAGACTGGGGCTGCTTGCTTGTCTTGCCCCCTCAAACTTCAAACGTAGCTTAGGTGGTCCGTGCCGGGCGCCTCCAGCAGCCCTGCTCTGAAAATGCGAACGTCTGCAGATAGCTGGCAGCCAGAAAGAGCTAGCCTGGAAAGCTGTTGCTCAGCCTCATCTGCCCATGGCACTGCTCGCACAGAGGCACAGAGACTGGGGCTGCTTGCTTGTCTTGCCCCCTCAAACTTCAAAAGTAGCTTAGGTGGTCCTTTATGGGCGCCTCCGGCAGCCCTGCTCCCAAAATGCAAACGTCTGCAGATAGCTGGCAGCCAGAAAGAGCTAGCCTGGAAAGCTGTTGCTCAGCCTCATCTGCCCATGGCACTGCTCGCACAGAGGCACAGAGACTGGGGCTGCTTGCTTGTCTTGCCCCCTCAAACTTCAAACGTAGCTTATCTGGTCCGTGCCGGAAGCCTCCGGCAGCCCTGCTCCCAAAATGCGAACGTCTGCAGATAGCTGGCAGCCAGAAAGAGCTAGCCTGGAAAGCTGTTGCTCAGCCTCATCTGCCCACGGCACTGCTCGCACAGAGGCACAGAGACTGGGGCTGCTTGCTTGTCTTGATCCCTCAAACTTCAAACGTAGCTTACGTGGTCCTTTCCGGGCGCCTCCGGCAGCCCTGCTCTGAAAATGCGAACGTCTGCAGATAGCTGGCAGCCAGAAAGAGCTAGCCTGGAAAGCTGTTGCTCAGCCTCATCTGCCCATGGCACTGCTCGCACAGAGGCACAGAGACTGGGGCTGCTTGCTTGTCTTGCCCCCTCAAACTTCAAACGTAGCTTAGGATGTGCGTGCCGGGCGCCTCCGGGAGCCCTGCTCCCAAAATGCGAACGTCTGCAGATAGCTGGCAGCCAGAAAGAGCTAGCCTGGAAAGCTGTTGCTCAGCCTCATCTGCCCATGGCACTGCTCGCACAGAGGCACAGAGACTGGGGCTGCTTGCTTGTCTTGCCCCCTCAAACTTCAAACGTAGCTTAGGTGGTCCTTTATGGGCGCCTGCGGCAGCCCTGCTCCCAAAATGTGAACGTCTGCAGATAGCTGGCAGCCAGAAAGAGCTAGCCTGGAAAGCTGTTGCTCAGCCTCATCTGCCCATGGCACTGCTCGCACAGAGGCACAGAGACTGGGGCTGCTTGCTTGTCTTGCCACCTCAAACTTCAAACGTATCTTAGGTGGTCCATGCTGGGCGCCTCCGGCAGCCCTGCTCTGAAAATGCGAACGTCTGCAGATAGCTGGCAGCCAGAAAGAGCTAGCCCGGAAAGCTGTTGCTCAGCCTCATCTGCCCATGGCACTGCTCGCACAGAGGCACAGAGACTGGGGCTGCTTGCTTGTCTTGCCACCTCAAACTTCAAACGTATCTTAGGTCGTCCATGCTGGGCGCCTCCGGCAGCCCTGCTCTGAAAATGCAAACGTCTGCAGATAGCTGGCAGCCAGAAAGAGCTAGCCCGGAAAGCTGTTGCTCAGCCTCATCTGCCCATGGCACTGCTCGCACAGAGGCACAGAGACTGGGGCTGCTTGCTTGTCTTGCCCCCTCAAACTTCAAACGTAACTTAGGTGGTGTGTGCCGGGTACCTCCGGCAGCCCTGCTCTGAAAATGCGAACGTCTGCAGATAGCTGGCAGCCAGAAAGAGCTAGCCTGGAAAGCTGTTGCTCAGCCTCATCTGCCCATGGCACTGCTCGCACAGAGGCACAGAGACTGGGGCTGCTTGCTTGTCTTGCCCCCTCAAACTTCAAACGTAGCTTAGGTGGTCCGTGCCGGAAGCCTCCGGCAGCCCTGCTCTGAAAATGCGAACGTCTGCAGATAGCTGGCAGGCAGAAAGAGCTAGCCTGGAAAGCTGTTGCTCAGCCTCATCTGCCCATGGCACTGCTCGCACAGAGGCACAGAGACTGGGGCTGCTTGCTTGTCTTGCCCCCTCAAACTTCAAACGTATCTTACGTGGTCCTTTCCGGGCGCCTCCGGCAGCCCTGCTCTGAAAATGCGAACGTCTGCAGATAGCTGGCAGCCAGAAAGAGCTAGCCTGGAAAGCTGTTGCTCAGCCTCATCTGCCCATGGCACTGCTCGCACAGAGGCACAGAGACTGGGGCTGCTTGCTTGTCTTGCCACCTCAAACATCAAACGTAGCTTAGGTGGTCCTTTATGGGCGCCTGCGGCAGCCCTGCTCCCAAAATGTGAACGTCTGCAGATAGCTGGCAGCCAGAAAGAGCTAGCCTGGAAAGCTGTTGCTCAGCCTCATCTGCCCATGGCACTGCTCGCACAGAGGCACAGAGACTGGGGCTGCTTGCTTGTCTTGCCACCTCAAACTTCAAACGTATCTTAGGTGGTCCATGCTGTGCGCCTCCGGCAGCCCTTCTCTGAAAATGCGAACGTCTGCAGATAGCTGGCAGCCAGAAAGAGCTAGCCCGGAAAGCTGTTGCTCAGCCTCATCTGCCCATGGCACTGCTCGCACAGAGGCACAGAGACTGGGGCTGCTTGCTTGTCTTGCCACCTCAAACTTCAAACGTAACTTAGGTGGTGTGTGCCGGGTGCCTCCGGCAGCCCTGCTACCAAAATGCAAACGTCTGCAGATAGCTGGCAGCCAGAAAGAGCTAGCCTGGAAAGCTGTTGCTCAGCCTCATCTGCCCATGGCACTGCTCGCACAGAGGCACAGAGACTGGGGCTGCTTGCTTGTCTTGCCCCCTCAACCTTCAAACGTAGCTTAGGTGGTCCGTGCCGGGCGCCTCCGGCAGCCCTGCTCTGAAAATGCGAACGTCTGCAGATAGCTGGCAGCCAGAAAGAGCTAGCCTGGAAAGCTGTTGCTCAGCCTCATCTGCCCATGGCACTGCTCGCACAGAGGCACAGAGACTGGGGCTGCTTGCTTGTCTTGACCCCTCAAACTTCAAACGTAGCTTAGGTGGTCCGTGCCGGACGCCTCCGGCAGCCCTGCTCCCAAAATGGGAACGTCTGCAGATAGCTGGCAGCCAGAAAGAGCTAGCCTGGAAAGCTGTTGCTCAGCCTCATCTGCCCATGGCACTGCTCGCACAGAGGCACAGAGACTGGGGCTGCTTGCTTGTCTTGCCCCCTCAACCTTCAAACGTAGCTTAGGTGGTCCGTGCCGGGCGCCTCCGGCAGCCCTGCTCTGAAAATGCGAACGTCTGCAGATAGCTGGCAGCCAGAAAGAGCTAGCCTGGAAAGCTGTTGCTCAGCCTCATCTGCCCATGGCACTGCTCGCACAGAGGCACAGAGACTGGGGCTGCTTGCTTGTCTTGCCCCCTCAAACTTCAAACGTATCTTACGTGGTCCTTTCCGGGCGCCTCCGGCAGCCCTGCTCCCAAAATGCGAACGTCTGCAGATAGCTGGCAGCCAGAAAGAGCTAGCCTGGAAAGCTGTTGCTCAGCCTCATCTGCCCATGGCACTGCTCGCACAGAGGCACAGAGACTGGGGCTGCTTGCTTGTCTTGCCACCTCAAACATCAAACGTAGCTTAGGTGGTCCTTTATGGGCGCCTGCGGCAGCCCTGCTCCCAAAATGTGAACATCTGCAGATAGCTGGCAGCCAGAAAGAGCTAGCCTGGAAAGCTGTTGCTCAGCCTCATCTGCCCATGGCACTGCTTGCACAGAGGCACAGAGACTGGGGCTGCTTGCTTGTCTTGCCACCTCAAACTTCAAACGTATCTTAGGTGGTCCATGCTGTGCGCCTCCGGCAGCCCTGCTCTGAAAATGCGAACGTCTGCAGATAGCTGGCAGCCAGAAAGAGCTAGCCCGGAAAGCTGTTGCTCAGCCTCATCTGCCCATGGCACTGCTCGCACAGAGGCACAGAGACTGGGGCTGCTTGCTTGTCTTGCCACCTCAAACTTCAAACGTAACTTAGGTGGTGTGTGCCGGGTGCCTCCGGCAGCCCTGCTACCAAAATGCAAACGTCTGCAGATAGCTGGCAGCCAGAAAGAGCTAGCCTGGAAAGCTGTTGCTCAGCCTCATCTGCCCATGGCACTGCTCGCACAGAGGCACAGAGACTGGGGCTGCTTGCTTGTCTTGCCCCCTCAAACTTCAAACGTAGCTTAGGTGGTCCGTGCCGGGCGCCTCCGGCAGCCCTGCTCTGAAAATGCGAACGTCTGCAGATAGCTGGCAGCCAGAAAGAGCTAGCCTGGAAAGCTGTTGCTCAGCCTCATCTGCCCATGGCACTGCTCGCACAGAGGCACAGAGACTGGGGCTGCTTGCTTCTCTTGACCCCTCAAACTTCAAACGTAGCTTAGGTGGTCCGTGCCGGAAGCCTCCGGCAGCCCTGCTCCCAAAATGGGAACGTCTGCAGATAGCTGGCAGCCAGAAAGAGCTAGCCTGGAAAGCTGTTGCTCAGCCTCATCTGCCCATGGCACTGCTCGCACAGAGGCACAGAGACTGGGGCTGCTTGCTTGTCTTGACCCCTCAAACTTCAAACGTGGCTTAGGTGGTCCGTGCCGAGCGCCTCCGGCAGCCATGCTCCCAAAATGCGAACGTCTGCAGATAGCTGGCAGCCAGAAAGAGCTAGCCTGGAAAGCTGTTGCTCAGCCTCATCTGCCCATGGCACTGCTCGCACAGAGGCACAGAGACTGGGGCTGCTTGCTTGTCTTGCCACCTCAAACTTCAAACGTATCTTAGGTGGTCCATGCTGTGCGCCTCCGGCAGCCCTGCTCTGAAAATGCGAACGTCTGCAGATAGCTGGCAGCCAGAAAGAGCTAGCCCGGAAAGCTGTTGCTCAGCCTCATCTGCCCATGGCACTGCTCGCACAGAGGCACAGAGACTGGGGCTGCTTGCTTGTCTTGCAACCTCAAACTTCAAACGTAACTTAGGTGGTGTGTGCCGGGTGCCTCCGGCAGCCCTGCTACCAAAATGCAAACGTCTGCAGATAGCTGGCAGCCAGAAAGAGCTAGCCTGGAAAGCTGTTGCTCAGCCTCATCTGCCCATGGCACTGCTCGCACAGAGGCACAGAGACTGGGGCTGCTTGCTTGTCTTGCCCCCTCAACCTTCAAACGTAGCTTAGGTGGTCCGTGCCGGGCGCCTCCGGCAGCCCTGCTCTGAAAATGCGAACGTCTGCAGATAGCTGGCAGCCAGAAAGAGCTAGCCTGGAAAGCTGTTGCTCAGCCTCATCTGCCCATGGCACTGCTCGCACAGAGGCACAGAGACTGGGGCTGCTTGCTTGTCTTGCCCCCTCAAACTTCAAACGTAGCTTAGGTGGTCCTTGCCGGAAGCCTCCGGCAGCCCTGCTCCCAAAATGGGAACGTCTGCAGATAGCTGGCAGCCAGAAAGAGCTAGCCTGGAAAGCTGTTGCTCAGCCTCATCTGCCCATGGCACTGCTCGCACAGAGGCACAGAGACTGGGGCTGCTTGCTTGTCTTGACCACTCAAACTTCAAACGTACCTTAGGTGGTCCGTGCCGGGCGCCTCCGGCAGCCATGCTCCCAAAATGAGAACGTCTGCAGATAGCTGGCAGCCAGAAAGAGCTAGCCTGGAAAGCTGTTGCTCAGCCTCATCTGCCCATGGCACTGCTCGCACAGAGGCACAGAGACTGGGGCTGCTTGCTTGTCTTGCCCCCTCAAACTTCAAACGTAGCTTAGGTGGTCCTTTCCGGGCGCCTCCGGCAGCCCTGCTCCCAAAATGCGAACGTCTGCAGATAGCTGGCAGCCAGAAACAGCTAGCCTGGAAAGCTGTTGCTCAGCCTCATCTGCCCATGGCACTGCTCGCACAGAGGCACAGAGACTGGGGCTGCTTGCTTGTCTTGCCCCCTCAAACTTCAAATGTATCTTAGGTGGTGCGTTCCGGGCGCCTCCGGCAGCCCTGCTCCCAAAATGCAAACGTCTGCAGATAGCTGGCAGCCAGAAAGAGCTAGCCCGGGAAGTTGTTGCTCAGCCTCATCTGCCCATGGCACTGCTCGCACAGAGGCACAGAGACTGGGGCTGCTTGCTTGTCTTGCCCCCTCAAACTTCAAACGTAGCTTAGGTGGTCCGTGCCGGGCGCCTCCGGCAGCCCTGCTCTGAAAATGCAAACGTCTGCAGATAGCTGGCAGCCAGAAAGAGCTAGCCTGGAAAGCTGTTGCTCAGCCTCATCTGCCCATGGCACTGCTCGCACAGAGGCACAGAGACTGGGGCTGCTTGCTTGTCTTGCCACCTCAAACTTCAAAAGTATCTTAGGCGGTGCGTGCTGGGCGCCTCCGGCAGCCCTGCTCCAAAAATGCGAACGTCTGCAGATAGCTGGCAGCCAGAAAGAGCTAGCCCGGGAAGTTGTTGCTCAGCCTCATCTGCCCATGGCACTGCTCGCACAGAGGCACAGAGACTGGGGCTGCTTGCTTGTCTTGCCACCTCAAACTTCAAACGTAGCTTAGGTGGTCCGTGCTGGGCGCCTCCAGCAGCCCTGCTCTGAAAATGCGAACGTCTGCAGATAGCTGGAAGCCAGAAAGAGCTAGCCTGGAAAGCTGTTGCTCAGCCTCATCTGCCCATGGCACTGCTCGCACAGAGGCACAGAGACTGGGGCTGCTTGCTTGTCTTACCACCTCAAACTTCAAACGTAACTTAGGTAGTCCATGCCGGGAGCCTCCGGCAGCCCTTCTATGAAAATGCGAACGTCTGCAGATAGCTGGCAGCCAGAAAGAGCTAGCCTGGAAAGCTGTTGCTCAGCCTCATCTGCCCATGGCACTGCTCACACAGAGGCACAGAGACTGGGGCTGCTTGCTTGTCTTGCCCCCTCAAACTTCAAACGTAGCTTAGGTGGTGCGTGCTGGGCGCCTCCGGCAGCCCTCCTCTGAAAATGCGAACGTCCGCAGATAGCTGGCAGCCAGAAAGAGCTAGCCTGGAAAGCTGTTGCTCAGCCTCATCTGCCCATGGCACTGCTCGCACAGAGGCACAGAGACTGGGGCTGCTTGCTTCTCTTGACCCCTCAAACTTCAAACGTAGCTTAGGTGGTCCGTGCCGGGCGCCTCCGGCAGCCCTGCTCCCAAAATGCGAACGTCTGCAGATAGCTGGCAGCCAGAAAGAGCTAGCCTGGAAAGCTGTTGCTCAGCCTCATCTGCCCATGGCACTGCTCGCACAGAGGCACAGAGACTGGGGCTGCTTGCTTGTCTTGCCGCCTCAAACTTCAAACGTAGCTTAGGTGGTCCTTTCCGGGCGCCTCCGGCAGCCCTGCTCTGAAAATGCGAACGTCTGCAGATAGCTGGCAGCCAGAAAGAGCTAGCCTGGAAAGCTGTTGCTCAGCCTCATCTGCCCATGGCACTGCTCGCACAGAGGCACAGAGACTGGGGCTGCTTGCTTGTCTTGCCGCCTCAAACTTCAAACGTAACTTAGGTGGTGTGTGCCGGGTGCCTCCGGCAGCCCTGCTACCAAAATGCGAACGTCTGCAGATAGCTGGCAGCCAGAAAGAGCTAGCCTGGAAAGCTGTTGCTCAGCCTCATCTGCCCATGGCACTGCTCGCACAGAGGCACAGAGACTGGGGCTGCTTGCTTGTCTTGCCCCCTCAAACTTCAAACGTAGCTTACGTGGTCCTTTCCGGGCGCCTCCGGCAGCCCTGCTCTGAAAATGCGAACGTCTGCAGATAGCTGGCAGCCAGAAAGAGCTAGCCTGGAAAGCTGTTGCTCAGCCTCATCTGCCCATGGCACTGTTCGCACAGAGGCACAGAGACTGGGGCTGCTTGCTTGTCTTGCCCCCTCAAACTTCAAACGTAGCTTAGGTGGTCCTTTATGGGCGCCTCCGGCAGCCCTGCTCCCAAAATGCAAACGTCTGCAGATAGCTGGCAGCCAGAAAGAGCTAGCCTGGAAAGCTGTTGCTCAGCCTCATCTGCCCATGGCACTGCTCGCACAGAGGCACAGAGACTGGGGCTGCTTGCTTCTCTTGACCCCTCAAACTTCAAACGTAGCTTAGGTGGTCCGTGCCGGGCGCCTCCGGCAGCCCTGCTCCCAAAATGCGAACGTCTGCAGATAGCTGGCAGCCAGAAAGAGCTAGCCTGGAAAGCTGTTGCTCAGCGTCATCTGCCCATGGCACTGCTCGCACAGAGGCACAGAGACTGGGGCTGCTTGCTTGTCTTCCCCCCTCAAACTTCAAAAGTAGCTTAGGTGGTCCGTGCTGGGCACCTCCGGCAGCCCTGCTCCCAAAATGCGAACGTCTGCAGATAGCTGGCAGCCAGAAAAAGCTAGCCCGGGAAGCTGTTGCTCAGCCTCATCTGCCCATGGCACTGCTCGCACAGAGGCACAGAGACTGGGGCTGCTTGCTTGTCTTGCCACCTCAAACTTCAAACGTATCTTAGGTGGTGCGTGCCGGGCGCCTCCGGCAGCCCTGCTCTGAAAATGCGAACGTCTGCAGATAGCTGGCAGCCAGAAAGAGCTAGCCTGGAAAGCTGTTGCTCAGCCTCATCTGCCCATGGCACTGCTCGCACAGAGGCACAGAGACTGGGGCTGCTTGCTTGTCTTGCTACCTCAAACTTCAAACGTATCTTACGTGGTCCTTTCCGGGCGCCTCCGGCAGCCCTGCTCTGAAAATGCGAACGTCTGCAGATAGCTGGCAGCCAGAAAGAGCTAGCCTGGAAAGCTGTTGCTCAGCCTCATCTGCCCATGGCACTGCTCGCACAGAGGCACAGAGACTGGGGCTGCTTGCTTGTCTTGCCCCCTCAAACTTCAAACGTAGCTTAGGTGGTCCTTTCCGGGCGCCTCCGGCAGCCCTGCTCTGAAAATGCGAACGTCTGCAGATAGCTGGCAGCCAGAAAGAGCTAGCCTGGAAAGCTGTTGCTCAGCCTCATCTGCCCATGGCACTGCTCGCACAGAGGCACAGAGACTGGGGCTGCTTGCTTGTCTTGCCCCCTCAAACTTCCAACGTAGCTTAGGTGGTCCGTGCTGGGCGCCTCCGGCAGCCCTGCTCCCAAAATGCGAACGTCTGCAGATAGCTGGCAGCCAGAGAGCTAGCCCGGGAAGTTCTTGCTCAGCCTCATCTGCCCATGGCACTGCTCGCACAGAGGCACAGAGACTGGGGCTCCTTGCTTGTCTTGCCCCCTCAAACTTCAAACGTAGCTTAGGTGGTCCTTTCCGGGCGCCTCCGGCAGCCCTGCTCTGAAAATGCGAACGTCTGCAGATAGCTGGCAGCCAGAAAGAGCTAGCCTGGAAAGCTGTTGCTCAGCCTCATCTGCCCATGGCACTGCTCGCACAGAGGCACAGAGACTGGGGCTGCTTGCTTGTCTTGCCCCCTCAAACTTCCAACGTAGCTTAGGTGGTCCGTGCTGGGCGCCTCCGGCAGCCCTGCTCTGAAAATGCGAACGTCTGCAGATAGCTGGCAGCCAGAAAGAGCTAGCCCGGGAAGTTGTTGCTCAGCCTCATCTGCCCATGGCACTGCTCGCACAGAGGCACAGAGACTGGGGCTGCTTGCTTGTCTTGCCCCCTCAACCTTCAAACGTAGCTTAGGTGGTCCGTGCCGGGCGCCTCCGGCAGCCCTGCTCTGAAAATGCAAACGTCTGCAGATAGCTGGCAGCCAGAAAGAGCTAGCCTGGAAAGCTGTTGCTCAGCCTCATCTGCCCATGGCACTGCTCGCACAGAGGCACAGAGACTGGGGCTGCTTGCTTGTCTTGCCACCTCAAACTTCAAACGTATCTTAGGTCGTCCATGCTGGGCGCCTCCGGCAGCCCTGCTCTGAAAATGCGAACGTCTGCAGATAGCTGGCAGCCAGAAAGAGCTAGCCTGGAAAGCTGTTGCTCAGCCTCATCTGCCCATTGCACTGCTCACACAGAGGCACAGAGACTGGGGCTGCTTGCTTGTCTTGCCCCCTCAAACTTCCAACGTAGCTTAGGTGGTCCGTGCTGGGCGCCTCCGGCACCCCTGCTCCCAAAATGCGAACGTCTGCAGATAGCTGGCAGCCAGAGAGCTAGCCCGGGAAGTTCTTGCTCAGCCTCATCTGCCCATGGCACTGCTCGCACAGAGGCACAGAGACTGGGGCTCCTTGCTTGTCTTGCCCCCTCAAACTTCAAACGTAGCTTAGGTGGTCCTTTCCGGGCGCCTCCGGCAGCCCTGCTCTGAAAATGCGAACGTCTGCAGATAGCTGGCAGCCAGAAAGAGCTAGCCTGGAAAGCTGTTGCTCAGCCTCATCTGCCCATGGCACTGCTCGCACAGAGGCACAGAGACTGGGGCTGCTTGCTTGTCTTGCCGCCTCAAACTTCAAACGTAGCTTAGGTGGTCCTTTCCGGGCGCCTCCGCCAGCCCTGCTCTGAAAATGCGAACGTCTGCAGATAGCTGGCAGCCAGAAAGAGCTAGCCTGGAAAGCTGTTGCTCAGCCTCATCTGCCCATGGCACTGCTCGCACAGAGGCACAGAGACTGGGGCTGCTTGCTTGTCTTGCCGCCTCAAACTTCAAACGTAACTTAGGTGGTGTGTGCCGGGTGCCTCCGGCAGCCCTGCTACCAAAATGCGAACGTCTGCAGATAGCTGGCAGCCAGAAAGAGCTAGCCTGGAAAGCTGTTGCTCAGCCTCATCTGCCCATGGCACTGCTCGCACAGAGGCACAGAGACTGGGGCTGCTTGCTTGTCTTGCCCCCTCAAACTTCAAACGTAGCTTACGTGGTCCTTTCCGGGCGCCTCCGGCAGCCCTGCTCTGAAAATGCGAACGTCTGCAGATAGCTGGCAGCCAGAAAGAGCTAGCCTGGAAAGCTGTTGCTCAGCCTCATCTGCCCATGGCACTGTTCGCACAGAGGCACAGAGACTGGGGCTGCTTGCTTGTCTTGCCCCCTCAAACTTCAAACGTAGCTTAGGTGGTCCTTTATGGGCGCCTCCGGGAGCCCTGCTCCAAAAATGCGAACGTCTGCAGATAGCTGGCAGCCAGAAAGAGCTAGCCTGGAAAGCTGTTGCTCAGCCTCATCTGCCCATGGCACTGCTCGCACAGAGGCACAGAGACTGGGGCTGCTTGCTTGTCTTGCCCCCTCAAACTTCAAACGTAGCTTAGGAGGTCCGTGCCGGGCGCCTCCGGCAGCCCTGCTCCCAAAATGCGAACGTCTGCAGATAGCTGGCAGCCAGAAAGAGCTAGCCTGGAAAGCTGTTGCTCAGCCTCATCTGCCCATGGCACTGCTCGCACAGAGGCACAGAGACTGGGGCTGCTTGCTTCTCTTGACCCCTCAAACTTCAAACGTAGCTTAGGTGGTCCGTGCCGGGCGCCTCCGGCAGCCCTGCTCCCAAAATGCGAACGTCTGCAGATAGCTGGCAGCCAGAAAGAGCTAGCCTGGAAAGCTGTTGCTCAGCGTCATCTGCCCATGGCACTGCTCGCACAGAGGCACAGAGACTGGGGCTGCTTGCTTGTCTTCCCCCCTCAAACTTCAAAAGTAGCTTAGGTGGTCCGTGCTGGGCACCTCCGGCAGCCCTGCTCCCAAAATGCGAACGTCTGCAGATAGCTGGCAGCCAGAAAAAGCTAGCCCGGGAAGCTGTTGCTCAGCCTCATCTGCCCATGGCACTGCTCGCACAGAGGCACAGAGACTGGGGCTGCTTGCTTGTCTTGCCACCTCAAACTTCAAACGTATCTTAGGTGGTGCGTGCCGGGCGCCTCCGGCAGCCCTGCTCTGAAAATGCGAACGTCTGCAGATAGCTGGCAGCCAGAAAGAGCTAGCCTGGAAAGCTGTTGCTCAGCCTCATCTGCCCATGGCACTGCTCGCACAGAGGCACAGAGACTGGGGCTGCTTGCTTGTCTTGCTACCTCAAACTTCAAACGTATCTTACGTGGTCCTTTCCGGGCGCCTCCGGCAGCCCTGCTCTGAAAATGCGAACGTCTGCAGATAGCTGGCAGCCAGAAAGAGCTAGCCTGGAAAGCTGTTGCTCAGCCTCATCTGCCCATGGCACTGCTCGCACAGAGGCACAGAGACTGGGGCTGCTTGCTTGTCTTGCCCCCTCAAACTTCAAACGTAGCTTAGGTGGTCCTTTCCGGGCGCCTCCGGCAGCCCTGCTCTGAAAATGCGAACGTCTGCAGATAGCTGGCAGCCAGAAAGAGCTAGCCTGGAAAGCTGTTGCTCAGCCTCATCTGCCCATGGCACTGCTCGCACAGAGGCACAGAGACTGGGGCTGCTTGCTTGTCTTGCCCCCTCAAACTTCCAACGTAGCTTAGGTGGTCCGTGCTGGGCGCCTCCGGCAGCCCTGCTCCCAAAATGCGAACGTCTGCAGATAGCTGGCAGCCAGAGAGCTAGCCCGGGAAGTTCTTGCTCAGCCTCATCTGCCCATGGCACTGCTCGCACAGAGGCACAGAGACTGGGGCTCCTTGCTTGTCTTGCCCCCTCAAACTTCAAACGTAGCTTAGGTGGTCCTTTCCGGGCGCCTCCGGCAGCCCTGCTCTGAAAATGCGAACGTCTGCAGATAGCTGGCAGCCAGAAAGAGCTAGCCTGGAAAGCTGTTGCTCAGCCTCATCTGCCCATGGCACTGCTCGCACAGAGGCACAGAGACTGGGGCTGCTTGCTTGTCTTGCCGCCTCAAACTTCAAACGTAGCTTAGGTGGTCCTTTCCGGGCGCCTCCGGCAGCCCTGCTCCCAAAATGCGAACGTCTGCAGATAGCTGGCAGCCAGAAAGAGCTAGCCTGGAAAGCTGTTGCTCAGCCTCATCTGCCCATGGCACTGCTCGCACAGAGGCACAGAGACTGGGGCTGCTTGCTTGTCTTGCCGCCTCAAACTTCAAACGTAACTTAGGTGGTGTGTGCCGGGTGCCTCCGGCAGCCCTGCTACCAAAATGCGAACGTCTGCAGATAGCTGGCAGCCAGAAAGAGCTAGCCTGGAAAGCTGTTGCTCAGCCTCATCTGCCCATGGCACTGCTCGCACAGAGGCACAGAGACTGGGGCTGCTTGCTTGTCTTGCCCCCTCAAACTTCAAACGTAGCTTAGGGGGTCCGTGCTGGGCACCTCCGGCAGCCCTGCTCCCAAAATGCGAACGTCTGCAGATAGCTGGCAGCCAGAAAGAGCTAGCCTGGAAAGCTGTTGCTCAGCCTCATCTGCCCATGGCACTGCTCGCACAGAGGCACAGAGACTGGGGCTGCTTGCTTGTCTTGCCGCCTCAAACTTCAAACGTAGCTTAGGTGGTCCTTTCCGGGCGCCTCCGGCAGCCCTGCTCTGAAAATGCGAACGTCTGCAGATAGCTGGCAGCCAGAAAGAGCTAGCCTGGAAAGCTGTTGCTCAGCCTCATCTGCCCATGGCACTGCTCGCACAGAGGCACAGAGACTGGGGCTGCTTGCTTGTCTTGCCGCCTCAAACTTCAAACGTAACTTAGGTGGTGTGTGCCGGGTGCCTCCGGCAGCCCTGCTACCAAAATGCGAACGTCTGCAGATAGCTGGCAGCCAGAAAGAGCTAGCCTGGAAAGCTGTTGCTCAGCCTCATCTGCCCATGGCACTGCTCGCACAGAGGCACAGAGACTGGGGCTGCTTGCTTGTCTTGCCCCCTCAAACTTCAAACGTAGCTTACGTGGTCCTTTCCGGGCGCCTCCGGCAGCCCTGCTCTGAAAATGCGAACGTCTGCAGATAGCTGGCAGCCAGAAAGAGCTAGCCTGGAAAGCTGTTGCTCAGCCTCATCTGCCCATGGCACTGTTCGCACAGAGGCACAGAGACTGGGGCTGCTTGCTTGTCTTGCCCCCTCAAACTTCAAACGTAGCTTAGGTGGTCCTTTATGGGCACCTCCGGGAGCCCTGCTCCCAAAATGCGAACGTCTGCAGATAGTTGGCAGCCAGAAAGAGCTAGCCTGGAAAGCTGTTGCTCAGCCTCATCTGCCCATGGCACTGCTCGCACAGAGGCACAGAGACTGGGGCTGCTTGCTTGTCTTGCCCCCTCAAACTTCAAACGTAGCTTAGGAGGTGCGTGCCGGGCGCCTCCGGCAGCCCTGCTCCCAAAATGCAAACGTCTGCAGATAGCTGGCAGCCAGAAAGAGCTAGCCTGGAAAGCTGTTGCTCAGCCTCATCTGCCCATGGCACTGCTCGCACAGAGGCACAGAGACTGGGGCTGCTTGCTTGTCTTGCCCCCTCAAACTTCAAACGTAGCTTAGGTGGTCCGTGCCGGGCGCCTCCGGCAGCCCTGCTCTGAAAATGCGAACGTCTGCAGATAGCTGGCAGCCAGAAAGAGCTAGCCTGGAAAGCTGTTGCTCAGCGTCATCTGCCCATGGCACTGCTCGCACAGAGGCACAGAGACTGGGGCTGCTTGCTTGTCTTCCCCCCTCAAACTTCAAAAGTAGCTTAGGTGGTCCGTGCTGGGCACCTCCGGCAGCCCTGCTCCCAAAATGCGAACGTCTGCAGATAGCTGGCAGCCAGAAAGAGCTAGCCCGGGAAGCTGTTGCTCAGCCTCATCTGCCCATGGCACTGCTCGCACAGAGGCACAGAGACTGGGGCTGCTTGCTTGTCTTGCCACCTCAAACTTCAAACGTATCTTAGGTGGTGCGTGCCGGGCGCCTCCGGCAGCCCTGCTCTGAAAATGCGAACGTCTGCAGATAGCTGGCAGCCAGAAAGAGCTAGCCTGGAAAGCTGTTGCTGAGCCTCATCTGCCCATGGCACTGCTCGCACAGAGGCACAGAGACTGGGGCTGCTTGCTTGTCTTGCTACCTCAAACTTCAAACGTATCTTACGTGGTCCTTTCCGGGCGCCTCCGGCAGCCCTGCTCTGAAAATGCAAACGTCTGCAGATAGCTGGCAGCCAGAAAGAGCTAGCCTGGAAAGCTGTTGCTCAGCCTCATCTGCCCATGGCACTGCTCGCACAGAGGCACAGAGACTGGGGCTGCTTGCTTGTCTTGCCCCCTCAAACTTCAAACGTAGCTTAGGTGGTCCGTGCCGGAAGACTCCGGCAGCCCTGCTCTGAAAATGCGAACGTCTGCAGATAGCTGGCAGCCAGAAAGAGCTAGCCTGGAAAGCTGTTTCTCAGCCTCATCTGCCCATGGCACTGCTCGCACAGAGGCACAGAGACTGGGGCTGCTTGCTTGTCTTGCCCCCTCAAACTTCAAACGTATCTTAGGTGGTGCGTTCCGGGCGCCTCCGGCAGCCCTGTTCTAAAAATGCGAACGTTTGCAGATAGCTGGCAGCCAGAAAGAGCTAGCCTGGAAAGCTGTTGCTCAGCCTCATCTGCCCATGGCACTGCTCGCACAGAGGCACAGAGACTGGGGCTGCTTGCTTGTCTTGACCCCTCAAACTTCAAATGTATCTTAGGTGGTGCGTGCCGAGCGCCTCCGGCAGCCCTGCTCCCAAAATGCAAACGTCTGCAGATAGCTGGCAGCCAGAAAGAGCTAGCCTGGAAAGCTGTTGCTCAGCCTCATCTGCCCATGGCACTGCTCGCACAGAGGCACAGAGACTGGGGCTGCTTGCTTGTCTTGCCCCCTCAAACTTCAAACGTAGCTTAGGTGGTCAGTGCCGGAAGCCTCCGGCAGCCCTGCTCTGAAAATGCGAACGTCTGCAGATAGCTGGCAGGCAGAAAGAGCTAGCCTGGAAAGCTGTTGCTCAGCCTCATCTGCCCATGGCACTGCTCGCACAGAGGCACAGAGACTGGGGCTGCTTGCTTGTCTTGACCCCTCAAACTTCAAACGTAGCTTAGTTGGTCCGTGCCGGGCGCCTCCGGCAGCCCTGCTCTGAAAATGCGAACGTCTGCAGATAGCTGGCAGCCAGAAAGAGCTAGCCTGGAAAGCTGTTGCTCAGCCTCATCTGCCCATGGCACTGCTCGCACAGAGGCACAGAGACTGGGGCTGCTTGCTTGTCTTGCCACCTCAAACTTCCAACGTAGCTTAGGTAGTCCATGCCGGGAGCCTCCGGCAGCCCTGCTCTGAAAATGCGAACGTCTGCAGATAGCTGGCAGCCAGAAAGAGCTAGCCTGGAAAGCTGTTGCTCAGCCTCATCTGCCCATGGCACTGCTCACACAGAGGCACAGAGACTGGGGCTGCTTGCTTGTCTTGCCACCTCAAACTTCAAACGTAGCTTAGGTGGTCCGTGCCGGGTGCCTCCGGCAGCCCTCCTCTAAAAATGCGAACGTCCGCAGATAGCTGGCAGCCAGAAAGAGCTAGCCTGGAAAGCTGTTGCTCAGCCTCATCTGCCCATGGCACTGCTCGCACAGAGGCACAGAGACTGGGGCTGCTTGCTTGTCTTGCCACCTCAAACTTCAAACGTAGCTTAGGTGGTGCGTGCCGGGCGCCTCCGGCAGCCCTGCTCTGAAAATGCAAACCTCTGCAGATAGCTGGCAGGCAGAAAGAGCTAGCCTGGAAAGCTGTTGCTCAGCCTCATCTGCCCATGGCACTGCTCGCACAGAGGCACAGAGACTGGGGCTGCTTGCTTGTCTTCCCCCCTCAAACTTCAAACGTAGCTTAGGTGGTCCTTGCTGGGAGCCTCCGAGAGCCCTGCTCCCAAAATGCGAACGTCTGCAGATAGCTGGCAGCCAGAAAGAGCTAGCCCGGAAAGTTGTTGCTCAGCCTCATCTGCCCATGGCACTGCTCGCACAGAGGCACAGAGACTGGGGCTGCTTGCTTGTCTTGACCCCTCAAACTTCCAAAGTAGCTTAGGTTGTCCGTGCCGGAAGCCTCCGGCAGCCCTGCTCCAAAAATGTGAACGTCTGCAGATAGCTGGCAGCCAGAAAGAGCTAGCCTGGAAAGCTGTTGCTCAGCGTCATCTGCCCATGGCACTGCTCGCACAGAGGCACAGAGACTGGGGCTGCTTGCTTGTCTTGCCCCCTCAAACTTCAAACGTAGCTTAGGTGGTCCGTGCCGGGCGCCTCCGGCAGCCCTGCTCCCAAAATGCGAACGTCTGCAGACAGCTGGCAGCCAGAAAGAGCTAGCCTGGAAAGCTGTTGCTCAGCCTCATCTGCCCATGGCACTGCTCGCACAGAGGCACAGAGACTGGGGCTGCTTGCTTGTCTTGCCCCCTCAAACTTCAAACGTAGCTTAGAAGGTGCGTGCCGGGCGCCTCCGGCAGCCCTGCTCTGAAAATGCGAACGTCTGCAGATAGCTGGCAGCCAGAAAGAGCTAGCCTGGAAAGCTGTTGCTCAGCCTCATCTGCCCATGGCACTGCTCGCACAGAGGCACAGAGACTGGGGCTGCTTGCTTGTCTTGCCACCTCAAACTTCAAACGTGGCTTAGGTGGTGCGTGCCGGGCGCCTCCGGCAGCCCTGCTCCCAAAATGCGAACGTCTGCAGATAGCTGGCAGCCAGAAAAAGCTAGCCCGGAAAGCTGTTGCTCAGCCTCGTCTGCCCATGGCACTGCTCGCACAGAGGCACAGAGACTGGGGCTGCGTGCTTGTCTTGCCCCCTCAAACTTCAAACGTAGCTTAGGTGGTCCTTTTTGGGCGCCTGCGGCAGCCCTGCTCCCAAAATGTGAACGTCTGCAGATAGCTGGCAGCCAGAAAGAGCTAGCCTGGAAAGCTGTTGCTCAGCCTCATCTGCCCATGGCACTGCTCACACAGAGGCACAGAGACTGGGGCTGCTTGCTTGTCTTGCCCCCTCAAACTTCAAACGTAGCTTAGGTGGTGCGTGCCGGGTGCCTCCGGCAGCCCTCCTCTGAAAATGCGAACGTCCGCAGATAGCTGGCAGCCAGAAAGAGCTAGCCTGGAAAGCTGTTGCTCAGCCTCATCTGCCCATGGCACTGCTCGCACAGAGGCACAGAGACTGGGGCTGCTTGCTTGTCTTGCCACCTCAAACTTCAAACGTAGCTTAGGTGGTGCGTGCCGGGCGCCTCCGGCAGCCCTGCTCTGAAAATGCAAACCTCTGCAGATAGCTGGCAGGCAGAAAGAGCTAGCCTGGAAAGCTGTTGCTCAGCCTCATCTGCCCATGGCACTGCTCGCACAGAGGCACAGAGACTGGGGCTGCTTGCTTGTCTTCCCCCCTCAAACTTCAAACGTAACTTAGGTGGTTCGTGCTGGGCGCCTCCAGCAGCCCTGCTCTGAAAATGCGAACGTCTGCAGATAGCTGGCAGCCAGAAAGAGCTAGCCCGGGAAGTTGTTGCTCAGCCTCATCTGCCCATGGCACTGCTCGCACAGAGGCACAGAGACTGGGGCTGCTTGCTTGTCTTGACCCCTCAAACTTCCAAAGTAGCTTAGGTGGTCCGTGCCGGGCGCCTCCGGCAGCCCTGCTCCCAAAATGCGAACGTCTGCAGATAGCTGGCAGCCAGAAAGAGCTAGCCTGGAAAGCTGTTGCTCAGCCTCATCTGCCCATGGCACTGCTCGCACAGAGGCACAGAGACTGGGGCTGCTTGCTTGTCTTCCCCCCTCAAACTTCAAACGTAGCTTAGGTGGTCCGTGCCGGGCGCCTCCGGCAGCCCTGCTCCCAAAATGCGAATGTCTGCAGACAGCTGGCAGCCAGAAAGAGCTAGCCTGGAAAGCTGTTGCTCAGCCTCATCTGCCCATGGCACTGCTCGCACAGAGGCACAGAGACTGGGGCTGCTTGCTTGTCTTGCCCCCTCAAACTTCAAACGTAGCTTAGGAGGTGCGTGCCGGGCGCCTCCGGCAGCCCTGCTCTGAAAATGCGAACGTCTGCAGATAGCTGGCAGCCAGAAAGAGCTAGCCTGGAAAGCTGTTGCTCAGCCTCATCTGCCCATGGCACTGCTCGCACAGAGGCACAGAGACTGGGGCTGCTTGCTTGTCTTGCCACCTCAAACTTCAAACGTGGCTTAGGTGGTGCGTGCCGGGCGCCTCCGGCAGCCCTGCTCCCAAAATGTGAACGTCTGCAGATAGCTGGCAGCCAGAAAGAGCTAGCCCGGAAAGCTGTTGCTCAGCCTCATCTGCCCATGGCACTGCTCGCACAGAGGCACAGAGACTGGGGCTGCGTGCTTGTCTTGCCCCCTCAAACTTCAAACGTAGCTTAGGTGGTCCTTTATGGGCGCCTGCGGCAGCCCTGCTCCCAAAATGTGAACGTCTGCAGATAGCTGGCAGGCAGAAAGAGCTAGCCCGGAAAGCTGTTGCTCAGCCTCATCTGCCCATGGCACTGCTCGCACAGAGGCACAGAGACTGGGGCTGCTTGCTTGTCTTGCCCCCTCAAACTTCAAACGTAGCTTAGGTGGTGCGTGCCGGGTGCCTCCGGCAGCCCTCCTCTGAAAATGCGAACGTCCGCAGATAGCTGGCAGCCAGAAAGAGCTAGCCCGGGAAGTTGTTGTTCAGCCTTATCTGGGCATAGCACTGCTCGCACAGAGGCACAGAGACTGGGGCTGCTTGCTTGTCTTGCCCCCTCAAACTTCAAACGTAGCTTAGGGGGTGCGTGCCGGGCGCCTCCGGCAGCCCTGCTCCCAAAATGCGAACGTCTGCAGATAGCTGGCAGGCAGAAAGAGCTAGCCTGGAAAGCTGTTGCTCAGCCTCATCTGCCCATGGCACTGCTCGCACAGAGGCACAGAGACTGGGGCTGCTTGCTTGTCTTGCCCCCTCAAACTTCAAACGTAGCTTAGGTGGTCCGTGCCGAGCGCCTCCGGCAGCCCTGCTCCCAAAATGCGAACGTCTGCAGATAGCTGGCAGCCAGAAAGAGCTAGCCTGGAAAGCTGTTGCTCAGCCTCATCTGCCCATGGCACTGCTCGCACAGAGGCACAGAGACTGGGGCTGCTTGCTTGTCTTGCCCCCTCAAACTTCAAACGTAGCTTAGGAGGTGCGTGCCGGGCGCCTCCGGCAGCCCTGCTCCCAAAATGCAAACGTCTGCAGATAGCTGGCAGCCAGAAAGAGCTAGCCTGGAAAGCTGTTGCTCAGCCTCATCTGCCCATGGCACTGCTCGCACAGAGGCACAGAGACTGGGGCTGCTTGCTTGTCTTGCCCCCTCAAACTTCAAACGTAGCTTAGGTGGTCCGTGCCGGGCGCCTCCGGCAGCCCTGCTCTGAAAATGCGAACGTCTGCAGATAGCTGGCAGCCAGAAAGAGCTAGCCTGGAAAGCTGTTGCTCAGCGTCATCTGCCCATGGCACTGCTCGCACAGAGGCACAGAGACTGGGGCTGCTTGCTTGTCTTCCCCCCTCAAACTTCAAAAGTAGCTTAGGTGGTCCGTGCTGGGCACCTCCGGCAGCCCTGCTCCCAAAATGCGAACGTCTGCAGATAGCTGGCAGCCAGAAAGAGCTAGCCCGGGAAGCTGTTGCTCAGCCTCATCTGCCCATGGCACTGCTCGCACAGAGGCACAGAGACTGGGGCTGCTTGCTTGTCTTGCCACCTCAAACTTCAAACGTATCTTAGGTGGTGCGTGCCGGGCGCCTCCGGCAGCCCTGCTCTGAAAATGCGAACGTCTGCAGATAGCTGGCAGCCAGAAAGAGCTAGCCTGGAAAGCTGTTGCTGAGCCTCATCTGCCCATGGCACTGCTCGCACAGAGGCACAGAGACTGGGGCTGCTTGCTTGTCTTGCTACCTCAAACTTCAAACGTATCTTACGTGGTCCTTTCCGGGCGCCTCCGGCAGCCCTGCTCTGAAAATGCAAACGTCTGCAGATAGCTGGCAGCCAGAAAGAGCTAGCCTGGAAAGCTGTTGCTCAGCCTCATCTGCCCATGGCACTGCTCGCACAGAGGCACAGAGACTGGGGCTGCTTGCTTGTCTTGCCCCCTCAAACTTCAAACGTAGCTTAGGTGGTCCGTGCCGGAAGACTCCGGCAGCCCTGCTCTGAAAATGCGAACGTCTGCAGATAGCTGGCAGCCAGAAAGAGCTAGCCTGGAAAGCTGTTTCTCAGCCTCATCTGCCCATGGCACTGCTCGCACAGAGGCACAGAGACTGGGGCTGCTTGCTTGTCTTGCCCCCTCAAACTTCAAACGTATCTTAGGTGGTGCGTTCCGGGCGCCTCCGGCAGCCCTGTTCTAAAAATGCGAACGTTTGCAGATAGCTGGCAGCCAGAAAGAGCTAGCCTGGAAAGCTGTTGCTCAGCCTCATCTGCCCATGGCACTGCTCGCACAGAGGCACAGAGACTGGGGCTGCTTGCTTGTCTTGACCCCTCAAACTTCAAATGTATCTTAGGTGGTGCGTGCCGAGCGCCTCCGGCAGCCCTGCTCCCAAAATGCAAACGTCTGCAGATAGCTGGCAGCCAGAAAGAGCTAGCCTGGAAAGCTGTTGCTCAGCCTCATCTGCCCATGGCACTGCTCGCACAGAGGCACAGAGACTGGGGCTGCTTGCTTGTCTTGCCCCCTCAAACTTCAAACGTAGCTTAGGTGGTCAGTGCCGGAAGCCTCCGGCAGCCCTGCTCTGAAAATGCGAACGTCTGCAGATAGCTGGCAGGCAGAAAGAGCTAGCCTGGAAAGCTGTTGCTCAGCCTCATCTGCCCATGGCACTGCTCGCACAGAGGCACAGAGACTGGGGCTGCTTGCTTGTCTTGACCCCTCAAACTTCAAACGTAGCTTAGTTGGTCCGTGCCGGGCGCCTCCGGCAGCCCTGCTCTGAAAATGCGAACGTCTGCAGATAGCTGGCAGCCAGAAAGAGCTAGCCTGGAAAGCTGTTGCTCAGCCTCATCTGCCCATGGCACTGCTCGCACAGAGGCACAGAGACTGGGGCTGCTTGCTTGTCTTGCCACCTCAAACTTCCAACGTAGCTTAGGTAGTCCATGCCGGGAGCCTCCGGCAGCCCTGCTCTGAAAATGCGAACGTCTGCAGATAGCTGGCAGCCAGAAAGAGCTAGCCTGGAAAGCTGTTGCTCAGCCTCATCTGCCCATGGCACTGCTCACACAGAGGCACAGAGACTGGGGCTGCTTGCTTGTCTTGCCACCTCAAACTTCAAACGTAGCTTAGGTGGTCCGTGCCGGGTGCCTCCGGCAGCCCTCCTCTAAAAATGCGAACGTCCGCAGATAGCTGGCAGCCAGAAAGAGCTAGCCTGGAAAGCTGTTGCTCAGCCTCATCTGCCCATGGCACTGCTCGCACAGAGGCACAGAGACTGGGGCTGCTTGCTTGTCTTGCCACCTCAAACTTCAAACGTAGCTTAGGTGGTGCGTGCCGGGCGCCTCCGGCAGCCCTGCTCTGAAAATGCAAACCTCTGCAGATAGCTGGCAGGCAGAAAGAGCTAGCCTGGAAAGCTGTTGCTCAGCCTCATCTGCCCATGGCACTGCTCGCACAGAGGCACAGAGACTGGGGCTGCTTGCTTGTCTTCCCCCCTCAAACTTCAAACGTAGCTTAGGTGGTCCTTGCTGGGAGCCTCCGAGAGCCCTGCTCCCAAAATGCGAACGTCTGCAGATAGCTGGCAGCCAGAAAGAGCTAGCCCGGAAAGTTGTTGCTCAGCCTCATCTGCCCATGGCACTGCTCGCACAGAGGCACAGAGACTGGGGCTGCTTGCTTGTCTTGACCCCTCAAACTTCCAAAGTAGCTTAGGTTGTCCGTGCCGGAAGCCTCCGGCAGCCCTGCTCCAAAAATGTGAACGTCTGCAGATAGCTGGCAGCCAGAAAGAGCTAGCCTGGAAAGCTGTTGCTCAGCCTCATCTGCCCATGGCACTGCTCGCACAGAGGCACAGAGACTGGGGCTGCTTGCTTGTCTTGCCCCCTCAAACTTCAAACGTAGCTTAGGTGGTCCGTGCCGGGCGCCTCCGGCAGCCCTGCTCCCAAAATGCGAACGTCTGCAGACAGCTGGCAGCCAGAAAGAGCTAGCCTGGAAAGCTGTTGCTCAGCCTCATCTGCCCATGGCACTGCTCGCACAGAGGCACAGAGACTGGGGCTGCTTGCTTGTCTTGCCCCCTCAAACTTCAAACGTAGCTTAGGAGGTGCGTGCCGGGCGCCTCCGGCAGCCCTGCTCTGAAAATGCGAACGTCTGCAGATAGCTGGCAGCCAGAAAGAGCTAGCCTGGAAAGCTGTTGCTCAGCCTCATCTGCCCATGGCACTGCTCGCACAGAGGCACAGAGACTGGGGCTGCTTGCTTGTCTTGCCACCTCAAACTTCAAACGTGGCTTAGGTGGTGCGTGCCGGGCGCCTCCGGCAGCCCTGCTCCCAAAATGCGAACGTCTGCAGATAGCTGGCAGCCAGAAAAAGCTAGCCCGGAAAGCTGTTGCTCAGCCTCGTCTGCCCATGGCACTGCTCGCACAGAGGCACAGAGACTGGGGCTGCGTGCTTGTCTTGCCCCCTCAAACTTCAAACGTAGCTTAGGTGGTCCGTGCCGGGCGCCTGCGGCAGCCCTGCTCCCAAAATGTGAACGTCTGCAGATAGCTGGCAGCCAGAAAGAGCTAGCCTGGAAAGCTGTTGCTCAGCCTCATCTGCCCATGGCACTGCTCACACAGAGGCACAGAGACTGGGGCTGCTTGCTTGTCTTGCCCCCTCAAACTTCAAACGTAGCTTAGGTGGTGCGTGCCGGGTGCCTCCGGCAGCCCTCCTCTGAAAATGCGAACGTCCGCAGATAGCTGGCAGCCAGAAAGAGCTAGCCTGGAAAGCTGTTGCTCAGCCTCATCTGCCCATGGCACTGCTCGCACAGAGGCACAGAGACTGGGGCTGCTTGCTTGTCTTGCCACCTCAAACTTCAAACGTAGCTTAGGTGGTGCGTGCCGGGCGCCTCCGGCAGCCCTGCTCTGAAAATGCAAACCTCTGCAGATAGCTGGCAGCCAGAAAGAGCTAGCCTGGAAAGCTGTTGCTCAGCCTCATCTGCCCATGGCACTGCTCGCACAGAGGCACAGAGACTGGGGCTGCTTGCTTGTCTTCCCCCCTCAAACTTCAAACGTAACTTAGGTGGTTCGTGCTGGGCGCCTCCAGCAGCCCTGCTCTGAAAATGCGAACGTCTGCAGATAGCTGGCAGCCAGAAAGAGCTAGCCCGGGAAGTTGTTGCTCAGCCTCATCTGCCCATGGCACTGCTCGCACAGAGGCACAGAGACTGGGGCTGCTTGCTTGTCTTGCCCCCTCAAACTTCAAACGTAGCTTAGGAGGTGCGTGCCGGGCGCCTCCGGCAGCCCTGCTCCCAAAATGCGAACGTCTGCAGATAGCTGGCAGCCAGAAAGAGCTAGCCTGGAAAGCTGTTGCTCAGCCTCATCTGCCCATGGCACTGCTCGCACAGAGGCACAGAGACTGGGGCTGCTTGCTTGTCTTGCCACCTCAAACTTCAAACGTGGCTTAGGTGGTGCGTGCCGGGCGCCTCCGGCAGCCCTGCTCCCAAAATGTGAACGTCTGCAGATAGCTGGCAGCCAGAAAGAGCTAGCCCGGAAAGCTGTTGCTCAGCCTCATCTGCCCATGGCACTGCTCGCACAGAGGCACAGAGACTGGGGCTGCGTGCTTGTCTTGCCCCCTCAAACTTCAAACGTAGCTTAGGTGGTCCTTTATGGGCGCCTGCGGCAGCCCTGCTCCCAAAATGTGAACGTCTGCAGATAGCTGGCAGGCAGAAAGAGCTAGCCCGGAAAGCTGTTGCTCAGCCTCATCTGCCCATGGCACTGCTCGCACAGAGGCACAGAGACTGGGGCTGCTTGCTTGTCTTGCCCCCTCAAACTTCAAACGTAGCTTAGGTGGTGCGTGCCGGGTGCCTCCGGCAGCCCTCCTCTGAAAATGCGAACGTCCGCAGATAGCTGGCAGCCAGAAAGAGCTAGCCCGGGAAGTTGTTGCTCAGCCTTATCTGGGCATAGCACTGCTCGCACAGAGGCACAGAGACTGGGGCTGCTTGCTTGTCTTGCCCCCTCAAACTTCAAACGTAGCTTAGGGGGTGCGTGCCGGGCGCCTCCGGCAGCCCTGCTCCCAAAATGCGAACGTCTGCAGATAGCTGGCAGGCAGAAAGAGCTAGCCTGGAAAGCTGTTGCTCAGCCTCATCTGCCCATGGCACTGCTCGCACAGAGGCACAGAGACTGGGGCTGCTTGCTTGTCTTGCCCCCTCAAACTTCAAACGTAGCTTAGGTGGTCCGTGCCGAGCGCCTCCGGCAGCCCTGCTCCAAAAATGCGAACGTCTGCAGATAGCTGGCAGCCAGAAAGAGCTAGCCTGGAAAGCTGTTGCTCAGCCTCATCTGCCCATGGCACTGCTCGCACAGAGGCACAGAGACTGGGGCTGCCCTCTTGTCTTGCCCCCTCAAACTTCAAACGTAGCTTAGGTGGTCCGTGCCGGGCGCCTCCGGCAGCCCTGCTCCAAAAATGCGAACGTCTGCAGATAGCTGGCAGCCAGAAAGAGCTAGCCTGGAAAGCTGTTGCTCAGCCTCATCTGCCCATGGCACTGCTCGCACAGAGGCACAGAGACTGGGGCTGCTTGCTTGTCTTGTCCCCTCAAACTTCAAACGTATCTCAGGTGGTCCGTGCCGGGCGCCTCCGGCAGCCCTGCTCCCAAAATGCGAACGTCTGCAGATAGCTGGCAGCCAGAAAGAGCTAGCCCGGGAAGTTGTTGCTCAGCCTCATCTGGGCATAGCACTGCTCGCACAGAGGCACAGAGACTGGGGCTGCTTGCTTGTCTTGCCACCTCAAACTTCAAACGTGGCTTAGGTGGTGCGTGCCGGGCGCCTCCGGCAGCCCTGCTCCCAAAATGCGAACGTCTGCAGATAGCTGGCAGCCAGAAAGAGCTAGCCCGGAAAGCTGTTGCTCAGCCTCATCTGCCCATGGCACTGCTCGCACAGAGGCACAGAGACTGGGGCTGCGTGCTTGTCTTGCCCCCTCAAACTTCAAACGTAGCTTAGGTGGTCCTTTATGGGCGCCTGCGGCAGCCCTGCTCCCAAAATGTGAACGTCTGCAGATAGCTGGCAGCCAGAAAGAGCTAGCCTGGAAAGCTGTTGCTCAGCCTCATCTGCCCATGGCACTGCTCGCACAGAGGCACAGAGACTGGGGCTGCTTGCTTGTCTTGCCACCTCAAACTTCAAACGTAGCTTAGGTGGTGCGTGCCGGGCGCCTCCGGCAGCCCTGCTCTGAAAATGCAAACCTCTGCAGATAGCTGGCAGGCAGAAAGAGCTAGCCTGGAAAGCTGTTGCTCAGCCTCATCTGCCCATGGCACTGCTCGCACAGAGGCACAGAGACTGGGGCTGCTTGCTTGTCTTCCCCCCTCAAACTTCAAACGTAACTTAGGTGGTTCGTGCTGGGCGCCTCCGGCAGCCCTGCTCTAAAAATGCGAACGTCTGCAGATAGCTGGCAGCCAGAAAGAGCTAGCCCGGGAAGTTGTTGCTCAGCCTCATCTGCCCATGGCACTGCTCGCACAGAGGCACAGAGACTGGGGCTGCTTGCTTGTCTTGACCCCTCAAACTTCCAAAGTAGCTTAGGTGGTCCGTGCCGGGCGCCTCCGGCAGCCCTGCTCCCAAAATGCAAACGTCTGCAGATAGCTGGCAGCCAGAAAGAGCTAGCCTGGAAAGCTGTTGCTCAGCCTCATCTGCCCGTGGCACTGCTCGCACAGAGGCACAGAGACTGGGGCTGCTTGCTTGTCTTGCCCCCTCAAACTTCAAACGTAGCTTAGGTGGTCCGTGCCGGGCGCCTCCGGCAGCCCTGCTCTGAAAATGCAAACCTCTGCAGATAGCTGGCAGGCAGAAAGAGCTAGCCTGGAAAGCTGTTGCTCAGCCTCATCTGCCCATGGCACTGCTCGCACAGAGGCACAGAGACTGGGGCTGCTTGCTTGTCTTCCCCCCTCAAACTTCAAACGTAGCTTAGGTGGTCGGTGCTGGGAGCCTCCGGCAGCCCTGCTCCCAAAATGCGAACGTCTGCAGATAGCTGGCAGCCAGCAAGAGCTAGCCCGGAAAGTTGTTGCTCAGCCTCATCTGCCCATGGCACTGCTCGCACAGAGGCACAGAGACTGGGGCTGCTTGCTTGTCTTGACCCCTCAAACTTCCAAAGTAGCTTAGGTGGTCCGTGCCGGAAGCCTCCGGCAGCCCTGCTCCAAAAATGTGAACGTCTGCAGATAGCTGGCAGCCAGAAAGAGCTAGCCTGGAAAGCTGTTGCTCAGCCTCATCTGCCCATGGCACTGCTCGCACAGAGGCACAGAGACTGGGGCTGCTTGCTTGTCTTGCACCCTCAAACTTCAAACGTATCTTAGGTGGTGCGTGCCGGGTGCCTCCGGCAGCCCTCCTCTGAAAATGCGAACGTCCACAGATAGCTGGCAGCCAGAAAGAGCTAGCCTGGAAAGCTGTTGCTCAGCCTCATCTGCCCATGGCACTGCTCGCACAGAGGCACAGAGACTGGGGCTGCTTGCTTGTCTTGCCCCCTCAAACTTCAAACGTAGCTTAGGTGGTCCGTGCCAGGCGTCTCCGGCAGCCCTGCTCCCAAAATGCGAACGTCTGCAGATAGCTGGCAGCCAGAAAGAGCTAGCCTGGAAAGCTGTTGCTCAGCCTCATCTGCCCATGGCACTGCTCGCACAGAGGCACAGAGACTGGGGCTGCTTGCTTGTCTTCCCCCCTCAAACTTCAAACGTAGCTTAGGTGGTCCGTGCTGGGCGCCTCCGGCAGCCCTGCTCCCAAAATGCGAACGTCTGCAGATACCTGACAGCCAGAAAGAGCTAGCCCGGGAAGTTGTTGCTCAGCCTCATCTGCCCATGGCACTGCTCGCACAGAGGCACAGAGACTGGGGCTGCTTGCTTGTCTTGCCACCTCAAACTTCAAACGTGGCTTAGGTGGTGCGTGCCGGGCGCCTCCGGCAGCCCTGCTCCCAAAATGCGAACGTCTGCAGATAGCTGGCAGCCAGAAAAAGCTAGCCCGGAAAGCTGTTGCTCAGCCTCGTCTGCCCATGGCACTGCTCGCACAGAGGCACAGAGACTGGGGCTGCGTGCTTGTCTTGCCCCCTCAAACTTCAAACGTAGCTTAGGTGGTCCTTTTTGGGCGCCTGCGGCAGCCCTGCTCCCAAAATGTGAACGTCTGCAGATAGCTGGCAGCCAGAAAGAGCTAGCCTGGAAAGCTGTTGCTCAGCCTCATCTGCCCATGGCACTGCTCACACAGAGGCACAGAGACTGGGGCTGCTTGCTTGTCTTGCCCCCTCAAACTTCAAACGTAGCTTAGGTGGTGCGTGCCGGGTGCCTCCGGCAGCCCTCCTCTGAAAATGCGAACGTCCGCAGATAGCTGGCAGCCAGAAAGAGCTAGCCTGGAAAGCTGTTGCTCAGCCTCATCTGCCCATGGCACTGCTCGCACAGAGGCACAGAGACTGGGGCTGCTTGCTTGTCTTGCCACCTCAAACTTCAAACGTAGCTTAGGTGGTGCGTGCCGGGCGCCTCCGGCAGCCCTGCTCTGAAAATGCAAACCTCTGCAGATAGCTGGCAGGCAGAAAGAGCTAGCCTGGAAAGCTGTTGCTCAGCCTCATCTGCCCATGGCACTGCTCGCACAGAGGCACAGAGACTGGGGCTGCTTGCTTGTCTTCCCCCCTCAAACTTCAAACGTAACTTAGGTGGTTCGTGCTGGGCGCCTCCAGCAGCCCTGCTCTGAAAATGCGAACGTCTGCAGATAGCTGGCAGCCAGAAAGAGCTAGCCCGGGAAGTTGTTGCTCAGCCTCATCTGCCCATGGCACTGCTCGCACAGAGGCACAGAGACTGGGGCTGCTTGCTTGTCTTGACCCCTCAAACTTCCAAAGTAGCTTAGGTGGTCCGTGCCGGGCGCCTCCGGCAGCCCTGCTCCCAAAATGCGAACGTCTGCAGATAGCTGGCAGCCAGAAAGAGCTAGCCTGGAAAGCTGTTGCTCAGCCTCATCTGCCCATGGCACTGCTCGCACAGAGGCACAGAGACTGGGGCTGCTTGCTTGTCTTCCCCCCTCAAACTTCAAACGTAGCTTAGGTGGTCCGTGCCGGGCGCCTCCGGCAGCCCTGCTCCCAAAATGCGAATGTCTGCAGACAGCTGGCAGCCAGAAAGAGCTAGCCTGGAAAGCTGTTGCTCAGCCTCATCTGCCCATGGCACTGCTCGCACAGAGGCACAGAGACTGGGGCTGCTTGCTTGTCTTGCCCCCTCAAACTTCAAACGTAGCTTAGGAGGTGCGTGCCGGGCGCCTCCGGCAGCCCTGCTCTGAAAATGCGAACGTCTGCAGATAGCTGGCAGCCAGAAAGAGCTAGCCTGGAAAGCTGTTGCTCAGCCTCATCTGCCCATGGCACTGCTCGCACAGAGGCACAGAGACTGGGGCTGCTTGCTTGTCTTGCCACCTCAAACTTCAAACGTGGCTTAGGTGGTGCGTGCCGGGCGCCTCCGGCAGCCCTGCTCCCAAAATGTGAACGTCTGCAGATAGCTGGCAGCCAGAAAGAGCTAGCCCGGAAAGCTGTTGCTCAGCCTCATCTGCCCATGGCACTGCTCGCACAGAGGCACAGAGACTGGGGCTGCGTGCTTGTCTTGCCCCCTCAAACTTCAAACGTAGCTTAGGTGGTCCTTTATGGGCGCCTGCGGCAGCCCTGCTCCCAAAATGTGAACGTCTGCAGATAGCTGGCAGGCAGAAAGAGCTAGCCCGGAAAGCTGTTGCTCAGCCTCATCTGCCCATGGCACTGCTCGCACAGAGGCACAGAGACTGGGGCTGCTTGCTTGTCTTGCCCCCTCAAACTTCAAACGTAGCTTAGGTGGTGCGTGCCGGGTGCCTCCGGCAGCCCTCCTCTGAAAATGCGAACGTCCGCAGATAGCTGGCAGCCAGAAAGAGCTAGCCCGGGAAGTTGTTGCTCAGCCTTATCTGGGCATAGCACTGCTCGCACAGAGGCACAGAGACTGGGGCTGCTTGCTTGTCTTGCCCCCTCAAACTTCAAACGTAGCTTAGGGGGTGCGTGCCGGGCGCCTCCGGCAGCCCTGCTCCCAAAATGCGAACGTCTGCAGATAGCTGGCAGGCAGAAAGAGCTAGCCTGGAAAGCTGTTGCTCAGCCTCATCTGCCCATGGCACTGCTCGCACAGAGGCACAGAGACTGGGGCTGCTTGCTTGTCTTGCCCCCTCAAACTTCAAACGTAGCTTAGGTGGTCCGTGCCGAGCGCCTCCGGCAGCCCTGCTCCAAAAATGCGAACGTCTGCAGATAGCTGGCAGCCAGAAAGAGCTAGCCTGGAAAGCTGTTGCTCAGCCTCATCTGCCCATGGCACTGCTCGCACAGAGGCACAGAGACTGGGGCTGCCCTCTTGTCTTGCCCCCTCAAACTTCAAACGTAGCTTAGGTGGTCCGTGCCGGGCGCCTCCGGCAGCCCTGCTCCAAAAATGCGAACGTCTGCAGATAGCTGGCAGCCAGAAAGAGCTAGCCTGGAAAGCTGTTGCTCAGCCTCATCTGCCCATGGCACTGCTCGCACAGAGGCACAGAGACTGGGGCTGCTTGCTTGTCTTGTCCCCTCAAACTTCAAACGTATCTCAGGTGGTCCGTGCCGGGCGCCTCCGGCAGCCCTGCTCCCAAAATGCGAACGTCTGCAGATAGCTGGCAGCCAGAAAGAGCTAGCCCGGGAAGTTGTTGCTCAGCCTCATCTGGGCATAGCACTGCTCGCACAGAGGCACAGAGACTGGGGCTGCTTGCTTGTCTTGCCACCTCAAACTTCAAACGTGGCTTAGGTGGTGCGTGCCGGGCGCCTCCGGCAGCCCTGCTCCCAAAATGCGAACGTCTGCAGATAGCTGGCAGCCAGAAAGAGCTAGCCCGGAAAGCTGTTGCTCAGCCTCATCTGCCCATGGCACTGCTCGCACAGAGGCACAGAGACTGGGGCTGCGTGCTTGTCTTGCCCCCTCAAACTTCAAACGTAGCTTAGGTGGTCCTTTATGGGCGCCTGCGGCAGCCCTGCTCCCAAAATGTGAACGTCTGCAGATAGCTGGCAGCCAGAAAGAGCTAGCCTGGAAAGCTGTTGCTCAGCCTCATCTGCCCATGGCACTGCTCGCACAGAGGCACAGAGACTGGGGCTGCTTGCTTGTCTTGCCACCTCAAACTTCAAACGTAGCTTAGGTGGTGCGTGCCGGGCGCCTCCGGCAGCCCTGCTCTGAAAATGCAAACCTCTGCAGATAGCTGGCAGGCAGAAAGAGCTAGCCTGGAAAGCTGTTGCTCAGCCTCATCTGCCCATGGCACTGCTCGCACAGAGGCACAGAGACTGGGGCTGCTTGCTTGTCTTCCCCCCTCAAACTTCAAACGTAACTTAGGTGGTTCGTGCTGGGCGCCTCCGGCAGCCCTGCTCTAAAAATGCGAACGTCTGCAGATAGCTGGCAGCCAGAAAGAGCTAGCCCGGGAAGTTGTTGCTCAGCCTCATCTGCCCATGGCACTGCTCGCACAGAGGCACAGAGACTGGGGCTGCTTGCTTGTCTTGACCCCTCAAACTTCCAAAGTAGCTTAGGTGGTCCGTGCCGGGCGCCTCCGGCAGCCCTGCTCCCAAAATGCAAACGTCTGCAGATAGCTGGCAGCCAGAAAGAGCTAGCCTGGAAAGCTGTTGCTCAGCCTCATCTGCCCGTGGCACTGCTCGCACAGAGGCACAGAGACTGGGGCTGCTTGCTTGTCTTGCCCCCTCAAACTTCAAACGTAGCTTAGGTGGTCCGTGCCGGGCGCCTCCGGCAGCCCTGCTCTGAAAATGCAAACCTCTGCAGATAGCTGGCAGGCAGAAAGAGCTAGCCTGGAAAGCTGTTGCTCAGCCTCATCTGCCCATGGCACTGCTCGCACAGAGGCACAGAGACTGGGGCTGCTTGCTTGTCTTCCCCCCTCAAACTTCAAACGTAGCTTAGGTGGTCGGTGCTGGGAGCCTCCGGCAGCCCTGCTCCCAAAATGCGAACGTCTGCAGATACCTGGCAGCCAGCAAGAGCTAGCCCGGAAAGTTGTTGCTCAGCCTCATCTGCCCATGGCACTGCTCGCACAGAGGCACAGAGACTGGGGCTGCTTGCTTGTCTTGACCCCTCAAACTTCCAAAGTAGCTTAGGTGGTCCGTGCCGGAAGCCTCCGGCAGCCCTGCTCCAAAAATGTGAACGTCTGCAGATAGCTGGCAGCCAGAAAGAGCTAGCCTGGAAAGCTGTTGCTCAGCCTCATCTGCCCATGGCACTGCTCGCACAGAGGCACAGAGACTGGGGCTGCTTGCTTGTCTTGCACCCTCAAACTTCAAACGTATCTTAGGTGGTGCGTGCCGGGTGCCTCCGGCAGCCCTCCTCTGAAAATGCGAACGTCCACAGATAGCTGGCAGCCAGAAAGAGCTAGCCTGGAAAGCTGTTGCTCAGCCTCATCTGCCCATGGCACTGCTCGCACAGAGGCACAGAGACTGGGGCTGCTTGCTTGTCTTGCCCCCTCAAACTTCAAACGTAGCTTAGGTGGTCCGTGCCAGGCGTCTCCGGCAGCCCTGCTCCCAAAATGCGAACGTCTGCAGATAGCTGGCAGCCAGAAAGAGCTAGCCTGGAAAGCTGTTGCTCAGCCTCATCTGCCCATGGCACTGCTCGCACAGAGGCACAGAGACTGGGGCTGCTTGCTTGTCTTCCCCCCTCAAACTTCAAACGTAGCTTAGGTGGTCCGTGCTGGGCGCCTCCGGCAGCCCTGCTCCCAAAATGCGAACGTCTGCAGATACCTGACAGCCAGAAAGAGCTAGCCCGGGAAGTTGTTGCTCAGCCTCATGTGCCCATGGCACTGCTCGCACAGAGGCACAGAGACTGGGGCTGCTTGCTTGTCTTGCCACCTCAAACTTCAAACGTAGCTTAGGTGGTCCGTGCCGGGCGCCTCCGGCAGCCCTGCTCTGAAAATGCGAACGTCTGTAGATAGCTGGCAGCCAGAAAGAGCTAGCCTGGAAAGCTGTTGCTCAGCCTCATCTGCCCATGGCACTGCTCGCACAGAGGCACAGAGACTGGGGCTGCTTGCTTGTCTTGCCCCCTCAAACTTCAAACGTAGCTTAGGTGGTCCGTGCCGAGCGCCTCCGGCAGCCCTACTCCAAAAATGCGAACGTCTGCAGATAGCTGGCAGCCAGAAAGAGCTAGCCTGGAAAGCTGTTGCTCAGCCTCATCTGCCCATGGCACTGCTCGCACAGAGGCACAGAGACTGGGGCTGCTTGCTTGTCTTGCCCCCTCAAACTTCAATCGTAGCTTAGGTGGTCCGTGCCGGGCGCCTCCGGCAGCCCTGCTCCAAAAATGCGAACGTCTGCAGATAGCTGGCAGCCAGAAAGAGCTAGCCTGGAAAGCTGTTGCTCAGCCTCATCTGCCCATGGCACTGCTCGCACAGAGGCACAGAGACTGGGGCTGCTTGCTTGTCTTGTCCCCTCAAACTTCAAACGTATCTCAGGTGGTCCGTGCCGGGCGCCTCCGGCAGCCCTGCTCCCAAAATGCGAACGTCTGCAGATAGCTGGCAGCCAGAAAGAGCTAGCCTGGAAAGCTGTTGCTCAGCCTCATCTGCCCATGGCACTGCTCACACAGAGGCACAGAGACTGGGGCTGCTTGCTTGTCTTGCCACCTCAAACTTCAAACGTAGCTTAGGGGGTCCGTGCCGGGCGCCTCCGGCAGCCCTGCTCTGAAAATGCAAACGTCTGCAGATAGCTGGCAGCCAGAAAGAGCTAGCCTGGAAAGCTGTTGCTCAGCCTCATCTGCCCATGGCACTGCTCGCACAGAGGCACAGAGACTGGGGCTGCTTGCTTGTCTTGCCACCTCAAACTTCAAACGTGGCTTAGGTGGTGCGTGCCGGGCGCCTCCGGCAGCCCTGCTCCCAAAATGTGAACGTCTGCAGATAGCTGGCAGCCAGAAAGAGCTAGCCCGGAAAGCTGTTGCTCAGCCTCATCTGCCCATGGCACTGCTCGCACAGAGGCACAGAGACTGGGGCTGCGTGCTTGTCTTGCCCCCTCAAACTTCAAACGTAGCTTAGGTGGTCCTTTATGGGCGCCTGCGGCAGCCCTGCTCCCAAAATGTGAACGTCTGCAGATAGCTGGCAGGCAGAAAGAGCTAGCCCGGAAAGCTGTTGCTCAGCCTCATCTGCCCATGGCACTGCTCGCACAGAGGCACAGAGACTGGGGCTGCGTGCTTGTCTTGCCCCCTCAAACTTCAAACGTAGCTTAGGTGGTCCTTTATGGGCGCCTGCGGCAGCCCTGCTCCCAAAAAGTGAACGTCTGCAGATAGCTGGCAGCCAGAAAGAGCTAGCCTGGAAAGCTGTTGCTCAGCCTCATCTGCCCATGGCACTGCTCACACAGAGGCACAGAGACTGGGGCTGCTTGCTTGTCTTGCCCCCTCAAACTTCAAACGTAGCTTAGGTGGTGCGTGCCGGGTGCCTCCGGCAGCCCTCCTCTGAAAATGCGAACGTCCGCAGATAGCTGGCAGCCAGAAAGAGCTAGCCTGGAAAGCTGTTGCTCAGCCTCATCTGCCCATGGCACTGCTCGCACAGAGGCACAGAGACTGGGGCTGCTTGCTTGTCTTGCCACCTCAAACTTCAAACGTAGCTTAGGTGGTGCGTGCCGGGCGCCTCCGGCAGCCCTGCTCTGAAAATGCAAACCTCTGCAGATAGCTGGCAGGCAGAAAGAGCTAGCCTGGAAAGCTGTTGCTCAGCCTCATCTGCCCATGGCACTGCTCGCACAGAGGCACAGAGACTGGGGCTGCTTGCTTGTCTTCCCCCCTCAAACTTCAAACGTAGCTTAGGTGGTTCGTGCTGGGCGCCTCCAGCAGCCCTGCTCTGAAAATGCGAACGTCTGCAGATAGCTGGCAGCCAGAAAGAGCTAGCCCGGGAAGTTGTTGCTCAGCCTCATCTGCCCATGGCACTGCTCGCACAGAGGCACAGAGACTGGGGCTGCTTGCTTGTCTTGACCCCTCAAACTTCCAAAGTAGCTTAGGTGGTCCGTGCCGGGCGCCTCCGGCAGCCCTGCTCTGAAAATGCAAACGTCTGCAGATAGCTGGCAGCCAGAAAGAGCTAGCCTGGAAAGCTGTTGCTCAGCCTCATCTGCCCATGGCACTGCTCACACAGAGGCACAGAGACTGGGGCTGCTTGCTTGTCTTGCCCCCTCAAACTTCAAACGTAGCTTAGGTGGTGTGTGCCGGGTGCCTCCATCAGCCCTCCTCTGAAAATGTGAACGTCTGCAGATAGCTGGCAGCCAGAAAGAGCTAGCCTGGAAAGCTGTTGCTCAGCCTCATCTGCCCATGGCACTGCTCGCACAGAGGCACAGAGACTGGGGCTGCTTGCTTGTCTTGTCCCCTCAAACTTCAAACGTATCTTAGGTGGTCCGTGCCGGGCGCCTCCGGCAGCCCTGCTCCCAAAATGCGAACGTCTGCAGATAGCTGGCAGCCAGAAAGAGCTAGCCCGGGAAGTTGTTGCTCAGCCTCATCTGCCCATGGCACTGCTCGCACAGAGGCACAGAGACTGGGGCTGCTTGCTTGTCTTGCCACCTCAAACTTCAGACATAGCTTAGGGGGTCCGTGCCGGGCGCCTCCGGCAGCCCTGCTCTGAAAATGCAAACGTCTGCAGATAGCTGGCAGCCAGAAAGAGCTAGCCTGGAAAGCTGTTGCTCAGCCTCATGTGCCCATGGCACTGCTCGCACAGAGGCACAGAGACTGGGGCTGCTTGCTTGTCTTCCCCCCTCAAACTTCAAACGTAGCTTAGGTGGTCCGTGCTGGGCGACTCCGGCAGCCCTGCTGCCAAAATGCGAACGTCTGCAGATAGCTGGCAGCCAGAAAGAGCTAGCCCGGGAAGTTGTTGCTCAGCCTCATCTGCCCATGGCACTGCTCGCACAGAGGCACAGAGACTGGGGCTGCTTGCTTGTCTTGCCACCTCAAACTTCAAACGTAGCTTAGGTGGTGCGTGCCGGGCGCCTCCGGCAGCCCTGCTCTGAAAATGCGAACGTCTGCAGATAGCTGGCAGCCAGAAAGAGCTAGCCTGGAAAGCTGTTGCTCAGCCTCATCTGCCCATGGCACTGCTCGCACAGAGGCACAGAGACTGGGGCTGCTTGCTTGTCTTGCCCCCTCAAACTTCAAACGTAGCTTAGGTGGTCTGTGCCGGGCGCCTCCGGCAGCCCTGCTGTGAAAATGCAAACATCTGCAGATAGCTGGCAGCCAGAAAGAGCTAGCCTGGAAAGCTGTTGCTCAGCCTCATCTGCCCATGGCACTGCTCGCACAGAGGCACAGAGACTGGGGCTGCTTGCTTGTCTTGCCCCCTCAAACTTCAAACGTAGCTTAGGTGGTCCGTGCCGAGCGCCTCCGGCAGCCCTACTCCAAAAATGCGAACGTCTGCAGATAGCTGGCAGCCAGAAAGAGCTAGCCTGGAAAGCTGTTGCTCAGCCTCATCTGCCCATGGCACTGCTCGCACAGAGGCACAGAGACTGGGGCTGCTTGCTTGTCTTGCCCCCTCAAACTTCAATCGTAGCTTAGGTGGTCCGTGCCGGGCGCCTCCGGCAGCCCTGCTCCAAAAATGCGAACGTCTGCAGATAGCTGGCAGCCAGAAAGAGCTAGCCTGGAAAGCTGTTGCTCAGCCTCATCTGCCCATGGCACTGCTCGCACAGAGGCACAGAGACTGGGGCTGCTTGCTTGTCTTGTCCCCTCAAACTTCAAACGTATCTCAGGTGGTCCGTGCCGGGCGCCTCCGGCAGCCCTGCTCCCAAAATGCGAACGTCTGCAGATAGCTGGCAGCCAGAAAGAGCTAGCCTGGAAAGCTGTTGCTCAGCCTCATCTGCCCATGGCACTGCTCACACAGAGGCACAGAGACTGGGGCTGCTTGCTTGTCTTGCCACCTCAAACTTCAAACGTAGCTTAGGGGGTCCGTGCCGGGCGCCTCCGGCAGCCCTGCTCTGAAAATGCAAACGTCTGCAGATAGCTGGCAGCCAGAAAGAGCTAGCCTGGAAAGCTGTTGCTCAGCCTCATCTGCCCATGGCACTGCTCGCACAGAGGCACAGAGACTGGGGCTGCTTGCTTGTCTTGCCACCTCAAACTTCAAACGTGGCTTAGGTGGTGCGTGCCGGGCGCCTCCGGCAGCCCTGCTCCCAAAATGTGAACGTCTGCAGATAGCTGGCAGCCAGAAAGAGCTAGCCCGGAAAGCTGTTGCTCAGCCTCATCTGCCCATGGCACTGCTCGCACAGAGGCACAGAGACTGGGGCTGCGTGCTTGTCTTGCCCCCTCAAACTTCAAACGTAGCTTAGGTGGTCCTTTATGGGCGCCTGCGGCAGCCCTGCTCCCAAAATGTGAACGTCTGCAGATAGCTGGCAGGCAGAAAGAGCTAGCCCGGAAAGCTGTTGCTCAGC
Source organism: Opisthocomus hoazin (assembly GCF_030867145.1). Lineage (NCBI taxonomy): Eukaryota > Metazoa > Chordata > Aves > Opisthocomiformes > Opisthocomidae > Opisthocomus > Opisthocomus hoazin. The sequence continues at coordinate 196,568 of NW_027448992.1, forward strand.
CTCATCTGCCCATGGCACTGCTCGCACAGAGGCACAGAGACTGGGGCTGCGTGCTTGTCTTGCCCCCTCAAACTTCAAACGTAGCTTAGGTGGTCCTTTATGGGCGCCTGCGGCAGCCCTGCTCCCAAAAAGTGAACGTCTGCAGATAGCTGGCAGCCAGAAAGAGCTAGCCTGGAAAGCTGTTGCTCAGCCTCATCTGCCCATGGCACTGCTCACACAGAGGCACAGAGACTGGGGCTGCTTGCTTGTCTTGCCCCCTCAAACTTCAAACGTAGCTTAGGTGGTGCGTGCCGGGTGCCTCCGGCAGCCCTCCTCTGAAAATGCGAACGTCCGCAGATAGCTGGCAGCCAGAAAGAGCTAGCCTGGAAAGCTGTTGCTCAGCCTCATCTGCCCATGGCACTGCTCGCACAGAGGCACAGAGACTGGGGCTGCTTGCTTGTCTTGCCACCTCAAACTTCAAACGTAGCTTAGGTGGTGCGTGCCGGGCGCCTCCGGCAGCCCTGCTCTGAAAATGCAAACCTCTGCAGATAGCTGGCAGGCAGAAAGAGCTAGCCTGGAAAGCTGTTGCTCAGCCTCATCTGCCCATGGCACTGCTCGCACAGAGGCACAGAGACTGGGGCTGCTTGCTTGTCTTCCCCCCTCAAACTTCAAACGTAGCTTAGGTGGTTCGTGCTGGGCGCCTCCAGCAGCCCTGCTCTGAAAATGCGAACGTCTGCAGATAGCTGGCAGCCAGAAAGAGCTAGCCCGGGAAGTTGTTGCTCAGCCTCATCTGCCCATGGCACTGCTCGCACAGAGGCACAGAGACTGGGGCTGCTTGCTTGTCTTGACCCCTCAAACTTCCAAAGTAGCTTAGGTGGTCCGTGCCGGGCGCCTCCGGCAGCCCTGCTCTGAAAATGCAAACGTCTGCAGATAGCTGGCAGCCAGAAAGAGCTAGCCTGGAAAGCTGTTGCTCAGCCTCATCTGCCCATGGCACTGCTCACACAGAGGCACAGAGACTGGGGCTGCTTGCTTGTCTTGCCCCCTCAAACTTCAAACGTAGCTTAGGTGGTGTGTGCCGGGTGCCTCCATCAGCCCTCCTCTGAAAATGTGAACGTCTGCAGATAGCTGGCAGCCAGAAAGAGCTAGCCTGGAAAGCTGTTGCTCAGCCTCATCTGCCCATGGCACTGCTCGCACAGAGGCACAGAGACTGGGGCTGCTTGCTTGTCTTGTCCCCTCAAACTTCAAACGTATCTTAGGTGGTCCGTGCCGGGCGCCTCCGGCAGCCCTGCTCCCAAAATGCGAACGTCTGCAGATAGCTGGCAGCCAGAAAGAGCTAGCCCGGGAAGTTGTTGCTCAGCCTCATCTGCCCATGGCACTGCTCGCACAGAGGCACAGAGACTGGGGCTGCTTGCTTGTCTTGCCACCTCAAACTTCAGACATAGCTTAGGGGGTCCGTGCCGGGCGCCTCCGGCAGCCCTGCTCTGAAAATGCAAACGTCTGCAGATAGCTGGCAGCCAGAAAGAGCTAGCCTGGAAAGCTGTTGCTCAGCCTCATGTGCCCATGGCACTGCTCGCACAGAGGCACAGAGACTGGGGCTGCTTGCTTGTCTTCCCCCCTCAAACTTCAAACGTAGCTTAGGTGGTCCGTGCTGGGCGACTCCGGCAGCCCTGCTGCCAAAATGCGAACGTCTGCAGATAGCTGGCAGCCAGAAAGAGCTAGCCCGGGAAGTTGTTGCTCAGCCTCATCTGCCCATGGCACTGCTCGCACAGAGGCACAGAGACTGGGGCTGCTTGCTTGTCTTGCCACCTCAAACTTCAAACGTAGCTTAGGTGGTGCGTGCCGGGCGCCTCCGGCAGCCCTGCTCTGAAAATGCGAACGTCTGCAGATAGCTGGCAGCCAGAAAGAGCTAGCCTGGAAAGCTGTTGCTCAGCCTCATCTGCCCATGGCACTGCTCGCACAGAGGCACAGAGACTGGGGCTGCTTGCTTGTCTTGCCCCCTCAAACTTCAAACGTAGCTTAGGTGGTCTGTGCCGGGCGCCTCCGGCAGCCCTGCTGTGAAAATGCAAACATCTGCAGATAGCTGGCAGCCAGAAAGAGCTAGCCTGGAAAGCTGTTGCTCAGCCTCATCTGCCCATGGCACTGCTCGCACAGAGGCACAGAGACTCGGTCTGCTTGCTTGTCTTGCCCCCTCAAACTTCAAACGTATCTTAGGTGGTCCGTGCTGGGCGCCTCCGGCAGCCCTGCTCTGAAAATGTGAACGTCTGCAGATAGCTGGCAGCCAGAAAGAGCTAGCCTGGAAAGCTGTTGCTCAGCCTCATCTGCCCATGGCACTGCTCGCACAGAGGCACAGAGACTGGGGCTGCTTGCTTGTCTTGCCACCTCAAACTTCAAACGTAGCTTAGGTGGTCCGTGCCGAGCGCCTCCGGCAGCCCTGCTCCAAAAATGCGAACGTCTGCAGATAGCTGGCAGCCAGAAAGAGCTAGCCTGGAAAGCTGTTGCTCAGCCTCATCTGCCCATGGCACTGCTCGCACAGAGGCACAGAGACTGGGGCTGCCCTCTTGTCTTGCCACCTCAAACTTCAAACGTATCTTAGGTGGTGTGTGCTGGGCGCCTCCGGCAGCCCTGCTCTGAAAATGCAAACATCTGCAGATAGCTGGCAGCCAGAAAGAGCTAGCCTGGAAAGCTGTTGCTCAGCCTCATCTGCCCATGGCACTGCTCGCACAGAGGCACAGAGACTGGGGCTGCTTGCTTGTCTTGCCCCCTCAAACTTCAAACGTAGCTTAGGTGGTCCGTGCCGGGCGCCTCCGGCAGCCCTGCTCCAAAAATGCGAACGTCTGCAGATAGCTGGCAGCCAGAAAGAGCTAGCCTGGAAAGCTGTTGCTCAGCCTCATCTGCCCATGGCACTGCTCGCACAGAGGCACAGAGACTGGGGCTGCTTGCTTGTCTTGTCCCCTCAAACTTCAAACGTATCTTAGGTGGTCCGTGCCGGGCGCCTCCGGCAGCCCTGCTCCCAAAATGCGAACGTCTGCAGATAGCTGGCAGCCAGAAAGAGCTAGCCCGGGAAGTTGTTGCTCAGCCTCATCTGCCCATGGCACTGCTCGCACAGAGGCACAGAGACTGGGGCTGCTTGCTTGTCTTGCCACCTCAAACTTCAGACATAACTTAGGGGGTCCGTGCCGGGCGCCTCCGGCAGCCCTGCTCTGAAAATGCAAACGTCTGCAGATAGCTGGCAGCCAGAAAGAGCTAGCCTGGAAAGCTGTTGCTCAGCCTCATGTGCCCATGGCACTGCTCGCACAGAGGCACAGAGACTGGGGCTGCTTGCTTGTCTTCCCCCCTCAAACTTCAAACGTAGCTTAGGTGGTCCGTGCTGGGCGACTCCGGCAGCCCTGCTCCCAAAATGCGAACGTCTGCAGATAGCTGGCAGCCAGAAAGAGCTAGCCCGGGAAGTTGTTGCTCAGCCTCATCTGCCCATGGCACTGCTCGCACAGAGGCACAGAGACTGGGGCTGCTTGCTTGTCTTGCCACCTCAAACTTCAAACGTATCTTAGGTCTTCCATGCTGGGCGCCTCCGGCAGCCCTGCTCTGAAAATGCGAACGTCTGCAGATAGCTGGCAGCCAGAAAGAGCTAGCCTGGAAAGCTGTTGCTCAGCCTCATCTGCCCATGGCACTGCTCGCACAGAGGCACAGAGACTGGGGCTGCTTGCTTGTCTTGCCCCCTCAAACTTCAAACGTAGCTTAGGTGGTCTGTGCCGGGCGCCTCCGGCAGCCCTGCTGTGAAAATGCAAACATCTGCAGATAGCTGGCAGCCAGAAAGAGCTAGCCTGGAAAGCTGTTGCTCAGCCTCATCTGCCCATGGCACTGCTCGCACAGAGGCACAGAGACTCGGTCTGCTTGCTTGTCTTGCCCCCTCAAACTTCAAACGTAGCTTAGGTGGTCCGTGCCGGGCGCCTCCGGCAGCCCTGCTCTGAAAATGCGAACGTCTGCAGATAGCTGGCAGCCAGAAAGAGCTAGCCTGGAAAGCTGTTGCTCAGCCTCATCTGCCCATGGCACTGCTCGCACAGAGGCACAGAGACTGGGGCTGCTTGCTTGTCTTGCCACCTCAAACTTCAAACGTAGCTTAGGTGGTCCGTGCCGAGCGCCTCCGGCAGCCCTGCTCCAAAAATGCGAAAGTCTGCAGATAGCTGGCAGCCAGAAAGAGCTAGCCTGGAAAGCTGTTGCTCAGCCTCATCTGCCCATGGCACTGCTCGCACAGAGGCACAGACACTGGGGCTGCCCTCTTGTCTTGCCACCTCAAACTTCAAACGTATCTTAGGTGGTGTGTGCCGGGCGCCTCCGGCAGCCCTGCTCTGAAAATGCAAACGTCTGCAGATAGCTGGCAGCCAGAAAGAGCTAGCCTGGAAAGCTGTTGCTCAGCCTCATCTGCCCATGGCACTGCTCGCACAGAGGCACAGAGACTGGGGCTGCTTGCTTGTCTTGCCCCCTCAAACTTCAAACGTAGCTTAGGTGGTCCGTGCCGTGCGCCTCCGGCAGCCCTGCTCCAAAAATGCGAACGTCTGCAGATAGCTGGCAGCCAGAAAGAGCTAGCCTGGAAAGCTGTTGCTCAGCCTCATCTGCCCATGGCACTGCTCGCACAGAGGCACAGAGACTGGGGCTGCTTGCTTGTCTTGCCCCCTCAAACTTCAAACGTAGCTTAGGTGGTCCGTGCCGGAAGCCTCCGGCAGCCCTGCTCTGAAAATGCGAACGTCTGCAGATAGCTGGCAGCCAGAAAGAGCTAGCCTGGAAAGCTGTTGCTCAGCCTCATCTGCCCATGGCACTGCTCGCACAGAGGCACAGAGACTGGGGCTGCTTGCTTGTCTTGACCCCTCAAACTTCAAACGTAGCTTACGTGGTCCTTTCCGGGCGCCTCCGGCAGCCCTGCTCTGAAAATGCGAACGTCTGCAGATAGCTGGCAGCCAGAAAGAGCTAGCCTGGAAAGCTGTTGCTCAGCCTTATCTGCCCATGGCACTGCTCGCACAGAGGCACAGAGACTGGGGCTGCTTGCTTGTCTTGCCCCCTCAAACTTCAAACGTAGCTTAGGTGGTGCGTGCCGGGCGCCTCCGGCAGCCCTGCTCCCAAAATGCGAACGTCTGCAGATAGCTGGCAGCCAGAAAGAGCTAGCCCGGAAAGCTGTTGCTCAGCCTCATCTGCCCATGGCACTGCTCGCACAGAGGCACAGAGACTGGGGCTGCGTGCTTGTCTTGCCCCCTCAAACTTCAAACGTAGCTTAGGTGGTCCTTTATGGGCGCCTGCGGCAGCCCTGCTCCCAAAATGTGAACGTCTGCAGATAGCTGGCAGCCAGAAAGAGCTAGCCTGGAAAGCTGTTGCTCAGCCTTATCTGCCCATGGCACTGCTCACACAGAGGCACAGAGACTGGGGCTGCTTGCTTGTCTTGCCCCCTCAAACTTCAAACGTAGCTTAGGTGGTGCGTGCCGGGTGCCTCCGGCAGCCCTCCTCTGAAAATGCGAACGTCCGCAGATAGCTGGCAGCCAGAAAGAGATAGCCTGGAAAGCTGTTGCTCAGCCTCATCTGCCCATGGCACTGCTCGCACAGAGGCACAGAGACTGGGGCTGCTTGCTTGTCTTGCCACCTCAAACTTCAAACGTAGCTTAGGTGGTGCGTGCCGGGCGCCTCCGGCAGCCCTGCTCTGAAAATGCAAACCTCTGCAGATAGCTGGCAGGCAGAAAGAGCTAGCCTGGAAAGCTGTTGCTCAGCCTCATCTGCCCATGGCACTGCTCGCACAGAGGCACAGAGACTGGGGCTGCTTGCTTGTCTTCCCCCCTCAAACTTCAAACGTAACTTAGGTGGTTCGTGCTGGGCGCCTCCAGCAGCCCTGCTCTGAAAATGCGAACGTCTGCAGATAGCTGGCAGCCAGAAAGAGCTAGCCCGGGAAGTTGTTGCTCAGCCTCATCTGCCCATGGCACTGCTCGCACAGAGGCACAGAGACTGGGGCTGCTTGCTTGTCTTGACCCCTCAAACTTCCAAAGTAGCTTAGGTGGTCCGTGCCGGCCGCCTCCGGCAGCCCTGCTCTGAAAATGCAAACGTCTGCAGATAGCTGGCAGCCAGAAAGAGCTAGCCTGGAAAGCTGTTGCTCAGCCTCATCTGCCCATGGCACTGCTCACACAGAGGCACAGAGACTGGGGCTGCTTGCTTGTCTTGCCCCCTCAAACTTCAAACGTAGCTTAGGTGGTGTGTGCCGGGTGCCTCCATCAGCCCTCCTCTGAAAATGTGAACGTCTGCAGATAGCTGGCAGCCAGAAAGAGCTAGCCTGGAAAGCTGTTGCTCAGCCTCATCTGCCCATGGCACTGCTCGCACAGAGGCACAGAGACTGGGGCTGCTTGCTTGTCTTGTCCCCTCAAACTTCAAACGTATCTTAGGTGGTCCGTGCCGGGCGCCTCCGGCAGCCCTGCTCCCAAAATGCGAACGTCTGCAGATAGCTGGCAGCCAGAAAGAGCTAGCCCGGGAAGTTGTTGCTCAGCCTCATCTGCCCATGGCACTGCTCGCACAGAGGCACAGAGACTGGGGCTGCTTCCTTGTCTTGCCACCTCAAACTTCAGACATAGCTTAGGGGGTCCGTGCCGGGCGCCTCCGGCAGCCCTGCTCTGAAAATGCAAACGTCTGCAGATAGCTGGCAGCCAGAAAGAGCTAGCCTGGAAAGCTGTTGCTCAGCCTCATGTGCCCATGGCACTGCTCGCACAGAGGCACAGAGACTGGGGCTGCTTGCTTGTCTTCCCCCCTCAAACTTCAAACGTAGCTTAGGTGGTCCGTGCTGGGCGACTCCGGCAGCCCTGCTGCCAAAATGCGAACGTCTGCAGATAGCTGGCAGCCAGAAAGAGCTAGCCCGGGAAGTTGTTGCTCAGCCTCATCTGCCCATGGCACTGCTCGCACAGAGGCACAGAGACTGGGGCTGCTTGCTTGTCTTGCCACCTCAAACTTCAAACGTAGCTTAGGTGGTGCGTGCCGGGCGCCTCCGGCAGCCCTGCTCTGAAAATGCGAACGTCTGCAGATAGCTGGCAGCCAGAAAGAGCTAGCCTGGAAAGCTGTTGCTCAGCCTCATCTGCCCATGGCACTGCTCGCACAGAGGCACAGAGACTGGGGCTGCTTGCTTGTCTTGCCCCCTCAAACTTCAAACGTAGCTTAGGTGGTCTGTGCCGGGCGCCTCCGGCAGCCCTGCTGTGAAAATGCAAACATCTGCAGATAGCTGGCAGCCAGAAAGAGCTAGCCTGGAAAGCTGTTGCTCAGCCTCATCTGCCCATGGCACTGCTCGCACAGAGGCACAGAGACTGGGGCTGCTTGCTTGTCTTGCCCCCTCAAACTTCAAACGTAGCTTAGGTGGTCCGTGCTGGGCGCCTCCGGGAGCCCTTCTCTGAAAATGCGAACGTCTGCAGATAGCTGGCAGCCAGAAAGAGCTAGCCTGGAAAGCTGTTGCTCAGCCTCATCTGCCCATGGCACTGCTCGCACAGAGGCACAGAGACTGGGGCTGCTTGCTTGTCTTGCCACCTCAAACTTCAAACGTAGCTTAGGTGGTCCGTGCCGAGCGCCTCCGGCAGCCCTGCTCCAAAAATGCGAACGTCTGCAGATAGCTGGCAGCCAGAAAGAGCTAGCCTGGAAAGCTGTTGCTCAGCCTCATCTGCCCATGGCACTGCTCGCACAGAGGCACAGAGACTGGGGCTGCCCTCTTGTCTTGCCACCTCAAACTTCAAACGTATCTTAGGTGGTGTGTGCCGGGCGCCTCCGGCAGCCCTGCTCTGAAAATGCAAACATCTGCAGATAGCTGGCAGCCAGAAAGAGCTAGCCTGGAAAGCTGTTGCTCAGCCTCATCTGCCCATGGCACTGCTCGCACAGAGGCACAGAGACTGGGGCTGCTTGCTTGTCTTGCCCCCTCAAACTTCAAACGTAGCTTAGGTGGTCCGTGCCGGGCGCCTCCGGCAGCCCTGCTCCAAAAATGCGAACGTCTGCAGATAGCTGGCAGCCAGAAAGAGCTAGCCTGGAAAGCTGTTGCTCAGCCTCATCTGCCCATGGCACTGCTCGCACAGAGGCACAGAGACTGGGGCTGCTTGCTTGTCTTGTCCCCTCAAACTTCAAACGTATATTAGGTGGTCCGTGCCGGGCGCCTCCGGCAGCCCTGCTCCCAAAATGCGAACGTCTGCAGATAGCTGGCAGCCAGAAAGAGCTAGCCCGGGAAGTTGTTGCTCAGCCTCATCTGCCCATGGCACTGCTCGCACAGAGGCACAGAGACTGGGGCTGCTTGCTTGTCTTGCCACCTCAAACTTCAGACATAACTTAGGGGGTCCGTGCCGGGCGCCTCCGGCAGCCCTGCTCTGAAAATGCAAACGTCTGCAGATAGCTGGCAGCCAGAAAGAGCTAGCCTGGAAAGCTGTTGCTCAGCCTCATCTGCCCATGGCACTGCTCGCACAGAGGCACAGAGACTGGGGCTGCTTGCTTGTCTTCCCCCCTCAAACTTCAAACGTAGCTTAGGTGGTCCGTGCTGGGCGACTCCGGCAGCCCTGCTCCCAAAATGCGAACGTCTGCAGATAGCTGGCAGCCAGAAAGAGCTAGCCCGGGAAGTTGTTGCTCAGCCTCATCTGCCCATGGCACTGCTCGCACAGAGGCACAGAGACTGGGGCTGCTTGCTTGTCTTGCCACCTCAAACTTCAAACGTATCTTAGGTCTTCCATGCTGGGCGCCTCCGGCAGCCCTGCTCTGAAAATGCGAACGTCTGCAGATAGCTGGCAGCCAGAAAGAGCTAGCCTGGAAAGCTGTTGCTCAGCCTCATCTGCCCATGGCACTGCTCGCACAGAGGCACAGAGACTGGGGCTGCTTGCTTGTCTTGCCCCCTCAAACTTCAAACGTAGCTTAGGTGGTCTGTGCCGGGCGCCTCCGGCAGCCCTGCTGTGAAAATGCAAACATCTGCAGATAGCTGGCAGCCAGAAAGAGCTAGCCTGGAAAGCTGTTGCTCAGCCTCATCTGCCCATGGCACTGCTCGCACAGAGGCACAGAGACTCGGTCTGCTTGCTTGTCTTGCCCCCTCAAACTTCAAACGTAGCTTAGGTGGTCCGTGCCGGGCGCCTCCGGCAGCCCTGCTCTGAAAATGCGAACGTCTGCAGATAGCTGGCAGCCAGAAAGAGCTAGCCTGGAAAGCTGTTGCTCAGCCTCATCTGCCCATGGCACTGCTCGCACAGAGGCACAGAGACTGGGGCTGCTTGCTTGTCTTGCCACCTCAAACTTCAAACGTAGCTTAGGTGGTCCGTGCCGAGCGCCTCCGGCAGCCCTGCTCCAAAAATGCGAACGTCTGCAGATAGCTGGCAGCCAGAAAGAGCTAGCCTGGAAAGCTGTTGCTCAGCCTCATCTGCCCATGGCACTGCTCGCACAGAGGCACAGACACTGGGGCTGCCCTCTTGTCTTGCCACCTCAAACTTCAAACGTATCTTAGGTGGTGTGTGCCGGGCGCCTCCGGCAGCCCTGCTCTGAAAATGCAAACGTCTGCAGATAGCTGGCAGCCAGAAAGAGCTAGCCTGGAAAGCTGTTGCTCAGCCTCATCTGCCCATGGCACTGCTCGCACAGAGGCACAGAGACTGGGGCTGCTTGCTTGTCTTGCCCCCTCAAACTTCAAACGTAGCTTAGGTGGTCCGTGCCGTGCGCCTCCGGCAGCCCTGCTCCAAAAATGCGAACGTCTGCAGATAGCTGGCAGCCAGAAAGAGCTAGCCTGGAAAGCTGTTGCTCAGCCTCATCTGCCCATGGCACTGCTCGCACAGAGGCACAGAGACTGGGGCTGCTTGCTTGTCTTGCCCCCTCAAACTTCAAACGTAGCTTAGGTGGTCCGTGCCGGAAGCCTCCGGCAGCCCTGCTCTGAAAATGCGAACGTCTGCAGATAGCTGGCAGCCAGAAAGAGCTAGCCTGGAAAGCTGTTGCTCAGCCTCATCTGCCCATGGCACTGCTCGCACAGAGGCACAGAGACTGGGGCTGCTTGCTTGTCTTGACCCCTCAAACTTCAAACGTAGCTTACGTGGTCCTTTCCGGGCGCCTCCGGCAGCCCTGCTCTGAAAATGCGAACGTCTGCAGATAGCTGGCAGCCAGAAAGAGCTAGCCTGGAAAGCTGTTGCTCAGCCTTATCTGCCCATGGCACTGCTCGCACAGAGGCACAGAGACTGGGGCTGCTTGCTTGTCTTGCCCCCTCAAACTTCAAACGTAGCTTAGGTGGTGCGTGCCGGGCGCCTCCGGCAGCCCTGCTCCCAAAATGCGAACGTCTGCAGATAGCTGGCAGCCAGAAAGAGCTAGCCCGGAAAGCTGTTGCTCAGCCTCATCTGCCCATGGCACTGCTCGCACAGAGGCACAGAGACTGGGGCTGCGTGCTTGTCTTGCCCCCTCAAACTTCAAACGTAGCTTAGGTGGTCCTTTATGGGCGCCTGCGGCAGCCCTGCTCCCAAAATGTGAACGTCTGCAGATAGCTGGCAGCCAGAAAGAGCTAGCCTGGAAAGCTGTTGCTCAGCCTTATCTGCCCATGGCACTGCTCGCACAGAGGCACAGAGACTGGGGCTGCTTGCTTGTCTTGCCCCCTCAAACTTCAAACGTAGCTTAGGTGGTGCGTGCCGGGTGCCTCCGGCAGCCCTCCTCTGAAAATGCGAACGTCCGCAGATAGCTGGCAGCCAGAAAGAGATAGCCTGGAAAGCTGTTGCTCAGCCTCATCTGCCCATGGCACTGCTCGCACAGAGGCACAGAGACTGGGGCTGCTTGCTTGTCTTGCCACCTCAAACTTCAAACGTAGCTTAGGTGGTGCGTGCCGGGCGCCTCCGGCAGCCCTGCTCTGAAAATGCAAACCTCTGCAGATAGCTGGCAGGCAGAAAGAGCTAGCCTGGAAAGCTGTTGCTCAGCCTCATCTGCCCATGGCACTGCTCGCACAGAGGCACAGAGACTGGGGCTGCTTGCTTGTCTTGTCCCCTCAAACTTCAAACGTATCTTAGGTGGTCCGTGCCGGGCGCCTCCGGCAGCCCTGCTCTGAAAATGCGAACGTCTGCAGATAGCTGGCAGCCAGAAAGAGCTAGCCCGGGAAGTTGTTGCTCAGCCTCATCTGCCCATGGCACTGCTCGCACAGAGGCACAGAGACTGGGGCTGCTTGCTTGTCTTGCCCCCTCAAACTTCAGACATAGCTTAGGGGGTCCGTGCCGGGCGCCTCCGGCAGCCCTGCTCTGAAAAAGCAAACGTCTGCAGATAGCTGGCAGCCAGAAAGAGCTAGCCTGGAAAGCTGTTGCTCAGCCTCATGTGCCCATGGCACTGCTCGCACAGAGGCACAGAGACTGGGGCTGCTTGCTTGTCTTCCCCCCTCAAACTTCCAACGTAGCTTAGGTGGTGAGTGCCGAGCGCCTCCGGCAGCCCTGCTCCCAAAATGTGAACATCTGCAGATAGCTGGCAGCCAGAAAGAGCTAGCCCGGGAAGTTGTTGCTCAGCCTCATCTGCCCATGGCACTGCTCGCACAGAGGCACAGACACTGGGGCTGCTTACTTGTCTTGCCACCTCAAATTTCAAACGCAGCTTAGGTGGTCCGTGCCGGGCGCCTCCGGCAGCCCTGCTCTGAAAATGCGAATGTCTGCAGATAGCTGGCAGGCAGAAAGAGCTAGCCTGGAAAGCTGTTGCTCAGCCTCATCTGCCCATGGCACTGCTCGCACAGAGGCACAGAGACTGGGGCTGCTTGCTTGTCTTGCCACCTCAATTTTCAAACGTAACTTAGGTGGTCCGTGCCGGAGCCTCCGGTAGCCCTGCTCTGAAAATGCAAACGTCTGCAGATAGCTGGCAGCCAGAAAGAGCTAGCCTGGAAAGCTGTTGCTCAGCCTCATCTGCCCATGGCACTGCTCGCACAGAGGCACAGAGACTGGGGCTGCTTGCTTGTCTTGTCCCCTCAAACTTCAAACGTATCTTAGGTGGTCCGTGCCGGGCGCCTCCGGCAGCCCTGCTCTGAAAATGCGAACGTCTGCAGATAGCTGGCAGCCAGAAAGAGCTAGCCTGGAAAGCTGTTGCTCAGCCTCATCTGCCCATGGCACTGCTCGCACAGAGGCACAGAGACTGGGGCTGCTTGCTTGTCTTGCCCCCTCAAACTTCAAACGTAGCTTAGGTGGTCCGTGCCGGAAGCCTCCGGCAGCCCTGCTCCAAAAATGTGAACGTCTGCAGATAGCTGGAAGCCAGAAAGAGCTAGCCTGGAAAGCTGTTGCTCAGCCTCATCTGCCCATGGCACTGCTCGCACAGAGGCACAGAGACTGGGGCTGCTTGCTTGTCTTGCCACCTCAAACTTCAAACGTATCTTAGGTGGTCCGTGCCGGGTGCCTCCGGCAGATCTGCTACCAAAATGCAAATGTCTGCAGATAGCTGGCAGCCAGAAAGAGCTAGCCTGGAAAGCTGTTGCTCAGCCTCATCTGCCCATGGCACTGCTCGCACAGAGGCACAGAGACTGGGGCTGCTTGCTTGTCTTGACCCCTCAAACTTCAAACGTGACTTAGGTGGTCCGAGCCGGAAGCCTCCGGCAGCCCTGCTCTGAAAATGCAAACGTCTGCAGATAGCTGGCAGCCAGAAAGAGCTAGCCTGGAAAGCTGTTGCTCAGCCTCATCTGCCCATGGCACTGCTCGCACAGAGGCACAGGGACTGGGGCTGCTTGATTGTCTTGCCCCCTCAAATTTCAAACGTAGCTTAGGTGGTCCGTGTCGGGCGCCTCCGGCAGCACTGCTCTAAAAATGCGAACGTCTGCAGATAGCTGGCAGGCAGAAAGAGCTAGCCTGGAAAGCTGTTGCTCAGCCTCATCTGCCCATGGCACTGCTCACACAGAGGCACAGAGACTGGGGCTGCTTGCTTGTCTTGCCCCCTCAAACTTCAAACGTATCTTAGGTGGTGCGTGCCGGGCGCCTCCGGCAGCCCTACTCCCAAAATGCGAACGTCTGCAGATAGCTGGCAGCCAGAAAGAGCTAGCCTGGAAAGCTGTTGCTCAGCCTCATCTGCCCATGGCACTGCTCGCACAGAGGCACAGAGACTGGGGCTGCTTGCTTGTCTTGCCCCCTCAAACTTCAAACGTAGCTTACGTGGTCCGTGCCGGGCACCTCCGGCAGCCCTGCTCCCAAAATGTGAACGTCTGCAGATAGCTGGCAGCCAGAAAGAGCTAGCCTGGAAAGCTGTTGCTCAGCCTCATCTGCCCATGGCACTGCTCGCACAGAGGCACAGAGACTGGGGCTGCTTGCTTGTCTTGCCACCTCAAACTTCCAACGTAGCTTAGGTGGTGCGTGCCGAGCGCCTCCGGCAGCCCTGCTCCCAAAATGTGAACGTCTGCAGATAGCTGGCAGCCAGAAAGAGCTACCCCGGGAAGTTGTTGCTCAGCCTCATCTGCCCATGGCACTGCTCGCACAGAGGCACAGAGACTGGGGCTGCTTGCTTGTCTTGCCACCTCAAACTTCAAACGTAACTTAGGTGGTCCGTGCCGGAGCCTCCGGCAGCCCTGCTCTGAAAATGCAAACGTCTGCAGATAGCTGGCAGCCAGAAAGAGCTAGCCTGGAAAGCTGTTGCTCAGCCTCATCTGCCCATGGCACTGCTCGCACAGAGGCACAGAGACTGGGGCTGCTTGCTTGTCTTGACCCCTCAAACTTCAAACGTGACTTAGGTGGTCCGAGCCGGAAGCCTCCGGCAGCCCTGCTCTGAAAATGCAAACGTCTGCAGATAGCTGGCAGCCAGAAAGAGCTAGCCTGGAAAGCTGTTGCTCAGCCTCATCTGCCCATGGCACTGCTCGCACAGAGGCACAGGGACTGGGGCTGCTTGATTGTCTTGCCCCCTCAAATTTCAAACGTAGCTTAGGTGGTCCGTGTCGGGCGCCTCCGGCAGCACTGCTCTAAACATGCGAACGTCTGCAGATAGCTGGCAGGCAGAAAGAGCTAGCCTGGAAAGCTGTTGCTCAGCCTCATCTGCCCATGGCACTGCTCACACAGAGGCACAGAGACTGGGGCTGCTTGCTTGTCTTGCCACCTCAAACTTCAAACGTATCTTAGGTGGTGCGTGCCGGGCGCCTCCGGCAGCCCTGCTCCCAAAATGCAAACGTCTGCAGATAGCTGGCAGCCAGAAAGAGCTAGCCTGGAAAGCTGTTGCTCAGCCTCATCTGCCCATGGCACTGCTCGCACAGAGGCACAGAGACTGGGGCTGCTTGCTTGTCTTGCCCCCTCAAACTTCAAACGTAGCTTACGTGGTCCGTGCCGGGCACCTCCGGCAGCCCTGCTCCCAAAATGTGAACGTCTGCAGATAGCTGGCAGCCAGAAAGAGCTAGCCTGGAAAGCTGTTGCTCAGCCTCATCTGCCCATGGCACTGCTCGCACAGAGGCACAGAGACTGGGGCTGCTTGCTTGTCTTGCCACCTCAAACTTCCAACGTAGCTTAGGTGGTGCGTGCCGAGCGCCTCCGGCAGCCCTGCTCCCAAAATGTGAACGTCTGCAGATAGCTGGCAGCCAGAAAGAGCTACCCCGGGAAGTTGTTGCTCAGCCTCATCTGCCCATGGCACTGCTCGCACAGAGGCACAGAGACTGGGGCTGCTTGCTTGTCTTGCCACCTCAAACTTCAAACGTAACTTAGGTGGTCCGTGCCGGAGCCTCCGGCAGCCCTGCTCTGAAAATGCAAACGTCTGCAGATAGCTGGCAGCCAGAAAGAGCTAGCCTGGAAAGCTGTTGCTCAGCCTCATCTGCCCATGGCACTGCTCGCACAGAGGCACAGAGACTGGGGCTGCTTGCTTGTCTTGACCCCTCAAACTTCAAACGTGACTTAGGTGGTCCGAGCCGGAAGCCTCCGGCAGCCCTGCTCTGAAAATGCAAACGTCTGCAGATAGCTGGCAGCCAGAAAGAGCTAGCCTGGAAAGCTGTTGCTCAGCCTCATCTGCCCATGGCACTGCTCGCACAGAGGCACAGGGACTGGGGCTGCTTGATTGTCTTGCCCCCTCAAATTTCAAACGTAGCTTAGGTGGTCCGTGTCGGGCGCCTCCGGCAGCACTGCTCTAAAAATGCGAACGTCTGCAGATAGCTGGCAGGCAGAAAGAGCTAGCCTGGAAAGCTGTTGCTCAGCCTCATCTGCCCATGGCACTGCTCACACAGAGGCACAGAGACTGGGGCTGCTTGCTTGTCTTGCCACCTCAAACTTCAAACGTATCTTAGGTGGTGCGTGCCGGGCGCCTCCGGCAGCCCTACTCCCAAAATGCGAACGTCTGCAGATAGCTGGCAGCCAGAAAGAGCTAGCCTGGAAAGCTGTTGCTCAGCCTCATCTGCCCATGGCACTGCTCGCACAGAGGCACAGAGACTGGGGCTGCTTGCTTGTCTTGCCCCCTCAAACTTCAAACGTAGCTTAGGTGGTCCGTGCCGGGCACCTCCGGCAGCCCTGCTCCCAAAATGTGAACGTCTGCAGATAGCTGGCAGCCAGAAAGAGCTAGCCTGGAAAGCTGTTGCTCAGCCTCATCTGCCCATGGCACTGCTCGCACAGAGGCACAGAGACTGGGGCTGCTTGCTTGTCTTGCCACCTCAAACTTCCAACGTAGCTTAGGTGGTGCGTGCCGAGCGCCTCCGGCAGCCCTGCTCCCAAAATGTGAACGTCTGCAGATAGCTGGCAGCCAGAAAGAGCTAGCCCGGGAAGTTGTTGCTCAGCCTCATCTGCCCATGGCACTGCTCGCACAGAGGCACAGAGACTGGGGCTGCTTGCTTGTCTTGCCACCTCAAACTTCAAACGTAACTTAGGTGGTCCGTGCCGGAGCCTCCGGCAGCCCTGCTCTGAAAATGCAAACGTCTGCAGATAGCTGGCAGCCAGAAAGAGCTAGCCTGGAAAGCTGTTGCTCAGCCTCATCTGCCCATGGCACTGCTCGCACAGAGGCACAGAGACTGGGGCTGCTTGCTTGTCTTGCCCCCTCAAACTTCAAACGTAGCTTAGGGGGTCCGTGCCGGGCGCCTCAGGCAGCCCTGCTCTGAAAATGCGAATGTCTGCAGATAGCTGGCAGCCAGAAAGAGCTAGCCCGGAAAGCTGTTGCTCAGCCTTATCTGCCCATGGCACTGCTCGCACAGAGGCACAGAGACTGGGGCTGCTTGCTTGTCTTGCCACCTCAAACTTCCAACGTAGCTTAGGTGGTGCGTGCCGGGCGCCTCCGGCAGCCCTGCTCCCAAAATGCGAACGTCTGCAGATAGCTGGCAGGCAGAAAGAGCTAGCCTGGAAAGCTGTTGCTCAGCCTCATCTGCCCATGGCACTGCTCGCACAGAGGCACAGAGACTGGGGCTGCTTGCTTGTCTTGCCCCCTCAAACTTCAAACGTAGCTTAGGTGGTCCGTGCCGGGCGCCTCCGGCAGCCCTGCTCCCAAAATGCGAACGTCTGCAGATAGCTGGCAGCCAGAAAGAGCTAGCCTGGAAAGCTGTTGCTCAGCCTCATCTGCCCATGGCACTGCTCGAACAGAGGCACAGAGACTGGGGCTGCTTGCTTGTCTTGCCCCCTCAAACTTCAAACTTATCTTAGGTGGTCCGTGCCGGGTGCCTCCGGCAGCCCTGCTCCCAAAATGCGAACGTCTGCAGATAGCTGGCAGCCAGAAAGAGCTAGCCTGGAAAGCTGTTGCTCAGCCTCATCTGCCCATGGCACTGCTCACACAGAGGCACAGAGACTGGGGCTGCTTGCTTGTCTTGTCCCCTCAAACTTCAAACGTATCTTAGGTGGTCCGTGCTGGGCGCCTCCGGCAGCCCTGCTCTGAAAATGCGAACGTCTGCAGATAGCTGGCAGCCAGAAAGAGCTAGCCCGGGAAGTTGTTGCTCAGCCTCATCTGCCCATGGCACTGCTCGCACAGAGGCACAGAGACTGGGGCTGCTTGCTTGTCTTGCCCCCTCAAACTTCTAACGTAGCTTAGGTGGTCCGTGCCGGGCGCCTCCGGCAGCCCTGCTCTGAAAATGCGAACGTCTGCAGATAGCTGGCAGCCAGAAAGAGCTAGCCTGGAAAGCTGTTGCTCAGCCTCATCTGCCCATGGCACTGCTCGCACAGAGGCACAGAGACTGGGGCTGCTTGCTTGTCTTGCCCCCTCAAACTTCAAACGTATCTTAGGTGGTGTGTGCCGGGTGCCTCCGGCAGATCTGCTACCAAAATGCAAACGTCTGCAGATAGCTGGCAGCCAGAAAGAGCTAGCCTGGAAAGCTGTTGCTCAGCCTCATCTGCCCATGGCACTGCTCGAACAGAGGCACAGAGACTGGGGCTGCTTGCTTGTCTTGCCCCCTCAAACTTCAAACGTATCTTAGGTGGTCCGTGCCGGGTGCCTCCGGCAGCCCTGCTCTGAAAATGCAAACGTCTGCAGATAGCTGGCAGCCAGAAAGAGCTAGCCTGGAAAGCTGTTGCTCAGCCTCATGTGCCCATGGCACTGCTCGCACAGAGGCACAGAGACTGGGGCTGCTTGCTTGTCTTCCCCCCTCAAACTTCCAACGTAGCTTAGGTGGTGAGTGCCGAGCGCCTCCGGCAGCCCTGCTCCCAAAATGTGAACATCTGCAGATAGCTGGCAGCCAGAAAGAGCTAGCCCGGGAAGTTGTTGCTCAGCCTCATCTGCCCATGGCACTGCTCGCACAGAGGCACAGAGACTGGGGCTGCTTGCTTGTCTTGCCCCCTCAAACTTCCAATGTAGTTTAGGTGGTGCGTGCCGGGCGCCTCCAGCAGCCCTGCTCCCAAAATGCGAACGTCTGCAGATAGCTGGCAGCCAGAAAGAGCTAGCCTGGAAAGCTGTTGCTCAGCCTCATCTGCCCATGGCACTGCTCGCACAGAGGCACAGAGACTGGGGCTGCTTGCTTGTCTTGTCCCCTCAAACTTCAAACGTATCTTAGGTGGTCCGTGCCGGGCGCCTCCGGCAGCCCTGCTCTGAAAATGCGAACGTCTGCAGATAGCTGGCAGCCAGAAAGAGCTAGCCTGGAAAGCTGTTGCTCAGCCTCATCTGCCCATGGCACTGCTCGCACAGAGGCACAGAGACTGGGGCTGCTTGCTTGTCTTGCCCCCTCAAACTTCAAACGTAGCTTAGGTGGTGCGTGCCGGGCGCCTCCGGCAGCCCTGCTCCAAAAATGTGAACGTCTGCAGATAGCTGGAAGCCAGAAAGAGCTAGCCTGGAAAGCTGTTGCTCAGCCTCATCTGCCCATGGCACTGCTCGCACAGAGGCACAGAGACTGGGGCTGCTTGCTTGTCTTGCCACCTCAAACTTCAAACGTATCTTAGGTGGTCCGTGCCGGGTGCCTCCGGCAGATCTGCTACCAAAATGCAAACGTCTGCAGATAGCTGGCAGCCAGAAAGAGCTAGCCCGGAAAGCTGTTGCTCAGCCTCATCTGCCCATGGCACTGCTCGCACAGAGGCACAGAGACTGGGGCTGCTTGCTTGTCTTCCCCCCTCAAACTTCAAACGTAGCTTAGGTGGTCCGTGCCGGAAGCCTCCAGCAGCCCTGCTCTGAAAATGCGAACGTCTGCAGATAGCTGGCAGCCAGAAAGAGCTAGCCCGGAAAGCTTTTGCTCAGCCTCATCTGCCCATGGCACTGCTCGCACAGAGGCACAGAGACTGGGGCTACTTGCTTGTCTTGCCCCCTCAAACTTCAAACTTATCTTAGGTGGTGCGTGCCGGGCGCCTCCGGCAGCCCTGCTCTGAAAATCCGAACGTCTGCAGATAGCTGGCAGCCAGAAAGAGCTAGCCTGGAAAGCTGTTGCTCAGCCTCATCTGCCCATGGCACTGCTCGCACAGAGGCACAGAGACTGGGGCTGCTTGCTTGTCTTGCCCCCTCAAATTTCAAACGTATCTTAGGTGGTCCGTGCCGGGCGCCTCCGGCAGCACTGCTCTAAAAATGAGAGCGTCTGCAGATAGCTGGCAGCCAGAAAGAGCTAGCCTGGAAAGCTATTGCTCAGCCTCATCTGCCCATGGCACTGCTCACACAGAGGCACAGAGACTGGGGCTGCTTGCTTGTCTTGCCCCCTCAAACTTCAAACGTAGCTTAGGTGGTGCGTGCCGGGCGCCTCCGGCAGACCTACTCCCAAAATGCGAACGTCTCCAGATAGCTGGCAGCCAGAAAGAGCTAGCCTGGAAAGCTGTTGCTCAGCCTCATCTGCCCATGGCACTGCTCGCACAGAGGCGCAGAGACTGGGGCTGCTTGCTTGTCTTGCCCCCTCAAACTTCAAACTTATCTTAGGTGGTGCGTGCCGGGCGCATCCGGCAGCCCTGCTCTGAAAATGCGAACGTCTGCAGATAGCTGGCAGCCAGAAAGAGCTAGCCTGGAAAGCTGTTGCTCAGCCTCATCTGCCCATGGCACTGCTCGCACAGAGGCACAGAGACTGGGGCTGCTTGCTTGTCTTGCCCTTTCAAACTTCAAACGTAGCTTAGGTGGTCCTTTCCGGGCGCCTCAGGCAGCCCTGCTCCCAAAATGCGAACGTCTGCAGATAGCTGGCAGCCAGAAAGAGCTACCCTGGAAAGCTGTTGCTCAGCCTCATCTGCCCATGGCACTGCTCGCACAGAGGCACAGAGACTGGGGCTGCTTGCTTGTCTTGCCCCCTCAAACTTCAAACGTAGCTTAGGTGGTCCTTTCCAGGCGCCTCCGGCAGCCCTGCTCCCAAAATGCGAATGTCTGCAGATAGCTGGCAGCCAGAAAGAGCTAGCCTGGAAAGCTGTTGCTCAGCCTCATCTGCCCATGGCACTGCTCGCACAGAGGCACAGAGACTGGGGCTGCTTGCTTGTCTTGCCCCCTCAAACTTCTAACGTAACTTAGGTGGTGCGTGCCGGGCGCCTCCGGCAGCCCTGCTCTGAAAATGCGAACGTCTGCAGATAGCTGGCAGCCAGAAAGAGCTAGCCCGGGAAGTTGTTGCTCAGCCTCATCTGCCCATGGCACTGCTCGCACAGAGGCACAGAGACTGGGGCTGCTTGCTTGTCTTGCCACCTCAAACTTCAAACGTATCTTAGGTGGTGTGTGCCGGGTGCCTCCGGCAGATCTGCTACCAAAATGCAAATGTCTGCAGATAGCTGGCAGCCAGAAAGAGCTAGCCTGGAAAGCTGTTGCTCAGCCTCATCTGCCCATGGCACTGCTCGCACAGAGGCACAGAGACTGGGGCTGCTTGCTTGTCTTGACCCCTCAAACTTCAAACGTGACTTAGGTGGTCCGAGCCGGAAGCCTCCGGCAGCCCTGCTCTGAAAATGCAAACGTCTGCAGATAGCTGGCAGCCAGAAAGAGCTAGCCTGGAAAGCTGTTGCTCAGCCTCATCTGCCCATGGCACTGCTCGCACAGACGCACAGGGACTGGGGCTGCTTGATTGTCTTGCCCCCTCAAATTTCAAACGTAGCTTAGGTGGTCCGTGTCGGGCGCCTCCGGCAGCACTGCTCTAAAAATGCGAACGTCTGCAGATAGCTGGCAGGCAGAAAGAGCTAGCCTGGAAAGCTGTTGCTCAGCCTCATCTGCCCATGGCACTGCTCACACAGAGGCACAGAGACTGGGGCTGCTTGCTTGTCTTGCCCCCTCAAACTTCAAACGTATCTTAGGTGGTGCGTGCCGGGCGCCTCCGGCAGCCCTACTCCCAAAATGCGAACGTCTGCAGATAGCTGGCAGCCAGAAAGAGCTAGCCTGGAAAGCTGTTGCTCAGCCTCATCTGCCCATGGCACTGCTCGCACAGAGGCACAGAGACTGGGGCTGCTTGCTTGTCTTGCCCCCTCAAACTTCAAACGTAGCTTACGTGGTCCGTGCCGGGCACCTCCGGCAGCCCTGCTCCCAAAATGTGAACGTCTGCAGATAGCTGGCAGCCAGAAAGAGCTAGCCTGGAAAGCTGTTGCTCAGCCTCATCTGCCCATGGCACTGCTCGCACAGAGGCACAGAGACTGGGGCTGCTTGCTTGTCTTGCCACCTCAAACTTCCAACGTAGCTTAGGTGGTGCGTGCCGAGCGCCTCCGGCAGCCCTGCTCCCAAAATGTGAACGTCTGCAGATAGCTGGCAGCCAGAAAGAGCTACCCCGGGAAGTTGTTGCTCAGCCTCATCTGCCCATGGCACTGCTCGCACAGAGGCACAGAGACTGGGGCTGCTTGCTTGTCTTGCCACCTCAAACTTCAAACGTAACTTAGGTGGTCCGTGCCGGAGCCTCCGGCAGCCCTGCTCTGAAAATGCAAACGTCTGCAGATAGCTGGCAGCCAGAAAGAGCTAGCCTGGAAAGCTGTTGCTCAGCCTCATCTGCCCATGGCACTGCTCGCACAGAGGCACAGAGACTGGGGCTGCTTGCTTGTCTTGCCCCCTCAAACTTCAAACGTAGCTTAGGGGGTCCATGCCGGGCGCCTCAGGCAGCCCTGCTCTGAAAATGCGAATGTCTGCAGATAGCTGGCAGCCAGAAAGAGCTAGCCCGGAAAGCTGTTGCTCAGCCTTATCTGCCCATGGCACTGCTCGCACAGAGGCACAGAGACTGGGGCTGCTTGCTTGTCTTGCCACCTCAAACTTCCAACGTAGCTTAGGTGGTGCGTGCCGGGCGCCTCCGGCAGCCCTGCTCCCAAAATGCGAACGTCTGCAGATAGCTGGCAGCCAGAAAGAGCTAGCCTGGAAAGCTGTTGCTCAGCCTCATCTGCCCATGGCACTGCTCGCACAGAGGCACAGAGACTGGGGCTGCTTGCTTGTCTTGCCCCCTCAAACTTCAAACGTAGCTTAGGTGGTCCGTGCCGGGCGCCTCCGGCAGCCCTGCTCCCAAAATGCGAACGTCTGCAGATAGCTGGCAGCCAGAAAGAGCTAGCCTGGAAAGCTGTTGCTCAGCCTCATCTGCCCATGGCACTGCTCGAACAGAGGCACAGAGACTGGGGCTGCTTGCTTGTCTTGCCCCCTCAAACTTCAAACGTATCTTAGGTGGTCCGTGCCGGGTGCCTCCGGCAGCCCTGCTCCCAAAATGCGAACGTCTGCAGATAGCTGGCAGGCAGAAAGAGCTAGCCTGGAAAGCTGTTGCTCAGCCTCATCTGCCCATGGCACTGCTCACACAGAGGCACAGAGACTGGGGCTGCTTGCTTGTCTTGACCCCTCAAACTTCAAACGTATCTTAGGTGGTCCGTGCTGGGCGCCTCCGGCAGCCCTGCTCTGAAAATGCGAACGTCTGCAGATAGCTGGCAGCCAGAAAGAGCTAGCCCGGGAAGTTGTTGCTCAGCCTCATCTGCCCATGGCACTGCTCGCACAGAGGCACAGAGACTGGGGCTGCTTGCTTGTCTTGCCCCCTCAAACTTCTAACGTAGCTTAGGTGGTCCGTGCCGGGCGCCTCCGGCAGCCCTGCTCTGAAAATGCGAACGTCTGCAGATAGCTGGCAGCCAGAAAGAGCTAGCCCGGGAAGTTGTTGCTCAGCCTCATCTGCCCATGGCACTGCTCGCACAGAGGCACAGAGACTGGGGCTGCTTGCTTGTCTTGCCACCTCAAACTTCAAACGTATCTTAGGTGGTGTGTGCCGGGTGCCTCCGGCAGATCTGCTACCAAAATGCAAACGTCTGCAGATAGCTGGCAGCCAGAAAGAGCTAGCCTGGAAAGCTGTTGCTCAGCCTCATCTGCCCATGGCACTGCTCGCACAGAGGCACAGAGACTGGGGCTGCTTGCTTGTCTTGACCCCTCAAACTTCAAACGTGACTTAGGTGGTCCGAGCCGGAAGCCTCCGGCAGCCCTGCTCTGAAAATGCAAACGTCTGCAGATAGCTGGCAGCCAGAAAGAGCTAGCCTGGAAAGCTGTTGCTCAGCCTCATCTGCCCATGGCACTGCTCGCACAGAGGCACAGGGACTGGGGCTGCTTGCTTGTCTTGCCCCCTCAAATTTCAAACGTAGCTTAGGTGGTCCGTGTCGGGCGCCTCCGGCAGCACTGCTCTAAAAATGCGAACGTCTGCAGATAGCTGGCAGGCAGAAAGAGCTAGCCTGGAAAGCTGTTGCTCAGCCTCATCTGCCCATGGCACTGCTCACACAGAGGCACAGAGACTCGGGCTGCTTGCTTGTCTTGCCCCCTCAAACTTCAAACGTAGCTTAGGGGGTCCGTGCCGGGCGCCTCAGGCAGCCCTGCTCTGAAAATGCGAATGTCTGCAGATAGCTGGCAGCCAGAAAGAGCTAGCCCGGAAAGCTGTTGCTCAGCCTCATCTGCCCATGGCACTGCTCGCACAGAGGCACAGAGACTGGGGCTGCTTGCTTGTCTTGCCACCTCAAACTTCCAACGTAGCTTAGGTGGTGCGTGCCGGGCGCCTCCGGCAGCCCTGCTCCCAAAATGCGAACGTCTGCAGATAGCTGGCAGCCAGAAAGAGCTAGCCTGGAAAGCTGTTGCTCAGCCTCATCTGCCCATGGCACTGCTCGCACAGAGGCACAGAGACTGGGGCTGCTTGCTTGTCTTGCCCCCTCAAACTTCAAACGTAGCTTAGGTGGTCCGTGCCGGGCGCCTCCGGCAGCCCTGCTCCCAAAATGCGAACGTCTGCAGATAGCTGGCAGCCAGAAAGAGCTAGCCTGGAAAGCTGTTGCTCAGCCTCATCTGCCCATGGCACTGCTCGAACAGAGGCACAGAGACTGGGGCTGCTTGCTTGTCTTGCCCCCTCAAACTTCAAACGTATCTTAGGTGGTCCGTGCCGGGTGCCTCCGGCAGCCCTGCTCCCAAAATGCGAACGTCTGCAGATAGCTGGCAGCCAGAAAGAGCTAGCCTGGAAAGCTGTTGCTCAGCCTCATCTGCCCATGGCACTGCTCACACAGAGGCACAGAGACTGGGGCTGCTTGCTTGTCTTGTCCCCTCAAACTTCAAACGTATCTTAGGTGGTCCGTGCTGGGCGCCTCCGGCAGCCCTGCTCTGAAAATGCGAACGTCTGCAGATAGCTGGCAGCCAGAAAGAGCTAGCCCGGGAAGTTGTTGCTCAGCCTCATCTGCCCATGGCACTGCTCGCACAGAGGCACAGAGACTGGGGCTGCTTGCTTGTCTTGCCACCTCAAACTTCAAACGTAGCTTAGGTGGTCCGTGCCGGGCGCCTCCGGCAGCCCTGCTCTGAAAATGCGAACGTCTGCAGATAGCTGGCAGCCAGAAAGAGCTAGCCCGGAAAGCTGTTGCTCAGCCTCATCTGCCCATGGCACTGCTCGCACAGAGGCACAGAGACTGGGGCTGCTTGCTTGTCTTGCCCCCTCAAACTTCAAACGTAGCTTAGGTGGTCAGTGCCGGGCGCCTCCGGCAGCCCTGCTCCCAAAATGTGAACGTCTGCAGATAGCTGGCAGCCAGAAAGAGCTAGCCCGGAAAGCTGTTGCTCAGCCTCATCTGCCCATGGCACTGCTCGCACAGAGGCACAGAGACTGGGGCTGCTTGCTTGTCTTGCCACCTCAAACTTCCAACGTAGCTTAGGTGGTGCGTGCCGGGAGCCTCCGGCAGCCCTGCTCCCAAAATGCGAACGTCTGCAGATAGCTGGTAGTCAGAAAGAGCTAGCCCGGGAAGTTGTTGCTCAGCCTCATCTGCCCATGGCACTGCTCGCACAGAGGCACAGAGACTGGGGCTGCTTGCTTGTCTTGCCACCTCAAACTTCAAACGTAGCTTAGGTGGTCCGTGCCGGGCGCCTCAGGCAGCCCTGCTCTGAAAATGCGAATGTCTGCAGATAGCTGGCAGCCAGAAAAAGCTAGCCCGGAAAGCTGTTGCTCAGCCTCATCTGCCCATGGCACTGCTCGCACAGAGGCACAGAGACTGGGGCTGCTTGCTTGTCTTGCCCCCTCAAACTTCAAACGTAACTTAGGTGGTCCGTGCCGGAGCCTCTGGCAGCCCTGCTCTGAAAATGCAAACGTCTGCAGATAGCTGGCAGCCAGAAAGAGCTAGCCTGGAAAGCTGTTGCTCAGCCTCATCTGCCCATGGCACTGCTCGCACAGAGGCACAGAGACTGGGGCTGCTTGCTTGTCTTGCCCCCTCAAACTTCAAACGTAGCTTAGGTGGTCCTTTCCGGGCGCCTCCGGCAGCCCTGCTCTGAAAATGCGAACGTCTGCAGATAGCTGGCAGCCAGAAAGAGCTAGCCTGGAAAGCTGTTGCTCAGCCTCATCTGCCCATGGCACTGCTCGCACAGAGGCACAGAGACTGGGGCTGCTTGCTTGTCTTGCCCCCTCAAACTTCAAACGTAGCTTAGGTGGTCCTTTCCGGCCGCCTCCGGCAGCCCTGCTCTGAAAATGCGAATGTCTGCAGATAGCTGGCAGCCAGAAAGAGCTAGCCTGGAAAGCTGTTGCTCAGCCTCATCTGCCCATGGCACTGCTCGCACAGAGGCACAGAGACTGGGGCTGCTTGCTTGTCTTGCCCCCTCAAACTTCTAACGTAACTTAGGTGGTGCGTGCCGGGCGCCTCCTGCAGCCCTGCTCTGAAAATGCGAACGTCTGCAGATAGCTGGCAGTCAGAAAGAGCTAGCCCGGGAAGTTGTTGCTCAGCCTCATCTGCCCATGGCACTGCTCGCACAGAGGCACAGAGACTGGGGCTGCTTGCTTGTCTTGACCCCTCAAACTTCAAACGTAGCTTAGGTGGTCCGTTCCGGGCGCCTCCGGCAGCCCTGCTCCCAAAATGCGAACGTCTGCAGATAGCTGGCAGCCAGAAAGAGCTAGCCTGGAAAGCTGTTGCTCAGCCTCATCTGCCCATGGCACTGCTCGCACAGAGGCACAGAGACTGGGGCTGCTTGCTTGTCTTGCCCCTTCAAACTTCAAACGTAGCTTAGGTGGTCCTTTCCGGGCACCTCCGGCAGCCCTGCTCTGAAAATGCGAACGTCTGCAGATAGCTGGCAGCCAGAAAGAGCTAGCCTGGAAAGCTGTTGCTCAGCCTCATCTGCCCATGGCACTGCTCGCACAGAGGCACAGAGACTGGGGCTGCTTGCTTGTCTTGCCCCCTCAAACTTCCAACGTAGCTTAGGTGGTCCGTGCCGGGCGCCTCCGGCAGCCCTGCTCTGAAAATGCGAACGTCTGCAGATAGCTGGCAGCCAGAAAGAGCTAGCCCGGGAAGTTGTTGCTCAGCCTCATCTGCCCATGGCACTGCTCGCACAGAGGCACAGAGACTGGGGCTGCTTGCTTGTCTTGCCACCTCAAACTTCAAACGTAGCTTAGGTGGTGCGTGCCGGGCGCCTCCGGCAGCCCTGCTCCCAAAATGTGAACGTCTGCAGATAGCTGGCAGCCAGAAAGAGCTAGCCTGGAAATCTGTTGCTCAGCCTCATCTGCCCATGGCACTGCTCGCACAGAGGCACAGAGACTGGGGCTGCTTGCTTGTCTTGCCACCTCAAACTTCCAACGTAGCTTAGGTGGTCCGTGCTGGGCGCCTCCAGCAGCCCTGCTCTGAAAATGCGAACGCCTGCAGATAGCTGGCAGCCAGAAAGAGCTAGCCCGGGAAGTTGTTGCTCAGCCTCATCTGCCCATGGCACTGCTCGCACAGAGGCACAGAGACTGGGGCTGCTTGCTTGTCTTGCCACCTCAAACTTCAAACGTAGCTTAGGTGGTCCGTGCCGGGCGCCTCCGGCAGCCCTGCTCTGAAAATGCGAACGTCTGCAGATAGCTGGCAGCCAGAAAGAGCTAGCCTGGAAAGCTGTTGCTCAGCCTCATCTGCCCATGGCACTGCTCGCACAGAGGCACAGAGACTGGGGCTGCTTGCTTGTCTTGCCCCCTCAAACTTCAAACGTAGCTTAGGTGGTCCTTTCCGGGCGCCTCCGGCAGCCCTGCTCCCAAAATGCGAACGTCTGCAGATAGCTGACAGCCAGAAAGAGCTAGCCTGGAAAGCTGTTGCTCAGCCTCATCTGCCCATGGCACTGCTCGCACAGAGGCACAGAGACTGGGGCTGCTTGCTTGTCTTGCCCCCTCAAACTTCAAACGTAGCTTAGGTGGTCCTTTCCGGGCGCCTCCGGCAGCCCTGCTCCCAAAATGCGAACGTCTGCAGATAGCTGGCAGCCAGAAAGAGCTAGCCTGGAAAGCTGTTGCTCAGCCTTATCTGCCCATGGCACTGCTCGCACAGAGGCACAGAGACTGGGGCTGCTTGCTTGTTTTGCCCCCTCAAACTTCAAACGTAGCTTAGGTTGTGCGTGCCTGGCGCCTCCGGCAGCCCTGCTCTGAAAATGCGAACGTCTGCAGATAGCTGGCAGCCAGAAAGAGCTAGCCTGGAAAGCTGTTGCTCAGCCTCATCTGCCCATGGCACTGCTCGCACAGAGGCACAGAGACTGGGGCTGCTTGCTTGTCTTGCCCCCTCAAACTTCAAACGTAGCTTAGGGGGTCCGTGCCGGGCGCCTTCGGCAGCCCTGCTCCCAAAATGTGAACGTCTGCAGATAGCTGGCAGCCAGAAAGAGCTAGCCCGGAAAGTTGTTGCTCAGCCTCATCTGCCCATGGCACTGCTCGCACAGAGGCACAGAGACTGGGGCTGCTTGCTTGTCTTGCCCCCTCAAACTTCCAACGTAGCTTAAGTGGTCCGTGCTGGGCGCCTCCGGCAGCCCTGCTCTGAAAATGCGAACGTCTGCAGATAGCTGGCAGCCAGAAAGAGCTAGCCCGGAAAGCTGTTGCTCAGCCTCATCTGCCCATGGCACTGCTCGCACAGAGGCACAGAGACTGGGGCTGCTTGCTTGTCTTGCCACCTCAAACTTCAAACGTAGCTTAGGTGGTCCTTTCCGGGCGCCTCCGGCAGCCCTGCTCCCAAAATGCGAACGTCTGCAGATAGCTGGCAGCCAGAAAGAGCTAGCCCGGAAAGCTGTTGCTCAGCCTCATCTGCCCATGGCACTGCTCGCACAGAGGCACAGAGACTGGGGCTGCTTGCTTGTCTTGCCCCCTCAAACTTCAAACGTAGCTTAGGTGGTCCTTTCCGGGCGCCTCCGGCAGCCCTGCTCCCAAAATGCGAACGTCTGCAGATAGCTGACAGTCAGAAAGAGCTAGCCTGGAAAGCTGTTGCTCAGCCTCATCTGCCCATGGCACTGCTCGCACAGAGGCACAGAGACTGGGGCTGCTTGCTTGTCTTGCCCCCTCAAACTTCAAACGTAGCTTAGGTGGTCCTTTCCGGGCGCCTCCGGCAGCCCTGCTCCCAAAATGCGAACGTCTGCAGATAGCTGGCAGCCAGAAAGAGCTAGCCCGGAAAGTTGTTGCTCAGCCTCATCTGCCCATGGCACTGCTCGCACAGAGGCACAGAGACTGGGGCTGCTTGCTTGTCTTGCCACCTCAAACTTCAAACGTAGCTTAGGGGGTCCGTGCCGGGCGCCTCCGGCAGCCCTGCTTTGAAAATGCGAATGTCTGCAGATAGCTGGCAGCCAGAAAGAGCTAGCCCGGAAAGCTGTTGCTCAGCCTCATCTGCCCATGGCACTGCTCGCACAGAGGCACAGAGACTGGGGCTGCTTGCTTGTCTTGCCCCCTCAAACTTCAAACGTAGCTTAGGTGGTCCTTTCCGGGCGCCTCCGGCAGCCCTGCTCCCAAAAAACGAACGTCTGCAGATAGCTGGCAGCCAGAAAGAGCTAGCCTGGAAAGCTGTTGCTCAGCCTCATCTGCCCATGGCACTGCTCGCACAGAGGCACAGAGACTGGGGCTGCTTGCTTGTCTTGCCACCTCAAACTTCAAACGTAGTTTAGGTGGTCCGTGCCGGGCGCCTCCGGCAGCCCCGCTCTGAAAATGCGAACGTCTGCAGATAGCTGGCAGCCAGAAAGAGCTAGCCTGGAAAGCTGTTGCTCAGCCTTATCTGCCCATGGCACTGCTCGCACAGAGGCACAGAGACTGGGGCTGCTTGCTTGTCTTGCCCCCTCAAACTTCCAACGTAACTTAGGTGGTCCGTGCCGGGCGCCTCCGGCAGCCCTGCTCTGAAAATGCGAACGTCTGCAGATAGCTGGCAGCCAGAAAGAGCTAGCCTGGAAAGCTGTTGCTCAGCCTCATCTGCCCATGGCACTGCTCGCACAGAGGCACAGAGACTGGGGCTGCTTGCTTGTCTTGCCCCCTCAAACTTCAAACGTAGCTTAGGTGGTCCGTGCCGGGCGCCTCCGGCAGCCCTGCTCCCAAAATGCGAACGTCTGCAGATAGCTGGCAGCCAGAAAGAGCTAGCTCGGAAAGTTGTTGCTCAGCCTCATCTGCCCATGGCACTGCTCGCACAGAGGCACAGAGACTGGGGCTGCTTGCTTGTCTTGCCACCTCAAACTTCCAACGTAGCTTAGGTGGTCCGTGCCCCGCGCCTCCGGCAGCCCTGCTCCAAAAATGCGAACGTCTGCAGATAGCTGGCAGCCAGAAAGAGCTAGCCTGGAAAGCTGTTGCTCAGCCTTATCTGCCCATGGCACTGCTCGCACAGAGGCACAGAGACTGGGGCTGCTTGCTTGTTTTGCCCCCTCAAACTTCAAACGTAGCTTAGGTTGTGCATGCCGGGCACCTCCGGCAGCCCTGCTCTGAAAATGCGAACGTCTGCAGATAGCTGGCAGCCAGAAAGAGCTAGCCCGGAAAGCTGTTGCTCAGCCTCATCTGCCCATGGCACTGCTCGCACAGAGGCACAGAGACTGGGGCTGCTTGCTTGTCTTGCCACCTCAAACTTCAAACGTAGCTTAGGGGGTCCGTGCCGGGCGCCTCCGGCAGCCCCGCTCTGAAAATGCGAACGTCTGCAGATAGCTGGCAGCCAGA
Source organism: Opisthocomus hoazin (assembly GCF_030867145.1). NCBI lineage: Eukaryota > Metazoa > Chordata > Aves > Opisthocomiformes > Opisthocomidae > Opisthocomus > Opisthocomus hoazin. The sequence goes on from NW_027448992.1 coordinate 226,137, forward strand.
AAGAGCTAGCCTGGAAAGCTGTTGCTCAGCCTTATCTGCCCATGGCACTGCTCGAACAGAGGCACAGAGACTGGGGCTGCTTGCTTGTCTTGCCCCCTCAAACTTCCAACGTAGCTTAGGTGGTCCGTGCCGGGCGCCTCCGGCAGCCCTGCTCTGAAAATGCGAACGTCTGCAGATAGCTGGCAGCCAGAAAGAGCTAGCCTGGAAAGCTGTTGCTCAGCCTCATCTGCCCATGGCACTGCTCGCACAGAGGCACAGAGACTGGGGCTGCTTGCTTGTCTTGCCCCCTCAAACTTCAAACGTAGCTTAGGTGGTCCGTGCCGGGCGCCTCCGGCAGCCCTGCTCCCAAAATGCGAACGTCTGCAGATAGCTGGCAGCCAGAAAGAGCTAGCTCGGAAAGTTGTTGCTCAGCCTCATCTGCCCATGGCACTGCTCGCACAGAGGCACAGAGACTGGGGCTGCTTGCTTGTCTTGCCACCTCAAACTTCCAACGTAGCTTAGGTGGTCCGTGCCCCGCGCCTCCGGCAGCCCTGCTCCAAAAATGCGACCGTCTGCAGATAGCTGGCAGCCAGAAAGAGCTAGCCTGGAAAGCTGTTGCTCAGCCTTATCTGCCCATGGCACTGCTCGCACAGAGGCACAGAGACTGGGGCTGCTTGCTTGTTTTGCCCCCTCAAACTTCAAACGTAGCTTAGGTTGTGCATGCCGGGCACCTCCGGCAGCCCTGCTCTGAAAATGCGAACGTCTGCAGATAGCTGGCAGCCAGAAAGAGCTAGCCTGGAAAGCTGTTGCTCAGCCTCATCTGCCCATGGCACTGCTCGCACAGAGGCACAGAGACTGGGGCTGCTTGCTTGTCTTGCCCCCTCAAACTTCAAACGTAGCTTAGGTGGTCCGTGCCGGGCGCCTTCGGCAGCCCTGCTCCCAAAATGTGAACGTCTGCAGATAGCTGGCAGCCAGAAAGAGCTAGCCCGGAAAGTTGTTGCTCAGCCTCATCTGCCCATGGCACTGCTCGCACAGAGGCACAGAGACTGGGGCTGCTTGCTTGTCTTGCCACCTCAAACTTCAAACGTAGCTTAGGGGGTCCGTGCCGGGCGCCTCCGGCAGCCCTGCTCCGAAAATGCGAATGTCTGCAGATAGCTGGCAGCCAGAAAGAGCTAGCCCGGAAAGCTGTTGCTCAACCTCATCTGCCCATGGCACTGCTCGCACAGAGGCACAGAGACTGGGGCTGCTTGCTTGTCTTGCCACCTCAAACTTCCAACGTAGCTTAGGTGGTCCGTGCTGGGCGCCTCCGGCAGCCGTGCTCTGAAAATGCGAACGTCTGCAGATAGCTGGCAGCCAGAAAGAGCTAGCCCGGGAAGTTGTTGCTCAGCCTCATCTGCCCATGGCACTGCTCGCACAGAGGCACAGAGACTAGGGCTGCTTGCTTGTCTTGCCACCTGAAACTTCAAACGTAGCTTAGGGGGTCCGTGCCGGGCGCCTCAGGCAGCCCTGCTCTGAAAATGCGAATGTCTGCAGATAGCTGGCAGCCAGAAAGAGCTAGCCCGGAAAGCTGTTGCTCAGCCTCATCTGCCCATGGCACTGCTCGCACAGAGGCACAGAGACTGGGGCTGCTTGCTTGTCTTGCCCCCTCAAACTTCAAACGTAGCTTAGGTGGTCCTTTCCAGGCGCCTCCGGCAGCCCTGCTCCCAAAATGCGAACGTCTGCAGATAGCTGACAGCCAGAAAGAGCTAGCCTGGAAAGCTGTTGCTCAGCCTCATCTGCCCATGGCACTGCTCGCACAGAGGCACAGAGACTGGGGCTGCTTGCTTGTCTTGCCCCCTCAAACTTCAAACGTAGCTTAGGTGGTCCTTTCCGGGCGCCTCCGGCAGCCCTGCTCCCAAAATGCGAACGTCTGCAGATAGCTGGCAGCCAGAAAGAGCTAGCCTGGAAAGCTGTTGCTCAGCCTTATCTGCCCATGGCACTGCTCGCACAGAGGCACAGAGACTGGGGCTGCTTGCTTGTTTTGCCCCCTCAAACTTCAAACGTAGCTTAGGTTGTGCGTGCCGGGCGCCTCCGGCAGCCCTGCTCTGAAAATGCGAACGTCTGCAGATAGCTGGCAGCCAGAAAGAGCTAGCCTGGAAAGCTGTTGCTCAGCCTCATCTGCCCATGGCACTGCTCGCACAGAGGCACAGAGACTGGGGCTGCTTGCTTGTCTTGCCCCCTCAAACTTCAAACGTAGCTTAGGTGGTCCGTGCCGGGCGCCTTCGGCAGCCCTGCTCCCAAAATGTGAACGTCTGCAGATAGCTGGCAGCCAGAAAGAGCTAGCCCGGAAAGTTGTTGCTCAGCCTCATCTGCCCATGGCACTGCTCGCACAGAGGCACAGAGACTGGGGCTGCTTGCTTGTCTTGCCATCTCAAACTTCAAACGTAGCTTATGTGGTCCGTGCTGGGCGCCTCCGGCAGCCCTGCTCTGAAAATGCGAATGTCTGCAGATAGCTGGCAGCCAGAAAGAGCTAGCCCGGAAAGCTGTTGCTCAGCCTCATCTGCCCATGGCACTGCTCGCACAGAGGCACAGAGACTGGGGCTGCTTGCTTGTCTTGCCACCTCAAACTTCAAACGTAGCTTAGGTGGTCCTTTCCGGGCGCCTCCGGCAGCCCTGCTCCCAAAATGCGAACGTCTGCAGATAGCTGGCAGCCAGAAAGAGCTAGCCCGGAAAGCTGTTGCTCAGCCTCATCTGCCCATGGCACTGCTCGCACAGAGGCACAGAGACTAGGGCTGCTTGCTTGTCTTGCCCCCTCAAACTTCAAACGTAGCTTAGGTGGTCCTTTCCGGGCGCCTCCGGCAGCCCTGCTCCCAAAATGCGAACGTCTGCAGATAGCTGGCAGCCAGAAAGAGCTAGCCTGGAAAGCTGTTGCTCAGCCTCATCTGCCCATGGCACTGCTCGCACAGAGGCACAGAGACTGGGGCTGCTTGCTTGTTTTGCCCCCTCAAACTTCAAACGTAGCTTAGGTTGTGCGTGCCGGGCGCCTCCGGCAGCCCTGCTCTGAAAATGCGAACGTCTGCAGATAGCTGGCAGCCAGAAAGAGCTAGCCTGGAAAGCTGTTGCTCAGCCTCATCTGCCCATGGCACTGCTCGCACAGAGGCACAGAGACTGGGGCTGCTTGCTTGTCTTGCCCCCTCAAACTTCAAACGTAGCTTAGGTGGTCCGTGCCGGGCGCCTTCGGCAGCCCTGCTCCCAAAATGTGAACGTCTGCAGATAGCTGGCAGCCAGAAAGAGCTAGCCCGGAAAGTTGTTGCTCAGCCTCATCTGCCCATGGCACTGCTCGCACAGAGGCACAGAGACTGGGGCTGCTTGCTTGTCTTGCCATCTCAAACTTCAAACGTAGCTTAAGTGGTCCGTGCTGGGCGCCTCCGGCAGCCCTGCTCTGAAAATGCGAATGTCTGCAGATAGCTGGCAGCCAGAAAGAGCTAGCCCGGAAAGCTGTTGCTCAGCCTCATCTGCCCATGGCACTGCTCGCACAGAGGCACAGAGACTGGGGCTGCTTGCTTGTCTTGCCACCTCAAACTTCAAACGTAGCTTAGGTGGTCCTTTCCGGGCGCCTCCGGCAGCCCTGCTCCCAAAATGCGAACGTCTGCAGATAGCTGGCAGCCAGAAAGAGCTAGCCCAGAAAGCTGTTGCTCAGCCTCATCTGCCCATGGCACTGCTCGCACAGAGGCACAGAGACTAGGGCTGCTTGCTTGTCTTGCCCCCTCAAACTTCAAACGTAGCTTAGGTGGTCCTTTCCGGGCGCCTCCGGCAGCCCTGCTCCCAAAATGCGAACGTCTGCAGATAGCTGACAGTCAGAAAGAGCTAGCCTGGAAAGCTGTTGCTCAGCCTCATCTGCCCATGGCACTGCTCGCACAGAGGCACAGAGACTGGGGCTGCTTGCTTGTCTTGCCCCCTCAAACTTCAAACGTAGCTTAGGTGGTCCTTTCCGGGCGCCTCCGGCAGCCCTGCTCCCAAAATGCGAACGTCTGCAGATAGCTGACAGCCAGAAAGAGCTAGCCTGGAAAGCTGTTGCTCAGCCTTATCTGCCCATGGCACTGCTCGCACAGAGGCACAGAGACTGGGGCTGCTTGCTTGTCTTGCCCCCTCAAACTTCTAACGTAGCTTAGGTTGTGCGTGCCGGGCGCCTCTGGCAGCCCTGCTCTGAAAATGCGAACGTCTGCAGATAGCTGGCAGCCAGAAAGAGCTAGCCTGGAAAGCTGTTGCTCAGCCTCATCTGCCCATGGCACTGATCGCACAGAGGCACAGAGACTGGGGCTGCTTGCTTGTCTTGCCCCCTCAAACTTCAAACGTAGCTTAGGTGGTCCGTGCCGGGCGCATTCGGCAGCCCTGCTCCCAAAATGCGAACGTCTGCAGATAGCTGGCAGCCAGAAAGAGCTAGCCCGGAAAGTTGTTGCTCAGCCTCATCTGCCCATGGCACTGCTCGCACAGAGGCACAGAGACTGGGGCTGCTTGCTTGTCTTGCCCCCTCAAACTTCAAACGTAGCTTAGGGGGTCCGTGCCGGGCGCCTCCGGCAGCCCTGCTCTGAAAATGCGAATGTCTGCAGATAGCTGGCAGCCAGAAAGAGCTAGCCCGGAAAGCTGTTGCTCAGCCTCATCTGCCCATGGCACTGCTCGCACAGAGTCACAGAGACTGGGGCTGCTTGCTTGTCTTGCCACCTCAAACTTCCAACGTAGCTTAGGTGGTCCGTGCTGGGCGCCTCCGGCAGCCCTGCTCTGAAAATGCGAACGTCTGCAGATAGCTGGCAGCCAGAAAGAGCTGGCCCGGGAAGTTGTTGCTCAGCCTCATCTGCCCATGGCACTGCTCGCACAGAGGCACAGAGACTGGGGCTGCTTGCTTGTCTTGCCCCCTCAAACTTCAAACGTAGCTTAGGGGGTCCGTGCCGGGCGCCTCAGGCAGCCCTGCTCTGAAAATGCGAATGTCTGCAGATAGCTGGCAGCCAGAAAGAGCTAGCCCGGAAAGCTGTTGCTCAGCCTCATCTGCCCATGGCACTGCTCGCACAGAGGCACAGAGACTGGGGCTGCTTTCTTGTCTTGCCCCCTCAAACTTCTAACGTAGCTTAGGTGGTCCTTTCCGGGCGCCTCCGGCAGCCCTGCTCCCAAAATGCGAACGTCTGCAGATAGCTGGCAGCCAGAAAGAGCTAGCCTGGAAAGCTGTTGCTCAGCCTCATCTGCCCATGGCACTGCTCGCACAGAGGCACAGAGACTGGGGCTGCTTGCTTGTCTTGTCCCCTCAAACTTCAAACGTATCTTAGGTGGTCCGTGCTGGGCGCCTCCGGCAGCCCTGCTCCCAAAATGCGAACGTCTGCAGATAGCTGGCAGCCAGAAAGAGCTAGCCCGGGAAGTTGTTGCTCAGCCTCATCTGCCCATGGCACTGCTCGCACAGAGGCACAGAGACTGGGGCTGCTTGCTTGTCTTGCCACCTCAAACTTCAAACGTAGCTTAGGTGGTCCGTGCCGGGCGCCTCCGGCAGCCCTGCTCTGAAAATGCAAACGTCTGCAGATAGCTGGCAGCCAGAAAGAGCTAGCCTGGAAAGCTGTTGCTCAGCCTCATCTGCCCATGGCACTGCTCGCACAGAGGCACAGAGACTGGGGCTGCTTGCTTGTCTTGACCCCTCAAACTTCAAACGTAGCTTAGGTGGTCCGTGCCGGAAGCCTCCGGCAGCCTTGCTCTGAAAATGCGAACGTCTGCAGATAGCTGGCAGCCAGAAAGAGCTAGCCTGGAAAGCTGTTGCTCAGCCTCATCTGCCCATGGCACTGCTCGCACAGAGGCACAGAGACTGGGGCTACTTGCTTGTCTTGCCCCCTCAAACTTCAAACTTATCTTAGGTGGTGCGTGCCGGGCGCCTCCGGCAGCCCTGCTCTGAAAATGCGAACGTCTGCAGATAGCTGGCAGCCAGAAAGAGCTAGCCTGGAAAGCTGTTGCTCAGCCTCATCTGCCCATAGCACTGCTCGCACAGAGGCACAGAGACTGGGGCTGCTTGCTTGTCTTGCCACCTCAAACTTCAAACGTAGCTTAGGTGGTGCGTGCCGGGCGCCTCCGGCAGCCCTACTCCCAAAATGCGAACGTCTGCAGATAGCTGGCAGCCAGAAAGAGCTAGCCTGGAAAGCTGTTGCTCAGCCTCATCTGCCCATGGCACTGCTCGCACAGAGGCACAGAGACTGGGGCTGCTTGCTTGTCTTGCCCCCTCAAACTTCAAACGTAGCTTAGGTGGTCCTTTATGGGCGCCTCCGGCAGCCCTGCTCCCAAAATGCGAACGTCTGCAGATAGCTGGCAGCCAGAAAGAGCTAGCCTGGAAAGCTGTTGCTCAGCCTCATCTGCCCATGGCACTGCTCGCACAGAGGCACAGAGACTGGGGCTGCTTGCTTGTCTTGCCCCCTCAAACTTCAAACGTAGCTTAGGTGGTCCTTTCCGGGCGCCTCCGGCAGCCCTGCTCCCAAAATGCGAACGTCTGCAGATAGCTGGCAGCCAGAAAGGGCTAGCCTGGAAAGCTGTTGCTCAGCCTCATCTGCCCATGGCACTGCTCGCACAGAGGCACAGAGACTGGGGCTGCTTGCTTGTCTTGCCACCTCAAACTTCAAACGTAGCTTAGGTGGTCCGTGCCGGGAGCCTCCGGCAGCCCTGCTCCCAAAATGCGAACGTCTGCAGATAGCTGGCAGCCAGAAAGAGCTAGCCTGGAAAGCTTTTGCTCAGCCTCATCTGCCCATGGCACTGCTCGCACAGAGGCACAGAGACTGGGGCTGCTTGCTTGTCTTGCCACCTCAAACTTCAAACGTAGCTTAGGTGGTCCGTGCCGGGCACCTCCGGCAGCCCTGCTCCAAGAATGCGAACGTCTGCAGATAGCTGGCAGCCAGAAAGAGCTAGCCTGGAAAGCTGTTGCTCAGCCTTATCTGCCCATGGCACTGCTCGCACAGAGGCACAGAGACTGGGGCTGCTTGCTTGTCTTGCCACCTCAAACTTCAAACGTAGCTTAGGTTGTGGGTGCCGGGCGCCTCCGGCACCCCTGCTCTGAAAATGCGAACGTCTGCAGATAGCTGGCAGCCAGAAAGAGCTAGCCTGGAAAGCTGTTGCTCAGCCTCATCTGCCCATGGCACTGCTCGCACAGAGGCACAGAGACTGGGGCTGCTTGCTTGTCTTGCCCCCTCAAACTTCAAACGTAGCTTAGGTGGTCCGTGCCGGGCGCCTTCGGCAGCCCTGCTCCCAAAATGTGAACGTCTGCAGATAGCTGGCAGCCAGAAGGAGCTAGCCCGGAAAGTTGTTGCTCAGCCTCATCTGCCCATGGCACTGCTCGCACAGAGGCACAGAGACTGGGGCTGCTTGCTTGTCTTGCCACCTCAAACTTCAAACGTATCTTAGGGGTTCCGTGCCGGGCGCCTCCGGCAGCCCTGCTCTGAAAATGCGAATGTCTGCAGATAGCTGGCAGCCAGAAAGAGCTAGCCCGGAAAGCTGTTGCTCAGCGTCATCTGCCCATGGCACTGCTCGCACAGAGGCACAGAGACTGGGGCTGCTTGCTTGTCTTGCCACCTCAAACTTCAAACGTAGCTTAGGTGGTCCGTGCTGGGCGCCTCCGGCAGCCGTGCTCTGAAAATGCGAACGTCTGCAGATAGCTGGCAGCCAGAAAGAGGAAGCCCGGGAAGTTGTTGCTCAGCCTCATCTGCCCATGGCACTGCTCGCACAGAGGCACAGAGACTGGGGCTGCTTGCTTGTCTTGCCACCTCAAACTTCCAACGTAGCTTAGGTGGTCCGTGCCGGGCGCCTCAGGCAGCCCTGCTGTGAAAATGCGAATGTCTGCAGATAGGTGGCAGCCAGAAAGAGCTAGCCCGGAAAGCTGTTGCTCAGCCTCATCTGCCCATGGCACTGCTCGCACAGAGGCACAGAGACTGGGGCTGCTTGCTTGTCTTGCCCCCTCAAACTTCAAACGTAGCTTAGGTGGTCCTTTCCGGGCGCCTCCGGCAGCCCTGCTCCCAAAATGCGAACGTCTGCAGATAGCTGGCAGCCAGAAAGAGCTAGCCTGGAAAGCTGTTGCTCAGCCTCATCTGCCCATGGCACTGCTCGCACAGAGGCACAGAGACTGGGGCTGCTTGCTTGTCTTGCCCCCTCAAACTTCAAACGTAGCTTAGGTGGTCCTTTCCGGGCGCCTCCGGCAGCCCTGCTCCCAAAATGCGAATGTCTGCAGATAGCTGGCAGCCAGAAAGAGCTAGCCTGGAAAGCTGTTGCTCAGCCTCATCTGCCCATGGCACTGCTCGCACAGAGGCACAGAGACTGGGGCTGCTTGCTTGTCTTGCCCCCTCAAACTTCAAACGTAGCTTAGGTGGTCCGTGCCGGGCGCCTCCGGCAGCCCCGCTCTGAAAATGCGAACGTCTGCAGATAGCTGGCAGCCAGAAAGAGCTAGCCTGGAAAGCTGTTGCTCAGCCTCATCTGCCCATGGCACTGCTCGCACAGAGGCACAGAGACTGGGGCTGCTTGCTTGTCTTGCCCCCTCAAACTTCAAACTTATCTTAGGTGGTGCGTGCCGGGCGCCTCCGGCAGCCCTGCTCTGAAAATGCGAACGTCTGCAGATAGCTGGCAGCCAGAAAGAGCTAGCCTGGAAAGCTGTTGCTCAGCCTCATCTGCCCATAGCACTGCTCGCACAGAGGAACAGAGACTGGGGCTGCTTGCTTGTCTTGCCCCCTCAAACTTCAAACGTAGCTTAGGTGGTGCGTGCCGGGCGCCTCCGGCAGCCCTACTCCCAAAATGCGAACGTCTGCAGATAGCTGGCAGCCAGAAAGAGCTAGCCTGGAAAGATGTTGCTCAGCCTCATCTGCCCACGGCACTGCTCGCACAGAGGCACAGAGACTGGGGCTGCTTGCTTGTCTTGCCACCTCAAACTTCAAACGTAGCTTAGGTGGTCCTTTCCGGGCGCCTCCGGCAGCCCTGCTCTGAAAATGCAAACGTCTGCAGATAGCTGGCAGCCAGAAAGAGCTAGCCTGGAAAGCTGTTGCTCAGCCTCATCTGCCCATGGCACTGCTCGCACAGAGGCACAGAGACTGGGGCTGCTTGCTTGTCTTGCCCCCTCAAACTTCAAACGTAGCTTAGGTGGTCCTTTATGGGCGCCTCCGGCAGCCCTGCTCCCAAAATGCGAACGTCTGCAGATAGCTGGCAGCCAGAAAGAGCTAGCCTGGAAAGCTGTTGCTCAGCCTCATCTGCCCATGGCACTGCTCGCACAGAGGCACAGAGACTGGGGCTGCTTGCTTGTCTTGCCCCCTCAAACTTCAAACGTAGCTTAGGTGGTCCTTTCCGGGCGCCTCCGGCAGCCCTGCTCCCAAAATGCGAACGTCTGCAGATAGCTGGCAGCCAGAAAGAGCTAGCCTGGAAAGCTGTTGCTCAGCCTCATCTGCCCATGGCACTGCTCGCACAGAGGCACAGAGACTGGGGCTGCTTGCTTGTCTTGCCCCCTCAAACTTCAAACGTAGCTTAGGTGGTCCGTGCCGGGAGCCTCCGGCAGCCCTGCTCCCAAAATGCGAACGTCTGCAGATAGCTGGCAGCCAGAAAGAGCTAGCCTGGAAAGCTTTTGCTCAGCCTCATCTGCCCATGGCACTGCTCGCACAGAGGCACAGAGACTGGGGCTGCTTGCTTGTCTTGCCACCTCAAACTTCAAACGTAGCTTAGGTGGTCCGTGCCGGGCGCCTCCGGCAGCCCTGCTCCCAAAATGCGAACGTCTGCAGATAGCTGGCAGCCAGAAAGAGCTAGCCTGGAAAGCTGTTGCTCAGCCTTATCTGCCCATGGCACTGCTCGCACAGAGGCACAGAGACTGGGGCTGCTTGCTTGTCTTGCCACCTCAAACTTCAAACGTAGCTTAGGTTGTGGGTGCCGGGCGCCTCCGGCAGCCCTGCTCTGAAAATGCGAACGTCTGCAGATAGCTGGCAGCCAGAAAGAGCTAGCCTGGAAAGCTGTTGCTCAGCCTCATCTGCCCATGGCACTGCTCGCACAGAGGCACAGAGACTGGGGCTGCTTGCTTGTCTTGCCCCCTCAAACTTCAAACGTAGCTTAGGTGGTCCGTGCCGGGCGCCTTCGGCAGCCCTGCTCCCAAAATGTGAACGTCTGCAGATAGCTGGCAGCCAGAAGGAGCTAGCCCGGAAAGTTGTTGCTCAGCCTCATCTGCCCATGGCACTGCTCGCACAGAGGCACAGAGACTGGGGCTGCTTGCTTGTCTTGCCACCTCAAACTTCAAACGTATCTTAGGGGGTCCGTGCCGGGCGCCTCCGGCAGCCCTGCTCTGAAAATGCGAATGTCTGCAGATAGCTGGCAGCCAGAAAGAGCTAGCCCGGAAAGCTGTTGCTCAGCGTCATCTGCCCATGGCACTGCTCGCACAGAGGCACAGAGACTGGGGCTGCTTGCTTGTCTTGCCACCTCAAACTTCCAACGTAGCTTAGGTGGTCCGTGCTGGGCGCCTCCGGCAGCCGTGCTCTGAAAATGCGAACGTCTGCAGATAGCTGGCAGCCAGAAAGAGGAAGCCCGGGAAGTTGTTGCTCAGCCTCATCTGCCCATGGCACTGCTCGCACAGAGGCACAGAGACTGGGGCTGCTTGCTTGTCTTGCCACCTCAAACTTCAAACGTAGCTTAGGGGGTCCGTGCCGGGCGCCTCAGGCAGCCCTGCTGTGAAAATGCGAATGTCTGCAGATAGGTGGCAGCCAGAAAGAGCTAGCCCGGAAAGCTGTTGCTCAGCCTCATCTGCCCATGGCACTGCTCGCACAGAGGCACAGAGACTGGGGCTGCTTGCTTGTCTTGCCCCCTCAAACTTCAAACGTAGCTTAGGTGGTCCTTTCCGGGCGCCTCCGGCAGCCCTGCTCCCAAAATGCGAACGTCTGCAGATAGCTGGCAGCCAGAAAGAGCTAGCCTGGAAAGCTGTTGCTCAGCCTCATCTGCCCATGGCACTGCTCGCACAGAGGCACAGAGACTGGGGCTGCTTGCTTGTCTTGCCCCCTCAAACTTCAAACGTAGCTTAGGTGGTCCTTTCCGGGCGCCTCCGGCAGCCCTGCTCCCAAAATGCGAATGTCTGCAGATAGCTGGCAGCCAGAAAGAGCTAGCCTGGAAAGCTGTTGCTCAGCCTCATCTGCCCATGGCACTGCTCGCACAGAGGCACAGAGATTGGGGCTGCTTGCTTGTCTTGCCCCCTCAAACTTCAAACGTAGCTTAGGTGGTCCGTGCCGGGCGCCTCCGGCAGCCCCGCTCTGAAAATGCGAACGTCTGCAGATAGCTGGCAGCCAGAAAGAGCTAGCCTGGAAAGCTGTTGCTCAGCCTCATCTGCCCATGGCACTGCTCGCACAGAGGCACAGAGACTGGGGCTGCTTGCTTGTCTTGCCCCCTCAAACTTCAAACTTATCTTAGGTGGTGCGTGCCGGGCGCCTCCGGCAGCCCTGCTCTGAAAATGCGAACGTCTGCAGATAGCTGGCAGCCAGAAAGAGCTAGCCTGGAAAGCTGTTGCTCAGCCTCATCTGCCCATAGCACTGCTCGCACAGAGGAACAGAGACTGGGGCTGCTTGCTTGTCTTGCCACCTCAAACTTCAAACGTAGCTTAGGTGGTCCGTGCCGGGAGCCTCCGGCAGCCCTGCTCCCAAAATGCGAACGTCTGCAGATAGCTGGCAGCCAGAAAGAGCTAGCCTGGAAAGCTTTTGCTCAGCCTCATCTGCCCATGGCACTGCTCGCACAGAGGCACAGAGACTGGGGCTGCTTGCTTGTCTTGCCACCTCAAACTTCAAACGTAGCTTAGGTGGTCCGTGCCGGGCACCTCCGGCAGCCCTGCTCCAAGAATGCGAACGTCTGCAGATAGCTGGCAGCCAGAAAGAGCTAGCCTGGAAAGCTGTTGCTCAGCCTTATCTGCCCATGGCACTGCTCGCACAGAGGCACAGAGACTGGGGCTGCTTGCTTGTCTTGCCACCTCAAACTTCAAACGTAGCTTAGGTTGTGGGTGCCGGGCGCCTCCGGCACCCCTGCTCTGAAAATGCGAACGTCTGCAGATAGCTGGCAGCCAGAAAGAGCTAGCCTGGAAAGCTGTTGCTCAGCCTCATCTGCCCATGGCACTGCTCGCACAGAGGCACAGAGACTGGGGCTGCTTGCTTGTCTTGCCCCCTCAAACTTCAAACGTAGCTTAGGTGGTCCGTGCCGGGCGCCTTCGGCAGCCCTGCTCCCAAAATGTGAACGTCTGCAGATAGCTGGCAGCCAGAAGGAGCTAGCCCGGAAAGTTGTTGCTCAGCCTCATCTGCCCATGGCACTGCTCGCACAGAGGCACAGAGACTGGGGCTGCTTGCTTGTCTTGCCACCTCAAACTTCAAACGTATCTTAGGGGTTCCGTGCCGGGCGCCTCCGGCAGCCCTGCTCTGAAAATGCGAATGTCTGCAGATAGCTGGCAGCCAGAAAGAGCTAGCCCGGAAAGCTGTTGCTCAGCGTCATCTGCCCATGGCACTGCTCGCACAGAGGCACAGAGACTGGGGCTGCTTGCTTGTCTTGCCACCTCAAACTTCAAACGTAGCTTAGGTGGTCCGTGCTGGGCGCCTCCGGCAGCCGTGCTCTGAAAATGCGAACGTCTGCAGATAGCTGGCAGCCAGAAAGAGGAAGCCCGGGAAGTTGTTGCTCAGCCTCATCTGCCCATGGCACTGCTCGCACAGAGGCACAGAGACTGGGGCTGCTTGCTTGTCTTGCCACCTCAAACTTCCAACGTAGCTTAGGTGGTCCGTGCCGGGCGCCTCAGGCAGCCCTGCTGTGAAAATGCGAATGTCTGCAGATAGGTGGCAGCCAGAAAGAGCTAGCCCGGAAAGCTGTTGCTCAGCCTCATCTGCCCATGGCACTGCTCGCACAGAGGCACAGAGACTGGGGCTGCTTGCTTGTCTTGCCCCCTCAAACTTCAAACGTAGCTTAGGTGGTCCTTTCCGGGCGCCTCCGGCAGCCCTGCTCCCAAAATGCGAACGTCTGCAGATAGCTGACAGCCAGAAAGAGCTAGCCTGGAAAGCTGTTGCTCAGCCTCATCTGCCCATGGCACTGCTCGCACAGAGGCACAGAGACTGGGGCTGCTTGCTTGTCTTGCCCCCTCAAACTTCAAACGTAGCTTAGGTGGTCCTTTCCGGGCGCCTCCGGCAGCCCTGCTCCCAAAATGCGAATGTCTGCAGATAGCTGGCAGCCAGAAAGAGCTAGCCTGGAAAGCTGTTGCTCAGCCTCATCTGCCCATGGCACTGCTCGCACAGAGGCACAGAGACTGGGGCTGCTTGCTTGTCTTGCCCCCTCAAACTTCAAACGTAGCTTAGGTGGTCCGTGCCGGGCGCCTCCGGCAGCCCCGCTCTGAAAATGCGAACGTCTGCAGATAGCTGGCAGCCAGAAAGAGCTAGCCTGGAAAGCTGTTGCTCAGCCTCATCTGCCCATGGCACTGCTCGCACAGAGGCACAGAGACTGGGGCTGCTTGCTTGTCTTGCCCCCTCAAACTTCAAACTTATCTTAGGTGGTGCGTGCCGGGCGCCTCCGGCAGCCCTGCTCTGAAAATGCGAACGTCTGCAGATAGCTGGCAGCCAGAAAGAGCTAGCCTGGAAAGCTGTTGCTCAGCCTCATCTGCCCATAGCACTGCTCGCACAGAGGAACAGAGACTGGGGCTGCTTGCTTGTCTTGCCCCCTCAAACTTCAAACGTAGCTTAGGTGGTGCGTGCCGGGCGCCTCCGGCAGCCCTACTCCCAAAATGCGAACGTCTGCAGATAGCTGGCAGCCAGAAAGAGCTAGCCTGGAAAGATGTTGCTCAGCCTCATCTGCCCACGGCACTGCTCGCACAGAGGCACAGAGACTGGGGCTGCTTGCTTGTCTTGCCACCTCAAACTTCAAACGTAGCTTAGGTGGTCCTTTCCGGGCGCCTCCGGCAGCCCTGCTCTGAAAATGCAAACGTCTGCAGATAGCTGGCAGCCAGAAAGAGCTAGCCTGGAAAGCTGTTGCTCAGCCTCATCTGCCCATGGCACTGCTCGCACAGAGGCACAGAGACTGGGGCTGCTTGCTTGTCTTGCCCCCTCAAACTTCAAACGTAGCTTAGGTGGTCCTTTATGGGCGCCTCCGGCAGCCCTGCTCCCAAAATGCGAACGTCTGCAGATAGCTGGCAGCCAGAAAGAGCTAGCCTGGAAAGCTGTTGCTCAGCCTCATCTGCCCATGGCACTGCTCGCACAGAGGCACAGAGACTGGGGCTGCTTGCTTGTCTTGCCCCCTCAAACTTCAAACGTAGCTTAGGTGGTCCTTTCCGGGCGCCTCCGGCAGCCCTGCTCCCAAAATGCGAACGTCTGCAGATAGCTGGCAGCCAGAAAGAGCTAGCCTGGAAAGCTGTTGCTCAGCCTCATCTGCCCATGGCACTGCTCGCACAGAGGCACAGAGACTGGGGCTGCTTGCTTGTCTTGCCCCCTCAAACTTCAAACGTAGCTTAGGTGGTCCGTGCCGGGAGCCTCCGGCAGCCCTGCTCCCAAAATGCGAACGTCTGCAGATAGCTGGCAGCCAGAAAGAGCTAGCCTGGAAAGCTTTTGCTCAGCCTCATCTGCCCATGGCACTGCTCGCACAGAGGCACAGAGACTGGGGCTGCTTGCTTGTCTTGCCACCTCAAACTTCAAACGTAGCTTAGGTGGTCCGTGCCGGGCGCCTCCGGCAGCCCTGCTCCCAAAATGCGAACGTCTGCAGATAGCTGGCAGCCAGAAAGAGCTAGCCTGGAAAGCTGTTGCTCAGCCTTATCTGCCCATGGCACTGCTCGCACAGAGGCACAGAGACTGGGGCTGCTTGCTTGTCTTGCCACCTCAAACTTCAAACGTAGCTTAGGTTGTGGGTGCCGGGCGCCTCCGGCAGCCCTGCTCTGAAAATGCGAACGTCTGCAGATAGCTGGCAGCCAGAAAGAGCTAGCCTGGAAAGCTGTTGCTCAGCCTCATCTGCCCATGGCACTGCTCGCACAGAGGCACAGAGACTGGGGCTGCTTGCTTGTCTTGCCCCCTCAAACTTCAAACGTAGCTTAGGTGGTCCGTGCCGGGCGCCTTCGGCAGCCCTGCTCCCAAAATGTGAACGTCTGCAGATAGCTGGCAGCCAGAAGGAGCTAGCCCGGAAAGTTGTTGCTCAGCCTCATCTGCCCATGGCACTGCTCGCACAGAGGCACAGAGACTGGGGCTGCTTGCTTGTCTTGCCACCTCAAACTTCAAACGTATCTTAGGGGGTCCGTGCCGGGCGCCTCCGGCAGCCCTGCTCTGAAAATGCGAATGTCTGCAGATAGCTGGCAGCCAGAAAGAGCTAGCCCGGAAAGCTGTTGCTCAGCGTCATCTGCCCATGGCACTGCTCGCACAGAGGCACAGAGACTGGGGCTGCTTGCTTGTCTTGCCACCTCAAACTTCCAACGTAGCTTAGGTGGTCCGTGCTGGGCGCCTCCGGCAGCCGTGCTCTGAAAATGCGAACGTCTGCAGATAGCTGGCAGCCAGAAAGAGGAAGCCCGGGAAGTTGTTGCTCAGCCTCATCTGCCCATGGCACTGCTCGCACAGAGGCACAGAGACTGGGGCTGCTTGCTTGTCTTGCCACCTCAAACTTCAAACGTAGCTTAGGGGGTCCGTGCCGGGCGCCTCAGGCAGCCCTGCTGTGAAAATGCGAATGTCTGCAGATAGGTGGCAGCCAGAAAGAGCTAGCCCGGAAAGCTGTTGCTCAGCCTCATCTGCCCATGGCACTGCTCGCACAGAGGCACAGAGACTGGGGCTGCTTGCTTGTCTTGCCCCCTCAAACTTCAAACGTAGCTTAGGTGGTCCGTGCCGGGCGCCTCCGGCAGCCCTGCTCCCAAAATGCGAACGTCTGCAGATAGCTGGCAGCCAGAAAGAGCTAGCCTGGAAAGCTGTTGCTCAGCCTCATCTGCCCATGGCACTGCTCGCACAGAGGCACAGAGACTGGGGCTGCTTGCTTGTCTTGCCCCCTCAAACTTCAAACGTAGCTTAGGTGGTCCTTTCCGGGCGCCTCCGGCAGCCCTGCTCCCAAAATGCGAATGTCTGCAGATAGCTGGCAGCCAGAAAGAGCTAGCCTGGAAAGCTGTTGCTCAGCCTCATCTGCCCATGGCACTGCTCGCACAGAGGCACAGAGATTGGGGCTGCTTGCTTGTCTTGCCCCCTCAAACTTCAAACGTAGCTTAGGTGGTCCGTGCCGGGCGCCTCCGGCAGCCCCGCTCTGAAAATGCGAACGTCTGCAGATAGCTGGCAGCCAGAAAGAGCTAGCCTGGAAAGCTGTTGCTCAGCCTCATCTGCCCATGGCACTGCTCGCACAGAGGCACAGAGACTGGGGCTGCTTGCTTGTCTTGCCCCCTCAAACTTCAAACTTATCTTAGGTGGTGCGTGCCGGGCGCCTCCGGCAGCCCTGCTCTGAAAATGCGAACGTCTGCAGATAGCTGGCAGCCAGAAAGAGCTAGCCTGGAAAGCTGTTGCTCAGCCTCATCTGCCCATAGCACTGCTCGCACAGAGGAACAGAGACTGGGGCTGCTTGCTTGTCTTGCCCCCTCAAACTTCAAACGTAGCTTAGGTGGTGCGTGCCGGGCGCCTCCGGCAGCCCTACTCCCAAAATGCGAACGTCTGCAGATAGCTGGCAGCCAGAAAGAGCTAGCCTGGAAAGATGTTGCTCAGCCTCATCTGCCCACGGCACTGCTCGCACAGAGGCACAGAGACTGGGGCTGCTTGCTTGTCTTGCCACCTCAAACTTCAAACGTAGCTTAGGTGGTCCTTTCCGGGCGCCTCCGGCAGCCCTGCTCTGAAAATGCAAACGTCTGCAGATAGCTGGCAGCCAGAAAGAGCTAGCCTGGAAAGCTGTTGCTCAGCCTCATCTGCCCATGGCACTGCTCGCACAGAGGCACAGAGACTGGGGCTGCTTGCTTGTCTTGACCCCTCAAACTTCAAACGTAGCTTAGGTGGTCCGTGCCGGAAGCCTCCGGCAGCCCCGCTCTGAAAATGCGAACGTCTGCAGATAGCTGGCAGCCAGAGAGAGCTAGCCTGGAAAGCTGTTGCTCAGCCTCATCTGCCCATGGCACTGCTCGCACAGAGGCACAGAGACTGGGGCTACTTGCTTGTCTTGCCCCCTCAAACTTCAAACTTATCTTAGGTGGTGCGTGCCGGGCGCCTCCGGCAGCCCTGCTCTGAAAATGCGAACGTCTGCAGATAGCTGGCAGCCAGAAAGAGCTAGCCTGGAAAGCTGTTGCTCAGCCTCATCTGCCCATAGCACTGCTCGCACAGAGGCACAGAGACTGGGGCTGCTTGCTTGTCTTGCCCCCTCAAACTTCAAACGTAGCTTAGGTGGTGCGTGCCGGGCGCCTCCGGCAGCCCTACTCCCAAAATGCGAACGTCTGCAGATAGCTGGCAGCCAGAAAGAGCTAGCCTGGAAAGCTGTTGCTCAGCCTCATCTGCCCACGGCACTGCTCGCACAGAGGCACAGAGACTGGGGCTGCTTGCTTGTCTTGCCCCCTCAAACTTCAAACGTAGCTTAGGTGGTCCGTGCCGGGCACCTCCAGCAGCCCTGCTCCCAAAATGTGAACGTCTGCAGATAGCTGGCAGCCAGAAAGAGCTAGCCTGGAAAGCTGTTGCTCAGCCTCATCTGCCCATGGCACTGCTCGCACAGAGGCACAGAGACTGGGGCTGCTTGCTTGTCTTGCCACCTCAAACTTCCAACGTAGCTTAGGTGGTGCGTGCCGAGCGCCTCCGGCAGCCCTGCTCCCAAAATGTGAACGTCTGCAGATAGCTGGCAGCCAGAAAGAGGAAGCCCGGGAAGTTGTTGCTCAGCCTCATCTGCCCATGGCACTGCTCGCACAGAGGCACAGAGACTGGGGCTGCTTGCTTGTCTTGCCACCTCAAACTTCAAACGTAGCTTAGGGGGTCCGTGCCGGGCGCCTCAGGCAGCCCTGCTGTGAAAATGCGAATGTCTGCAGATAGGTGGCAGCCAGAAAGAGCTAGCCCGGAAAGCTGTTGCTCAGCCTCATCTGCCCATGGCACTGCTCGCACAGAGGCACAGAGACTGGGGCTGCTTGCTTGTCTTGCCCCCTCAAACTTCAAACGTAGCTTAGGTGGTCCTTTCCGGGCGCCTCCGGCAGCCCTGCTCCCAAAATGCGAACGTCTGCAGATAGCTGACAGCCAGAAAGAGCTAGCCTGGAAAGCTGTTGCTCAGCCTCATCTGCCCATGGCACTGCTCGCACAGAGGCACAGAGACTGGGGCTGCTTGCTTGTCTTGCCCCCTCAAACTTCAAACGTAGCTTAGGTGGTCCTTTCCGGGCGCCTCCGGCAGCCCTGCTCCCAAAATGCGAATGTCTGCAGATAGCTGGCAGCCAGAAAGAGCTAGCCTGGAAAGCTGTTGCTCAGCCTCATCTGCCCATGGCACTGCTCGCACAGAGGCACAGAGATTGGGGCTGCTTGCTTGTCTTGCCCCCTCAAACTTCAAACGTAGCTTAGGTGGTCCGTGCCGGGCGCCTCCGGCAGCCCCGCTCTGAAAATGCGAACGTCTGCAGATAGCTGGCAGCCAGAAAGAGCTAGCCTGGAAAGCTGTTGCTCAGCCTCATCTGCCCATGGCACTGCTCGCACAGAGGCACAGAGACTGGGGCTGCTTGCTTGTCTTGCCCCCTCAAACTTCAAACTTATCTTAGGTGGTGCGTGCCGGGCGCCTCCGGCAGCCCTGCTCTGAAAATGCGAACGTCTGCAGATAGCTGGCAGCCAGAAAGAGCTAGCCTGGAAAGCTGTTGCTCAGCCTCATCTGCCCATAGCACTGCTCGCACAGAGGCACAGAGACTGGGGCTGCTTGCTTGTCTTGCCCCCTCAAACTTCAAACGTAGCTTAGGTGGTGCGTGCCGGGCGCCTCCGGCAGCCCTACTCCCAAAATGCGAACGTCTGCAGATAGCTGGCAGCCAGAAAGAGCTAGCCTGGAAAGCTGTTGCTCAGCCTCATCTGCCCACGGCACTGCTCGCACAGAGGCACAGAGACTGGGGCTGCTTGCTTGTCTTGCCCCCTCAAACTTCAAACGTAGCTTAGGTGGTCCGTGCCGGGCACCTCCAGCAGCCCTGCTCCCAAAATGTGAACGTCTGCAGATAGCTGGCAGCCAGAAAGAGCTAGCCTGGAAAGCTGTTGCTCAGCCTCATCTGCCCATGGCACTGCTCGCACAGAGGCACAGAGACTGGGGCTGCTTGCTTGTCTTGCCACCTCAAACTTCCAACGTAGCTTAGGTGGTGCGTGCCGAGCGCCTCCGGCAGCCCTGCTCCCAAAATGTGAACGTCTGCAGATAGCTGGCAACCAGAAAGAGCTAGCCCGGGAAGTTGTTGCTCAGCCTCATCTGCCCATGGCACTGCTCGCACAGAGGCACAGAGACTGGGGCTGCTTGCTTGTCTTGCCACCTCAAACTTCAAACGCAGCTTACGGGGTCCGTGCCGGGCGCCTCCGGCAGCCCTGCTCTGAAAATGCGAATGTCTGCAGATAGCTGGCAGCCAGAAAGAGCTAGCCCGGAAAGCTGTTGCTCAGCCTCATCTGCCCATGGCACTGCTCGCACAGAGGCACAGAGACTGGGGCTGCTTGCTTGTCTTGCCACCTCAAACTTCAAACGTAACTTAGGTGGTCCGTGCCGGAGCCTCCGGCAGCCCTGCTCCGAAAATGCGAACGTCTGCAGATAGCTGGCAGCCAGAAAGAGCTAGCCTGGAAAGCTGTTGCTCAGCCTCATCTGCCCATGGCACTGCTCGCACAGAGGCACAGAGAGTGGGGCTGCTTGCTTGTCTTGCCCCCTCAAACTTCAAACGTAGCTTAGGTGGTCCGTGCCGGGCGCCTCCGGCAGCCCTGCTCCCAAAATGCAAACGTCTGCAGATAGCTGGCAGCCAGAAAGAGCTAGCCTGGAAAGCTGTTGCTCAGCCTCATCTGCCCATGGCACTGCTCGCACAGAGGCACAGAGACTGGGGCTGCTTGCTTGTCTTGCCCCCTCAAACTTCTAACGTATCTTAGGTGGTCCGTGCCGGGCGCCTCCGGCAGCCCTGCTCCCAAAATGCGAACGTCTGCCGATAGCTGGCAGCCAGAAAGAGCTAGCCTGGAAAGCTGTTGCTCAGCCTCATCTGCCCATGGCACTGCTCACACAGAGGCACAGAGACTGGGGCTGCTTGCTTGTCTTGCCCCCTCAAACTTCAAACGTAGCTTAGGTGGTCCTTTCCGGGCGCCTCCGGCAGCCCTGCTCCCAAAATGCGAACGTCTGCCGATAGCTGGCAGCCAGAAAGAGCTAGCCTGGAAAGCTGTTGCTCAGCCTCATCTGCCCATGGCACTGCTCGCACAGAGGCACAGAGACTGGGGCTGCTTGCTTGTCTTGCCCCCTCAAACTTCAAACGTAGCTTAGGTGGTCCGTGCCGGGAGCCTCCGGCAGCCCTGCTCCCAAAATGCGAACGTCTGCAGATAGCTGGCAGGCAGAAAGAGCTAGCCTGGAAAGCTGTTGCTCAGCCTCATCTGCCCATGGCACTGCTCGCACAGAGGCACAGAGACTGGGGCTGCTTGCTTGTCTTGCCACCTCAAACTTCCAACGTAGCTTAGGTGGTGCGTGCCGGGCGCCTCCGGCAGCCCCGCTCTGAAAATGCGAAAGTCTGCAGATAGCTGGCAGCCAGAAAGAGCTAGCCTGGAAAGCTGTTGCTCAGCCTTATCTGCCCATGGCACTGCTCGCACAGAGGCACAGAGACTGGGGCTGCTTGCTTGTCTTGCCCCCTCAAACTTCAAACGTAGCTTAGGTTGTGCGTGCCGGGCGCCTCCGGCAGCCCTGCTCTGAAAATGCGAACGTCTGCAGATAGCTGGCAGCCAGAAAGAGCTAGCCTGGAAAGCTGTTGCTCAGCCTCATCTGCCCATGGCACTGCTCGCACAGAGGCACAGAGACTGGGGCTGCTTGCTTGTCTTGCCCCCTCAAACTTCAAACGTAGCTTAGGTGGTCCGTGCCGGGCGCCTTCGGCAGCCCTGCTCCCAAAATGCGAACGTCTGCAGATAGCTGGCAGCCAGAAAGAGCTAGCCCGGAAAGTTGTTGCTCAGCCTCATCTGCCCATGGCACTGCTCGCACAGAGGCACAGAGACTGGGGCTGCTTGCTTGTCTTGCCACCTCAAACTTCCAACGTAGCTTAGGTGGTCCGTGCCGGGCACCTCCGGCAGCCCTGCTCCAAAAATGCGAACGTCTGCAGATAGCTGGCAGCCAGAAAGAGCTAGCCTGGAAAGCTGTTGCTCAGCCTTATCTGCCCATGGCACTGCTCGCACAGAGGCACAGAGACTGGGGCTGCTTGCTTGTTTTGCCACCTCAAACTTCAAACGTAGCTTAGGTTGTGCGTGCCGGGCGCCTCCGGCAGCCCTGCTCTGAAAATGCGAACGTCTGCAGATAGCTGGCAGCCAGAAAGAGCTAGCCTGGAAAGCTGTTGCTCAGCCTCATCTGCCCATGGCACTGCTCGCACAGAGGCACAGAGACTGGGGCTGCTTGCATGTCTTGCCCCCTCAAACTTCAAACGTAGCTTAGGTGGTCCGTGCTGGGCGCCTTCGGCAGCCCTGCTCCCAAAATGTGAACGTCTGCAGATAGCTGGCAGCCAGAAAGAGCTAGCCCGGAAAGTGGTTGCTCAGCCTCATCTGCCCATGGCACTGCTCGCACAGAGGCACAGAGACTGGGGCTGCTTGCTTGTCTTGCCACCTCAAACTTCCAACGTAGCTTAGGGGGTCCGTGCCGTTCGCCTCAGGCAGCCCTGCTCTGAAAATGCGAATGTCTGCAGATAGCTGGCAGCCAGAAAGAGCTAGCCCGGAAAGCTGTTGCTCAGCCTCATCTGCCCATGGCACTGCTCGCACAGAGGCACAGAGACTGGGGCTGCTTGCTTGTCTTGCCCCCTCAAACTTCAAACGTAGCTTAGGTGGTCCTTTCCGGGCGCCTCCGGCAGCCCTGCTCCCAAAATGCGAACGTCTGCAGATAGCTGGCAGCCAGAAAGAGCTAGCCTGGAAAGCTGTTGCTCAGCCTCATCTGCCCATGGCACTGCTCGCACAGAGGCACAGAGACTGGGGCTGCTTGCTTGTCTTGCCCCCTCAAACTTCAAACGTAGGTTAGGTGGTCCTTTATGGGCGCCTCCGGCAGCCCTGCTCCCAAAATGCGAACGTCTGCAGATAGCTGGCAGCCAGAAAGAGCTAGCCTGGAAAGCTGTTGCTCAGCCTCATCTGCCCATGGCACTGCTCGCACAGAGGCACAGAGACTGGGGCTGCTTGCTTGTCTTGCCCCCTCAAACTTCTAACGTAGCTTAGGTGGTCCGTGCCGGGAGCCTCCGGCAGCCCTGCTCCCAAAATGCGAACGTCTGCAGATAGCTGGCAGCCAGAAAGAGCTAGCCTGGAAAGCTGTTGCTCAGCCTCATCTGCCCATGGCACTGCTCGCACAGAGGCACAGAGACTGGGGCTGCTTGCTTGTCTTGCCCCCTCAAACTTCTAACGTAACTTAGGTGGTCGGTGCCGGGCGCCTCCGGCAGCCCTGCTCTGAAAATGTGAACGTCTGCAGATAGCTGGCAGCCAGAAAGAGCTAGCCCGGGAAGTTGTTGCTCAGCCTCATCTGCCCATGGCACTGCTCGCACAGAGGCACAGAGACTGGGGCTGCTTGCTTGTCTTGCCCCCTCAAACTTCAAACGTAGCTTAGGTGGTCCGTGCCGGGCGCCTCCGGCAGCCCTGCTCTGAAAATGCGAACGTCTGCAGATAGCTGGCAGCCAGAAAGAGCTAGCCTGGAAAGCTGTTGCTCAGCCTCATCTGCCCATGGCACTGCTCGCACAGAGGCACAGAGACTGGGGCTGCTTGCTTGTCTTGACCCCTCAAACTTCAAACGTAGCTTAGGTGGTCCGTGCCGGAAGCCTCCGGCAGCCCCGCTCTGAAAATGCGAACGTCTGCAGATAGCTGGCAGCCAGAAAGAGCTAGCCTGGAAAGCTGTTGCTCAGCCTCATCTGCCCATGGCACTGCTCGCACAGAGGCACAGAGACTGGGGCTACTTGCTTGTCTTGCCCCCTCAAACTTCAAACGTATCTTAGGTGGTGCGTGCCGGGCGCCTCCGGCAGCCCTGCCCTGAAAATGCGAACGTCTGCAGATAGCTGGCAGCCAGAAAGAGCTAGCCTGGAAAGCTGTTGCTCAGCCTCATCTGCCCATAGCACTGCTCGCACAGAGGCACAGAGACTGGGGCTGCTTGCTTGTCTTGCCCCCTCAAACTTCAAACGTAGCTTAGGTGGTCCGTGCCGGGCACCTCCCGCAGCCCTGCTCCCAAAATGCGAACGTCTGCAGATATCTGGTAGCCAGAAAGAGTTAGCCTGGAAAGCTGTTGCTCACCCTCATCTGCCCATGGCACTGCTCGCACAGAGGCACAGAGACTGGGGCTGCTTGCTTGTCTTGCCCCCTCAAACTTCAAACGTAGCTTAGGTGGTCCGTGCCGGGCACCTCCAGCAGCCCTGCTCCCAAAATGCGAACGTCTGCAGATAGAAGGTAGCCAGAAAGAGCTAGCCTGGAAAGCTGTTGCTCAGCCTCATCTGCCCATGGCACTGCTCGCACAGAGGCACAGAGACTGGGGCTGCTTGCTTGTCTTGCCCCCTCAAACTTCAAACGTAGCTTAGGTGGTCGTTTCCGGGCGCCTCCGGCAGCCCTGCTCCCAAAATGTGAACGTCTGCAGATAGCTGGCAGCCAGAAAGAGCTAGCCCGGAAAGCTGCTGCTCAGCCTCATCTGCCCATGGCACTGCTCGCACAGAGGCACAGAGACTGGGGCTGCTTGCTTGTCTTGCCACCTCAAACTTCCAACGTAGCTTAGGTGGTGCGTGCCGGGCGCCTCCGGCAGCCCTGCTCCCAAAATGCGAACGTCTGCAGATAGCTGGCAGCCAGAAAGAGCTACCCCGGGAAGTTGTTGCTCAGCCTCATCTGCCCATGGCACTGCTCGCACAGAGGCACAGAGACTGGGGCTGCTTGCTTGTCTTGCCCCCTCAAACTTCAAACGTAGCTTAGGTGGTGCGTGCCGGGCGCCTCCAGCAGCCCTGCTCCCAAAATGCGAACGTCTGCAGATAGCTGGCAGCCAGAAAGAGCTAGCCTGGAAAGCTGTTGCTCAGCCTCATCTGCCCATGGCACTGCTCGCACAGAGGCACAGAGACTGGGGCTGCTTGCTTGTCTTGACCCCTCAAACTTCAAACGTAGCTTAGGTGGTCCGTGCCGGGCGCCTCCGGCAGCCCTGCTCCCAAAATGCGAACGTCTGCAGATAGCTGGCAGCCAGAAAGAGCTAGCCCGGGAAGTTGTTGCTCAGCCTCATCTGCCCATGGCACTGCTCGCACAGAGGCACAGAGACTGGGGCTGCTTGCTTGTCTTGCCACCTCAAACTTCAAACGTAGCTTAGGTGGTCCGTGCCGAGCGCCTCCGGCAGCCCTGCTCTGAAAATGCGAACGTCTGCAGATAGCTGGCAGCCAGAAAGAGCTAGCCCGGAAAGCTGTTGCTCAGCCTCATCTGCCCATGGCACTGCTCACACAGAGGCACAGAGACTGGGGCTGCTTGCTTGTCTTGCCCCCTCAAACTTCAAACGTAGCTTAGGTGGTCCGTGCCGAGCGACTCCGGCAGCCCTGCTCCAAAAATGCGAACGTCTGCAGATAGCTGGCAGCCAGAAAGAGCTAGCCTGGAAAGCTGTTGCTCAGCCTTATCTGCCCATGGCACTGCTCGCACAGAGGCACAGAGACTGGGGCTGCTTGCTTGTCTTGCCACCTCAAACTTCCAACGTAGCTTAGGTGGTGCGTGCCGGGTGCCTCCGGCAGCCCTGCTCCCAAAATGCGAACGTCTGCAGATAGCTGGCAGCCAGAAAGAGCTAGCTCGGGAAGTTGTTGCTCAGCCTCATCTGCCCATGGCACTGCTCGCACAGAGGCACAGAGACTGGGGCTGCTTGCTTGTCTTGCCACCTCAAACTTCAAACGTAGCTTAGGGGGTCCGTGCCGGAGCCTCTGGCAGCCCTGCTCTGAAAATGCAAACGTCTGCAGATAGCTGGCAGCCAGAAAGAGCTAGCCTGGAAAGCTGTTGCTCAGCCTCATCTGCCCATGGCACTGCTCGCACAGAGGCACAGAGACTGGGGCTGCTTGCTTGTCTTGCCCCCTCAAACTTCAAACGTAGCTTAGGTGGTCCTTTCCGGGCGCCTCCGGCAGCCCTGCTCCCAAAATGCGAACGTCTGCAGATAGCTGGCAGCCAGAAAGAGCTAGCCTGGAAAGCTGTTGCTCAGCCTCATCTGCCCATGGCACTGCTCGCACAGAGGCACAGAGACTGGGGCTGCTTGCTTGTCTTGCCCCCTCAAACTTCTAACGTAACTTAGGTGGTGCGTGCCGGGCGCCTCCGGCAGCCCTGCTCTGAAAATGCGAACGTCTGCAGATAGCTGGCAGCCAGAAAGAGCTAGCCTGGAAAGCTGTTGCTCAGCCTCATCTGCCCATGGCACTGCTCGCACAGAGGCACAGAGACTGGGGCTGCTTGCTTGTCTTGCCCCGTCAAACTTCAAACGTAGCTTAGGTGGTCCTTTCCGGGCGCCTCCGGCAGCCCTGCTCCCAAAATGCGAACGTCTGCAGATAGCTGGCAGCCAGAAAGAGCTAGCCTGGAAAGCTGTTGCTCAGCCTCATCTGCCCATGGCACTGCTCGCACAGAGGCACAGAGACTGGGGCTGCTTGCTTGTCTTGCCCCCTCAAACTTCAAACGTAGCTTAGGTGGTGCGTGCCGGGCGCCTTCGGCAGCCCTGCTCCCAAAATGCGAACGTCTGCAGATAGCTGGCAGCCAGAAAGAGCTAGCCTGGAAAGCTGTTGCTCAGCCTCATCTGCCCATGGCACTGCTCGCACAGAGGCACAGAGACTGGGGCTGCTTGCTTGTCTTGCCCCCTCAAACTTCAAACGTAGCTTAGGTGGTCCGTGCCGGAAGCCTCCGGCAGCCCTGCTCTGAAAATGCGAACGTCTGCAGATAGCTGGCAGCCAGAAAGAGCTAGCCTGGAAAGCTGTTGCTCAGCCTCATCTGCCCATGGCACTGCTCGCACAGAGGCACAGAGACTGGGGCTGCTTGCTTGTCTTGCCCCCTCAAACTTCAAACGTAGCTTAGGTGGTCCTTTCCGGGCGCCTCCGGCAGCCCTGCTCCAAAAATGCGAATGTCTGCAGATAGCTGGCAGCCAGAAAGAGCTAGCCTGGAAAGCTGTTGCTCAGCCTTATCTGCCTATGGCACTGCTCGCACAGAGGCACAGAGACTGGGGCTGCTTGCTTGTCTTGCCCCCTCAAACTTCAAACGTAGCTTAGGTGGTCCGTGCCGGGCGCCTCCGGCAGCCCTGCTCCAAAAATGTGAACGTCTGCAGATAGCTGGCAGCCAGAAAGAGCTAGCCTGGAAAGTTGTTGCTCAGCCTCATCTGCCCATGGCACTGCTCGCACAGAGGCACAGAGACTGGGGCTGCTTGCTTGTCTTGCCACCTCAAACTTCCAACGTTGCTTAGGTGGTGCGTGCCGGGCGCCTCCAGCAGCCCTGCTCCCAAAATGCGAACGTCTGCAGATAGCTGGCAGCCAGAAAGAGCTAGCCCGGGAAGTTGTTGCTCAGCCTCATCTGCCCATGGCACTGCTCACACAGAGGCACAGAGACTGGGGCTGCTTGCTTGTCTTGCCACCTCAAACTTCAAACGTAGCTTAGGGGGTCCGTGCCGGGCGCCTCCGGCAGCCCTGCTCTGAAAATGCGAATGTCTGCAGATATCTGGCAGCCAGAAAAAGCTAGCCCGGAAAGCTGTTGCTCAGCCTCATCTGCCCATGGCACTGCTCGCACAGAGGCACAGAGACTGGGGCTGCTTGCTTGTCTTGCCACCTCAAACTTCAAACGTAGCTTAGGGGGTCCGTGCCGGAAGCCTCAGGCAGCCCTGCTCTGAAAATGCGAATGTCTGCAGATAGCTGGCAGCCAGAAAGAGCTAGCCTGGAAAGCTGTTGCTCAGCCTCATCTGCCCATGGCACTGCTCGCACAGAGGCACAGAGACTGGGGCTGCTTGCTTGTCTTGCCCCCTCAAACTTCAAACGTAGCTTAGGTGGTCCTTTCCGGGCGCCTCCGGCAGCCCTGCTCCCAAAATGCAAACGTCTGCAGATAGCTGGCAGCCAGAAAGAGCTAGCCTGGAAAGCTGTTGCTCAGCCTCATCTGCCCATGGCACTGCTCGCACAGAGGCACAGAGACTGGGGCTGCTTGCTTGTCTTGCCCCCTCAAACTTCAAACGTAGCTTAGGTGGTCCGTGCCGGGCGCCTCCGGCAGCCCTGCTCCCAAAATGCGAACGTCTGCAGATAGCTGGCAGCCAGAAAGAGCTAGCCTGGAAAGCTGTTGCTCAGCCTCATCTGCCCATGGCACTGCTCGCACAGAGGCACAGAGACTGGGGCTGCTTGCTTGTCTTGCCCCCTCAAACTTCAAACGTAGCTTAGGTGGTCCTTTCCGGGCGCCTCCGGCAGCCCTGCTCTGAAAATGCGAACGTCTGCAGATAGCTGGCAGCCAGAAAGAGCTAGCCTGGAAAGCTGTTGCTCAGCCTCATCTGCCCATGGCACTGCTCGCACAGAGGCACAGAGACTGGGGCTGCTTGCTTGTCTTGCCCCCTCAAACTTCAAACGTAGCTTAGGTGGTCCGTGCCGGGCGCCTTCGGCAGCCCTGCTCCCAAAATGCGAACGTCTGCAGATAGCTGGCAGCCAGAAAGAGCTAGACCGGAAAGTTGTTGCTCAGCCTCATCTGCCCATGGCACTGCTCGCACAGAGGCACAGAGACTGGGGCTGCTTGCTTGTCTTGCCACCTCAAACTTCCAACGTAGCTTAGGTGGTCCGTGCCGGGCGCCTCCGGCAGCCCTGCTCCCAAAATGCGAACGTCTGCAGATAGCTGGCAGCCAGAAAGAGCTAGCCTGGAAAGCTGTTGCTCAGCCTCATCTGCCCATGGCACTGCTCGCACAGAGGCACAGAGACTGGGGCTGCTTGCTTGTCTTGCCACCTCAAACTTCAAACGTAGCTTAGGTGGTCCGTGCTGGGCGCCTCCGGCAGCCCTGCTCTGAAAATGCGAACGTCTGCAGATAGCTGGCAGCCAGAAAGAGCTAGCCTGGAAAGCTGTTGCTCAGCCTCATCTGCCCATGGCACTGCTCGCACAGAGGCACAGAGACTGGGGCTGCTTGCTTGTCTTGCCACCTCAAACTTCAAACGTAGCTTAGGTGGTCCGTGCCGGGCGCCTTCAGCAGCCCTGCTCCCAAAATGTGAACGTCTGCAGATAGCTGGCAGCCAGAAAGAGCTAGCCCGGAAAGTTGTTGCTCAGCCTCATCTGCCCATGGCACTGCTCGCACAGAGGCACAGAGACTGGGGCTGCTTGCTTGTCTTGCCACCTCAAACTTCAAACGTAGCTTAGGTGGTCCTTTCCGGGCGCCTCCGGCAGCCCTGCTCCCAAAATGCGAACGTCTGCAGGTAGCTGGCAGCCAGAAAGAGCTAGCCCGGGAAGTTGTTGCTCAGCCTCATCTGCCCATGGCACTGCTCGCACAGAGGCACAGAGACTGGGGCTGCTTGCTTGTCTTGCCACCTCAAACTTCAAACGTAGCTTAGGTGGTCCGTGCCGGGCGCTTCCGGCAGCCCTGCTCTGAAAATGCAAACGTCTGCAGATAGCTGGCAGCCAGAAAGAGCTAGCCTGGAAAGCTGTTGCTCAGCCTCATCTGCCCATGGCACTGCTCGCACAGAGGCACAGAGACTGGGGCTACTTGCTTGTCTTGCCCCCTCAAACTTCAAACGTAGCTTAGGTGGTCCTTTCCACGCGCCTCCGGCAGCCCTGCTCCCAAAATGCAAACGTCTGCAGATAGCTGGCAGCCAGAAAGAGCTAGCCTGGAAAGCTGTTGCTCAGCCTCATCTGCCCATGGCACTGCTCGCACAGAGGCACAGAGACTGGGGCTGCTTGCTTGTCTTGCCCCCTCAAACTTCAAACGTAGCTTAGGTGGTCCGTGCCGGAAGCCTCCGGCAGCCCTGCTCCCAAAATGCGAACGTCTGCAGATAGCTGGCAGCCAGAAAGAGCTAGCCCGGAAAGCTGTTGCTCAGCCTCATCTGCCCATGGCACTGCTCGCACAGAGGCACAGAGACTGGGGCTGCTTGCTTGTCTTGCCCCCTCAAACTTCAAACGTAGCTTAGGTGGTCCTTTCCGGGCGCCTCCGGCAGCCCTGCTCCCAAAATGCAAACGTCTGCAGATAGCTGGCAGCCAGAAAGAGCTAGCCTGGAAAGCTGTTGCTCAGCCTCATCTGCCCATGGCACTGCTCGCACAGAGGCACAGAGACTGGGGCTGCTTGCTTGTCTTGCCCCCTCAAACTTCAAACGTAGCTTAGGTGGTCCGTGCCGGGCGCCTCCGGCAGCCCTGCTCCCAAAATGCGAACGTCTGCAGATAGCTGGCAGCCAGAAAGAGCTAGCCTGGAAAGCTGTTGCTCAGCCTCATCTGCCCATGGCACTGCTCGCACAGAGGCACAGAGACTGGGGCTGCTTGCTTGTCTTGCCCCCTCAAACTTCAAACGTAGCTTAGGTGGTCCTTTCCGGGCGCCTCCGGCAGCCCTGCTCTGAAAATGCGAACGTCTGCAGATAGCTGGCAGCCAGAAAGAGCTAGCCTGGAAAGCTGTTGCTCAGCCTCATCTGCCCATGGCACTGCTCGCACAGAGGCACAGAGACTGGGGCTGCTTGCTTGTCTTGCCCCCTCAAACTTCAAACGTAGCTTAGGTGGTCCGTGCCGGGCGCCTTCGGCAGCCCTGCTCCCAAAATGCGAACGTCTGCAGATAGCTGGCAGCCAGAAAGAGCTAGCCCGGAAAGTTGTTGCTCAGCCTCATCTGCCCATGGCACTGCTCGCACAGAGGCACAGAGACTGGGGCTGCTTGCTTGTCTTGCCACCTCAAACTTCAAACGTAGCTTAGGTGGTCCGTGCCGGGCGCCTCCGGCAGCCCTGCTCCCAAAATGTGAACGTCTGCAGATAGCTGGCAGCCAGAAAGAGCTAGCCTGGAAAGCTGTTGCTCAGCCTCATCTGCCCATGGCACTGCTCGCACAGAGGCACAGAGACTGGGGCTGCTTGCTTGTCTTGCCCCCTCAAACTTCAAACGTAGCTTAGGGGGTCCGTGCTGGGCGCCTCCGGCAGCCCTGCTCTGAAAATGCGAACGTCTGCAGATAGCTGGCAGGCAGAAAGAGCTAGCCTGGAAAGCTGTTGCTCAGCCTCATCTGCCCATGGCACTGCTCGCACAGAGGCACAGAGACTGGGGCTGCTTGCTTGTCTTGCCACCTCAAACTTCAAACGTAGCTTAGGTGGTCCGTGCCGGGCGCCTCCGGCAGCCCTGCTCCCAAAATGCGAACGTCTGCAGATAGCTGGCAGCCAGAAAGAGCTAGCCTGGAAAGCTGTTGCTCAGCCTCATCTGCCCATGGCACTGCTCGCACAGAGGCACAGAGACTGGGGCTGCTTGCTTGTCTTGCCCCCTCAAACTTCAAACGTAGCTTAGGTGGTCCGTGCCGGGCGCTTCCGGCAGCCCTGCTCTGAAAATGCAAACGTCTGCAGATAGCTGGCAGCCAGAAAGAGCTAGCCTGGAAAGCTGTTGCTCAGCCTCATCTGCCCATGGCACTGCTCGCACAGAGGCACAGAGACTGGGGCTGCTTGCTTGTCTTGACCCCTCAAACTTCAAAAGTAGCTTAGGTGGTCCGTACCGGAAGCCTCCGGCAACCCCGCTCTGAAAATGCGAACGTCTGCAGATAGCTGGCAGCCAGAAAGAGCTAGCCTGGAAAGCTGTTGCTCAGCCTCATCTGCCCATGGCACTGCTCGCACAGAGGCACAGAGACTGGGGCTGCTTGCTTGTCTTGCCACCTCAAACTTCCAACGTTGCTTAGGTGGTGCGTGCCGGGCGCCTCCAGCAGCCCTGCTCCCAAAATGCGAACGTCTGCAGATAGCTGGCAGCCAGAAAGAGCTAGCCCGGGAAGTTGTTGCTCAGCCTCATCTGCCCATGGCACTGCTCGCACAGAGGCACAGAGACTGGGGCTGCTTGCTTGTCTTGCCACCTCAAACTTCAAACGTAGCTTAGGGGGTCCGTGTCGGGCGCCTCCGGCAGCCCTGCTCTGAAAATGCGAATGTCTGCAGATATCTGGCAGCCAGAAAAAGCTAGCCCGGAAAGCTGTTGCTCAGCCTCATCTGCCCATGGCACTGCTCGCACAGAGGCACAGAGACTGGGGCTGCTTGCTTGTCTTGCCACCTCAAACTTCAAACGTAGCTTAGGGGGTCCGTGCCGGGCGCCTCCGGCAGCCCTGCTCCCAAAATGCGAACGTCTGCAGATAGCTGGCAGCCAGAAAGAGCTAGCCTGGAAAGCTGTTGCTCAGCCTCATCTGCCCATGGCACTGCTCGCACAGAGGCACAGAGACTGGGGCTGCTTGCTTGTCTTGACCCCTCAAACTTCAAACGTAGCTTAGGTGGTCCTTTCCGGACGCCTCCGGCAGCCCTGCTCCCAAAATGCGAACGTCTGCAGATAGCTGGCAGCCAGAAAGAGCTAGCCTGGAAAGCTGTTGCTCAGCCTCATCTGCCCATGGCACTGCTCGCACAGAGGCACAGAGACTGGGGCTGCTTGCTTGTCTTGCCCCCTCAAACTTCAAACGTAGCTTAGGTGGTCCTTTCCGGGCGCCTCCGGCAGCCCTGCTCCAAAAATGCGAATGTCTGCAGATAGCTGGCAGCCAGAAAGAGCTAGCCTGGAAAGTTGTTCCTCAGCCTCATCTGCCCATGGCACTGCTCGCACAGAGGCACAGAGACTGGGGCTGCTTGCTTGTCTTGCCCCCTCAAACTTCAAACGTAGCTTAGGTGGTCCGTGCCGGGCGCTTCCGGCAGCCCTGCTCTGAAAATGCAAACGTCTGCAGATAGCTGGCAGCCAGAAAGAGCTAGCCTGGAAAGCTGTTGCTCAGCCTCATCTGCCCATGGCACTGCTCGCACAGAGGCACAGAGACTGGGGCTGCTTGCTTGTCTTGACCCCTCAAACTTCAAAAGTAGCTTAGGTGGTCCGTACCGGAAGCCTCCGGCAACCCCGCTCTGAAAATGCGAACGTCTGCAGATAGCTGGCAGCCAGAAAGAGCTAGCCTGGAAAGCTGTTGCTCAGCCTCATCTGCCCATGGCACTGCTCGCACAGAGGCACAGAGACTGGGGCTGCTTGCTTGTCTTGCCACCTCAAACTTCCAACGTTGCTTAGGTGGTGCGTGCCGGGCGCCTCCAGCAGCCCTGCTCCCAAAATGCGAACGTCTGCAGATAGCTGGCAGCCAGAAAGAGCTAGCCCGGGAAGTTGTTGCTCAGCCTCATCTGCCCATGGCACTGCTCGCACAGAGGCACAGAGACTGGGGCTGCTTGCTTGTCTTGCCACCTCAAACTTCAAACGTAGCTTAGGGGGTCCGTGTCGGGCGCCTCCGGCAGCCCTGCTCTGAAAATGCGAATGTCTGCAGATATCTGGCAGCCAGAAAAAGCTAGCCCGGAAAGCTGTTGCTCAGCCTCATCTGCCCATGGCACTGCTCGCACAGAGGCACAGAGACTGGGGCTGCTTGCTTGTCTTGCCACCTCAAACTTCAAACGTAGCTTAGGGGGTCCGTGCCGGGCGCCTCCGGCAGCCCTGCTCCCAAAATGCGAACGTCTGCAGATAGCTGGCAGCCAGAAAGAGCTAGCCTGGAAAGCTGTTGCTCAGCCTCATCTGCCCATGGCACTGCTCGCACAGAGGCACAGAGACTGGGGCTGCTTGCTTGTCTTGCCCCCTCAAACTTCTAACGTAGCTTAGGTGGTCCTTTCCGGACGCCTCCGGCAGCCCTGCTCCCAAAATGCGAACGTCTGCAGATAGCTGGCAGCCAGAAAGAGCTAGCCTGGAAAGCTGTTGCTCAGCCTCATCTGCCCATGGCACTGCTCGCACAGAGGCACAGAGACTGGGGCTGCTTGCTTGTATTGCCACCTCAAACTTCAAACGTAGCTTAGGTGGTCCTTTCCGGGCGCCTCCGGCAGCCCTGCTCCCAAAATGCGAACGTCTGCAGGTAGCTGGCAGCCAGAAAGAGCTAGCCCGGGAAGTTGTTGCTCAGCCTCATCTGCCCATGGCACTGCTCGCACAGAGGCACAGAGACTGGGGCTGCTTGCTTGTCTTGCCACCTCAAACTTCAAACGTAGCTTAGGTGGTCCGTGCCGGGCGCTTCCGGCAGCCCTGCTCTGAAAATGCAAACGTCTGCAGATAGCTGGCAGCCAGAAAGAGCTAGCCTGGAAAGCTGTTGCTCAGCCTCATCTGCCCATGGCACTGCTCGCACAGAGGCACAGAGACTGGGGCTGCTTGCTTGTCTTGAGCCCTCAAACTTCAAACGTAGCTTAGGTGGTGCGTGCCGGGCGCCTCCGGCAGCCCTGCTCCCAAAATGCGAACGTCTGCAGATAGCTGGCAGGCAGAAAGAGCTAGCCTGGAAAGCTGTTGCTCAGCCTCATCTGCCCATGGCACTGCTCGCACAGAGGCACAGAGACTGGGGCTGCTTGCTTGTCTTGCCCCCTCAAACTTCAAACGTAGCTTAGGTGGTCCGTGCCGGGCGCCTTCGGCAGCCCTGCTCCCAAAATGCGAACGTCTGCAGATAGCTGGCAGCCAGAAAGAGCTAGCCTGGAAAGCTGTTGCTCAGCCTCATCTGCCCATGGCACTGCTCGCACAGAGGCACAGAGACTGGGGCTGCTT
This sequence comes from Opisthocomus hoazin, assembly GCF_030867145.1. NCBI lineage: Eukaryota > Metazoa > Chordata > Aves > Opisthocomiformes > Opisthocomidae > Opisthocomus > Opisthocomus hoazin. The sequence continues at coordinate 259,833 of NW_027448992.1, forward strand.
GCTTGTCTTGACCCCTCAAACTTCAAACGTAGCTTAGGTGGTCCGTGCCGGAAGCCTCCGGCAGCCCTGCTCTGAAAATGCGAACGTCTGCAGATAGCTGGCAGCCAGAAAGAGCTAGCCTGGAAAGCTGTTGCTCAGCCTCATCTGCCCATGGCACTGCTCGCACAGAGGCACAGAGACTGGGGCTGCTTGCTTGTCTTGCCCCCTCAAACTTCAAACGTAGCTTAGGTGGTCCTTTCCGGGCGCCTCCGGCAGCCCTGCTCCAAAAATGCGAATGTCTGCAGATAGCTGGCAGCCAGAAAGAGCTAGCCTGGAAAGTTGTTGCTCAGCCTCATCTGCCCATGGCACTGCTCGCACAGAGGCACAGAGACTGGGGCTGCTTGCTTGTCTTGCCACCTCAAACTTCCAACGTTGCTTAGGTGGTGCGTGCCGGGCGCCTCCAGCAGCCCTGCTCCCAAAATGCGAACGTCTGCAGATAGCTGGCAGCCAGAAAGAGCTAGCCCGGGAAGTTGTTGCTCAGCCTCATCTGCCCATGGCACTGCTCGCACAGAGGCACAGAGACTGGGGCTGCTTGCTTGTCTTGCCACCTCAAACTTCAAACGTAGCTTAGGGGGTCCGTGCCGGAAGCCTCAGGCAGCCCTGCTCTGAAAATGCGAATGTCTGCAGATAGCTGGCAGCCAGAAAGAGCTAGCCCGGAAAGCTGTTGCTCAGCCTCATCTGCCCATGGCACTGCTCGCACAGAGGCACAGAGACTGGGGCTGCTTGCTTGTCTTGCCCCCTCAAACTTCAAACGTAGCTTAGGTGGTCCTTTCCGGGCGCCTCCGGCAGCCCTGCTCCCAAAATGCAAACGTCTGCAGATAGATGGCAGCCAGAAAGAGCTAGCCTGGAAAGCTGTTGCTCAGCCTCATCTGCCCATGGCACTGCTCGCACAGAGGCACAGAGACTGGGGCTGCTTGCTTGTCTTGCCCCCTCAAACTTCAAACGTAGCTTAGGTGGTCCGTGCCGGGCGCCTCCGGCAGCCCTGCTCCCAAAATGCGAACGTCTGCAGATAGCTGGCAGCCAGAAAGAGCTAGCCTGGAAAGCTGTTGCTCAGCCTCATCTGCCCATGGCACTGCTCGCACAGAGGCACAGAGACTGGGGCTGCTTGCTTGTCTTGCCCCCTCAAACTTCAAACGTAGCTTAGGTGGTCCTTTCCGGGCGCCTCCGGCAGCCCTGCTCTGAAAATGCGAACGTCTGCAGATAGCTGGCAGCCAGAAAGAGCTAGCCTGGAAAGCTGTTGCTCAGCCTCATCTGCCCATGGCACTGCTCGCACAGAGGCACAGAGACTGGGGCTGCTTGCTTGTCTTGCCCCCTCAAACTTCAAACGTAGCTTAGGTGGTCCGTGCCGGGCGCCTTCGGCAGCCCTGCTCCCAAAATGCGAACGTCTGCAGATAGCTGGCAGCCAGAAAGAGCTAGCCCGGGAAGTTGTTGCTCAGCCTCATCTGCCCATGGCACTGCTCGCACAGAGGCACAGAGACTGGGGCTGCTTGCTTGTCTTGCCACCTCAAACTTCAAACGTAGCTTAGGGGGTCCGTGCCGGGCGCCTCCGGCAGCCCTGCTCTGAAAATGCGAATGTCTGCAGATATCTGGCAGCCAGAAAAAGCTAGCCCGGAAAGCTGTTGCTCAGCCTCATCTGCCCATGGCACTGCTCGCACAGAGGCACAGAGACTGGGGCTGCTTGCTTGTCTTGCCACCTCAAACTTCAAACGTAGCTTAGGGGGTCCGTGCCGGGCGCCTCAGGCAGCCCTGCTCTGAAAATGCGAATGTCTGCAGATAGCTGGCAGCCAGAAAGAGCTAGCCCGGAAAGCTGTTGCTCAGCCTCATCTGCCCATGGCACTGCTCGCACAGAGGCACAGAGACTGGGGCTGCTTGCTTGTCTTGCCACCTCAAACTTCAAACGTAGCTTAGGGGGTCCGTGCCGGGCGCCTCCGGCAGCCCTGCTCTGAAAATGCGAATGTCTGCAGATATCTGGCAGCCAGAAAAAGCTAGCCCGGAAAGCTGTTGCTCAGCCTCATCTGCCCATGGCACTGCTCGCACAGAGGCACAGAGACTGGGGCTGCTTGCTTGTCTTGCCACCTCAAACTTCAAACGTAGCTTAGGGGGTCCGTGCCGGGCGCCTCAGGCAGCCCTGCTCTGAAAATGCGAATGTCTGCAGATAGCTGGCAGCCAGAAAGAGCTAGCCCGCAAAGCTGTTGCTCAGCCTCATCTGCCCATGGCACTGCTCGCACAGAGGCACAGAGACTGGGGCTGCTTGCTTGTCTTGCCACCTCAAACTTCAAACGTAGCTTAGGTGGTCCTTTCCGGGCGCCTCCGGCAGCCCTGCTCCCAAAATGCAAACGTCTGCAGATAGCTGGCAGCCAGAAAGAGCTAGCCTGGAAAGCTGTTGCTCAGCCTCATCTGCCCATGGCACTGCTCGCACAGAGGCACAGAGACTGGGGCTGCTTGCTTGTCTTGCCCCCTCAAACTTCAAACGTAGCTTAGGTGGTCCGTGCCGGGCGCCTCCGGCAGCCCTGCTCCCAAAATGCGAACGTCTGCAGATAGCTGGCAGGCAGAAACAGCTAGCCTGGAAAGCTGTTGCTCAGCCTCATCTGCCCATGGCACTGCTCGCACAGAGGCACAGAGACTGGGGCTGCTTGCTTGTCTTGCCCCCTCAAACTTCAAACGTAGCTTAGGTGGTCCTTTCCGGGCGCCTCCGGCAGCCCTGCTCTGAAAATGCGAACGTCTGCAGATAGCTGGCAGCCAGAAAGAGCTAGCCTGGAAAGCTGTTGCTCAGCCTCATCTGCCCATGGCACTGCTCGCACAGAGGCACAGAGACTGGGGCTGCTTGCTTGTCTTGACTCCTCAAACTTCAAACGTAGCTTAGGTGGTCAGTGCCGGGCGCCTTCGGCAGCCCTGCTCCCAAAATGCGAACGTCTGCAGATAGCTGGCAGCCAGAAAGAGCTAGCCCGGAGAGTTGTTGCTCAGCCTCATCTGCCCATGGCACTGCTCGCACAGAGGCACAGAGACTGGGGCTGCTTGCTTGTCTTGCCACCTCAAACTTCCAACGTAGCTTAGGTGGTCCGTGCCGGGCGCCTCCGGCAGCCCTGCTCCCAAAATGCGAACGTCTGCAGATAGCTGGCAGCCAGAAAGAGCTAGCCTGGAAAGCTGTTGCTCAGCCTCATCTGCCCATGGCACTGCTCGCACAGAGGCACAGAGACTGGGGCTGCTTGCTTGTCTTGCCCCCTCAAACTTCAAACGTAGCTTAGGGGGTCCGTGCTGGGCGCCTCCGGCAGCCCTGCTCTGAAAATGCGAACGTCTGCAGATAGCTGGCAGCCAGAAAGAGCTAGCCTGGAAAGCTGTTGCTCAGCCTCATCTGCCCATGGCACTGCTCGCACAGAGGCACAGAGACTGGGGCTGCTTGCTTGTCTTGCCACCTCAAACTTCAAACGTAGCTTAGGTGGTCCGTGCCGGGCGCCTTCGGCAGCCCTGCTCCCAAAATGTGAACGTCTGCAGATAGCTAGCAGCCAGAAAGAGCTAGCCCGGAAAGTTGTTGCTCAGCCTCATCTGCCCATGGCACTGCTCGTACAGAGGCACAGAGACTGGGGCTGCTTGCTTGTCTTGCCACCTCAAACTTCAAACGTAGCTTAGGTGGTCCTTTCCGGGCGCCTCCGGCAGCCCTGCTCCCAAAATGCAAACGTCTGCAGATAGCTGGCAGCCAGAAAGAGCTAGCCTGGAAAGCTGTTGCTCAGCCTCATCTGCCCATGGCACTGCTCGCACAGAGGCACAGAGACTGGGGCTGCTTGCTTGTCTTGCCACCTCAAACTTCAAACGTAGCTTAGGGGGTCCGTGCTGGGCGCCTCCGGCAGCCCTACTCTTAAAATGCGAACGTCTGCAGATAGCTGGCAGCCAGAAAGAGCTAGCCCGGGAAGTTGTTGCTCAGCCTCATCTGCCCATGGCACTGCTCGCACAGAGGCACAGAGACTGGGGCTGCTTGCTTGTCTTGCCACCTCAAACTTCAAACGTAGCTTAGGGGGTCCGTGCCGGGCGCCTCAGGCAGCCCTGCTCTGAAAATGCGAATGTCTGCAGATAGCTGGCAGCCAGAAAGAGCTAGCCCGGAAAGCTGTTGCTCAGCCTCATCTGCCCATGGCACTGCTCGCACAGAGGCACAGAGACTGGGGCTGCTTGCTTGTCTTGCCCCCTCAAACTTCAAACGTAGCTTAGGTGGTCCTTTCCGGGCGCCTCCGGCAGCCCTGCTCCCAAAATGCGAACGTCTGCAGATAGCTGGCAGCCAGAAAGAGCTAGCCTGGAAAGCTGTTGCTCAGCCTCATCTGCCCATGGCACCGCTCGCACAGAGGCACAGAGACTGGGGCTGCTTGCTTGTCTTGCCCCCTCAAACTTCAAACGTAGCTTAGGTGGTCCGTGCCGGGCGCCTCCGGCAGCCCTGCTCCCAAAATGCGAACGTCTGCAGATAGCTGGCAGCCAGAAAGAGCTAGCCTGGAAAGCTGTTGCTCAGCCTCATCTGCCCATGGCACTGCTCGCACAGAGGCACAGAGACTGGGGCTGCTTGCTTGTCTTGCCCCCTCAAACTTCCAACGTTGCTTAGGTGGTCCTTTCCGGGCGCCTCCGGCAGCCCTGCTCCCAAAATGCGAACGTCTGCAGATAGCTGGCAGCCAGAAAGAGCTAGCCCGGGAAGTTGTTGCTCAGCCTCATCTGCCCATGGCACTGCTCGCACAGAGGCACAGAGACTGGGGCTGCTTGCTTGTCTTGCCACCTCAAACTTCAAACGTAGCTTAGGGGGTCCGTGCCGGGCGCCTCAGGCAGCCCTGCTCCCAAAATGCGAACGTCTGCAGATAGCTGACAGCCAGAAAGAGCTAGCCTGGAAAGCTGTTGCTCAGCCTCATCTGCCCATGGCACTGCTCGCACAGAGGCACAGAGACTGGGGCTGCTTGCTTGTCTTGCCCCCTCAAACTTCAAACGTAGCTTAGGTGGTCCTTTCCGGGCGCCTCCGGCAGCCCTGCTCCCAAAATGCGAACGTCTGCAGATAGCTGGCAGCCAGAAAGAGCTAGCCTGGAAAGCTATTGCTCAGCCTCATCTGCCCATGGCACTGCTCGCACAGAGGCACAGAGACTGGGGCTGCTTGCTTGTCTTGCCCCCTCAAACTTCAAACGTAGCTTAGGTGGTCCGTGCCGGGCGCTTCCGGCAGCCCTGCTCTGAAAATGCAAACGTCTGCAGATAGCTGGCAGCCAGAAAGAGCTAGCCTGGAAAGCTGTTGCTCAGCCTCATCTGCCCATGGCACTGCTCGCACAGAGGCACAGAGACTGGGGCTGCTTGCTTGTCTTGACCCCTCAAACTTCAAACGTAGCTTAGGTGGTCCGTACCGGAAGCCTCCGGCAGCCCTGCTCTGAAAATGCGAACGTCTGCAGATAGCTGGCAGCCAGAAAGAGCTAGCCTGGAAAGCTGTTGCTCAGCCTCATCTGCCCATGGCACTGTTCGCACAGAGGCACAGAGACTGGGGCTGTTTGCTTGTCTTGCCACCTCAAACTTCCAACGTTGCTTAGGTGGTGCGTGCCGGGCGCCTCCAGCAGCCCTGCTCTAAAAATGCGAACGTCTGCAGATAGCTGGCAGCCAGAAAGAGCTAGCCCGGGAAGTTGTTGCTCAGCCTCATCTGCCCATGGCACTGCTCGCACAGAGGCACAGAGACTGGGGCTGCTTGCTTGTCTTGCCACCTCAAACTTCAAACGTAGCTTAGGGGGTCCGTGCCGGGCGCCTCCGGCAGCCCTGCTCTGAAAATGCGAATGTCTGCAGATATCTGGCAGCCAGAAAAAGCTAGCCCGGAAAGCTGTTGCTCAGCCTCATCTGCCCATGGCACTGCTCGCACAGAGGCACAGAGACTGGGGCTGCTTGCTTGTCTTGCCACCTCAAACTTCAAACGTAGCTTAGGGGGTCCGTGCCGGGCGCCTCAGGCAGCCCTGCTCTGAAAATGCGAATGTCTGCAGATAGCTGGAAGCCAGAAAGAGCTAGCCCGGAAAGCTGTTGCTCAGCCTCATCTGCCCATGGCACTGCTCGCACAGAGGCACAGAGACTGGGGCTGCTTGCTTGTCTTGCCCCCTCAAACTTCAAACGTAGCTTAGGTGGTCCTTTCCGGGCGCCTCCGGCAGCCCTGCTCCCAAAATGCAAACGTCTGCAGATAGCTGGCAGCCAGAAAGAGCTAGCCTGGAAAGCTGTTGCTCAGCCTCATCTGCCCATGGCACTGCTCGCACAGAGGCACAGAGACTGGGGCTGCTTGCTTGTCTTGCCCCCTCAAACTTCAAACGTAGCTTAGGTGGTCCGTGCCGGGCGCCTCCGGCAGCCCTGCTCCCAAAATGCGAACGTCTGCAGATAGCTGGCAGCCAGAAAGAGCTAGCCTGGAAAGCTGTTGCTCAGCCTCATCTGCCCATGGCACTGCTCGCACAGAGGCACAGAGACTGGGGCTGCTTGCTTGTCTTGCCCCCTCAAACTTCAAACGTAGCTTAGGTGGTCCTTTCCGGGCGCCTCCGGCAGCCCTGCTCTGAAAATGCGAACGTCTGCAGATAGCTGGCAGCCAGAAAGAGCTAGCCTGGAAAGCTGTTGCTCAGCCTCATCTGCCCATGGCACTGCTCGCACAGAGGCACAGAGACTGGGGCTGCTTGCTTGTCTTGCCACCTCAAACTTCCAACGTAGCTTAGGTGGTCCGTGCCGGGCGCCTCCGGCAGCCCTGCTCCCAAAATGCGAACGTCTGCAGATAGCTGGCAGCCAGAAAGAGCTAGCCTGGAAAGCTGTTGCTCAGCCTCATCTGCCCATGGCACTGCTCGCACAGAGGCACAGAGACTGGGGCTGCTTGCTTGTCTTGCCCCCTCAAACTTCAAACGTAGCTTAGGGGGTCCGTGCTGGGCGCCTCCGGCAGCCCTGCTCTGAAAATGCGAACGTCTGCAGATAGCTGGCAGCCAGAAAGAGCTAGCCTGGAAAGCTGTTGCTCAGCCTCATCTGCCCATGGCACTGCTCGCACAGAGGCACAGAGACTGGGGCTGCTTGCTTGTCTTGCCACCTCAAACTTCAAACGTAGCTTAGGTGGTCCGTGCCGGGCGCCTTCGGCAGCCCTGCTCCCAAAATGTGAACGTCTGCAGATAGCTGGCAGCCAGAAAGAGCTAGCCCGGAAAGTTGTTGCTCAGCCTCATCTGCCCATGGCACTGCTCGCACAGAGGCACAGAGACTGGGGCTGCTTGCTTGTCTTGCCACCTCAAACTTCAAACGTAGCTTAGGTGGTCCTTTCCGGGCGCCTCCGGCAGCCCTGCTCCCAAAATGCAAACGTCTGCAGATAGCTGGCAGCCAGAAAGAGCTAGCCTGGAAAGCTGTTGCTCAGCCTCATCTGCCCATGGCACTGCTCGCACAGAGGCACAGAGACTGGGGCTGCTTGCTTGTCTTGCCACCTCAAACTTCAAACGTAGCTTAGGGGGTCCGTGCTGGGCGCCTCCGGCAGCCCTACTCTTAAAATGCGAACGTCTGCAGATAGCTGGCAGCCAGAAAGAGCTAGCCCGGGAAGTTGTTGCTCAGCCTCATCTGCCCATGGCACTGCTCGCACAGAGGCACAGAGACTGGGGCTGCTTGCTTGTCTTGCCACCTCAAACTTCAAACGTAGCTTAGGGGGTCCGTGCCGGGCGCCTCAGGCAGCCCTGCTCTGAAAATGCGAATGTCTGCAGATAGCTGGCAGCCAGAAAGAGCTAGCCCGGAAAGCTGTTGCTCAGCCTCATCTGCCCATGGCACTGCTCGCACAGAGGCACAGAGACTGGGGCTGCTTGCTTGTCTTGACCCCTCAAACTTCAAACGTAGCTTAGGTGGTCCGTACCGGAAGCCTCCGGCAACCCCGCTCTGAAAATGCGAACGTCTGCAGATAGCTGGCAGCCAGAAAGAGCTAGCCTGGAAAGCTGTTGCTCAGCCTCATCTGCCCATGGCACTGCTCGCACAGAGGCACAGAGACTGGGGCTGTTGCTTGTCTTGACCCCTCAAACTTCAAACGTAGCTTAGGTGGTCCGTGCCGGAAGCCTCCGGCAGCCCTGCTCTGAAAATGCGAACGTCTGCAGATAGCTGGCAGCCAGAAAGAGCTAGCCTGGAAAGCTGTTGCTCAGCCTCATCTGCCCATGGCACTGCTCGCACAGAGGCACAGAGACTGGGGCTGCTTGCTTGTCTTGCCCCCTCAAACTTCAAACGTAGCTTAGGTGGTCCTTTCCGGGCGCCTCCGGCAGCCCTGCTCTGAAAATGCGAACGTCTGCAGATAGCTGGCAGCCAGAAAGAGCTAGCCTGGAAAGCTGTTGCTCAGCCTCATCTGCCCATGGCACTGCTCGCACAGAGGCACAGAGACTGGGGCTGCTTGCTTGTCTTGCCCCCTCAAACTTCAAACGTAGCTTAGGTGGTCCTTTCCGGGCGCCTCCGGCAGCCCTGCTCTGAAAATGCGAACGTCTGCAGATAGCTGGCAGCCAGAAAGAGCTAGCCTGGAAAGCTGTTGCTCAGCCTCATCTGCCCATGGCACTGCTCGCACAGAGGCACAGAGACTGGGGCTGCTTGCTTGTCTTGCCCCCTCAAACTTCAAACGTAGCTTAGGTGGTCCGTGCCGGGCGCCTTCGGCAGCCCTGCTCCCAAAATGCGAACGTCTGCAGATAGCGGGCAGCCAGAAAGAGCTAGCCTGGAAAGCTGTTGCTCAGCCTCATCTGCCCATGGCACTGCTCGCACAGAGGCACAGAGACTGGGGCTGCTTGCTTGTCTTGACCACTCAAACTTCAAACGTAGCTTAGGTGGTCCGTGCCGGAAGCCTCCGGAAGCCCTGCTCTGAAAATGCGAACGTCTGCAGATAGCTGGCAGCCAGAAAGAGCTAGCCTGGAAAGCTGTTGCTCAGCCTCATCTGCCCATGGCACTGCTCGCACAGAGGCACAGAGACTGGGGCTGCTTGCTTGTCTTGCCCCCTCAAACTTCAAACGTAGCTTAGGTGGTCCGTGCCGGGCGCCTCCGGCAGCCCTGCTCCAAAAATGCGAATCTCTGCAGATAGCTGGCAGCCAGAAAGAGCTAGCCTGGAAAGCTGTTGCTCAGCCTTATCTGCCCATGGCACTGCTCGCACAGAGGCACAGAGACTGGGGCTGCTTGCTTGTCTTGCCCCCTCAAACTTCAAACGTAGCTTAGGTGGTCCGTGCTGGGCGCCTTCGGCAGCCCTGCTCCCAAAATGTGAACGTCTGCAGATAGCTGGCAGCCAGAAAGAGCTAGCCTGGAAAGTTGTTGCTCAGCCTCATCTGCCCATGGCACTGCTCGCACAGAGGCACAGAGACTGGGGCTGCTTGCTTGTCTTGCCACCTCAAACTTCCAACGTTGCTTAGGTGGTGCGTGCCGGGCGCCTCCAGCAGCCCTGCTCTGAAAATGCGAACGTCTGCAGATAGCTGGCAGCCAGAAAGAGCTAGCCCGGGAAGTTGTTGCTCAGCCTCATCTGCCCATGGCACTGCTCGCACAGAGGCACAGAGACTGGGGCTGCTTGCTTGTCTTGCCACCTCAAACTTCAAACGTAGCTTAGGGGGTCCGTGCCGGGCGCCTCCGGCAGCCCTGCTCTGAAAATGCGAATGTCTGCAGATATCTGGCAGCCAGAAAAAGCTAGCCTGGAAAGCTGTTGCTCAGCCTCATCTGCCCATGGCACTGCTCGCACAGAGGCACAGAGACTGGGGCTGCTTGCTTGTCTTGCCACCTCAAACTTCAAACCTAGCTTAGGGGGTCCGTGCCGGGCGCCTCAGGCAGCCCTGCTCTGAAAATGCGAATGTCTGCAGATAGCTGGCAGCCAGAAAGAGCTAGCCCGGAAAGCTGTTGCTCAGCCTCATCTGCCCATGGCACTGCTCGCACAGAGGCACAGAGACTGGGGCTGCTTGCTTGTCTTGCCCCCTCAAACTTCAAACGTAGCTTAGGTGGTCCTTTCCGGGCGCCTCCGGCAGCCCTGCTCCCAAAATGCAAACGTCTGCAGATAGCTGGCAGCCAGAAAGAGCTAGCCTGGAAAGCTGTTGCTCAGCCTCATCTGCCCATGGCACTGCTCGCACAGAGGCACAGAGACTGGGGCTGCTTGCTTGTCTTGCCCCCTCAAACTTCAAACGTAGCTTAGGTGGTCCGTGCCGGGCGCCTCCGGCAGCCCTGCTCCCAAAATGCGAACGTCTGCAGATAGCTGGCAGCCAGAAAGAGCTAGCCTGGAAAGCTGTTGCTCAGCCTCATCTGCCCATGGCACTGCTCGCACAGAGGCACAGAGACTGGGGCTGCTTGCTTGTCTTGCCCCCTCAAACTTCAAACGTAGCTTAGGTGGTCCGTGCCGGGCGCCTCCGGCACCCCTGCTCTGAAAATGCGAACGTCTGCAGATAGCTGGCAGCCAGAAAGAGCTAGCCTGGAAAGCTGTTGCTCAGCCTCATCTGCCCATGGCACTGCTCGCACAGAGGCACAGAGACTGGGGCTGCTTGCTTGTCTTGACCCCTCAAACTTCAAACGTAGCTTAGGTGGTCCGTGCCGGGCGCCTTCGGCAGTCCTGCTCTGAAAATGCGAACGTCTGCAGATAGCTGGCAGCCAGAAAGAGCTAGCCCGGAAAGTTGTTGCTCAGCCTCATCTGCCCATGGCACTGCTCACACAGAGGCACAGAGACTGGGGCTGCTTGCTTGTCTTGCCACCTCAAACTTCCAACGTAGCTTAGGTGGTCCGTGCCGGGCGCCTCCGGCAGCCCTGCTCCCAAAATGCGAACGTCTGCAGATAGCTGGCAGCCAGAAAGAGCTAGCCTGGAAAGCTGTTGCTCAGCCTCATCTGCCCATGGCACTGCTCGCACAGAGGCACAGAGACTGGGGCTGCTTGCTTGTCTTGCCCCCTCAAACTTCAAACGTAGCTTAGGTGGTGCGTGCCGGGCGCCTCCGGCAGCCCTGCTCTGAAAATGCGAACGTCTGCAGATAGCTGGCAGCCACAAAGAGCTAGCCTGGAAAGCTGTTGCTCAGCCTCATCTGCCCATGGCACTGCTCGCACAGAGGCACAGAGACTGGGGCTGCTTGCTTGTCTTGCCCCCTCAAACTTCAAACGTAGCTTAGGTGGTCCGTGCCGGGCGCCTTCGGCAGCCCTGCTCCCAAAATGTGAACGTCTGCAGATAGCTGGCAGCCAGAAAGAGCTAGCCCGGAAAGTTGTTGCTCAGCCTCATCTGCCCATGGCACTGCTCGCACAGAGGCACAGAGACTGGGGCTGCTTGCTTGTCTTGCCACCTCAAACTTGAAACGTAGCTTAGGTGGTCCTTTACGGGCGACTTCGGCAGCCCTGCTCCCAAAATGCAAACGTCTGCAGATAGCTGGCAGCCAGAAAGAGCTAGCCTGGAAAGCTGTTGCTCAGCCTCATCTGCCCATGGCACTGCTCGCACAGAGGCACAGAGACTGGGGCTGCTTGCTTGTCTTGCCACCTCAAACTTCAAACGTAGCTTAAGTGGTCCGTGCTGGTCGCCTCCGGCAGCCCTGCTCTGAAAATGCGAATGTCTGCAGATATCTGGCAGCCAGAAAAAGCTAGCCCGGAAAGCTGTTGCTCAGCCTCATCTGCCCATGGCACTGCTCGCACAGAGGCACAGACACTGGGGCTGCTTGCTTGTCTTGCCACCTCAAACTTCAAACGTAGCTTAGGGGGTCCGTGCCGGGCGCCTCAGGCAGCCCTGCTCTGAAAATGCGAATGTCTGCAGATAGCTGGCAGCCAGAAAGAGCTAGCCCGGAAAGCTGTTGCTCAGCCTCATCTGCCCATGGCACTGCTCGCACAGAGGCACAGAGACTGGGGCTGCTTGCTTCTCTTGCCCCCTCAAACTTCAAACGTAGCTTAGGTGGGCCTTTCCGGGCGCCTCCGGCAGCCCTGCTCCCAAAATGCGAACGTCTGCAGATAGCTGGCAGCCAGAAAGAGCTAGCCTGGAAAGCTGTTGCTCAGCCTCATCTGCCCATGGCACTGCTCGCACAGAGGCACAGAGACTGGGGCTGCTTGCTTGTCTTGCCACCTCAAACTTCAAACGTAGCTTAGGTGGTCCGTGCCGGGCGCTTCCGGCAGCCCTGCTCTGAAAATGCAAACGTCTGCAGATAGCTGGCAGCCAGAAAGAGCTAGCCTGGAAAGCTGTTGCTCAGCCTCATCTGCCCATGGCACTGCTCACACAGAGGCACAGAGACTGGGGCTGCTTGCTTGTCTTGACCCCTCAAACTTCAAACGTAGCATAGGTGGTCCGTGCCGGAAGCCTCCGGCAACCCCGCTCTGAAAATGCAAACGTCTGCAGATAGCTGGCAGCCAGAAAGAGCTAGCCTGGAAAGCTGTTGCTCAGCCTCATCTGCCCATGGCACTGCTCGCACAGAGGCACAGAGACTGGGGCTGCTTGCTTGTCTTGACCCCTCAAACTTCAAACGTAGCTTAGGTGGTGCGTGCCGGGCGCCTCCAGCAGCCCTGCTCCAAAAATGCGAATGTCTGCAGATAGCTGGCAGCCAGAAAGAGCTAGCCTGGAAAGCTGTTGCTCAGCCTTATCTGCCCATGGCACTGCTCGCACAGAGGCACAGAGACTGGGGCTGCTTGCTTGTCTTGCCCCCTCAAACTTCAAACGTAGCTTAGGTGGTGCGTGCCGGGCGCCTCCGGCAGCCCTGCTCCCAAAATGCGAACGTCTGCAGATAGCTGGCAGGCAGAAAGTGCTAGCCTGGAAAGCTGTTGCTCAGCCTCATCTGCCCATGGCACTGCTCGCACAGAGGCACAGAGACTGGGGCTGCTTGCTTGTCTTGCCACCTCAAACTTCAAACGTAGCTTAGGTGGTCCGTGCCGGGCGCATCCGGCAGCCCTGCTCCAAAAATGTGAACGTCTGCAGATAGCTGGCAGCCAGAAAGAGCTAGCCTGGAAAGTTGTTGCTCAGCCTCATCTGCCCATGGCACTGCTCGCACAGAGGCACAGAGACTGGGGCTGCTTGCTTGTCTTGCCACCTCAAACTTCAAACGTTGCTTAGGTGGTGCGTGCCGGGCGCCTCCAGCAGCCCTGCTCCCAAAATGCGAACGTCTGCAGATAGCTGGCAGCCAGAAAGAGCTAGCCCGGGAAGTTGTTGCTCAGCCTCATCTGCCCATGGCACTGCTCGCACAGAGGCACAGAGACTGGGGCTGCTTGCTTGTCTTGCCACCTCAAACTTCAAACGTAGCTTAGGGGGTCCGTGCCGGGCGCCTCCGGCAGCCCTGCTCTGAAAATGCGAATGTCTGCAGATATCTGGCAGCCAGAAAAAGCTAGCCCGGAAAGCTGTTGCTCAGCCTCATCTGCCCATGGCACTGCTCGCACAGAGGCACAGAGACTGGGGCTGCTTGCTTGTCTTGCCACCTCAAACTTCCAACGTAGCTTAGGGGGTCCGTGCCGGAGCCTCCGGCAGCCCTGCTCTGAAAATGCAAACGTCTGCAGATAGCTGGCAGCCAGAAAGAGCTAGCCTGGAAAGCTGTTGCTCAGCCTCATCTGCCCATGGCACTGCTCGCACAGAGGCACAGAGACTGGGGCTGCTTGCTTGTCTTGCCCCCTCAAACTTCAAACGTAGCTTAGGTGGTCCTTTCCGGGCGCCTCCGGCAGCCCTGCTCCCAAAATGCGAACGTCTGCAGATAGCTGGCAGCCAGAAAGAGCTAGCCTGGAAAGCTGTTGCTCAGCCTCATCTGCCATGGCACTGCTCGCACAGAGGCACAGAGACTGGGGCTACTTGCTTGTCTTGCCCCCTCAAACTTCAAACGTAGCTTAGGTGGTCCTTTCCGGGCGCCTCCGACAGCCCTGCTACAAAAATGAGAACGTCTGCAGATAGCTGGCAGCCAGAAAGAGCTAGCCTGGAAAGCTGTTGCTCAGCCTTATCTGCCCATGGCACTGCTCGCACAGAGGCACAGAGACTGGGGCTGCTTGCTTGTCTTGCCACCTCAAACTTCAAACGTAGCTTAGGTGGTGCGTGCTGGGCGCCTCCGGCAGCCCTGCTCCCAAAATGCGAACGTCTGCAGATAGCTGGCAGCCAGAAAGAGCTAGCCTGGAAAGCTGTTGCTCAGCCTCATCTGCCCATGGCACTGCTCGCACAGAGGCACAGAGACTGGGGCTGCTTGCTTGTCTTGCCCCCTCAAACTTCAAACGTAGCTTAGGTGGTCCGTGCCGGGCGCCTCCGGCAGCCCTGCTCCCAAAATGCGAACGTCTGCAGATAGCTGGCAGTCAGAAAGAGCTAGCCCGGGAAGTTGTTGCTCAGCCTCATCTGCCCATGGCACTGCTCGCACAGAGGCACAGAGACTGGGGCTGCTTGCTTGTCTTGCCCCCTCAAACTTCAAACGTAGCTTAGGTGGTCCTTTCCGGGCGCCTCCGGCAGCCCTGCTCCCAAAATGCGAACGTCTGCAGATAGCTGGCAGCCAGAAAGAGCTAGCCTGGAAAGCTGTTGCTCAGCCTCATCTGCCCATGGCACTGCTCGCACAGAGGCACAGAGACTGGGGCTGCTTGCTTGTCTTGCCCCCTCAAACTTCTAACGTAACTTAGGTGGTGCGTGCCGGGCGCCTCCGCCAGCCCTGCTCTGAAAATGCGAACGTCTGCAGATAGCTGGCAGCCAGAAAGAGCTAGCCTGGAAAGCTGTTGCTCAGCCTCATCTGCCCATGGCACTGCTCGCACAGAGGCACAGAGACTGGGGCTGCTTGCTTGTCTTGCCACCTCAAACTTCAAACCTATTTTAGGTGCTCTGTGCCGGGCGCCTTCGGCAGCCCTGCTCCCAAAATGTGAACGTCTGCAGATAGCTGGCAGCCAGAAAGAGCTAGCCCGGAAAGTTGTTGCTCAGCCTCATCTGTCCATGGCACTGCTCGCACAGAGGCACAGAGACTGGTGCTGCTTGCTTGTCTTGCCCCCTCAAACTTCACACATAGCTTAGGTGGTCCGTGCCGGGCGCCTCCGGCAGCCCTGCTCCAAAAATGCGAACGTCTGCAAATAGCTGGCAGCCAGAAAGAGCTAGCCTGGAAAGATGTTGCTCAGCCTCATCT
This sequence comes from Opisthocomus hoazin, assembly GCF_030867145.1. Taxonomy (NCBI): domain Eukaryota; kingdom Metazoa; phylum Chordata; class Aves; order Opisthocomiformes; family Opisthocomidae; genus Opisthocomus; species Opisthocomus hoazin. Next base: position 274,874 of record NW_027448992.1, read on the forward strand.
GCCCATGGCACTGCTCGCACAGAGGCACAGAGACTGGGGCTACTTGCTTGTCTTGCCCCCTCAAACTTCAAACGTAGCTTAGGTGGTCCGTGCCGGGCGCCTCCGGCAGCCCTGCTCCCAAAATGCGAACGTCTGCAGATAGCTGGCAGTCAGAAAGAGCTAGCCTGGAAAGCTGTTGCTCAGCCTTATCTGCCCATGGCACTGCTCGCACAGAGGCACAGAGACTGGGGCTGCTTGCTTTTCTTGCCACTTCAAACTTCCTACGTAGCTTAGGTGGTGCGTGCTGGGCGCCTCCGGCAGCCCTGCTCCCAAAATGCGAACGTCTGCAGATAGCTGGCAGCCAGAAAGAGCTAGCCTGGAAAGCTGTTGCTCAGCCTCATCTGCCCATGGCACTGCTCGCACAGAGGCACAGAGACTGGGGCTGCTTGCTTGTCTTGCCCCCTCAAACTTCAAACGTAGCTTAGGTGGTCCGTGCCGGGCGCCTCCGGCAGCCCTGCTCCCAAAATGTGAACATCTGCAGATAGCTGGCAGCCAGAAAGAGCTAGCCTGGAAAGCTGTTGCTCAGCCTCATCTGTCCATGGCACTGCTCGCACAGAGGCACAGAGACTGGGGCTGCTTGCTTGTCTTGCCCCCTCAAACTTCAAACGTAGCTTAGGTGGGCCTTTCCGGGCGCCTCCGGCAGCCCTGCTCCCAAAATGCGAACGTCTGCAGATAGCTGGCAGCCAGAAAGAGCTAGCCTGGAAAGCTGTTGCTCAGCCTCATCTGCCCATGGCACTGCTCGCACAGAGGCACAGAGACTGGGGCTGCTTGCTTGTCTTGCCCCCTCAAACTTCTAACGTAGCTTAGGTGGTCCTTTCCGGGCGCCTCCGGCAGCCCTGCTCCCAAAATGCGAACGTCTGCAGGTAGCTGGCAGCCAGAAAGAGCTAGCCCGGGAAGTTGTTGCTCAGCCTCATCTGCCCATGGCACTGCTCGCACAGAGGCACAGAGACTGGGGCTGCTTGCTTGTCTTGCCACCTCAAACTTCAAACGTAGCTTAGGTGGTCCGTGCCGGGCGCTTCCGGCAGCCCTGCTCTGAAAATGCAAACGTCTGCAGATAGCTGGCAGCCAGAAAGAGCTAGCCTGGAAAGCTGTTGCTCAGCCTCATCTGCCCATGGCACTGCTCGCACAGAGGCACAGAGACTGGGGCTGCTTGCTTGTCTTGACCCCTCAAACTTCAAACGTAGCATAGGTGGTCCGTGCCGGAAGCCTCCGTCAACCCCGCTCTGAAAATGCGAACGTCTGCAGATAGCTGGCAGCCAGAAAGAGCTAGCCTGGAAAGCTGTTGCTCAGCCTCATCTGCCCATGGCACTGCTCGCACAGAGGCACAGAGACTGGGGCTGCTTGCTTGTCTTGACCCCTCAAACTTCAAACGTAGCTTAGGTGGTGCGTGCCGGGCGCCTCCGGCAGCCCTGCTCCAAAAATGCGAATGTCTGCAGATAGCTGGCAGCCAGAAAGAGCTAGCCTGGAAAGCTGTTGCTCAGCCTTATCTGCCCATGGCACTGCTCGCACAGAGGCACAGAGACTGGGGCTGCTTGCTTGTCTTGCCCCCTCAAACTTCAAACGTAGCTTAGGTGGTGCGTGCCGGGCGCCTCCGGCAGCCCTGCTCCCAAAATGCGAACGTCTGCAGATAGCTGGCAGGCAGAAAGTGCTAGCCTGGAAAGCTGTTGCTCAGCCTCATCTGCCCATGGCACTGCTCGCACAGAGGCACAGAGACTGGGGCTGCTTGCTTGTCTTGCCACCTCAAACTTCAAACGTAGCTTAGGTGGTCCGTGCCGAGCGCATCCGGCAGCCCTGCTCCAAAAATGTGAACGTCTGCAGATAGCTGGCAGCCAGAAAGAGCTAGCCTGGAAAGTTGTTGCTCAGCCTCATCTGCCCATGGCACTGCTCGCACAGAGGCACAGAGACTGGGGCTGCTTGCTTGTCTTGCCACCTCAAACTTCAAACGTTGCTTAGGTGGTGCGTGCCGGGCGCCTCCAGCAGCCCTGCTCCCAAAATGCGAACGTCTGCAGATAGCTGGCAGCCAGAAAGAGCTAGCCCGGGAAGTTGTTGCTCAGCCTCATCTGCCCATGGCACTGCTCGCACAGAGGCACAGAGACTGGGGCTGCTTGCTTGTCTTGCCACCTCAAACTTCAAACGTAGCTTAGGGGGTCCGTGCCGGGCGCCTCCGGCAGCCCTGCTCTGAAAATGCGAATGTCTGCAGATATCTGGCAGCCAGAAAGAGCTAGCCCGGAAAGCTGTTGCTCAGCCTCATCTGCCCATGGCACTGCTCGCACAGAGGCACAGAGACTGGGGCTGCTTGCTTGTCTTGCCACCTCAAACTTCCAACGTAGCTTAGGGGGTCCGTGCCGGAGCCTCCGGCAGCCCTGCTCTGAAAATGCAAACGTCTGCAGATAGCTGGCAGCCAGAAAGAGCTAGCCTGGAAAGCTGTTGCTCAGCCTCATCTGCCCATGGCACTGCTCGCACAGAGGCACAGAGACTGGGGCTGCTTGCTTGTCTTGCCCCCTCAAACTTCAAACGTAGCTTAGGTGGTCCTTTCCGGGCGCCTCCGGCAGCCCTGCTCCCAAAATGCGAACGTCTGCAGATAGCTGGCAGCCAGAAAGAGCTAGCCTGGAAAGCTGTTGCTCAGCCTCATCTGCCATGGCACTGCTCGCACAGAGGCACAGAGACTGGGGCTACTTGCTTGTCTTGCCCCCTCAAACTTCAAACGTAGCTTAGGTGGTCCTTTCCGGGCGCCTCCGACAGCCCTGCTACAAAAATGAGAACGTCTGCAGATAGCTGGCAGCCAGAAAGAGCTAGCCTGGAAAGCTGTTGCTCAGCCTTATCTGCCCATGGCACTGCTCGCACAGAGGCACAGAGACTGGGGCTGCTTGCTTGTCTTGCCACCTCAAACTTCAAACGTAGCTTAGGTGGTGCGTGCTGGGCGCCTCCGGCAGCCCTGCTCCCAAAATGCGAACGTCTGCAGGTAGCTGGCAGCCAGAAAGAGCTAGCCCGGGAAGTTGTTGCTCAGCCTCATCTGCCCATGGCACTGCTCGCACAGAGGCACAGAGACTGGGGCTGCTTGCTTGTCTTGCCACCTCAAACTTCAAACGTAGCTTAGGTGGTCCGTGCCGGGCGCTTCCGGCAGCCCTGCTCTGAAAATGCAAACGTCTGCAGATAGCTGGCAGCCAGAAAGAGCTAGCCTGGAAAGCTGTTGCTCAGCCTCATCTGCCCATGGCACTGCTCGCACAGAGGCACAGAGACTGGGGCTGCTTGCTTGTCTTGACCCCTCAAACTTCAAACGTAGCATAGGTGGTCCGTGCCGGAAGCCTCCGTCAACCCCGCTCTGAAAATGCGAACGTCTGCAGATAGCTGGCAGCCAGAAAGAGCTAGCCTGGAAAGCTGTTGCTCAGCCTCATCTGCCCATGGCACTGCTCGCACAGAGGCACAGAGACTGGGGCTGCTTGCTTGTCTTGACCCCTCAAACTTCAAACGTAGCTTAGGTGGTGCGTGCCGGGCGCCTCCGGCAGCCCTGCTCCAAAAATGCGAATGTCTGCAGATAGCTGGCAGCCAGAAAGAGCTAGCCTGGAAAGCTGTTGCTCAGCCTTATCTGCCCATGGCACTGCTCGCACAGAGGCACAGAGACTGGGGCTGCTTGCTTGTCTTGCCCCCTCAAACTTCAAACGTAGCTTAGGTGGTGCGTGCCGGGCGCCTCCGGCAGCCCTGCTCCCAAAATGCGAACGTCTGCAGATAGCTGGCAGGCAGAAAGTGCTAGCCTGGAAAGCTGTTGCTCAGCCTCATCTGCCCATGGCACTGCTCGCACAGAGGCACAGAGACTGGGGCTGCTTGCTTGTCTTGCCACCTCAAACTTCAAACGTAGCTTAGGTGGTCCGTGCCGAGCGCATCCGGCAGCCCTGCTCCAAAAATGTGAACGTCTGCAGATAGCTGGCAGCCAGAAAGAGCTAGCCTGGAAAGTTGTTGCTCAGCCTCATCTGCCCATGGCACTGCTCGCACAGAGGCACAGAGACTGGGGCTGCTTGCTTGTCTTGCCACCTCAAACTTCAAACGTTGCTTAGGTGGTGCGTGCCGGGCGCCTCCAGCAGCCCTGCTCCCAAAATGCGAACGTCTGCAGATAGCTGGCAGCCAGAAAGAGCTAGCCCGGGAAGTTGTTGCTCAGCCTCATCTGCCCATGGCACTGCTCGCACAGAGGCACAGAGACTGGGGCTGCTTGCTTGTCTTGCCACCTCAAACTTCAAACGTAGCTTAGGGGGTCCGTGCCGGGCGCCTCCGGCAGCCCTGCTCTGAAAATGCGAATGTCTGCAGATATCTGGCAGCCAGAAAGAGCTAGCCCGGAAAGCTGTTGCTCAGCCTCATCTGCCCATGGCACTGCTCGCACAGAGGCACAGAGACTGGGGCTGCTTGCTTGTCTTGCCACCTCAAACTTCCAACGTAGCTTAGGGGGTCCGTGCCGGAGCCTCCGGCAGCCCTGCTCTGAAAATGCAAACGTCTGCAGATAGCTGGCAGCCAGAAAGAGCTAGCCTGGAAAGCTGTTGCTCAGCCTCATCTGCCCATGGCACTGCTCGCACAGAGGCACAGAGACTGGGGCTGCTTGCTTGTCTTGCCCCCTCAAACTTCAAACGTAGCTTAGGTGGTCCTTTCCGGGCGCCTCCGGCAGCCCTGCTCCCAAAATGCGAACGTCTGCAGATAGCTGGCAGCCAGAAAGAGCTAGCCTGGAAAGCTGTTGCTCAGCCTCATCTGCCATGGCACTGCTCGCACAGAGGCACAGAGACTGGGGCTACTTGCTTGTCTTGCCCCCTCAAACTTCAAACGTAGCTTAGGTGGTCCTTTCCGGGCGCCTCCGACAGCCCTGCTACAAAAATGAGAACGTCTGCAGATAGCTGGCAGCCAGAAAGAGCTAGCCTGGAAAGCTGTTGCTCAGCCTTATCTGCCCATGGCACTGCTCGCACAGAGGCACAGAGACTGGGGCTGCTTGCTTGTCTTGCCACCTCAAACTTCAAACGTAGCTTAGGTGGTGCGTGCTGGGCGCCTTCGGCAGCCCTGCTCCCAAAATGCGAACGTCTGCAGATAGCTGGCAGCCAGAAAGAGCTAGCCTGGAAAGCTGTTGCTCAGCCTCATCTGCCCATGGCACTGCTCGCACAGAGGCACAGAGACTGGGGCTGCTTGCTTGTCTTGCCCCCTCAAACTTCAAACGTATCTTAGGTGGTCCGTGCCGGGCGCCTCCGGCAGCCCTGCTCCCAAAATGCGAACGTCTGCAGATAGCTGGCAGTCAGAAAGAGCTAGCCCGGGAAGTTGTTGCTCAGCCTCATCTGCCCATGGCACTGCTCGCACAGAGGCACAGAGACTGGGGCTGCTTGCTTGTCTTGCCCCCTCAAACTTCAAACGTAGCTTAGGTGGTCCTTTCCGGGCGCCTCCGGCAGCCCTGCTCCCAAAATGCGAACGTCTGCAGATAGCTGGCAGCCAGAAAGAGCTAGCCTGGAAAGCTGTTGCTCAGCCTCATCTGCCCATGGCACTGCTCGCACAGAGGCACAGAGACTGGGGCTGCTTGCTTGTCTTGCCCCCTCAAACTTCAAACGTAGCTTAGGTGGTCCGTGCCGGGCGCCTCCGGCAGCCCTGCTCCCAAAATGTGAACATCTGCAGATAGCTGGCAGCCAGAAAGAGCTAGCCTGGAAAGCTGTTGCTCAGCCTCATCTGTCCATGGCACTGCTCGCACAGAGGCACAGAGACTGGGGCTGCTTGCTTGTCTTGCCCCCTCAAACTTCAAACGTAGCTTAGGTGGTCCTTTATGGGCGCCTCCGGCAGCCCTGCTCCCAAAATGCAAAAGTCTGCAGATAGCTGGCAGTCAGAAAGAGCTAGCCCGGGAAGTTGTTGCTCAGCCTCATCTGCCCATGGCACTGCTCGCACAGAGGCACAGAGACTGGGGCTGCTTGCTTGTCTTGCCCCCTCAAACTTCAAACGTAGCTTAGGTGGTCCTTTCCGGGCGCCTCCGGCAGCCCTGCTCCCAAAATGCGAACGTCTGCAGATAGCTGGCAGCCAGAAAGAGCTAGCCTGGAAAGCTGTTGCTCAGCCTCATCTGCCCATGGCACTGCTCGCACAGAGGCACAGAGACTGGGGCTGCTTGCTTGTCTTGCCCCCTCAAACTTCTAACGTAACTTAGGTGGTGCGTGCCGGGCGCCACCGGCAGCCCTGCTCTGAAAATGCGAACGTCTGCAGATAGCTGGCAGCCAGAAAGAGCTAGCCCGGGAAGTTGTTGCTCAGCCTCATCTGTCCATGGCACTGCTCGCACAGAGGCACAGAGACTGGGGCTGCTTGCTTGTCTTGCCACCTCAAACTTCAAACCTATTTTAGGTGCTCCGTGCCGGGCGCCTTCGGCAGCCCTGCTCCCAAAATGTGAACATCTGCAGATAGCTGGCAGCCAGAAAGAGCTAGCCTGGAAAGCTGTTGCTCAGCCTCATCTGCCCATGGCACCGCTCGCACAGAGGCACAGAGACTGGGGCTGCTTGCTTGTCTTGCCCCCTCAAACTTCAAACGTAGCTTAGGTGGTCCGTGCCGGGCGCTTCCGGCAGCCCTGCTCTGAAAATGCGAACGTCTGCAGATAGCTGGCAGCCAGAAAGAGCTAGCCTGGAAAGCTGTTGCTCAGCCTCATCTGCCCATGGCACTGCTCGCACAGAGGCACAGAGACTGGGGCTGTTGCTTGTCTTGACCCCTCAAACTTCAAACGTAGCTTAGGTGGTCCGTGCCGGAAGCCTCCGGCAGCTCTGCTCTGAAAATGCGAACGTCTGCAGATAGCTGGCAGCCAGAAAGAGCTAGCCTGGAAAGCTGTTGCTCAGCCTCATCTGCCCATGGCACTGCTCGCACAGAGGCACAGAGACTGGGGCTGCTTGCTTGTCTTGCCCCCTCAAACTTCAAACGTAGCTTAGGTGGTCCGTGCCGGGCGCCTCCGGCAGCCCTGCTCCAAAAATGCGAATGTCTGCAGATAGCTGGCAGCCAGAAAGAGCTAGCCTGGAAAGCTGTTGCTCAGCCTCATCTGCCCATGGCACTGCTCGCACAGAGGCACAGAGACTGGGGCTGCTTGCTTGTCTTGCCCCCTCAAACTTCAAACGTAGCTTAGGTGGTCCTTTCCGGGCGCCTCCGGCAGCCCTGCTCTGAAAATGCGAACGTCTGCAGATAGCTGGCAGCCAGAAAGAGCTAGCCTGGAAAGCTGTTGCTCAGCCTCATCTGCCCATGGCACTGCTCGCACAGAGGCACAGAGACTGGGGCTGCTTGCTTGTCTTGCCCCCTCAAACTTCAAACGTAGCTTAGGTGGTCCGTGCCGGGCGCCTCCGGCAGCCCTGCTCCCAAAATGCGAACGTCTGCAGATAGCTGGCAGCCAGAAAGAGCTAGCCTGGAAAGCTGTTGCTCAGCCTCATCTGCCCATGGCACTGGTCGCACAGAGGCACAGAGACTGGGGCTGCTTGCTTGTCTTGACCACTCAAACTTCAAACGTAGCTTAGGTGGTCCGTGCCGGAAGCCTCCGGAAGCCCTGCTCTGAAAATGCGAACGTCTGCAGATAGCTGGCAGCCAGAAAGAGCTAGCCTGGAAAGCTGTTGCTCAGCCTCATCTGCCCATGGCACTGCTCGCACAGAGGCACAGAGACTGGGGCTGCTTGCTTGTCTTGCCCCCTCAAACTTCAAACGTAGCTTAGGTGGTCCTTTATGGGCGCCTCCGGCAGCCCTGCTCCAAAAATGCGAATGTCTGCAGATAGCTGGCAGCCAGAAAGAGCTAGCCTGGAAAGCTGTTGCTCAGCCTTATCTGCCCATGGCACTGCTCGCACAGAGGCACAGAGACTGGGGCTGCTTGCTTGTCTTGCCCCCTCAAACTTCAAACGTAGCTTAGGTGGTCCGTGCTGGGCGCCTTCGGCAGCCCTGCTCCCAAAATGTGAACGTCTGCAGATAGCTGGCAGCCAGAAAGAGCTAGCCTGGAAAGTTGTTGCTCAGCCTCATCTGCCCATGGCACTGCTCGCACAGAGGCACAGAGACTGGGGCTGCTTGCTTGTCTTGCCACCTCAAACTTCCAACGTTGCTTAGGTGGTGCGTGCCGGGCGCCTCCAGCAGCCCTGCTCTGAAAATGCGAACGTCTGCAGATAGCTGGCAGCCAGAAAGAGCTAGCCCGGGAAGTTGTTGCTCAGCCTCATCTGCCCATGGCACTGCTCGCACAGAGGCACAGAGACTGGGGCTGCTTGCTTGTCTTGCCACCTCAAACTTCAAACGTAGCTTAGGGGGTCCGTGCCGGGCGCCTCCGGCAGCCCTGCTCTGAAAATGCGAATGTCTGCAGATATCTGGCAGCCAGAAAAAGCTAGCCTGGAAAGCTGTTGCTCAGCCTCATCTGCCCATGGCACTGCTCGCACAGAGGCACAGAGACTGGGGCTGCTTGCTTGTCTTGCCACCTCAAACTTCAAACCTAGCTTAGGGGGTCCGTGCCGGGCGCCTCAGGCAGCCCTGCTCTGAAAATGCGAATGTCTGCAGATAGCTGGCAGCCAGAAAGAGCTAGCCCGGAAAGCTGTTGCTCAGCCTCATCTGCCCATGGCACTGCTCGCACAGAGGCACAGAGACTGGGGCTGCTTGCTTGTCTTGCCCCCTCAAACTTCAAACGTAGCTTAGGTGGTCCTTTCCGGGCGCCTCCGGCAGCCCTGCTCCCAAAATGCAAACGTCTGCAGATAGCTGGCAGCCAGAAAGAGCTAGCCTGGAAAGCTGTTGCTCAGCCTCATCTGCCCATGGCACTGCTCGCACAGAGGCACAGAGACTGGGGCTGCTTGCTTGTCTTGCCCCCTCAAACTTCAAACGTAGCTTAGGTGGTCCGTGCCGGGCGCCTCCGGCAGCCCTGCTCCCAAAATGCGAACGTCTGCAGATAGCTGGCAGCCAGAAAGAGCTAGCCTGGAAAGCTGTTGCTCAGCCTCATCTGCCCATGGCACTGCTCGCACAGAGGCACAGAGACTGGGGCTGCTTGCTTGTCTTGCCCCCTCAAACTTCAAACGTAGCTTAGGTGGTCCTTTCCGGGCGCCTCCGGCAGCCCTGCTCTGAAAATGCGAACGTCTGCAGATAGCTGGCAGCCAGAAAGAGCTAGCCTGGAAAGCTGTTGCTCAGCCTCATCTGCCCATGGCACTGCTCGCACAGAGGCACAGAGACTGGGGCTGTTGCTTGTCTTGACCCCTCAAACTTCAAACGTAGCTTAGGTGGTCCGTGCCGGAAGCCTCCGGCAGCTCTGCTCTGAAAATGCGAACGTCTGCAGATAGCTGGCAGCCAGAAAGAGCTAGCCTGGAAAGCTGTTGCTCAGCCTCATCTGCCCATGGCACTGCTCGCACAGAGGCACAGAGACTGGGGCTGCTTGCTTGTCTTGCCCCCTCAAACTTCAAACGTAGCTTAGGTGGTCCGTGCCGGGCGCCTCCGTCAGCCCTGCTCCAAAAATGCGAATGTCTGCAGATAGCTGGCAGCCAGAAAGAGCTAGCCTGGAAAGCTGTTGCTCAGCCTCATCTGCCCATGGCACTGCTCGCACAGAGGCACAGAGACTGGGGCTGCTTGCTTGTCTTGCCCCCTCAAACTTCAAACGTAGCTTAGGTGGTCCTTTCCGGGCGCCTCCGGCAGCCCTGCTCTGAAAATGCGAACGTCTGCAGATAGCTGGCAGCCAGAAAGAGCTAGCCTGGAAAGCTGTTGCTCAGCCTCATCTGCCCATGGCACTGCTCGCACAGAGGCACAGAGACTGGGGCTGCTTGCTTGTCTTGCCCCCTCAAACTTCAAACGTAGCTTAGGTGGTCCGTGCCGGGCGCCTCCGGCAGCCCTGCTCCCAAAATGCGAACGTCTGCAGATAGCTGGCAGCCAGAAAGAGCTAGCCTGGAAAGCTGTTGCTCAGCCTCATCTGCCCATGGCACTGGTCGCACAGAGGCACAGAGACTGGGGCTGCTTGCTTGTCTTGACCACTCAAACTTCAAACGTAGCTTAGGTGGTCCGTGCCGGAATCCTCCGGAACCCCTGCTCTGAAAATGCGAACGTCTGCAGATAGCTGGCAGCCAGAAAGAGCTAGCCTGGAAAGCTGTTGCTCAGCCTCATCTGCCCATGGCACTGCTCGCACAGAGGCACAGAGACTGGGGCTGCTTGCTTGTCTTGCCCCCTCAAACTTCAAACGTAGCTTAGGTGGTCCTTTATGGGCGCCTCCGGCAGCCCTGCTCCAAAAATGCGAATGTCTGCAGATAGCTGGCAGCCAGAAAGAGCTAGCCTGGAAAGCTGTTGCTCAGCCTTATCTGCCCATGGCACTGCTCGCACAGAGGCACAGAGACTGGGGCTGCTTGCTTGTCTTGCCCCCTCAAACTTCAAACGTAGCTTAGTGGTCCGTGCTGGGCGCCTTCGGCAGCCCTGCTCCCAAAATGTGAACGTCTGCAGATAGCTGGCAGCCAGAAAGAGCTAGCCTGGAAAGTTGTTGCTCAGCCTCATCTGCCCATGGCACTGCTCGCACAGAGGCACAGAGACTGGGGCTGCTTGCTTGTCTTGCCACCTCAAACTTCCAACGTTGCTTAGGTGGTGCGTGCCGGGCGCCTCCAGCAGCCCTGCTCTGAAAATGCGAACGTCTGCAGATAGCTGGCAGCCAGAAAGAGCTAGCCCGGGAAGTTGTTGCTCAGCCTCATCTGCCCATGGCACTGCTCGCACAGAGGCACAGAGACTGGGGCTGCTTGCTTGTCTTGCCACCTCAAACTTCAAACGTAGCTTAGGGGGTCCGTGCCGGGCGCCTCCGGCAGCCCTGCTCTGAAAATGCGAATGTCTGCAGATATCTGGCAGCCAGAAAAAGCTAGCCTGGAAAGCTGTTGCTCAGCCTCATCTGCCCATGGCACTGCTCGCACAGAGGCACAGAGACTGGGGCTGCTTGCTTGTCTTGCCACCTCAAACTTCAAACCTAGCTTAGGGGGTCCGTGCCGGGCGCCTCAGGCAGCCCTGCTCTGAAAATGCGAATGTCTGCAGATAGCTGGCAGCCAGAAAGAGCTAGCCCGGAAAGCTGTTGCTCAGCCTCATCTGCCCATGGCACTGCTCGCACAGAGGCACAGAGACTGGGGCTGCTTGCTTGTCTTGCCCCCTCAAACTTCAAACGTAGCTTAGGTGGTCCTTTCCGGGCGCCTCCGGCAGCCCTGCTCCCAAAATGCAAACGTCTGCAGATAGCTGGCAGCCAGAAAGAGCTAGCCTGGAAAGCTGTTGCTCAGCCTCATCTGCCCATGGCACTGCTCGCACAGAGGCACAGAGACTGGGGCTGCTTGCTTGTCTTGCCCCCTCAAACTTCAAACGTAGCTTAGGTGGTCCGTGCCGGGCGCCTCCGGCAGCCCTGCTCCCAAAATGCGAACGTCTGCAGATAGCTGGCAGCCAGAAAGAGCTAGCCTGGAAAGCTGTTGCTCAGCCTCATCTGCCCATGGCACTGCTCGCACAGAGGCACAGAGACTGGGGCTGCTTGCTTGTCTTGCCCCCTCAAACTTCAAACGTAGCTTAGGTGGTCCTTTCCGGGCGCCTCCGGCAGCCCTGCTCTGAAAATGCGAACGTCTGCAGATAGCTGGCAGCCAGAAAGAGCTAGCCTGGAAAGCTGTTGCTCAGCCTCATCTGCCTATGGCACTGCTCGCACAGAGGCACAGAGACTGGGGCTGCTTGCTTGTCTTGACCCCTCAAACTTCAAACGTAGCTTAGGTGGTCCGTGCCGGGCGCCTTCGGCAGTCCTGCTCTGAAAATGCGAACGTCTGCAGATAGCTGGCAGCCAGAAAGAGCTAGCCCGGAAAGTTGTTGCTCAGCCTCATCTGCCCATGGCACTGCTCGCACAGAGGCACAGAGACTGGGGCTGCTTGCTTGTCTTGCCACCTCAAACTTCCAACGTAGCTTAGGTGGTCCGTGCCGGGCGCCTCCGGCAGCCCTGCTCCCAAAATGCGAACGTCTGCAGATAGCTGGCAGCCAGAAAGAGCTAGCCTGGAAAGCTGTTGCTCAGCCTCATCTGCCCATGGCACTGCTCGCACAGAGGCACAGAGACTGGGGCTGCTTGCTTGTCTTGCCCCCTCAAACTTCAAACGTAGCTTAGGTGGTGCGTGCCGGGCGCCTCCGGCAGCCCTGCTCTGAAAATGCGAACGTCTGCAGATAGCTGGCAGCCAGAAAGAGCTAGCCTGGAAAGCTGTTGCTCAGCCTCATCTGCCCATGGCACTGGTCGCACAGAGGCACAGAGACTGGGGCTGCTTGCTTGTCTTGCCACCTCAAACTTCAAACGTAGCTTAGGTGGTCCGTGCCGGGCGCCTTCGGCAGCCCTGCTCCCAAAATGTGAACGTCTGCAGATAGCTGGAAGCCAGAAAGAGCTAGCCCGGAAAGTTGTTGCTCAGCCTCATCTGCCCATGGCACTGCTCGCACAGAGGCACAGAGACTGGGGCTGCTTGCTTGTCTTGCCACCTCAAACTTCAAACGTAGCTTAGGTGGTCCTTTACGGGCGCCTTCGGCAGCCCTGCTCCCAAAATGCAAACGTCTGCAGATAGCTGGCAGCCAGAAAGAGCTAGCCTGGAAAGCTGTTGCTCAGCCTCATCTGCCCATGGCACTGCTCGCACAGAGGCACAGAGACTGGGGCTGCTTGCTTGTCTTGCCACCTCAAACTTCCAACGTAGCTTAAGTTGTCCGTGCTGGGCGCCTCCGGCAGCCCTGCTCTGAAAATGCGAATGTCTGCAGATATCTGGCAGCCAGAAAAAGCTAGCCCGGAAAGCTGTTGCTCAGCCTCATCTGCCCATGGCACTGCTCGCACAGAGGCACAGACACTGGGGCTGCTTGCTTGTCTTGCCACCTCAAACTTCAAACGTAGCTTAGGGGGTCCGTGCCGGGCGCCTCCGGCAGCCCTGCTCCCAAAATGCGAATGTCTGCAGATAGCTGGCAGCCAGAAAGAGCTAGCCCGGAAAGCTGTTGCTCAGCCTCATCTGCCCATGGCACTGCTCGCACAGAGGCACAGAGACTGGGGCTGCTTGCTTCTCTTGCCCCCTCAAACTTCAAACGTAGCTTAGGTGGTCCTTTCCGGGCGCCTCCGGCAGCCCTGCTCCCAAAATGCGAACGTCTGCAGATAGCTGGCAGCCAGAAAGAGCTAGCCTGGAAAGCTGTTGCTCAGCCTCATCTGCCCATGGCACTGCTCGCACAGAGGCACAGAGACTGGGGCTGCTTGCTTGTCTTGACCCCTCAAACTTCAAACGTAGCATAGGTGGTCCGTGCCGGAAGCCTCCGGCAACCCCGCTCTGAAAATGCGAACGTCTGCAGATAGCTGGCAGCCAGAAAGAGCTAGCCTGGAAAGCTGTTGCTCAGCCTCATCTGCCCATGGCACTGCTCGCACAGAGGCACAGAGACTGGGGCTGCTTGCTTGTCTTGACCCCTCAAACTTCAAACGTAGCTTAGGTGGTGCGTGCCGGGCGCCTCCGGCAGCCCTGCTCCAAAAATGCGAATGTCTGCAGATAGCTGGCAGCCAGAAAGAGCTAGCCTGGAAAGCTGTTGCTCAGCCTTATCTGCCCATGGCACTGCTCGCACAGAGGCACAGAGACTGGGGCTGCTTGCTTGTCTTGCCCCCTCAAACTTCAAACGTAGCTTAGGTGGTGCGTGCCGGGCGCCTCCGGCAGCCCTGCTCCCAAAATGCGAACGTCTGCAGATAGCTGGCAGGCAGAAAGAGCTAGCCTGGAAAGCTGTTGCTCAGCGTCATCTGCCCATGGCACTGCTCGCACAGAGGCACAGAGACTGGGGCTGCTTGCTTGTCTTGCCCCCTCAAACTTCAAACGTAGCTTAGGTGGTCCGTGCCGGGCGCATCCGGCAGCCCTGCTCCAAAAATGTGAACGTCTGCAGATAGCTGGCAGCCAGAAAGAGCTAGCCTGGAAAGTTGTTGCTCAGCCTCATCTGCCCATGGCACTGCTCGCACAGAGGCACAGAGACTGGGGCTGCTTGCTTGTCTTGCCACCTCAAACTTCAAACGTTGCTTAGGTGGTGCGTGCCGGGCGCCTCCAGCAGCCCTGCTCCCAAAATGCGAACGTCTGCAGATAGCTGGCAGCCAGAAAGAGCTAGCCCGGGAAGTTGTTGCTCAGCCTCATCTGCCCATGGCACTGCTCGCACAGAGGCACAGAGACTGGGGCTGCTTGCTTGTCTTGCCACCTCAAACTTCAAACGTAGCTTAGGGGGTCCGTGCCGGGCGCCTCCGGCAGCCCTACTCTGAAAATGCGAATGTCTGCAGATATCTGGCAGCCAGAAAAAGCTAGCCCGGAAAGCTGTTGCTCAGCCTCATCTGCCCATGGCACTGCTCGCACAGAGGCACAGAGACTGGGGCTGCTTGCTTGTCTTGCCCCCTCAAACTTCTAACGTAGCTTAGGTGGTCCGTGCCGGGCGCCTCCGGCAGCCCTGCTCCCAAAATGCGAACGTCTGCAGATAGCTGGCAGCCAGAAAGAGCTAGCCTGGAAAGCTGTTGCTCAGCCTCATCTGCCCATGGCACTGCTCGCACAGAGGCACAGAGACTGGGGCTGCTTGCTTGTCTTGCCCCCTCAAACTTCAAACGTAGCTTAGGTGGTCCTTTCCGGGCGCCTCCGGCAGCCCTGCTCCCAAAATGCGAACGTCTGCAGATAGCTGGCAGCCAGAAAGAGCTAGCCTGGAAAGCTGTTGCTCAGCCTCATCTGCCATGGCACTGCTCGCACAGAGGCACAGAGACTGGGGCTACTTGCTTGTCTTGCCCCCTCAAACTTCAAACGTAGCTTAGGTGGTCCTTTCCGGGCGCCTCCGACAGCCCTGCTACAAAAATGAGAACGTCTGCAGATAGCTGGCAGCCAGAAAGAGCTAGCCTGGAAAGCTGTTGCTCAGCCTTATCTGCCCATGGCACTGCTCGCACAGAGGCACAGAGACTGGGGCTGCTTGCTTGTCTTGCCACCTCAAACTTCAAACGTAGCTTAGGTGGTGCGTGCTGGGCGCCTCCGGCAGCCCTGCTCCCAAAATGCGAACGTCTGCAGATAGCTGGCAGCCAGAAAGAGCTAGCCTGGAAAGCTGTTGCTCAGCCTCATCTGCCCATGGCACTGCTCGCACAGAGGCACAGAGACTGGGGCTGCTTGCTTGTCTTGCCCCCTCAAACTTCAAACGTAGCTTAGGTGGTCCTTTCCGGGCGCCTCCGGCAGCCCTGCTCCCAAAATGCGAACGTCTGCAGATAGCTGGCAGCCAGAAAGAGCTAGCCTGGGAAGCTGTTGCTCAGCCTCATCTGCCCATGGCACTGCTCGCACAGAGGCACAGAGACTGGGGCTGCTTGCTTGTCTTGACCCCTCAAACTTCTAACGTAACTTAAGTGGTGCGTGCCGGGCGCCTCCGGCAGCCCTGCTCTGAAAATGCGAACGTCTGCAGATAGCTGGCAGCCAGAAAGAGCTAGCCCGGGAAGTTGTTGCTCAGCCTCATCTGCCCATGGCACTGCTCGCACAGAGGCACAGAGACTGGGGCTGCTTGCTTGTCTTGCCACCTCAAACTTCAAACCTATTTTAGGTGCTCCGTGCCGGGCGCCTCCGGCAGCCCTGCTCTGAAAATGCGAACGTCTGCAGATAGCTGGCAGCCAGAAAGAGCTAGCCTGGAAAGCTGTTGCTCAGCCTCATCTGCCCATGGCACTGCTCGCACAGAGGCACAGAGACTGGGGCTGCTTGCTTGTCTTGACCCCTCAAACTTCAAACGTAGCTTAGGTGGTCCGTGCCGGGCGCCTTCGGCAGTCCTGCTCTGAAAATGCGAACGTCTGCAGATAGCTGGCAGCCAGAAAGAGCTAGCCCGGAAAGTTGTTGCTCAGCCTCATCTGCCCATGGCACTGCTCGCACAGAGGCACAGAGACTGGGGCTGCTTGCTTGTCTTGCCACCTCAAACTTCCAACGTAGCTTAGGTGGTCCGTGCCGGGCGCCTCCGGCAGCCCTGCTCCCAAAATGCGAACGTCTGCAGATAGCTGGCAGGCAGAAAGAGCTAGCCTGGAAAGCTGTTGCTCAGCCTCATCTGCCCATGGCACTGCTCGCACAGAGGCACAGAGACTGGGGCTGCTTGCTTGTCTTGCCCCCTCAAACTTCAAACGTAGCTTAGGTGGTGCGTGCCGGGCGCCTCCGGCAGCCCTGCTCTGAAAATGCGAACGTCTGCAGATAGCTGGCAGCCAGAAAGAGCTAGCCTGGAAAGCTGTTGCTCAGCCTCATCTGCCCATGGCACTGGTCGCACAGAGGCACAGAGACTGGGGCTGCTTGCTTGTCTTGCCACCTCAAACTTCAAACGTAGCTTAGGTGGTCTGTGCCGGGCGCCTTCGGCAGCCCTGCTCCCACAATGTGAACGTCTGCAGATAGCTGGCAGCCAGAAAGAGCTAGCCCGGAAAGTTGTTGCTCAGCCTCATCTGCCCATGGCACTGCTCGCACAGAGGCACAGAGACTGGGGCTGCTTGCTTGTCTTGCCACCTCAAACTTCAAACGTAGCTTAGGTGGTCCTTTACGGGCGCCTTCGGCAGCCCTGCTCCCAAAATGCAAACGTCTGCAGATAGCTGGCAGCCAGAAAGAGCTAGCCTGGAAAGCTGTTGCTCAGCCTCATCTGCCCATGGCACTGCTCGCACAGAGGCACAGAGACTGGGGCTGCTTGCTTGTCTTGCCACCTCAAACTTCCAACGTAGCTTAAGTGGTCCGTGCTGGGCGCCTCCGGCAGCCCTGCTCTGAAAATGCGAATGTCTGCAGATATCTGGCAGCCAGAAAAAGCTAGCCTGGAAAGCTGTTGCTCAGCCTCATCTGCCCATGGCACTGCTCGCACAGACGCACAGACACTGGGGCTGCTTGCTTGTCTTGCCACCTCAAACTTCAAACGTAGCTTAGGGGGTCCGTGCCGGGCGCCTCAGGCAGCCCTGCTCTGAAAATGCGAAAGTCTGCAGATAGCTGGCAGCCAGAAAAAGCTAGCCCGGAAAGCTGTTGCTCAGCCTCATCTGCCCATGGCACTGCTCGCACAGAGGCACAGAGACTGGGGCTGCTTGCTTCTCTTGCCCCCTGAAACTTCAAACGTAGCTTAGGTGGTCCTTTCCGGGCGCCTCCGGCAGCCCTGCTCCCAAAATGCGAACGTCTGCAGATAGCTGGCAGCCAGAAAGAGCTAGCCTGGAAAGCTGTTGCTCAGCCTCATCTGCCCATGGCACTGCTCGCACAGAGGCACAGAGACTGGGGCTGCTTGCTTGTCTTGCCACCTCAAACTTCAAACGTAGCTTAGGTGGTCCGTGCCGGGCGCTTCCGGCAGCCCTGCTCTGAAAATGCAAACGTCTGCAGATAGCTGGCAGCCAGAAAGAGCTAGCCTGGAAAGCTGTTGCTCAGCCTCATCTGCCCATGGCACTGCTCGCACAGAGGCACAGAGACTGGGGCTGCTTGCTTGTCTTGACCCCTCAAACTTCAAACGTAGCATAGGTGGTCCGTGCCGGAAGCCTCCGGCAACCCCGCTCTGAAAATGCGAACGTCTGCAGATAGCTGGCAGCCAGAAAGAGCTAGCCTGGAAAGCTGTTGCTCAGCCTCATCTGCCCATGGCACTGCTCGCACAGAGGCACAGAGACTGGGGCTGCTTGCTTGTCTTGACCCCTCAAACTTCAAACGTAGCTTAGGTGGTGCGTGCCGGGCGCCTCCGGCAGCCCTGCTCCAAAAATGCGAATGTCTGCAGATAGCTGGCAGCCAGAAAGAGCTAGCCTGGAAAGCTGTTGCTCAGCCTTATCTGCCCATGGCACTGCTCGCACAGAGGCACAGAGACTGGGGCTGCTTGCTTGTCTTGCCCCCTCAAACTTCAAACGTAGCTTAGGTGGTGCGTGCCGGGCGCCTCCGGCAGCCCTGCTCCCAAAATGCGAACGTCTGCAGATAGCTGGCAGGCAGAAAGAGCTAGCCTGGAAAGCTGTTGCTCAGCCTCATCTGCCCATGGCACTGCTCGCACAGAGGCACAGAGACTGGGGCTGCTTGCTTGTCTTGCCCCCTCAAACTTCAAACGTATCTTAGGTGGTCCGTGCCGGGCGCATCCGGCAGCCCTGCTCCAAAAATGTGAACGTCTGCAGATAGCTGGCAGCCAGAAAGAGCTAGCCTGGAAAGTTGTTGCTCAGCCTCATCTGCCCATGGCACTGCTCGCACAGAGGCACAGACACTGGGGCTGCTTGCTTGTCTTGCCACCTCAAACTTCAAACGTTGCTTAGGTGGTGCGTGCCGGGCGCCTCCAGCAGCCCTGCTCCCAAAATGCGAACGTCTGCAGATAGCTGGCAGCCAGAAAGAGCTAGCCCGGGAAGTTGTTGCTCAGCCTCATCTGCCCATGGCACTGCTCGCACAGAGGCACAGAGACTGGGGCTGCTTGCTTGTCTTGCCACCTCAAACTTCAAACGTAGCTTAGGGGGTCCGTGCCGGGCGCCTCCGGCAGCCCTGCTCTGAAAATGCGAATGTCTGCAGATATCTGGCAGCCAGAAAAAGCTAGCCCGGAAAGCTGTTGCTCAGCCTCATCTGCCCATGGCACTGCTCGCACAGAGGCACAGAGACTGGGGCTGCTTGCTTGTCTTGCCACCTCAAACTTCCAACGTAGCTTAGGGGGTCCGTGCCGGAGCCTCCGGCAGCCCTGCTCCCAAAATGCGAACGTCTGCAGATAGCTGGCAGCCAGAAAGAGCTAGCCTGGAAAGCTGTTGCTCAGCCTCATCTGCCCATGGCACTGCTCGCACAGAGGCACAGAGACTGGGGCTGCTTGCTTGTCTTGCCCCCTCAAACTTCAAACGTAGCTTAGGTGGTCCTTTCCGGGCGCCTCCGGCAGCCCTGCTCCCAAAATGCGAACGTCTGCAGATAGCTGGCAGCCAGAAAGAGCTAGCCTGGAAAGCTGTTGCTCAGCCTCATCTGCCATGGCACTGCTCGCACAGAGGCACAGAGACTGGGGCTACTTGCTTGTCTTGCCCCCTCAAACTTCAAACGTAGCTTAGGTGGTCCTTTCCGGGCGCCTCCGACAGCCCTGCTACAAAAATGAGAACGTCTGCAGATAGCTGGCAGCCAGAAAGAGCTAGCCTGGAAAGCTGTTGCTCAGCCTTATCTGCCCATGGCACTGCTCGCACAGAGGCACAGAGACTGGGGCTGCTTGCTTGTCTTGCCACCTCAAACTTCAAACGTAGCTTAGGTGGTGCGTGCTGGGCGCCTCCGGCAGCCCTGCTCCCAAAATGCGAACGTCTGCAGATAGCTGGCAGCCAGAAAGAGCTAGCCTGGAAAGCTGTTGCTCAGCCTCATCTGCCCATGGCACTGCTCGCACAGAGGCACAGAGACTGGGGCTGCTTGCTTGTCTTGCCCCCTCAAACTTCAAACGTAGCTTAGGTGGTCCGTGCCGGGCGCCTCCGGCAGCCCTGCTCCAAAAATGAGAACGTCTGCAGATAGCTGGCAGTCAGAAAGAGCTAGCCCGGGAAGTTGTTGCTCAGCCTCATCTGCCCATGGCACTGCTCGCACAGAGGCACAGAGACTGGGGCTGCTTGCTTGTCTTGCCCCCTCAAACTTCAAACGTAGCTTAGGTGGTCCGTGCCGGGCGCCTCCGGCAGCCCTGCTCCCAAAATGCGAACGTCTGCAGATAGCTGGCAGCCAGAAAGAGCTAGCCTGGGAAGCTGTTGCTCAGCCTCATCTGCCCATGGCACTGCTCGCACAGAGGCACAGAGACTGGGGCTGCTTGCTTGTCTTGCCCCCTCAAACTTCTAACGTAACTTAGGTGGTGCGTGCCGGGCGCCTCCGGCAGCCCTGCTCTGAAAATGCGAACGTCTGCAGATAGCTGGCAGCCAGAAAGAGCTAGCCCGGGAAGTTGTTGCTCAGCCTCATCTGCCCATGGCACTGCTCGCACAGAGGCACAGAGACTGGGGCTCCTTGCTTGTCTTGCCCCCTCAAACTTCACACGTAGCTTAGGTGGTCCGTGCCGGGCGCCTCCGGCAGCCCTGCTCCAAAAATGCGAACGTCTGCAAATAGCTGGCAGCCAGAAAGAGCTAGCCTGGAAAGATGTTGCTCAGCCTCATCTGCCCATGGCACTGCTCGCACAGAGGCACAGAGACTGGGGCTACTTGCTTGTCTTGCCCCCTCAAACTTCAAACGTAGCTTAGGTGGTCCGTGCCGGGCGCCTCCGGCAGCCCTGCTCCCAAAATGCGAACGTCTGCAGATAGCTGGCAGTTAGAAAGAGCTAGCCTGGAAAGCTGTTGCTCAGCCTTATCTGCCCATGGCACTGCTCGCACAGAGGCACAGAGACTGGGGCTGCTTGCTTTTCTTGCCACTTCAAACTTCCTACGTAGCTTAGGTGGTGCGTGCCGGGCGCCTCCGGCAGCCCTGCTCCCAAAATGCGAACGTCTGCAGATAGCTGGCAGCCAGAAAGAGCTAGCCTGGAAAGCTGTTGCTCAGCCTCATCTGCCCATGGCACTGCTCGCACAGAGGCACAGAGACTGGGGCTGCTTGCTTGTCTTGCCCCCTCAAACTTCAAACGTAGCTTAGGTGGTCCGTGCCGGGCGCCTCCGGCAGCCCTGCTCCCAAAATGTGACCATCTGCAGATAGCTGGCAGCCAGAAAGAGCTAGCCTGGAAAGCTGTTGCTCAGCCTCATCTGTCCATGGCACTGCTCGCACAGAGGCACAGAGACTGGGGCTGCTTGCTTGTCTTGCCCCCTCAAACTTCCAACGTAGCTTAGGTGGTCCGTGCCGGGCGCCTCCGGCAGCCCTGCTCCCAAAATGCGAACGTCTGCAGATAGCTGGCAGTCAGAAAGAGCTAGCCCGGGAAGTTGTTGCTCAGCCTCATCTGCCCATGGCACTGCTCGCACAGAGGCACAGAGACTGGGGCTGCTTGCTTGTCTTGACCCCTCAAACTTCAAACGTAGCTTAGGTGGGCCTTTCCGGGCGCCTCCGGCAGCCCTGCTCCCAAAATGCGAACGTCTGCAGATAGCTGGCAGCCAGAAAGAGCTAGCCTGGAAAGCTGTTGCTCAGCCTCATCTGCCCATGGCACTGCTCGCACAGAGGCACAGAGACTGGGGCTGCTTGCTTGTCTTGCCCCCTCAAACTTCTAACGTAACTTAGGTGGTGCGTGCCGGGCGCCTCCGGCAGCCCTGCTCTGAAAATGCGAACGTCTGCAGATAGCTGGCAGCCAGAAAGAGCTAGCCCGGGAAGTTGTTGCTCAGCCTCATCTGCCCATGGCACTGCTCGCACAGAGGCACAGAGACTGGGGCTGCTTGCTTGTCTTGCCACCTCAAACTTCAAACCTATTTTAGGTGCTCCGTGCCGGGCGCCTTCGGCAGCCCTGCTCCCAAAATGTGAACATCTGCAGATAGCTGGCAGCCAGAAAGAGCTAGCCTGGAAAGCTGTTGCTCAGCCTCATCTGTCCATGGCACTGCTCGCACAGAGGCACAGAGACTGGGGCTGCTTGCTTGTCTTGCCCCCTCAAACTTCAAACGTAGCTTAGGTGGTCAGTGCCGGGCGCCTCCGGCAGCCCTGCTCCCAAAATGCGAACGTCGGCAGATAGCTGGCAGTCAGAAGGAGCTAGCCCGGGAAGTTGTTGCTCAGCCTCATCTGCCCATGGCACTGCTCGCACAGAGGCACAGAGACTGGGGCTGCTTGCTTGTCTTGCCCCCTCAAACTTCAAACGTAGCTTAGGTGGTCCTTTCCGGGAGCCTCCGGCAGCCCTGCTCCCAAAATGCGAACATCTGCAGATAGCTGGCAGCCAGAAAGAGCTAGCCTGGAAAGCTGTTGCTCAGCCTCATCTGCCCATGGCACTGCTCGCACAGAGGCACAGAGACTGGGGCTGCTTGCTTGTCTTGCCCCTCAATCTTAAAACGTAGCTTAGGTGGTCCGTGCCGGGCGCCTCCGGCAGCCCTGCTCTGAAAATGCGAACGTCTGCAGATAGCTGGCAGCCAGAAAGAGCTAGCCTGGAAAGCTGTTGCTCAGCCTCATCTGCCCATGGCACTGCTCGCACAGAGGCACAGAGACTGGGGCTGCTTGCTTGTCTTGCCACCTCAAACTTCAAACCTATTTTAGGTGCTCCGTGCCGGGCGCCTTCGGCAGCCCTGCTCCCAAAATGTGAACGTCTGCAGATAGCTGGCAGCCAGAAAGAGCTAGCCCGGAAAGTTGTTGCTCAGCCTCATCTGCCCATGGCACTGCTCGCACAGAGGCACAGAGACTGGTGCTGCTTGCTTGTCTTGCCCCCTCAAACTTCACACGTAACTTAGGTGGTCCTTTATGGGCGCCTCCGGCAGCCCTGCTCCCAAAATGCGAACGTCTGCAAATAGCTGGCAGCCAGAAAGAGCTAGCCTGGAAAGATGTTGCTCAGCCTCATCTGCCCATGGCACTGCTCGCACAGAGGCACAGAGACTGGGGCTACTTGCTTGTCTTGCCCCCTCAAACTTCAAACGTAGCTTAGGTGGTCCGTGCCGGGCGCCTCCGGCAGCCCTGCTCCAAAAATGAGAACGTCTGCAGATAGCTGGCAGCCAGAAAGAGCTAGCCTGGAAAGCTGTTGCTCAGCCTTATCTGCCCATGGCACTGCTCGCACAGAGGCACAGAGACTGGGGCTGCTTGCTTGTCTTGCCACCTCAAACTTCCAACGTAGCTTAGGTGGTGCGTGCTGGGCGCCTCCGGCAGCCCTGCTCCCAAAATGCGAACGTCTGCAGATAGCTGGCAGCCAGAAAGAGCTAGCCTGGAAAGCTGTTGCTCAGCCTCATCTGCCCATGGCACTGCTCGCACAGAGGCACAGAGACTGGGGCTGCTTGCTTGTCTTGCCCCCTCAAACTTCCAACGTAGCTTAGGTGGTCCGTGCCGGGCGCCTCCGGCAGCCCTGCTCCCAAAATGTGAACATCTGCAGATAGCTGGCAGCCAGAAAGAGCTAGCCTGGAAAGCTGTTGCTCAGCCTCATCTGTCCATGGCACTGCTCGCACAGAGGCACAGAGACTGGGGCTGCTTGCTTGTCTTGCCCCCTCAAACTTCAAACGTAGCTTAGGTGGTCCGTGCCGGGCGCCTCCGGCAGCCCTGCTCCCAAAATGCGAACGTCAGCAGATAGCTGGCAGTCAGAAAGAGCTAGCCCGGGAAGTTGTTGCTCAGCCTCATCTGCCCATGGCACTGCTCGCACAGAGGCACAGAGACTGGGGCTGCTTGCTTGTCTTGCCCCCTCAAACTTCAAACGTAGCTTAGGTGGTCCGTGCCGGGCGCCTCCGGCAGCCCTGCTCCCAAAATGCGAACGTCTGCAGATAGCTGGCAGCCAGAAAGAGCTAGCCTGGGAAGCTGTTGCTCAGCCTCATCTGCCCATGGCACTGCTCGCACAGAGGCACAGAGACTGGGGCTGCTTGCTTGTCTTGCCCCCTCAAACTTCTAACGTAACTTAGGTGGTGCGTGCCGGGCGCCTCCGGCAGCCCTGCTCTGAAAATGCGAATGTCTGCAGATAGCTGGCAGCCAGAAAGAGCTAGCCTGGAAAGCTGTTGTTCAGCCTCATCTGCCCATGGCACTGCTCACACAGAGGCACAGAGACTGGGGCTGCTTGCTTGTCTTGCCACCTCAAACTTCAAACGTAGCTTAGGTGGTCCGTGCCGGGCGCCTCAGTCAGCCCTGCTCCCAAAATGTGAACATCTGCAGATAGCTGGCAGCCAGAAAGAGCTAGCCCGGAAAGCTGTTGCTCAGCCTCATCTGCCCATGGCACTGCTCGCACAGAGGCACAGAGACTGGGGCTGCTTGCTTGTCTTGCCACCTCAAACTTCCAACGTAGCTTAGGGGGTCCGTGCAGGGCGCCTCCGGCAGCCCTGCTCTGAAAATGCGAATGTCTGCAGATAGCTGGCAGCCAGAAAAAGCTAGCCCGGAAAGCTGTTGCTCAGCCTCATCTGCCCATGGCACTGCTCGCACAGAGGCACAGAGACTGGGGCTGCTTGCTTGTCTTGCCCCCTCAAACTTCAAACGTATATTGGGTGGTTCGTTCCGGGCGCCTCCGGCAGCCCTGCTCTGAAAATGCGAACGTCTGCAGATAGCTGGCAGCCAGAAAGAGCTAGCCCGGGAAGTTGTTGCTCAGCCTCATCTGCCCATGGCACTGCTCGCACAGAGGCACAGAGACTGGGGCTGCTTGCTTGTCTTGCCACCTCAAACTTCAAACGTAGCTTAGGTGGTCTGTGCCGGGCGCCTCCGGCAGCCCTGCTCTGAAAATGCAAACGTCTGCAGATAGCTGGCAGCCAGAAAGAGCTAGCCTGGAAAGCTGTTGCTCACCCTCATCTGCCCATGGCACTGCTCGCACAGAGGTACAGAGACTGGGGCTGCTTGCTTGTCTTGCCCTCTCAAACTTCAAACGTAGCTTAGGTGGTGCGTGCCGGGCGCCTCCGGCAGCCCTGCTCCCAAAATGTGAACGTCTGCAGATAGCTGGCAGCCAGAAAGTGCTAGCCCGGAAAGTTGTTGCTCAGCCTCATCTGGCCATGGCACTGCTCGCACAGAGGCACAGAGACTGGGGCTGCTTGCTTGTCTTGCCACCTCAAACTTTCAACGTAGCTTAGGTGGTGCTTGCCGGGCGCCTCTGGCAGCCCCGCTCTGAAAATGCGAACGTCTGCAGATAGCTGGCAGCCAGAAAGAGCTAGCCCGGGAAGTTGTTGCTCAGCCTCATCTGCCCATGGCACTGCTCGCACAGAGGCACAGAGACTGGGGCTGCTTGCTTGTCTTGCCCCCTCAAACTTCTAACGAAGCTTAGGTGGTCCGTGCCGGGCGCCTCCGGCAGCCCTGCTCCCAAAATGTGAACGTCTGCAGATAGCTGGCAGCCAGAAAGAGCTAGCCCGGGAAGTTGTTGCTCAGCCTCATCTGCCCATGGCACTGCTCGCACAGAGGCACAGAGACTGGGGCTGCTTGCTTGTCTTGCCACCTCAAACTTCCAACGTAGCTTAGGTGGTGCTTGCCGGGCGCCTCTGGCAGCCCCGCTCTGAAAATGCGAACGTCTGCAGATAGCTGGCAGCCAGAAAGAGCTAGCCCGGGAAGTTGTTGCTCAGCCTCATCTGCCCATGGCACTGCTCGCACAGAGGCACAGAGACTGGGGCTGCTTGCTTGTCTTGCCCCCTCAAACTTCAAACGTAGCTTAGGTGGTCCGTGCCGGGCGCCTCCGGCAGCCCTGCTCCCAAAATGCAAACGTCTGCAGATAGCTGGCAGCCAGAAAGAGCTAGCCCGGAAAGTTGTTGCTCAGCCTCATCTGCCCATGGCACTGCTCGCACAGAGGCACAGAGACTGGGGCTGCTTGCTTGTCTTGCCACCTCAAACTTCCAACGTAGCTTAGGTGGTGCTTGCCGGGCGCCTCTGGCAGCCCCGCTCTGAAAATGCGAACGTCTGCAGATAGCTGGCAGCCAGAAAGAGCTAGCCCGGGAAGTTGTTGCTCAGCCTCATCTGCCCATGGCACTGCTCGCACAGAGGCACAGAGACTGGGGCTGCTTGCTTGTCTTGACCCCTCAAACTTCAAACGTAGCTTAGGTGGTCCGTGCCGGGCGCCTCCGGCAGCCCTGCTCCCAAAATGCAAACGTCTGCAGATAGCTGGCAGCCAGAAAGAGCTAGCCTGGAAAGCTGTTGCTCAGCCTCATCTGCCCATGGCACTGCTCGCACAGAGGCACAGAGACTGGGGCTGCTTGCTTGTCTTGACCCCTCAAACTTCAAACGTAGCTTAGGTGGTCCGTGTCGGGCGCCTCCGGCAGCCCTGCTCCCAAAATGCGAACGTCTGCAGATAGCTGGCAGTCACAAAGAGCTAGCCCGGAAAGCTGTTGCTCAGCCTCATCTGCCCATGGCACTGCTCGCACAGAGGCACAGAGACTGGGGCTGCTTGCTTGTCTTGCCACCTCAAACTTCAAACGTAGCTTAGGTGGTGCGTGCCGGGCGCCTCCGGCAGCCCTGCTCCCAAAATGCGAACGTCTGCAGATAGCTGGCAGTCAGAAAGAGCTAGCCCGGGAAGTTGTTGCTCAGCCTCATCTCCCCATGGCACTGCTCGCACAGAGGCACAGAGACTGGGGCTGCTTGCTTGTCTTGCCACCTCAAACTTCACACGTAGCTTAGGTGGTCCGTGCCGGGCGCCTCCGGCATCCCTGCTCTGAAAATGCGAATGTCTGCAGATAGCTGGCAGCCAGAAAGAGATAGCCCGGAAAGCTGTTGCTCAGCCTCATCTGCCCATGGCACTGCTCGCACAGAGGCACAGAGACTGGGGCTGCTTGCTTGTCTTGCCCCCTCAAACTTCTAACGTAGCTTAGGTGGTCCGTGCCGGGCGCCTCCGGCAGCCCTGCTCCCAAAATGCGAACGTCTGCAGATAGCTGGCAGCCAGAAAGAGCTAGCCTGGAAAGCTGTTGCTCAGCCTCATCTGCCCATGGCACTGCTCGCACAGAGGCACAGGGACTGGGGCTGCTTGCTTGTCTTGCCCCTCAAACTTCAAACGTAGATTAGGTGGTCCTTTCCGGGCGCCTCCGGCAGCCCTGCTCCCAAAATGCGAACGTCTGCAGATAGCTGGCAGCCAGAAAGAGCTAGCCTGGAAAGCTGTTGCTCAGCCTCATCTGCCCATGGCACTGCTCGCACAGAGGCACAGAGACTGGGGCTGCTTGCTTGTCTTGCCACCTCAAACTTCAAACGTAGCTTAGGTGGTCTGTGCCGGGCGCCTCCGGCAGCCCTGCTCTGAAAATGCAAACGTCTGCAGATAGCTGGCAGCCAGAAAGAGCTAGCCTGGAAAGCTGTTGCTCACCCTCATCTGCCCATGGCACTGCTCGCACAGAGGCACAGAGACTGGGGCTGCTTGCTTGTCTTGCCCCCTCAAACTTCAAACGTAGCTTAGGTGGTGCGTGCCGGGCGCCTCCGGCAGCCCTGCTCCCAAAATGTGAACGTCTGCAGATAGCTGGCAGCCAGAAAGTGCTAGCCCGGAAAGTTGTTGCTCAGCCTCATCTGGCCATGGCACTGCTCGCACAGAGGCACAGAGACTGGGGCTGCTTGCTTGTCTTGCCACCTCAAACTTCAAAAGTAGCTTAGGTGGTGCTTGCCGGGCGCCTCTGGCAGCCCCGCTCTGAAAATACGAACGTCTGCAGATAGCTGGCAGCCAGAAAGAGCTAGCCCGGGAAGTTGTTGCTCAGCCTCATCTGCCCATGGCACTGCTCGCACAGAGGCACAGAGACTGGGGCTGCTTGCTTGTCTTGCCCCCTCAAACTTCAAACGTAGCTTAGGTGGTCCGTGCCGGGCGCCTCCGGCAGCCCTGCTCCCAAAGTGCAAACGTCTGCAGATAGCTGGCAGCCAGAAAGAGCTTGCCTGGAAAGCTGTTGCTCAGCCTCATCTGCCCATGGCACTGCTCGCACAGAGGCACAGAGACTGGGGCTGCTTGCTTGTCTTGCCCCCTCAAACTTCAAACGTAGCTTAGGTGGTGCGTGCCGGGCGCCTCCGACAGCCCTGCTCCCAAAATGTGAACGTCTGCAGATAGCTGGCAGCCAGAAAGTGCTAGCCCGGAAAGTTGTTGCTCAGCCTCATCTGCCCATGGCACTGCTCGCACAGAGGCACAGAGACTGGGGCTGCTTGCTTGTCTTGCCACCTCAAACTTCCAACGTAGCTTAGGTGGTGCTTGCCGGGCGCCTCTGGCAGCCCCGCTCTGAAAATGCGAACGTCTGCAGATAGCTGGCAGCCAGAAAGAGCTAGCCCGGGAAGTTGTTGCTCAGCCTCATCTGCCCATGGCACTGCTCGCACAGAGGCACAGAGACTGGGGCTGCTTGCTTGTCTTGCCCCCTCAAACTTCAAACGTAGCTTAGGTGGTCCGTGCCGGGAGCCTCCGGCAGCCCTGCTCCCAAAATGCAAACGTCTGCAGATAGCTGGCAGCCAGAAAGAGCTAGCCTGGAAAGCTGTTGCTCAGCCTCATCTGCCCATGGCACTGCTCGCACAGAGGCACAGAGACTGGGGCTGCTTGCTTGTCTTGACCCCTCAAACTTCAAACGTAGCTTAGGTGGTGCGTGCCGGGCGCCTCCGGCAGCCCTGCTCCCAAAATGCGAACGTCTGCAGATAGCTGGCAGTCACAAAGAGCTAGCCCGGAAAGCTGTTGCTCAGCCTCATCTGCCCATGGCACTGCTCGCACAGAGGCACAGAGACTGGGGCTGCTTGCTTGTCTTGCCACCTCAAACTTCAAACGTAGCTTAGGTGGTGCGTGCCGGGCGCCTCCGGCAGCCCTGCTCCCAAAATGCGAACGTCTGCAGATAGGTGGCAGTCAGAAAGAGCTAGCCCGGGAAGTTGTTGCTCAGCCTCATCTCCCCATGGCACTGCTCGCACAGAGGCACAGAGACTGGGGCTGCTTGCTTGTCTTGCCACCTCAAACTTCACACGTAGCTTAGGGGGTCCGTGCCGGGCGCCTCCGGCAGCCCTGCTCTGAAAATGCGAATGTCTGCAGATAGCTGGAAGCCAGAAAGAGATAGCCCGGAAAGCTGTTGCTCAGCCTCATCTGCCCATGGCACTGCTCGCACAGAGGCACAGAGACTGGGGCTGCTTGCTTGTCTTGCCACCTCAAACTTCACACGTAGCTTAGGTGGTCCGTGCCGGGCGCCTCCGGCAGCCCTGCTCCCAAAATGCGAACGTCTGCAGATAGCTGGCAGCCAGAAAGAGCTAGCCTGGAAAGCTGTTGCTCAGCCTCATCTGCCCATGGCACTGCTCGCACAGAGGCACAGGGACTGGGGCTGCTTGCTTGTCTTGCCCCTCAAACTTCAAACGTATCTTAGGTGGTCCTTTCCGGGCGCCTCCGGCAGCCCTGCTCCCAAAATGCGAACGTCTGCAGATAGCTGGCAGCCAGAAAGAGCTAGCCTGGAAAGCTGTTGCTCAGCCTCATCTGCCCATGGCACTGCTCGCACAGAGGCACAGAGACTGGGGCTGCTTGCTTGTCTTGCCACCTGAAATTTCAAACGTAGCTTAGGTGGTGTGTGCCGGGCGCCTCCGGCAGCCCTGCTACCAAAATGCAAACGTCTGCAGATAGCTGGCAGGCAGAAAGAGCTAGCCTGGAAAGCTGTTGCTCAGCCTCATCTGCCCATGGCACTGCTCGCACAGAGGCACAGAGACTGGGGCTGCTTGCTTGTCTTGCCCCCTCAAACTTCAAACGTAGCTTAGGTGGTCCGTGCCGGGCGCCTCCGGCAGCCCTGCTCCAAAAATGTGAACGTCTGCAGATAGCTGGCAGCCAGAAAGAGCTAGCCTGGAAAGCTGTTGCTCAGCCTTATCTGCCCATGGCACTGCTCGCACAGAGGCACAGAGACTGGGGCTGCTTGCTTGTCTTGCCCCCTCAAACTTCAAACGTAGCTTAGGTGGTGCGTGCCGGGCGCCTCCGGCAGCCCTGCTCCCAAAATGCGAACGTCTGCAGATAGCTGGCAGCCAGAAAGAGCTAGCCTGGAAAGCTGTTGTTCAGCCTCATCTGCCCATGGCACTG
Source organism: Opisthocomus hoazin (assembly GCF_030867145.1). Classification (NCBI taxonomy): domain Eukaryota; kingdom Metazoa; phylum Chordata; class Aves; order Opisthocomiformes; family Opisthocomidae; genus Opisthocomus; species Opisthocomus hoazin. Next base: position 304,288 of record NW_027448992.1, read on the forward strand.
CTCGCACAGAGGCACAGAGACTGGGGCTGCTTGCTTGTCTTGACCCCTCAAACTTCAAACGTAGCTTAGGTGGTCCGTGCCGGGCGCCTCCGGCAGCCCTGCTCCCAAAATGCGAACGTCTGCAGATAGCTGGCAGCCAGAAAGAGCTAGCCTGGAAAGCTGTTGCTCAGCCTCATCTGCCCATGGCACTGCTCGCACAGAGGCACAGAGACTGGGGCTGCTTGCTTGTCTTGCCCCCTCAAACTTCAAACGTATCTTAGGTGGTGCGTTCCAGACGCCTCCGGCAGCCCTGCTCTGAAAATGCGAACGTCTGCAGATAGCTGGCAGCCAGAAAGAGCTAGCCCGGGAAGTTGTTGCTCAGCCTCATCTGGCCATGGCACTGCTCGCACAGAGGCACAGAGACTGGGGCTGCTTGCTTGTCTTGCCACCTCAAACTTCAAACGTAGCTTAGGTGGTCTCTGCCGGGCGCCTCCGGCAGCCCTGCTCTGAAAATGCAAACGTCTGCAGATAGCTGGCAGCCAGAAAGAGCTAGCCTGGAAAGCTGTTGCTCACCCTCATCTGCCCATGGCACTGCTCGCACAGAGGCACAGAGACTGGGGCTGCTTGCTTGTCTTGCCCCCTCAAACTTCTAACGTAGCTTAGGTGGTCCGTGCCGGGCGCCTCCGGCAGCCCTGCTCCCAAAATGCGAACGTCTGCAGATAGCTGGCAGCCAGAAAGAGCTAGCCTGGAAAGCTGTTGCTCAGCCTCATCTGCCCATGGCACTGCTCGCACAGAGGCACAGGGACTGGGGCTGCTTGCTTGTCTTGCCCCTCAAACTCCAAACGTAGCTTAGGTGGTCCTTTCCGGGCGCCTCCGGCAGCCCTGCTCCCAAAATGCGAACGTCTGCAGATAGCTGGCAGCCAGAAAGAGCTAGCCTGGAAAGCTGTTGCTCAGCCTCATCTGCCCATGGCACTGCTCGCACAGAGGCACAGAGACTGGGGCTGCTTGCTTGTCTTGCCCCCTCAAACTTCAAACGTATCTTAGGTGGTCCTTTCCAGGCGCCTCCGGCAGCCCTGCTACCAAAATGCAAACATCTGCAGATAGCTGGCAGCCAGAAAGAGCTAGCCTGGAAAGCTGTTGCTCAGCCTCATCTGCCCATGGCACTGCTCGCACAGAGGCACAGAGACTGGGGCTGCTTGCTTGTCTTGCCCCCTCAAACTTCAAACGTAGCTTAGGTGGTGCGTGCCGGGCGCCTCCGGCAGCCCTGCTCCCAAAATGCGAACGTCTGCAGATAGCTGGCAGCCAGAAAGAGCTAGCCCGGAAAGCTGTTGCTCAGCCTCATCTGCCCATGGCACTGCTCGCACAGAGGCACAGAGACTGGGGCTGCTTGCTTGTCTTGACCCCTCAAACTTCAAACGTAGCTTAGGTGGTCCGTGCCGGGCGCCTCCGGCAGCCCTGCTCCCAAAATGCGAACGTCTGCAGATAGCTGGCAGCCAGAAAGAGCTAGCCTGGAAAGCTGTTGCTCAGCCTCATCTGCCCATGGCACTGCTCGCACAGAGGCACAGAGACTGGGGCTGCTTGCTTGTCTTGCCCCCTCAAACTTCAAACGTATCTTAGGTGGTGCGTTCCGGGCGCCTCCGGCAGCCCTGCTCTGAAAATGCGAACGTCTGCAGATAGCTGGCAGCCAGAAAGAGCTAGCCCGGGAAGTTGTTGCTCAGCCTCATCTGCCCATGGCACTGCTCGCACAGAGGCACAGAGACTGGGGCTGCTTGCTTGTCTTGCCCCCTCAAACTTCAAACGTAGCTTAGGTGGTCTGTGCCGGGCGCCTCCGGCAGCCCTGCTCTGAAAATGCAAACGTCTGCAGATAGCTGGCAGCCAGAAAGAGCTAGCCTGGAAAGCTGTTGCTCAGCCTCATCTGCCCATGGCACTGCTCGCACAGAGGCACAGAGACTGGGGCTGCTTGCTTGTCTTGCCCCCTCAAACTTCTAACGTAGCTTAGGTGGTGCGTGCCGGGCGCCTCCGGCAGCCCTGCTCCCAAAATGTGAACGTCTGCAGATAGCTGGCAGCCAGAAAGTGCTAGCCCGGAAAGTTGTTGCTCAGCCTCATCTGGCCATGGCACTGCTCGCACAGAGGCACAGAGACTGGGGCTGCTTGCTTGTCTTGCCACCTCAAACTTCCAACGTAGCTTAGGTGGTGCTTGCCGGGCGCCTCCGGCAGCCCCGCTCTGAAAATGCGAACGTCTGCAGATAGCTGGCAGCCAGAAAGAGCTAGCCCGGGAAGTTGTTGCTCAGCCTCATCTGCCCATGGCACTGCTCGCACAGAGGCACAGAGACTGGGGCTGCTTGCTTGTCTTGCCACCTCAAAATTCAAACGTAGCTTAGGTGGTCCGTGCCGGGCGCCTCAGGCAGCCCTGCTACCAAAATGCGAATGTCTGCAGATAGCTGGCAGCCAGAAAGAGCTAGCCTGGAAAGCTGTTGCTCAGCCTCATCTGCCCATGGCACTGCTTGCACAGAGGCACAGAGACTGGGGCTGCTTGCTTGTCTTGCCCCCTCAAACTTCAAACGTAGCTTAGGTGGTCCTTTCCGGGCGCCTCCGGCAGCCCTGCTCCCAAAATGCAAACGTCTGCAGATAGCTGGCAGCCAGAAAGAGCTAGCCTGGAAAGCTGTTGCTCAGCCTCATCTGCCCATGGCACTGCTCGCACAGAGGCACAGAGACTGGGGCTGCTTGCTTGTCTTGCCCCCTCAAACTTCAAACGTAGCTTAGGTGGTCCGTGCCGGGCGCCTCCGACAGCCCTGCTCCAAAAATGCGAACGTCTGCACATAGCTGGCAGCCAGAAAGAGCTAGCCTGGAAAGCTGTTGCTCAGCCTTATCTGCCCATGGCACTGCTCGCACAGAGGCACAGAGACTGGGGCTGCTTGCTTGTCTTGCCCCCTCAAACTTCAAACGTAGCTTAGGTGGTGCGTGCCGGGCGCCTCCGGCAGCCCAGCTCCCAAAATGCGAACGTCTGTAGATAGCTGGCAGCCAGAAAGAGCTAGCCTGGAAAGCTGTTGCTCAGCCTCATCTGCCCATGGCACTGCTCGCACAGAGGCACAGAGACTGGGGCTGCTTGCTTGTCTTGCCCCCTCAAACTTCACACGTAGCTTAGGGGGTCCGTTCCGGGCGCCTTCGGCAGCCCTGCTCTGAAAATGCGAATGTCTGCAGATAGCTGGCAGCCAGAAAGAGCTAGCCTGGAAAGCTGTTGCTCAGCCTCATCTGCCCATGGCACTGCTCGCACAGAGGCACAGAGACTGGGGCTGCTTGCTTGTCTTGCCCCCTCAAACTTCAAACGTAGCTTAGGTGGTCCGTGCCGGGCGCCTCCGGCAGCCCTGCTCCCAAAATGCGAACGTCTGCAGATAGCTGGCAGCCAGAAAGAGCTAGCCCGGGAAGCTGTTGCTCAGCCTCATCTGCCCATGGCACTGCTCGCACAGAGGCACAGAGACTGGGGCTGCTTGCTTGTCTTGCCCAGTCAAACTTCAAACGTATCTTAGGTGGTGTGTGCCGGGCGCCTCCGGCAGCCACGCTACCAAAATGCAAACGTCTGCAGATAGCTGGCAGCCAGAAAAAGCTAGCCTGGAAAGCTGTTGCTCAGCCTCATCTGCCCATGGCACTGCTCGCACAGAGGCACAGAGACTGGGGCTGCTTGCTTGTCTTGCCCCCTCAAACTTCAAACGTAGCTTAGGTGGTCCGTGCCAAGCGCCTTCGGCAGCCCTGCTCCCAAAATGTGAACGTCTGCAGATAGCTGGCAGCCAGAAAGAGCTAGCCCGGAAAGTTGTTTCTCAGCCTCATCTGCCCATGGCACTGCTCGCACAGAGGCACAGAGACTGGGGCTGCTTGCTTGTCTTGCCACCTCAAACTTCCAACGTAGATTAGGTGGTGCGTGCCGGGCGCCTCCGGCAGCCCTGCTCCCAAAATGTGAACGTCTGCAGATAGCTGGCAGCCAGAAAGAGCTAGCCCGGGAAGCTGTTGCTCAGCCTCATCTGCCCATGGCACTGCTCGCACAGAGGCACAGAGACTGGGGCTGCTTGCTTGTCTTGCCCCCTCAAACTTCAAACGTATCTTAGGTGGTGTGTGCCGGGCGCCTCCGGCAGCCCTGCTACCAAAATGCGAACGTCTGCAGATAGCTGGCAGCCAGAAAGAGCTAGCCTGGAAAGCTGTTGCTCAGCCTCATCTGCCCATGGCACTGCTCGCACAGAGGCACAGAGACTGGGGCTGCTTGCTTGTCTTGCCCCCTCAAACTTCACACGTAGCTTAGGGGGTCCGTGCCGGGCGCCTCCGGCAGCCCTGCTCTGAAAATGCGAATGTCTGCAGATAGCTGGCAGCCAGAAAGAGCTAGCCCGCAAAGCTGTTGCTCAGCCTCATCTGCCCATGGCACTGCTCGCACAGAGGCACAGAGACTGGGGCTGCTTGCTTGTCTTGCCCCCTCAAACTTCTAACGTAGCTTAGGTGGTCCGTGCCGGGCGCCTGCGGCAGCCCTGCTCCCAAAATGCGAACGTCTGCAGATAGCTGGCAGCCAGAAAGAGCTAGCCTGGAAAGCTGTTGCTCAGCCTCATCTGCCCATGGCACTGCTCGCACAGAGGCACAGAGACTGGGGCTGCTTGCTTGTCTTGCCCCCTCAAACTTCAAACGTATCTTAGGTGGTGTGTGCCGGGCGCCTCCGGCAGCCCTGCTACCAAAATGCAAACGCCTGCAGATAGCTGGCAGCCAGAAAAAGCTAGCCTGGAAAGCTGTTGCTCAGCCTCATCTGCCCATGGCACTGCTCGCACAGAGGCACAGAGACTGGGGCTGCTTGCTTGTCTTGCCCCCTTAAACTTCAAACGTAGCTTAGGTGGTCCGTGCCGGGCGCCTCCGGCAGCCCTGCTCCAAAAATGTGAACATCTGCAGATAGCTGGCAGCCAGAAAGAGCTAGCCCGGAAAGCTGTTGCTCAGCCTTATCTGCCCATGGCACTGCTCGCACAGAGGCACAGAGACTGGGGCTGCTTGCTTGTCTTGCCCCCTCAAACTTCAAACGTAGCTTAGGTGGTGCGTGCCGGGCGCCTCCGGCAGCCCTGCTCCCAAAATGCGAACGTCTGCAGATAGCTGGCAGCCAGAAAGAGCTAGCCTGGAAAGCTGTTGCTCAGCCTCATCTGCCCATGGCACTGCTCGCACAGAGGCACAGAGACTGGGGCTGCTTGCTTGTCTTGCCCCCTCAAACTTCTAACGTAGCTTAGGTGGTGCGTGCCGGGCGCCTCCGGCAGCCCTGCTCCCAAAATGTGAACGTCTGCAGATAGCTGGCAGCCAGAAAGTGCTAGCCCGGAAAGTTGTTGCTCAGCCTCATCTGGCCATGGCACTGCTCGCACAGAGGCACAGAGACTGGGGCTGCTTGCTTGTCTTGCCACCTCAAACTTCCAACGTAGCTTAGGTGGTGCTTGCCGGGCGCCTCCGGCAGCCCCGCTCTGAAAATGCGAACGTCTGCAGATAGCTGGCAGCCAGAAAGAGCTAGCCCGGGAAGTTGTTGCTCAGCCTCATCTGCCCATGGCACTGCTCGCACAGAGGCACAGAGACTGGGGCTGCTTGCTTGTCTTGCCACCTCAAAATTCAAACGTAGCTTAGGTGGTCCGTGCCGGGCGCCTCAGGCAGCCCTGCTACCAAAATGCAAACGTCTGCAGATAGCTGGCAGCCAGAAAGAGCTAGCCTGGAAAGCTGTTGCTCAGCCTCATCTGCCCATGGCACTGCTTGCACAGAGGCACAGAGACTGGGGCTGCTTGCTTGTCTTGCCCCCTCAAACTTCAAACGTAGCTTATGTGGTGCGTGCCGGGCGCCTCCGGCAGCCCTGCTCCCAAAATGCAAACGTCTGCAGATAGCTGGCAGCCAGAAAGAGCTAGCCTGGAAAGCTGTTGCTCAGCCTCATCTGCCCATGGCACTGCTCGCACAGAGGCACAGAGACTGGGGCTGCTTGCTTGTCTTGCCCCCTCAAACTTCAAACGTAGCTTAGGTGGTCCGTGCCGGGCGCCTCCGACAGCCCTGCTCCAAAAATGCGAACGTCTGCACATAGCTGGCAGCCAGAAAGAGCTAGCCTGGAAAGCTGTTGCTCAGCCTTATCTGCCCATGGCACTGCTCGCACAGAGGCACAGAGACTGGGCCTGCTTGCTTGTCTTGCCCCCTCAAACTTCAAACGTAGCTTAGGTGGTGCGTGCCGGGCGCCTCCGGCAGCCCAGCTCCCAAAATGCGAACGTCTGCAGATAGCTGGCAGCCAGAAAGAGCTAGCCTGGAAAGCTGTTGCTCAGCCTCATCTGCCCATGGCACTGCTCGCACAGAGGCACAGAGACTGGGGCTGCTTGCTTGTCTTGCCCCCTCAAACTTCACACGTAGCTTAGGGGGTCCGTTCCGGGCGCCTTCGGCAGCCCTGCTCTGAAAATGCGAATGTCTGCAGATAGCTGGCAGCCAGAAAGAGCTAGCCTGGAAAGCTGTTGCTCAGCCTCATCTGCCCATGGCACTGCTCGCACAGAGGCACAGAGACTGGGGCTGCTTGCTTGTCTTGCCCCCTCAAACTTCTAACGTAGCTTAGGTGGTCCGTGCCGGGCGCCTCCGGCAGCCCTGCTCCCAAAATGCGAACGTCTGCAGATAGCTGGCAGCCAGAAAGAGCTAGCCTGGAAAGCTGTTGCTCAGCCTCATCTGCCCATGGCACTGCTCGCACAGAGGCACAGAGACTGGGGCTGCTTGCTTGTCTTGCCCCCTCAAACTTCAAACGTATCTTAGGTGGTGTGTGCCGGGCGCCTCCGGCAGCCCTGCTACCAAAATGCAAACGTCTGCAGATAGCTGGCAGCCAGAAAAAGCTAGCCTGGAAAGCTGTTGCTCAGCCTCATCTGCCCATGGCACTGCTCGCACAGAGGCACAGAGACTGGGGCTGCTTGCTTGTCTTGCCCCCTCAAACTTCAAACGTAGCTTAGGTGGTCCGTGCCGGGCGCCTTCGGCAGCCCTGCTCCCAAAATGTGAACGTCTGCAGATAGCTGGCAGCCAGAAAGAGCTAGCCCGGAAAGTTGTTTCTCAGCCTCATCTGCCCATGGCACTGCTCGCACAGAGGCACAGAGACTGGGGCTGCTTGCTTGTCTTGCCACCTCAAACTTCCAACGTAGATTAGGTGGTCCGTGCCGGGCGCCTCAGGCAGCCCTGCTCCCAAAATGCGAACGTCTGCAGATAGCTGGCAGCCAGAAAGAGCTAGCCTGGAAAGCTGTTGCTCAGCCTCATCTGCCCATGGCACTGCTCGCACAGAGGCACAGAGACTGGGGCTGCTTGCTTGTCTTGCCCCCTCAAACTTCACACGTAGCTTAGGGGGTCCGTGCCGGGCGCCTCCGGCAGCCCTGCTCTGAAAATGCGAATGTCTGCAGATAGCTGGCAGCCAGAAAGAGCTAGCCCGCAAAGCTGTTGCTCAGCCTCATCTGCCCATGGCACTGCTCGCACAGAGGCACAGAGACTGGGGCTGCTTGCTTGTCTTGCCCCCTCAAACTTCTAACGTAGCTTAGGTGGTCCGTGCCGGGCGCCTGCGGCAGCCCTGCTCCCAAAATGCGAACGTCTGCAGATAGCTGGCAGCCAGAAAGAGCTAGCCTGGAAAGCTGTTGCTCAGCGTCATCTGCCCATGGCACTGCTCGCACAGAGGCACAGAGACTGGGGCTGCTTGCTTGTCTTGCCCCCTCAAACTTCAAACGTATCTTAGGTGGTGTGTGCCGGGCGCCTCCGGCAGCCCTGCTACCAAAATGCAAACGTCTGCAGATAGCTGGCAGCCAGAAAAAGCTAGCCTGGAAAGCTGTTGCTCAGCCTCATCTGCCCATGGCACTGCTCGCACAGAGGCACAGAGACTGGGGCTGCTTGCTTATCTTGCCCCCTCAAACTTCAAACGTAGCTTAGGTGGTGCGTTCCGGGCGCCTTCGGCAGCCCTGCTCCCAAAATGTGAACGTCTGCAGATAGCTGGCAGCCAGAAGGAGCTAGCCCGGAAAGTTGTTGCTCAGCCTCATCTGCCCATGGCACTGCTCGCACAGAGGCACAGAGACTGGGGCTGCTTGCTTGTCTTGCCACCTCAAACTTCCAACGTAGATTAGGTGGTCCGTGCCGGGCGCCTCAGGCAGCCCTGCTCCCAAAATGCGAACGTCTGCAGATAGCTGGCAGCCAGAAAGAGCTAGCCCGGGAAGTTGTTGCTCAGCCTCATCTGCCCATGGCACTGCTCGCACAGAGGCACAGAGACTGGGGCTGCTTGCTTGTCTTGCCCCCTCAAACTTCAAACGTAGCTTAGGTGGTGCGTGCCGGGCGCCTCCGGCAGCCCTGCTCCCAAAATGCGAATGTCTGCAGATAGCTGGCAGCCAGAAAAAGCTAGCCCGGAAAGCTGTTGCTCAGCCTCATCTGCCCATGGCACTGCTCGCACAGAGGCACAGGGACTGGGGCTGCTTGCTTGTCTTGCCCCTCAAACTTCAAACGTAGCTTAGGTGGTCCTTTCCAGGCGCCTCCGGCAGCCCTGCTCCCAAAATGCGAACGTCTGCAGATAGCTGGCAGCCAGAAAGAGCTAGCCTGGAAAGCTGTTGCTCAGCCTCATCTGCCCATGGCACTGCTCGCACAGAGGCACAGAGACTGGGGCTGCTTGCTTGTCTTGCCACCTCAAACTTCAAACGTATCTTAGGTGGTGTGTGCCGGGCGCCTCCGGCAGCCCTGCTACCAAAATGCAAACGTCTGCAGATAGGTGGCAGCCAGAAAGAGCTAGCCTGGAAAGCTGTTGCTCAGCCTCATCTGCCCATGGCACTGCTCGCACAGAGGCACAGAGACTGGGGCTGCTTGCTTGTCTTGCCCCCTGAAACTTCTAACGTAGCTTAGGTGGTCCGTGCCGGGCGCCTCCGGTAGCCCTGCTCCCAAAATGCGAACGTCTGCAGATAGCTGGCAGCCAGAAAGAGCTAGCCTGGAAAGCTGTTGCTCAGCCTCATCTGCCCATGGCACTGCTCGCACAGAGGCACAGGGACTGGGGCTGCTTGCTTGTCTTGCCCCTCAAACTTCAAACGTAGCTTAGGTGGTCCTTTCCGGGCGCCTCCGGCAGCCCTGCTCCCAAAATGCGAACGTCTGCAGATAGCTGGCAGGCAGAAAGAGCTAGCCTGGAAAGCTGTTGCTCAGCCTCATCTGCCCATGGCACTGCTCGCACAGAGGCACAGAGACTGGGGCTGCTTGCTTGTCTTGCCACCTCAAACTTCAAACGTATCTTAGGTGGTGTGTGCCAGGCGCCTCCGGCAGCCCTGCTACCAAAATGCAAACGTCTGCAGATAGCTAGCAGCCAGAAAGAGCTAGCCTGGAAAGCTGTTGCTCAGCCTCATCTGCCCATGGCACTGCTCGCACAGAGGCACAGAGACTGGGGCTGCTTGCTTGTCTTGCCCCCTCAAACTTCAAACGTAGCTTAGGTGGTCCGTGTCGAGCGCCTTCGGCAGCCCTGCTCCCAAAATGTGAACGTCTGCAGATAGCTGGCAGCCAGAAAGAGCTAGCCTGGAAAGTTGTTGCTCAGCCTCATCTGCCCATGGCACTGCTCGCACAGAGGCACAGAGACTGGGGCTGCTTGCTTGTCTTGCCCCCTCAAACTTCCAACGTAGCTTAGGTGGTGCGTGCCGGGCGCCTCCGGCAGCCCTGCTCCCAAAATGCGAACGTCTGCAGATAGCTGGCAGCCAGAAAGAGCTAGCCCGGGAAGTTGTTGCTCAGCCTCATCTGCCCATGGCACTGCTCGCACAGAGGCACAGAGACTGGGGCTGCTTGCTTGTCTTGCCACCTCAAACTTCAAACGTAGCTTAGGGGATCCGTGCCGGGCGCCTCCGGCAGCCCTGCTCTGAAAATGCGAATGTCTGCAGATAGCTGGCAGCCAGAAAAAGCTAGCCCGGAAAGCTGTTGCTCAGCCTCATCTGCCCATGGCACTGCTCGCACAGAGGCACAGAGACTGGGGCTGCTTGCTTGTCTTGCCACCTCAAACTTCAAACGTAACTTAGGTGGTCCGTGCCGGAGCCTCCGGCAGCCCTGCTCCCAAAATGCGAACGTCTGCAGATAGCTGGCAGCCAGAAAGAGCTAGCCTGGAAAGCTGTTGCTCAGCCTCATCTGCCCATGGCACTGCTTCCACAGAGGCACAGAGACTGGGGCTGCTTGCTTGTCTTGCCCCCTCAAACTTCAAACGTAGCTTAGGTGGTCCTTTCCGGGCGCCTCCGGCAGCCCTGCTCCCAAAATGCGAACGTCTGCAGATAGCTGGCAGCCAGAAAGAGCTAGCCTGGAAAGCTGTTGCTCAGCCTCATCTGCCCATGGCACTGCTCGCACAGAGGCACAGAGACTGGGGCTGCTTGCTTGTCTTGCCCCCTCAAACTTCAAACGTAGCTTAGGTGGTCCTTTCCGGGCGCCTCCGGCAGCCCTGCTCCCAAAATGCGAACGTCTGCAGATAGCTGGCAGCCAGAAAGAGCTAGCTCGGGAAGTTGTTGCTCAGCCTCATCTGCCCATGGCACTGCTCGCACAGAGGCACAGAGACTGGGGCTGCTTGCTTGTCTTGCCACCTCAAACTTCAAACGTAGCTTAGGTGGTGCGTGCCGGGCGCCTCCGGCAGTCCTGCTCCCAAAATGCAAACGTCTGCAGATAGTTGGCAGCCAGAAAGAGCTAGCCTGGAAAGCTGTTGCTCAGCCTCATCTGCCCATGGCACTGCTCGCACAGAGGCACAGAGACTGGGGCTGCTTGCTTGTCTTGACCCCTCAAACTTCAAACGTAGCTTAGGTGGTGCGTGCCGGGCGCCTCCGGCAGCCCTGCTCCCAAAATGCGAACGTCTGCAGATAGCTGGCAGCCAGAAAGAGCTAGCCTGGAAAGCTGTTGTTCAGCCTCATCTGCCCATGGCACTGCTCGCACAGAGGCACAGAGACTGGGGCTGCTTGCTTGTCTTGCCCCCTCAAACTTCAAACGTAGCTTAGGTGGTCCGTGCCGGGCGCCTCCGGCAGCCCTGCTCCCAAAATGTGAACATCTGCAGATAGCTGGCAGCCAGAAAGAGCTAGCCCGGAAAGCTGTTGCTCAGCCTCATCTGCCCATGGCACTGCTCGCACAGAGGCACAGAGACTGGGGCTGCTTGCTTGTCTTGCCACCTCAAACTTCAAACGTAGCTTAGGTGGTGCGTGCCAGGCGCCTCCGGCAGCCATGCTCCCAAAATGCGAACGTCTGCAGATAGATGGCAGTCAGAAAGAGCTAGCCCGGGAAGTTGTTGCTCAGCCTCATCTGCCCATGGCACTGCTCGCACAGAGGCACAGAGACTGGGGCTGCTTGCTTGTCTTGCCACCTCAAACTTCAAACGTAACTTAGGTGGTCCGTGCCGGAGCCTCCGGCAGCCCTGCTCCCAAAATGCGAACGTCTGCAGATAGCTGGCAGCCAGAAAGAGCTAGCCTGGAAAGCTGTTGCTCAGCCTCATCTGCCCATGGCACTGCTTGCACAGAGGCACAGAGACTGGGGCTGCTTGCTTGTCTTGCCACCTCAAACTTCAAAAGTATCTTAGGTGGTCCTTTCCGGGCGCCTCCGGCAGCCCTGCTCTGAAAATGCGAACGTCTGCAGATAGCTGGCAGGCAGAAAGAGCTAGCCTGGAAAGCTGTTGCTCAGCCTCATCTGCCCATGGCACTGCTCGCACAGAGGCACAGAGACTGGGGCTGCTTGCTTGTCTTGCCCCCTCAAACTTCAAACGTAGCTTAGGTGGTCCTTTATGGGCGCCTCCGGCAGCCCTGCTCTGAAAATGCGAACGTCTGCAGATAGCTGGCAGCCAGAAAGAGCTAGCTCGGGAAGTTCTTGCTCAGCCTCATCTGCCCATGGCACTGCTCGCACAGAGGCACAGAGACTGGGGCTGCTTGCTTGTCTTGCCACCTCAAACTTCAAACGTAGCTTAGGGGGTCCGTGCCAGGCGCCTTCCGCAGCCCTGTTCCAAAAATGCGAACGTCTGCAGATAGCTGGCAGGCAGAAAGAGCTAGCCTGGAAAGCTGTTGCTCAGCCTCATCTGCCCATGGCACTGCTCGCACAGAGGCACAGAGACTGGGGCTGCTTGCTTGTCTTGCCCCCTCAAACTTCAAACGTAGCTTAGGTGGTGCGTGCCGGGCGCCTCCGGCAGCCCTGCTCCCAAAATGCGAACGTCTGCAGATAGCTGCCAGAAAAAGCTAGCCTGGAAAGCTGTTGCTCAGCCTCATCTGCCCATGGCACTGCTCGCACAGAGGCACAGAGACTGGGGCTGCTTGCTTGTCTTGCCACCTCAAACTTCAAACGTAGCTTAGGTGGTCCGTGCCGGGCGCCTCCGGCAGCCCTGCTCCCAAAATGTGAACATCTGCAGATAGCTGGCGGGCAGAAAGAGCTAGCCTGGAAAGCTGTTGCTCAGCCTCATCTGCCCATGGCACTGCTCGCACAGAGGCACAGAGACTGGGGCTGCTTGCTTGTCTTGCCACCTCAAACTTCAAACGTAGCTTAGGTGGTCCGTGCCGGGCGCCTCCGGCAGCCCTGCTCCCAAAATGCGAACATCTGCAGATAGCTGGCAGCCAGAAAGAGCTAGCCTGGAAAGCTGTTGCTCAGCCTCATCTGCCCATGGCACTGCTCGCACAGAGGCTCAGAGACTGGGGCTGCTTGCTTGTCTTGCCACCTCAAACTTCAAACGTAACTTAGGTGGTCCGTGCCGGAGCCTCCGGCAGCCCTGCTCCCAAAATGCGAACGTCTGCAGATAGCTGGCAGCCAGAAAGAGCTAGCCTGGAAAGCTGTTGCTCAGCCTCATCTGCCCATGGCACTGCTCGCACAGAGGCACAGAGACTGGGGCTGCTTGCTTGTCTTGCCACCTCAAACTTCAAACGTATCTTAGGTGGTGTGTGCCGGGCGCCTCCGGCAGCCCTACTCCCAAAATGCGAACGTCTGCAGATAGCTGGCAGCCAGAAAGAGCTAGCCTGGAAAGCTGTTGCTCAGCCTCATCTGCCCATGGCACTGCTCGCACAGAGGCACAGAGACTGGGGCTGCTTGCTTGTCTTGCCACCTCAAACTTCAAACGTAGCTTAGGTGGTGCGTGCCGGGCGCCTCAGGCAGCCCTGCTCTGAAAATGCGAATGTCTGCAGATAGCTGGCAGCCAGAAAGAGCTAGCCTGGAAAGCTGTTGCTCAGCCTCATCTGCCCATGGCACTGCTCGCACAGAGGCACAGAGACTGGGGCTGCTTGCTTGTCTTGCCACCTCAAACTTCAAACGTAGCTTAGGTGGTCCGTGCTGGGCGCCTCCGGCAGCCCTGCTATGAAAATGCGAACGTCTGCAGATAGCTGGCAGCCAGAAAGAGCTAGCCCGGGAAGTTGTTGCTCAGCCTCATCTGCCCATGGCACTGCTCGCACAGAGGCACAGAGACTGGGGCTGCTTGCTTGTCTTGCCACCTCAAACTTCAAACGTAGCTTAGGTGGTCCGTGCCGGGCGCCTCAGGCAGCCCTGCTCTGAAAAAGCGAATGTCTGCAGATAGCTGGCAGCCAGAAAGAGCTAGCCCGGAAAGCTGTTGCTCAGCCTCATCTGCCCATGGCACTGCTCGCACAGAGGCACAGAGACTTTGGCTGCTTGCTTGCCTTGCCACCTCAAACTTCAAACGTAGCTTAGGTGGTCCGTGCCGGGCGCCTCCGGCAGCCCTGCTCCCAAAATGCGAACGTCTGCAGATAGCTGGCAGCCAGAAAGAGCTAGCCTGGAAAGCTGTTGCTCAGCCTATTCTGCCCATGGCACTGCTCGCACAGAGGCACAGAGACTGGGGCTGCTTGCTTGTCTTGCCCCCTCAAACTTCAAACGTAGCTTAGGTGGTCCGTGCCGGGCGCCTCCGGCAGCCCTGCTCCCAAAATGCGAACGTCTGCAGATAGCTGGCAGCCAGAAAGAGCTAGCCCGGGAAGTTGTTGCTCAGCCTCATCTGCCCATGGCACTGCTCGCACAGAGGCACAGAGACTGGGGCTGCTTGCTTGTCTTGCCACCTCAAACTTCCAACGTAGCTTAGGTGGTGCGTGTCGGGCGACTCCGGCAGCCCTGCTCCCAAAATGCGAATGTCTGCAGATAGCTGGCAGCCAGAAAGAGCTAGCCCGGGAAGTTGTTGCTCAGCCTCATCTGCCCATGGCACTGCTCGCACAGAGGCACAGAGACTGGGGCTGCTTGCTTGTCTTGCCACCTCAAACTTCAAACGTATCTTAGGGGGTCCGTGCCGTGCGCCTCCGGCAGCCCTGCTCTGAAAATGCGAATGTCTGCAGATAGCTGGCAGCCAGAAAAAGCTAGCCCGGAAAGCTGTTGCTCAGCCTCATCTGCCCATGGCACTGCTCGCACAGAGGCACAGAGACTGGGGCTGCTTGCTTGTCTTGCCACCTCAAACTTCCAACGTAGCTTAGGTGGTCCGTGCCGGGCGCCTCCGGCAGCCCTGCTCTGAAAATGCGAACGTCTGCAGATAGCTGGCAGCCAGAAAGAGCTAGCCCGGGAAGTTGTTGCTCAGCCTCATCTGCCCATGGCACTGCTCGCACAGAGGCACAGAGACTGGGGCTGCTTGCTTGTCTTGCCCCCTCAAACTTCAAACGTAGCTTAGGGGGTCCGTGCCGGGCACCTCCGGCAGCCCTGCTCTGAAAATGCGAATGTCTGCAGATAGCTGGCAGCCAGAAAGAGCTAGCCTGGAAAGCTGTTGCTCAGCCTTATCTGCCCATGGCACTGCTCGCACAGAGGCACAGAGACTGGGGCTGCTTGCTTGTCTTGCCCCCTCAAACTTCAAACGTAGCTTAGGTGGTGCGTGCCGGGCGCCTCCGGCAGCCCTGCTCCCAAAATGCGAACGTCTGCAGATAGCTGGCAGGCAGAAAGAGCTAGCCTGGAAAGCTGTTGCTCAGCCTCATCTGCCCATGGCACTGCTCGCACAGAGGCACAGAGACTGGGGCTGCTTGCTTGTCTTGCCACCTCAAACTTCAAACGTAGCTTAGGGGGTCCGTGCCGGGCGCCTCCGGCAGCCCTGCTCTGAAAATGCGAATGTCTGCAGATAGCTGGCAGCCAGAAAAAGCTAGCCCGGAAAGCTGTTGCTCAGCCTCATCTGCCCATGGCACTGCTCGCACAGAGGCACAGAGACTGGGGCTGCTTGCTTGTCTTGCCACCTCAAACTTCCAAAGTAGCTTAGGTGGTGCGTGCCGGGCGCCTCCGGCAGCCCTGCTCTGAAAATGCGAACGTCTGCAGATAGCTGGCAGCCAGAAAGAGCTAGCCCGGGAAGTTGTTGCTCAGCCTCATCTGCCCATGGCACTGCTGGCACAGAGGCACAGAGACTGGGGCTGCTTGCTTGTCTTGCCACCTCAAACTTCAAACGTAGCTTAGGGGGTCCGTGCCGGGCACCTCCGGCAGCCCTGCTCTGAAAATGCGAATGTCTGCAGATAGCTGGCAGCCAGAAAGAGCTAGCCTGGAAAGCTGTTGCTCAGCCTTATCTGCCCATGGCACTGCTCGCACAGAGGCACAGAGACTGGGGCTGCTTGCTTGTCTTGCCCCCTCAAACTTCAAACGTAGCTTAGGTGGTGCGTGCCGGGCGCCTCCGGCAGCCCTGCTCCCAAAATGCGAACGTCTGCAGATAGCTGGCAGCCAGAAAGAGCTAGCCTGGAAAGCTGTTGCTCAGCCTCATCTGCCCATGGCACTGCTCGCACAGAGGCACAGAGACTGGGGCTGCTTGCTTGTCTTGCCCCCTCAAACTTCAAACGTAGCTTAGGTGGTCCGTGCCGGGCGCCTCCGGCAGCCCTGCTCCCAAAATGTGAACGTCTGCAGATAGCTGGCAGCCAGAAAGAGCTAGCCTGGAAAGCTGTTGCTCAGCCTCATCTGCCCATGGCACTGCTCGCACAGAGGCACAGAGACTGGGGCTGCTTGCTTGTCTTGCCCCCTCAAACTTCCAACGTAGCTTAGGTGGTCCGTGCCGGGCGCCTCAGGCAGCCCTGCTCCCAAAATGCGAACGTCTGCAGATAGCTGGCAGCCAGAAAGAGCTAGCCTGGAAAGCTGTTGCTCAGCCTCATCTGCCCATGGCACTGCTCGCACAGAGGCACAGAGACTGGGGCTGCTTGCTTGTCTTGCCACCTCAAACTTCAAACGTAGCTTAGGTGGTCCTTTCCGGGCGCCTCCGGCAGATCTGCTCCCAAAATGCGAACGTCTGCAGATAGCTGGCAGCCAGAAAGAGCTAGCCTGGAAAGCTGTTGCTCAGCCTCATCTGCCCATGGCACTGCTCGCACAGAGGCACAGAGACTGGGGCTGCTTGCTTGTCTTGCCCCCTCAAACTTCAAACATAGGTTAGGTGGTCAGTACCCGGCACCTCCGGCAGCCCTGCTCCCAAAATGCGAACGTCTGCAGATAGCTGGCAGCCAGAAAGAGCTAGCCTGGAAAGATGTTGCTCAGCCTCATCTGCCCATGGCACTGCTCGCACAGAGGCACAGAGACTGGGGCTGCTTGCTTGTCTTGCCACCTCAAACTTCCAACGTAGCTTAGGTGGTCCGTGCCAGAGCCTCCGGCAGCCCTGCTCTGAAAATGCAAACGTCTGCAGATAGCTGGCAGCCAGAAAGAGCTAGCCTGGAAAGTTGTTGCTCAGCCTCATCTGCCCATGGCACTGCTCGCACAGAGGCACAGAGACTGGGGCTGCTTGCTTGTCTTGCCACCTCAAACTTCAAACGTAGCTTAGGTGGTCCTTTCCGGGCGCCTCCGGCAGCCCTGCTCCCAAAATGCGAACGTCTGCAGATAGCTGTCAGCCAGAAAGAGCTAGCCTGGAAAGCTGTTGCTCAGCCTCATCTGCCCATGGCACTGCTCGCACAGAGGCACAGAGACTGGGGCTGCTTGCTTGTCTTGACCCCTCAAACTTCAAACGTAGCTTAGGTGGTGCATGCCGGGCGCCTCCGGCAGCCCTGCTCCCAAAATGCGAACGTCTGCAGATAGCTGGCAGCCAGAAAGAGCTAGCCTGGAAAGCTGTTGCTCAGCCTCATCTGCCCATGGCACTGCTCGCACAGAGGCACAGAGACTGGGGCTGCTTGCTTGTCTTGACCCCTCAAACTTCAAACGTAGCTTAGGTGGTCCGTGCCGGGCGCCTCCGGCAGCCCTGCTCCCAAAATGCGAACGTCTGCAGATAGCTGGCAGCCAGAAAGAGCTAGCCTGGAAAGCTGTTGCTCAGCCTCATCTGCCCATGGCACTGCTCGCACAGAGGCACAGAGACTGGGGCTGCTTGCTTGTCTTGCCACCTCAAACTTCAAACGTAGCTTAGGGGGTCCGTGCCGGGCGCCTCCGGCAGCCGTGCTACCAAAATGCAAACGTCTGCAGACAGCTGTCAGCCAGAAAGAGCTAGCCTGGAAAGCTGTTGCTCAGCCTCATCTGCCCATGGCACTGCTCACACAGAGCCACAGAGACTGGGGCTGCTTGCTTGTCTTGCTCCCTCAAACTTCAAACGTAGCTTAGGTGGTCCATGCCGGGCGCCTCCGGCAGCCCTGCTCCAAAAATGTGAACGTCTGCAGATAGCTGGCAGCCAGAAAGAGCTAGCCTGGAAAGCTGTTGCTCAGCCTTATCTGCCCATGGCACTGCTCGCACAGAGGCACAGAGACTGGGGCTGCTTGCTTGTCTTACCGCCTCAAACTTCAAACATAGCTTAGGTGGTCCGTGCCGGGCGCCTCCGGCAGCCCTGCTCCCAAAATGCGAACGTCTGCAGATACCTGGCAGCCAGAAAGAGCTAGCCTGGAAAGCTGTTGCTCAGCCTCATCTGCCCATGGCACTGCTCGCACAGAGGCACAGAGACTGGGGCTGCTTGCTTGTCTTGCCCCCTCAAACTTCAAACGTAGCTTAGGTGGTCCGTGCCGGGCGCCTCCGGCAGCCCTGCTCCAAAAATGTGAACGTCTGCAGATAGCTGGCAGCCAGAAAGAGCTAGCCTGGAAAGCTGTTGCTCAGCCTTATCTGCCCATGGCACTGCTCGCACAGAGGCACAGAGACTGGGGCTGCTTGCTTGTCTTGCCCCCTCAAACTTCAAACATAGATTAGGTGGTCAGTACCCGGCACCTCCGGCAGCCCTGCTCCCAAAATGCGAACGTCTGCAGATAGCTGGCAGCCAGAAAGAGCTAGCCTGGAAAGATGTTGCTCAGCCTCATCTGCCCATGGCACTGCTCGCACAGAGGCACAGAGACTGGGGCTGCTTGCTTGTCTTGCCCCCTCAAACTTCAAACGTAGCTTAGGTGGTCCGTGCCGGGCGCCTCCGGCAGCCCTGCTCCAAAAATGCGAACGTCTGCAGATAGCTGGCAGCCAGAAAGAGCTAGCCTGGAAAGCTGTTGCTCAGCCTCATCTGCCCATGGCACTGCTCGCACAGAGGCACAGAGACTGGGGCTGCTTGCTTGTCTTGCCCCCTCAAACTTCAAACGTAGCTTAGGTGGTCCGTGCCGGGCGCCTCCGGCAGCCCTGCTCTGAAAATGCGAACGTCTGCAGATAGCTGGCAGCCAGAAAGAGCTAGCCTGGAAAGCTGTTGCTCAGCCTCATCTGCCCATGGCACTGCTCGCACAGAGGCACAGAGACTGGGGCTGCTTGCTTGTCTTGCCCCCTCAAACTTCAAACGTAGCTTAGGTGGTCCTTTCCGGGCGCCTCCGACAGCCCTGCTCCCAAAATGCGAACGTCTGCAGATAGCTGGCAGCCAGAAAGAGCTAGACTGGAAAGCTGTTGCTCAGCCTCATCTGCCCATGGCACTACTCGCACAGAGGCACAGAGACTGGGGCTGCTTGCTTGTCTTGCCACCTCAAACTTCAAACATAGCTTAGGTGTTCCGTGCCGGGCACCTCCGGCAGCCCTGCTCCCAAAATGCGAACGTCTGCAGATAGCTGTCAGCCATAAAGAGCTAGCCTGGAAAGCTGTTGCTTAGCCTCATCTGCCCATGGCACTGCTCGCACAGAGGCACAGAGACTGGGGCTGCTTGCTTGTCTTGCCACCTCAAACTTCAAACGTAGTTTAGTTGGTCCGTGCCGGGCGCCTCCGGCAGCCCTGCTCCCAAAATGCGAACGTCTGCAGATAGCTGGCAGCCAGAAAGAGCTAGCCTGGAAAGCTGTTGCTCAGCCTCATCTGCCCATGGCACTGCTCGCACAGAGGCACAGAGACTGGGGCTGCTTGCTTGTCTTGCCACCTCAAACTTCTAACGTAGCTTAGGTGGTCCGTGCCGGGCGCCTCCGGCAGCCCTGCTCCCAAAATGCGAACGTCTGCAGATAGCTGGCAGCCAGAAAGAGCTAGCCTGGAAAGCTGTTGCTCAGCCTCATCTGCCCATGGCACTGCTCGCACAGAGGCACAGAGACTGGGGCTGCTTGCTTGTCTTGCCACCTCAAACTTCAAACATAGCTTAGGTGGTCCGTGCCGGGCACCTCCGGCAGCCCTGCTCCCAAAATGCGAACGTCTGCAGATAGCTGGCAGCCAGAAAGAGCTAGCCTGGAAAGCTGTTGCTCAGCCTTATCTGCCCATGGCACTGCTCGCACAGAGGCACAGAGACTGGGGCTGCTTGCTTGTCTTGCCCCCTCAAACTTCAAACGTAGCTTAGGTGGTGCGTGCCGGGCGCCTCCGGCAGCCCTGCTCCCAAAATGCGAACGTCTGCAGATAGCTGTCAGCCATAAAGAGCTAGCCTGGAAATCTGTTGCTTAGCCTCATCTGCCCATGGCACTGCTCGCACAGAGGCACAGAGACTGGGGCTGCTTGCTTGTCTTGCACCCTCAAACTTCAAACGTAGCTTAGGTGGTCCTTTCCGGGCGCCTCCGGCAGCCCTGCTCCCAAAATGCGAACGTCTGCAGATAGCTGGCAGCCAGAAAGAGCTAGCCTGGAAAGCTGTTGCTCAGCCTCATCTGCCCATGGCACTGCTCGCACAGAGGCACAGAGACTGGGGCTGCTTGCTTGTCTTGCCCCTCAAACTTCAAACGTAGCTTAGGTGGTCCTTTCCGGGCGCCTCCGGCAGCCCTGCTCCCAAAATGCGAACGTCTGCAGATAGCTGGCAGCCAGAAAGAGCTAGCCTGGAAAGCTGTTGCTCAGCGTCATCTGCCCATGGCACTGCTCGCACAGAGGCACAGAGACTGGGGCTGCTTGCTTGTCTTGCCCCCTCAAACTTCAAACGTAGCTTAGGTGGTCCTTTATGGGCGCCTCCGGCAGCCCTGCTCCCAAAATGCAAACGTCTGCAGATAGCTGGCAGCCAGAAACAGCTAGCCTGGAAAGCTGTTGCTCAGCCTCATCTGCCCATGGCACTGCTCGCAAAGAGGCACAGAGACTGGGACTGCTTGCTTGTCTTGACCCCTCAAACTTCAAACGTAGCTTAGGTGGTCCGTGCCGGGCGCCTCCGGCAGCCCTGCTCCAAAAATGTGAACGTCTGCAGATAACTGGCAGCCAGAAAGAGCTAGCCTGGAAAGCTGTTGCTCAGCCTTATCTGCCCATGGCACTGCTCGCACAGAGGCACAGAGACTGGGGCTGCTTGCTTGTCTTGCCCCCTCAAACTTCAAACATAGATTAGGTGGTCCGTGCCGTGCGCCTCCGGCAGCCCTGCTCTGAAAATGCGAACGTCTGCAGATAGCTGGCAGCCAGAAAGAGCTAGCCTGGAAAGATGTTGCTCAGCCTCATCTGCCCATGGCACTGCTCGCACAGAGGCACAGAGACTGGGGCTGCTTGCTTGTCTTGCCACCTCAAACTTCAAACGTAGCTTAGGTGGTCCGTGCCGGAAGCCTCCGGCAGCCCTGCTCTGAAAATGCGAACGTCTGCAGATAGCTGGCAGGCAGAAAGAGCTAGCCTGGAAAGCTGTTGCTCAGCCTCATCTGCCCATGGCACTGCTCGCACAGAGGCACAGAGACTGGGGCTGCTTGCTTGTCTTGCCCCCTCAAACTTCAAACGTAGCTTAGGTGGTCCTTTATGGGCGCCTCCGGCAGCCCTGCTCCCAAAATGCAAACATCTGCAGATAGCTGGCAGCCAGAAAGAGCTAGCCTGGAAAGCTGTTGCTCAGCCTCATCTGCCCATGGCACTGCTCGCACAGAGGCACAGAGACTGGGGCTGCTTGCTTGTCTTGACCCCTCAAACTTCAAACGTAACTTAGGTGGTCCTTTCCGGGCGCCTCCGACACCCCTACTCTTAAAATGCGAACGTCTGCAGATAGCTGGCAGCCAGAAAGAGCTAGCCTGGAAATCTGTTGCTTAGCCTCATCTGCCCATGGCACTGCTCGCACAGAGGCACAGAGACTGGGGCTGCTTGCTTGTCTTGCCCCTCAAACTTCAAACGTAACTTAGGTGGTCCTTTCCGGGCGCCTCCGGCAGCCCTGCTCCCAAAATGCAAACGTCTGCAGATAGCTGGCAGCCAGAAACAGCTAGCCTGGAAAGCTGTTGCTCAGCCTCATCTGCCCATGGCACTTCTCGCAAAGAGGCACAGAGACTGGGGCTGCTTGCTTGTCTTGACCCCTCAAACTTCAAACGTAGCTTAGGTGGTCCGTGCCGGGCGCCTCCGGCAGCCCTGCTCCAAAAATGTGAACGTCTGCAGATAGCTGGCAGCCAGAAAGAGCTAGCCTGGAAAGCTGTTGCTCAGCCTTATCTGCCCATGGCACTGCTCGCACAGAGGCACAGAGACTGGGGCTGCTTGCTTGTCTTGCCCCCTCAAACTTCAAACATAGATTAGGTGGTCAGTACCCGGCACCTCCGGCAGCCCTGCTCCCAAAATGCGAACGTCTGCAGATAGCTGGCAGCCAGAAAGAGCTAGCCTGGAAAGCTGTTGCTCAGCCTCATCTGCCCATGGCACTGCTCGCACAGAGGCACAGAGACTGGGGCTGCTTGCTTGTCTTGCCACCTCAAACTTCAAACGTAGCTTAGGTGGTCCGTGCCGGAAGCCTCCGGCAGCCCTGCTCCCAAAATGCGAACGTCTGCAGATAGCTGGCAGCCAGAAAGAGCTAGCCTGGAAAGCTGTTGCTCAGCCTCATCTGCCCATGGCACTGCTCGCACAGAGGCACAGAGACTGGGGCTGCTTGCTTGTCTTGCCCCCTCAAACTTCAAACGTAGCTTAGGTGGTCCTTTATGGGCGCCTCCGGCAGCCCTGCTCCCAAAATGCAAACATCTGCAGATAGCTGGCAGCCAGAAAGAGCTAGCCTGGAAAGCTGTTGCTCAGCCTCATCTGCCCATGGCACTGCTCACACAGAGGCACAGAGACTGGGGCTGCTTGCTTGTCTTGACCCCTCAAACTTCAAACGTAACTTAGGTGGTCCTTTCCGGGCGCCTCCGGCACCCCTACTCTTAAAATGCGAACGTCTGCAGATAGCTGGCAGCCAGAAAGAGCTAGCCTGGAAAACTGTTGCTCAGCCTCATCTGCCCATGGCACTGCTCGCACAGAGACACAGAGACTGGGGCTGCTTGCTTGTCTTGCCGCCTCAAACTTCAAACATAGCTTAGGTGGTCCGTGCCGGGCACCTCCGGCAGCCCTGCTCCCAAAATGCGAACGTCTGCAGATAGCTGGCAGCCAGAAAGAGCTAGCCTGGAAAGCTGTTGCTCAGCCTTATCTGCCCATGGCACTGCTCGCACAGAGGCACAGAGACTGGGGCTGCTTGCTTGTCTTGCCCCCTCAAACTTCAAACGTAGCTTAGGTGGTGCGTGCCGGGCGCCTCCGGCAGCCCTGCTCCCAAAATGCGAACGTCTGCAGATAGCTGGCAGCCAGAAAGAGCTAGCCTGGAAATCTGTTGCTTAGCCTCATCTGCCCATGGCACTGCTCGCACAGAGGCACAGAGACTGGGGCTGCTTGCTTGTCTTGCCACCTCAAACTTCAAACCTATTTTAGGTGCTCCGTGCCGGGCTCCTCCGGCAGCCCTGCTCTGAAAATGCGAATGTCTGCAGATAGCTGGCAGCCAGAAAGAGCTAGCCTGGAAAGCTGTTGCTCAGCCTCATCTGCCCATGGCACTGCTCGCACAGAGGCACAGAGACTGGGGCTGCTTGCTTGTCTTGCCACCTCAAACTTCAAACGTAGCTTAGGTGGTGCGTGCCGGGCGCCTCCGGCAGCCCTGCTCTGAAAATGCGAACGTCTGCAGATAGCTGGCAGCCAGAAAGAGCTAGCCTGGAAAGCTGTTGCTCAGCCTCATCTGCCCATGGCACTGCTCGCACAGAGGCACAGAGACTGGGGTTGCTTGCTTCTCTTGCCACCTCAAACTTCAAACGTAGCTTAGGTGGTCCTTTCCGTGCGCCTCCGGCAGCCCTGCTCTTAAAATGCGAACGTCTGCAGATAGCTGGCAGCCAGAAAGAGCTAGCCTGGAAAGCTGTTGCTCAGCCTCATCTGCCCATGGCACTGCTCGCACAGAGGCACAGAGACTGGGGCTGCTTGCTTGTCTTGCCCCCTCAAACTTCAAACGTAGCTTAGGTGGTCCGTGCCGGGCGCCTCCGGCAGCCCTGCTCCAAAAATGCGAACGTCTGCAGTTAGCTGGCAGCCAGAAAGAGCTAGCCTGGAAAGCTGTTGCTCAGCCTCATCTGCCCATGGCACTGCTCGCACAGAGGCACAGAGACTGGGGCTGCTTGCTTGTCTTGCCCCCTCAAACTTCAGACGTAGCTTAGGAGGTGCGTTCCGGGCGCCTCCGGCAGCCCTGCTCTGAAAATGCGAACGTCTGCAGATAGCTGGCAGCCAGAAAGAGCTAGCCCGGAAAGCTGTTGCTCAGCGTCATCTGCCCATGGCACTGCTCGCACAGAGGCACAGAGACTGGGGCTGCTTGCTTGTCTTGACCCCTCAAACTTCAAACGTAGCTTAGGTGGTGCGTGCCGGGCGCCTCCGGCAGCCCTGCTCCCAAAATGCAAACGTCTGCAGATAGCTGGCAGGCAGAAAGAGCTAGCCTGGAAAGCTGTTGCTCAGCCTCATCTGCCCATGGCACTGCTCGCACAGAGGCACAGAGACTGGGGCTGCTTGCTTGTCTTGCCCCCTCAAACTTCAAACGTATCTTAGGTGGTGCGTGCCGGAAGCCTCCGGCAGCCCTGCTCCAAAAATGCGAACGTCTGCAGATAGCTGGCAGCCAGAAAGAGCTAGCCTGGAAAGCTGTTGCTCAGCCTCATCTGCCCATGGCACTGCTCGCACAGAGGCACAGAGACTGGGGCTGCTGGCTTGTCTTGACCCCTCAAACTTCAAACGTAGCTTAGGTGGTCCGTGACGGGTGCCTCCGGCAGCCCTGCTCCCAAAATGCGAACGTCTGCAGATAGCTGGCAGCTAGAAAGAGCTAGCCTGGAAAGCTGTTGCTCAGCCTCATCTGCCCATGGCACTGCTCGCACAGAGGCACAGAGACTGGGGCTGCTTGCTTGTCTTGCCCCCTCAAACTTCAAACGTATCTTAGGTGGTGCGTGCCGGAAGCCTCCGGCAGCCCTGCTCCAAAAATGCGAACGTCTGCAGATAGCTGGCAGCCAGAAAGAGCTAGCCTGGAAAGCTGTTGCTCAGCCTCATCTGCCCATGGCACTGCTCGCACAGAGGCACAGAGACTGGGGCTGCTGGCTTGTCTTGCCCCCTCAAACTTCCAACGTAGCTTAGGTGGTCCGTGACGGGTGCCTCCGGCAGCCCTGCTCCCAAAATGCGAACGTCTGCAGATAGCTGGCAGCCAGAAAGAGCTAGCCTGGAAAGCTGTTGCTCAGCCTCATCTGCCCATGGCACTGCTCGCACAGAGGCACAGAGACTGGGGCTGCTTGCTTGTCTTGACCCCTCAAACTTCCAACGTAGCTTAGGTGGTCCGTGCCGGGTGCCTCCGGCAGCCCTGCTCCCAAAATGCGAACGTCTGCAGATAGCTGGCAGCCAGAAAGAGCTAGCCTGGAAAGCTGTTGCTCAGCCTCATCTGCCCATGGCACTGCTCGCACAGAGGCACAGAGACTGGGGCTGCTTGCTTGTCTTGACCCCTCAAACTTCCAACGTAGCTTAGGTGGTCCGTGCTGGGCGCCTCCGGCAGCCCTGCTCTGAAAATGCGAACGTCTGCAGATAGCTGGCAGCCAGAAAGAGCTAGCCTGGAAAGCTGTTGCTCAGCCTCATCTGCCCATGGCACTGCTCGCACAGAGGCACAGAGACTGGGGCTGCTTGCTTGTCTTGACCCCTCAAACTTCAAACGTAGCTTACGTAGTTCTTTCCGGACGCCTCCGGCAGCCCTGATCCCAAAATGCGAACGTCTGCAGATAGCTGGCGGGCAGAAAGAGCTAGCCTGGAAAGCTGTTGCTCAGCCTCATCTGCCCATGGCACTGCTCGCACAGAGGCACAGAGACTGGGGCTGCTTGCTTGTCTTGCCCCCTCCAACTTCAAACGTAGCTTAGGTGGTGCGTTCCGGGCGCCTCCGGCAGCCCTGCTTTAAAAATGCGAACGTCTGCAGATAGCTGGCAGCCAGAAAGAGCTAGCCTGGAAAGCTGTTGCTCAGCCTCATCTGCCCATGGCACTGCTCGCACAGAGGCACAGAGACTGGGGCTGCTTGCTTGTCTTGACCCCTCAAACTTCAAACGTAGCTTAGGTGGTCCGTGCCGGGCGCCTCAGGCAGCCCTGCTCTGAAAATGCGAACGTCTGCAGATAGCTGGCAGCCAGAAAGAGCTAGCCTGGAAAGCTGTTGCTCAGCCTCATGTGCCCATGGCACTGCTCGCACAGAGGCACAGAGACTGGGGCTGCTTGCTTGTCTTGCCCCCTCAAACTTCAAACGTAACTTAGGTGGTCTGTGCTGGGCGCCTCCGGAAGCCCTGCTCCCAAATTGAGAACGTCTGCAGATAGCTGGCAGCCAGAAAGAGCTAGACTGGAAAGCTGTTGCTCAGCCTCATCTGCCCATGGCACTGCTCGCACAGAGGCACAGAGACTGGGGCTGCTTGCTTGTCTTGCCACCTTAAACTTCAAACGTAGCTTAGGTGGTGCGTTCCGGGCTCCTCCGGCAGCCCTGCTCTGAAAATGCGAACGTCTGCAGATAGCTGGCAGCCAGAAAGAGCTAGCCTGGAAAGCTGTTGCTCAGCCTCATCTGCCCATGGCACTGCTCGCACAGAGGCACAGAGACTGGGGCTGCTTGCTTGTCTTACCACCTCAAACTTCAAACGTAGCTTAGGTGGTCCGTGCCGGGCGCCTCCGGCAGCCCTGCTCTGAAAATGCGAACGTCTGCAGATAGCTGGCAGCCAGAAAGAGCTAGCCTGGAAAGCTGTTGCTCAGCCTCATCTGCCCATGGCAGTGCTCGCACAGAGGCACAGAGACTGGGGCTGCTTGCTTGTCTTGCCCCCTCAAACTTCAAACGTAGCTTAGGTGGTGCGTGCCGGGCGCCTCCGGCAGCCCTGCTCTGAAAATGCGAACGTCTGCAGATAGCTGGCAGCCAGAAAGAGCTAGCCTGGAAAGCTGTTGCTCAGCCTCATCTGCCCATGGCACTGCTCGCACAGAGGCACAGAGACTGGGGCTGCTTGCTTGTCTTGCCCCCTCAAACTTCCAACGTAGCTTAGGTGGTCCGTACCGGAAGCCTCCGGCACCCCTCCTCCCAAAATGCGAACGTCTGCAGATAGCTCGCAGCCAGAAAGAGCTAGCCTGGAAAGCTGTTGCTCAGCCTCATCTGCCCATGGCACTGCTCGCACAGAGGCACAGAGACTGGGGCTGCTTGCTTGTCTTGTCCTCTCAAACTTCAAACGTAGCTTAGGTGGTCCGTGCCGGGCGCCTCCGGCAGCCCTGCTCCCAAAATGCAAACGTCTGCAGATAGCTGGCAGCCAGAAAGAGCTAGCCTGGAAAGCTGTTGCTCAGCCTCATCTGCCCATGGCACTGCTCGCACAGAGGCACAGAGACTGGGGCTGCTTGCTTGTCTTGCCCCCTCAAACTTCCAACGTAGCTTAGGTGGTGCGTTCCGGGCGCCTCCGGCAGCCCTGCTCTGAAAATGCGAACGTCTGCAGATAGCTGGCAGCCAGAAAGAGCTAGCCTGGAAAGCTGTTGCTCAGCGTCATCTGCCCATGGCACTGCTCGCACAGAGGCACAGAGACTGGGGCTGCTTGCTTGTCTTGCCCCCTCAAACTTCAAACGTAGCTTAGGTGGTGCATGCCGGGCGCCTCCGGCAGCCCTGCTCCCAAAATGCAAACGTCTGCAGATAGCTGGCAGGCAGAAAGAGCTAGCCTGGAAAGCTGTTGCTCAGCGTCATCTGCCCATGGCACTGCTCGCACAGAGGCACAGAGACTGGGGCTGCTTGCTTCTCTTGACCCCTCAAACTTCAAACGTAGCTTAGGTGGTCCGTGCCGGAAGCCTCCGGCAGCCCTGCTCTGAAAATGCAAACGTCTGCAGATAGCTGGCAGGCAGAAAGAGCTAGCCTGGAAAGCTGTTGCTCAGCCTCATCTGCCCATGGCACTGCTCGCACAGAGGCACAGAGACTGGGGCTGCTTGCTTGTCTTGCCCCCTCAAACTTCAAACGTATCTTAGGTGGTGCGTTCCGGGCGCCTCCGGCAGCCCTGCTCTGAAAATGCGAACGTCTGCAGATAGCTGGCAGCCAGAAAGAGCTAGCCTGGAAAGCTGTTGCTCAGCCTCATCTGCCCATGGCACTGCTCGCACAGAGGCACAGAGACTGGGGCTGCTTGCTTGTCTTGCCCCCTCAAACTTCAAACGTAGCTTAGGTGGTCCTTTATGGGCGCCTCCGGCAGCCCTGCTCCCAAAATGCAAACGTCTGCAGATAGCTGGCAGCCAGAAAAAGCTAGCCTGGAAAGCTGTTGCTCAGCCTCATCTGCCCATGGCACTGCTCGCACAGAGGCACAGAGACTGGGGCTGCTTGCTTGTCTTGACCCCTCAAACTTCAAACCTATCTTAGGTGGTCCGTGTCGGAAGCCTCCGGCAGCCCTGCTCCCAAAATGCGAACGTCTGCAGATAGCTGGCAGCCAGAAAGAGCTAGCCCGGAAAGGTGTTGCTCAGCCTCATCTGCCCATGGCACTGCTCGCACAGAGGCACAGAGACTGGGGCTGCTTGCTTGTCTTGCCGCCTCAAACTTCAAACGTAGCTTAGGTGGTCCTTTCCGGGCGCCTCCGGCACTCCTACTCTTAAAATGCGAACGTCTGCAGATAGCTGGCAGCCAGAAAGAGCTAGCCTGGAAAGCTGTTGCTCAGCCTCATCTGCCCATGGCACTGCTCGCAAAGAGGCACAGAGACTGGGGCTGCTTGCTTGTCTTGCCCCCTCAAACTTCAAACGTAGCTTAGGTGGTGCGTGCCGGGCGCCTTCGGCAGCCCTGCTCCCAAAATGCGAACGTCTGCAGATAGCTGGCAGCCAGAAAGAGCTAGCCTGGAAAGCTGTTGCTCAGCCTCATCTGCCCATGGCACTGCTCGCACAGAGGCACAGAGACTGGGGCTGCTTGCTTGTCTTGCCCCCTCAAACTTCAAACGTATCTTAGGTGGTCCTTTATGGGCGCCTCCGGCAGCCCTGCTCCCAAAATGCAAACGTCTGCAGATAGCTGGCAGCCAGAAAGAGCTAGCCTGGAAAGCTGTTGCTCAGCCTCATCTGCCCATGGCACTGCTCGCACAGAGGCACAGAGACTGGGGCTGCTTGCTTGTCTTGACCCCTCAAACTTCAAACGTAGCTTAGGTGGTCCGTGCCGGAAGCCTCCGGCAGCCCTGCTCTGAAAATGCGAACGTCTGCAGA
Organism: Opisthocomus hoazin; assembly: GCF_030867145.1. NCBI lineage: Eukaryota > Metazoa > Chordata > Aves > Opisthocomiformes > Opisthocomidae > Opisthocomus > Opisthocomus hoazin. The sequence goes on from NW_027448992.1 coordinate 332,860, forward strand.
TAGCTGGCAGCCAGAAAGAGCTAGCCCGGAAAGCTGTTGCTCAGCCTCATCTGCCCATGGCACTGCTCGCACAGAGGCACAGAGACTGGGGCTGCTTGCTTGTCTGGCCGCCTCAAACTTCAAACGTAGCTTAGGTGGTCCTTTCCAGGCGCCTCCGGCACCCCTACTCTTAAAATGCGAACGTCTGCAGATAGCTGGCAGCCAGAAAGAGCTAGCCTGGAAAGCTGTTGCTCAGCCTCATCTGCCCATGGCACTGCTCGCACAGAGGCACAGAGACTGGGGCTGCTTGCTTGTCTTGCCCCCTCAAACTTCAAACGTAGCTTAGGTGGTCCGTGCCGGGCGCCTCCGGCAGCCCTGCTCCCAAAATGCGAACGTCTGCAGATAGCTGGCAGCCAGAAAGAGCTAGCCTGGAAAGCTGTTGCTCAGCCTCATCTGCCCATGGCACTGCTCGCACAGAGGCACAGAGACTGGGGCTGCTTGCTTGTCTTGACCCCTCAAACTTCAAACGTAGCTTAGGTGGTCCGTGCCGGAAGCCTCCGGCAGCCCTGCTCTGAAAATGCGAACGTCTGCAGATAGCTGGCAGCCAGAAAGAGCTAGCCTGGAAAGCTGTTGCTCAGCCTCATCTGCCCATGGCACTGCTCGCACAGAGGCACAGAGACTGGGGCTGCTTGCTTGTCTTGCCCCCTCAAACTTCAAACGTAGCTTAGGAGGTGCGTGCCGCGCGCCTCCGGCAGCCCTGCTCTGAAAATGCGAATGTCTGCAGATAGCTGGCAGCCAGAAAGAGCTAGCCTGGAAAGCTGTTGCTCAGCCTCATCTGCCCATGGCACTGCTCGCACAGAGGCACAGAGACTGGGGCTGCTTGCTTGTCTTGCCATCTCAAACTTCAAACGTAGCTTAGGTGGTCCGTACCGGAAGCCTCCGGCACACCTCCTCCCAAAATGCGAACGTCTGCAGATAGCTGGCAGCCAGAAAGAGCTAGCCTGGAAAGCTGTTGCTCAGCCTCATCTGCCCATGGCACTGCTCGCACAGAGGCACAGAGACTGGGGCTGCTTGCTTGTCTTGCCCCCTCAAACTTCAAACGTAGCTTAGGTGGTGCGTTCCGGGCGCCTCCGGCAGCCCTGCTCTGAAAATGCGAACGTCTGCAGATAGCTGGCAGCCAGAAACAGCTAGCCTGGAAAGCTGTTGCTCAGCCTCATCTGCCCATGGCACTGCTCGCACAGAGGCACAGAGACTGGGGCTGCTTGCTTGTCTTGCCCCCTCCAACTTCAAACGTAGCTTAGGTGGTGCGTTCCGGGCGCCTCCGGCAGCCCAGCTCCCAAAATTCAAACGTCTGCATATAGCTGGCAGTCAGAAAAAGCTAGGCTGGAAAGCTGTTGCTCAGCCTCATCTGCCCATGGCACTGCTCGCACAGAGGCACAGAGACTGGGGCTGCTTCCTTCTCTTGACCCCTCAAACTTCAAACGTAGCTTAGGTGGTCCTTTCCGGGCGCCTCCGGCACCCCTACTCTTAAAATGCGAACGTCTGCAGATAGCTGGCAGGCAGAAAGAGCTAGCCTGGAAAGCTGTTGCTCAGCCTCATCTGCCCATGGCACTGCTCGCACAGAGGCACAGAGACTGGGGCTGCTTGCTTGTCTTGCCCCCTCAAACTTCAAACGTAGCTTAGGTGGTGCGTGCCGGGCGCCTCCGGCAGCCCTGCTCCCAAAATGCGAACGTCTGCAGATAGCTGGCAGCCAGAAAGAGCTAGCCTGGAAAGCTGTTGCTCAGCCTCATCTGCCCATGGCACTGCTCGCACAGAGGCACAGGGACTGGGGCTGCTTGCTTGTCTTGACCCCTCAAACTTCAAACGTAGCTTAGGTGGTCCGTGCCGGAAGCCTCCGGCAGCCCTGCTCTGAAAATGCGAACGTCTGCAGATAGCTGGCAGCCAGAAAGAGCTAGCCTGGAAAGCTGTTGCTCAGCCTCATCTGCCCATGGCACTGCTCGCACAGAGGCACAGAGACTGGGGCTGCTTGCTTGTCTTGACCCCTCAAACTTCAAACGTAGCTTACGTAGTCCTTTCCGGGCGCCTCCGGCAGCCCTGCTCTGAAAATGCGAACGTCTGCAGATAGCTGGCAGCCAGAAACAGCTAGCCTGGAAAGCTGTTGCTCAGCCTCATCTGCCCATGGCACTGCTCGCACAGAGGCACAGAGACTGGGGCTGCTTGCTTGTCTTGACCCCTCCAACTTCAAACGTATCTTAGGTGGTGCGTTCCGGGCGCCTCCGGCAGCCCTGCTCCCAAAGTGCAAACGTCTGCAGATAGCTGGCAGGCAGAAAGAGCTAGCCCGGAAAGCTGTTGCTCAGCGTCATCTGCCCATGGCACTGCTCGCACAGAGGCACAGAGACTGGGGCTGCTTGCTTGTCTTGCCCCCTCAAATTTCAAACGTAGCTTAGGAGGTGTGTGCCGGGCGCCTCCGGGAGCCCTTCTCTGAAAATGCGAATGTCTGCAGATAGCTGGCAGCCAGAAAGAGCTAGCCTGGAAAGCTGTTGCTCAGCCTCATGTGCCCATGGCACTGCTCGCACAGAGGCACAGAGACTGGGGCTGCTTGCTTGTCTTGCCCCCTCAAACTTCAAACGTAGCTTAGGTGGTCCGTACCGGAAGCCTCCGGCACCCCTCCTCCCAAAATGCGAACGTCTGCAGATAGCTCGCAGCCAGAAAGAGCTAGCCTGGAAAGCTGTTGCTCAGCCTCATCTGCCCATGGCACTGCTCGCACAGAGGCACAGAGACTGGGGCTGCTTGCTTGTCTTGACCCCTCAAACTTCCAACGTATCTTAGGTGGTCCGTGCCGGAAGCCTCCGGCAGCCCTGCTCTGAAAATGCGAACGTCTGCAGATAGCTGGCAGCCAGAAAGAGCTAGCCTGGAAAGCTGTTGCTCAGCCTCATCTGCCCATGGCACTGCTCGCACAGAGGCACAGAGACTGGGGCTGCTTGCTTCTCTTGACCCCTCAAACTTCAAACGTAGCTTAGGTGGTCCGTGCCGGAAGCCTCCGGCAGCCCTGCTCTGAAAATGCAAACGTCTGCAGATAGCTGGCAGCCAGAAAGAGCTAGCCTGGAAAGCTGTTGCTCAGCCTCATGTGCCCATGGCCCTGCTCGCACAGAGGCACAGAGACTGGGGCTGCTTGCTTGTCTTGCATCCTCAAACTTCAAACGTAGCTTAGGAGGTGCGTGCCGCGCGCCTCCGGCAGCCCTGCTCTGAAAATGCGAACGTCTGCAGATAGCTGGCAGCCAGAAAGAGCTAGCCTGGAAAGCTGTTGCTCAGCCTCATCTGCCCATGGCACTGCTCGCACAGAGGCACAGAGACTGGGGCTGCTTGCTTGTCTTGCCATCTCAAACTTCAAACGTAGCTTAGGTGGTCCGTACCGGAAGCCTCCGGCACCCCTCCTCCCAAAATGCGAACGTCTGCAGATAGCTGGCAGCCAGAAAGAGCTAGCCTGGAAAGCTGTTGCTCAGCCTCATCTGCCCATGGCACTGCTCGCACAGAGGCACAGAGACTGGGGCTGCTTGCTTGTCTTGACCCCTCAAACTTCAAACGTAGCTTAGGTGGTGCGTTCCGGGCGCCTCCGGCAGCCCTGCTCTGAAAATGCGAACGTCTGCAGATAGCTGGCAGCCAGAAACAGCTAGCCTGGAAAGCTGTTGCTCAGCCTCATCTGCCCATGGCACTGCTCGCACAGAGGCACAGAGACTGGGGCTGCTTGCTTGTCTTGCCCCCTCCAACTTCAAACGTAGCTTAGGTGGTGCGTTCCGGGCGCCTCCGGCAGCCCAGCTCCCAAAATGCAAACGTCTGCAGATAGCTGGCAGTCAGAAAAAGCTAGGCTGGAAAGCTGTTGCTCAGCCTCATCTGCCCATGGCACTGCTCGCACAGAGGCACAGAGACTGGGGCTGCTTCCTTCTCTTGACCCCTCAAAGTTCAAACATAGCTTAGGTGGTCCTTTCCGGGCGCCTCCGGCACCCCTACTCTTAAAATGCGAACGTCTGCAGATAGCTGGCAGGCAGAAAGAGCTAGCCTGGAAAGCTGTTGCTCAGCCTCATCTGCCCATGGCACTGCTCGCACAGAGGCACAGAGACTGGGGCTGCTTGCTTGTCTTGCCCCCTCAAACTTCAAACGTAGCTTAGGTGGTGCGTGCCGGGCGCCTCCGGCAGCCCTGCTCCCAAAATGCGAACGTCTGCAGATAGCTGGCAGCCAGAAAGAGCTAGCCCGGAAAGCTGTTGCTCAGCCTCATCTGCCCATGGCACTGCTCGCACAGAGGCACAGGGACTGGGGCTGCTTGCTTGTCTTGACCCCTCAAACTTCAAACGTAGCTTAGGTGGTCCGTGCCGGAAGCCTCCGGCAGCCCTGCTCTGAAAATGCGAACGTCTGCAGATAGCTGGCAGCCAGAAACAGCTAGCCTGGAAAGCTGTTGCTCAGCCTCATCTGCCCATGGCACTGCTCGCACAGAGGCACAGAGACTGGGGCTGCTTGCTTGTCTTGCCCCCTCAAATTTCAAACGTAGCTTAGGAGGTGTGTGCCGGGCGCCTCCGGGAGCCCTTCTCTGAAAATGCGAACGTCTGCAGATAGCTGGCAGCCAGAAAGAGCTAGCCTGGAAAGCTGTTGCTCAGCCTCATGTGCCCATGGCACTGCTCGCACAGAGGCACAGAGACTGGGGCTGCTTGCTTGTCTTGCCCCCTCAAACTTCAAACGTAGCTTAGGTGGTGCGTTCCGGGCGCCTCCGGCAGCCCTGCTCTGAAAATGCGAACGTCTGCAGATAGCTGGCAGGCAGAAAGAGCTAGCCTGGAAAGCTGTTGCTCAGCGTCATCTGCCCATGGCACTGCTCGCACAGAGGCACAGAGACTGGGGCTGCTTGCTTGTCTTGCCCCCTCAAACTTCAAACGTAGCTTAGGTGGTCCATGCCGGGCGCCTCCGGCAGCCCTGCTCTGAAAATGCAAACGTCTGCAGATAGCTGGCAGGCAGAAAGAGCTAGCCTGGAAAGCTGTTGCTCCGCGTCATCTGCCCATGGCACTGCTCGCACAGAGGCACAGAGACTGGGGCTGCTTGCTTGTCTTGCCCCCTCAAACTTCAAACGTAGCTTAGGTGGTCCGTGCCGGGCGCCTCCGGCAGCCCTGCTCCCAAAATGCAAACGTCTGCAGATAGCTGGCAGCCAGAAAGAGCTAGCCTGGAAAGCTGTTGCTCAGCCTCATCTGCCCATGGCACTGCTCGCACAGAGGCACAGAGACTGGGGCTGCTTGCTTGTCTTGCCCCCTCAAACTTCCAACGTAGCTTAGGTGGTGCGTTCCGGGCGCCTCCGGCAGCCCTGCTCTGAAAATGCGAACGTCTGCAGATAGCTGGCAGGCAGAAAGAGCTAGCCTGGAAAGCTGTTGCTCAGCGTCATCTGCCCATGGCACTGCTCGCACAGAGGCACAGAGACTGGGGCTGCTTGCTTGTCTTGCCCCCTCAAACTTCAAACGTAGCTTAGGTGGTGCGTTCCGGGCGCCTCCGGCAGCCCTGCTCTGAAAATGCGAACGTCTGCAGATAGCTGGCAGCCAGAAACAGCTAGCCTGGAAAGCTGTTGCTCAGCGTCATCTGCCCATGGCACTGCTCGCACAGAGGCACAGAGACTGGGGCTGCTTGCTTCTCTTGCCGCCTCAAACTTCAAACGTAGCTTAGGTGGTCCGTGCCGGAAGCCTCCGGCAGCCCTGCTCTGAAAACGCAAACGTCTGCAGATAGCTGGCAGCCAGAAAGAGCTAGCCTGGAAAGCTGTTGCTCAGCCTCATCTGCCCATGGCACTGCTCGCACAGAGGCACAGAGACTGGGGCTGCTTGCTTCTCTTGATCTCTCAAACTTCAAACGTATCTTATGTGGTGCGTGCCGGGCGCCTCCGGCAGCCCTGCTCCCAAAATGCGAACGTCTGCAGATAGCTGGCGGGCAGAAAGAGCTAGCCTGGAAAGCTGTTGCTCAGCCTCATCTGCCCATGGCACTGCTCGCACAGAGGCACAGAGACTGGGGCTGCTTGCTTGTCTTGACCCCTCAAACTTCAAACGTAGCTTAGGTGGTCCTTTATGGGCACCTCCGGCAGCCCTGCTCCCAAAATGCAAACGTCTGCAGATAGCTGGCAGCCAGAAAGAGCTAGCCTGGAAAGCTGTTGCTCAGCCTCATCTGCCCATGGCACTGCTCGCACAGAGGCACAGAGACTGGGGCTGCTTGCTTGTCTTGACCCCTCAAACTTCCAACGTATCTTAGGTGGTCCGTGCCGGAAGCCTCCGGCAGCCCTGCTCTGAAAATGCGAACGTCTGCAGATAGCTGGCAGCCAGAAAGAGCTAGCCTGGAAAGCTGTTGCTCAGCCTCATCTGCCCATGGCACTGCTCGCACAGAGGCACAGAGACTGGGGCTGCTTGCTTCTCTTGACCCCTCAAACTTCAAACGTAGCTTAGGTGGTCCGTGCCGGAAGCCTCCGGCAGCCCTGCTCTGAAAATGCAAACGTCTGCAGATAGCTGGCAGCCAGAAAGAGCTAGCCTGGAAAGCTGTTGCTCAGCCTCATCTGCCCATGGCCCTGCTCGCACAGAGGCACAGAGACTGGGGCTGCTTGCTTGTCTTGCCCCCTCAAACTTCCAACGTAGCTTAGGTGGTGCGTTCCGGGCGCCTCCGGCAGCCCTGCTCTGAAAATGCGAACGTCTGCAGATAGCTGGCAGGCAGAAAGAGCTAGCCTGGAAAGCTGTTGCTCAGCGTCATCTGCCCATGGCACTGCTCGCACAGAGGCACAGAGACTGGGGCTGCTTGCTTGTCTTGCCCCCTCAAACTTCAAACGTAGCTTAGGTGGTGCGTTCCGGGCGCCTCCGGCAGCCCTGCTCTGAAAATGCGAACGTCTGCAGATAGCTGGCAGCCAGAAACAGCTAGCCTGGAAAGCTGTTGCTCAGCGTCATCTGCCCATGGCACTGCTCGCACAGAGGCACAGAGACTGGGGCTGCTTGCTTCTCTTGCCGCCTCAAACTTCAAACGTAGCTTAGGTGGTCCGTGCCGGAAGCCTCCGGCAGCCCTGCTCTGAAAACGCAAACGTCTGCAGATAGCTGGCAGCCAGAAAGAGCTAGCCTGGAAAGCTGTTGCTCAGCCTCATCTGCCCATGGCACTGCTCGCACAGAGGCACAGAGACTGGGGCTGCTTGCTTCTCTTGATCTCTCAAACTTCAAACGTATCTTATGTGGTGCGTGCCGGGCGCCTCCGGCAGCCCTGCTCCCAAAATGCGAACGTCTGCAGATAGCTGGCGGGCAGAAAGAGCTAGCCTGGAAAGCTGTTGCTCAGCCTCATCTGCCCATGGCACTGCTCGCACAGAGGCACAGAGACTGGGGCTGCTTGCTTGTCTTGACCCCTCAAACTTCAAACGTAGCTTAGGTGGTCCTTTATGGGCACCTCCGGCAGCCCTGCTCCCAAAATGCAAACGTCTGCAGATAGCTGGCAGCCAGAAAGAGCTAGCCTGGAAAGCTGTTGCTCAGCCTCATCTGCCCATGGCACTGCTCGCACAGAGGCACAGAGACTGGGGCTGCTTGCTTGTCTTGACCCCTCAAACTTCCAACGTATCTTAGGTGGTCCGTGCCGGAAGCCTCCGGCAGCCCTGCTCTGAAAATGCGAACGTCTGCAGATAGCTGGCAGCCAGAAAGAGCTAGCCTGGAAAGCTGTTGCTCAGCCTCATCTGCCCATGGCACTGCTCGCACAGAGGCACAGAGACTGGGGCTGCTTGCTTCTCTTGACCCCTCAAACTTCAAACGTAGCTTAGGTGGTCCGTGCCGGAAGCCTCCGGCAGCCCTGCTCTGAAAATGCAAACGTCTGCAGATAGCTGGCAGCCAGAAAGAGCTAGCCTGGAAAGCTGTTGCTCAGCCTCATCTGCCCATGGCCCTGCTCGCACAGAGGCACAGAGACTGGGGCTGCTTGCTTGTCTTGCCCCCTCAAACTTCAAACGTATCTTAGGTGGTGCGTTCCGGGCGCCTCCGGCAGCCCTGCTCTAAAAATGCGAACGTCTGCAGATAGCTGGCAGCCAGAAAGAGCTAGCCTGGAAAGCTGTTGCTCAGCCTCATCTGCCCATGGCACTGCTCGCACAGAGGCACAGAGACTGGGGCTGCTTGCTTGTCTTGCCCCCTCAAACTTCAAACGTAGCTTAGGTGGTCCTTTATGGGCGCCTCCGGCAGCCCTGCTCTGAAAATGCGAACGTCTGCAGATAGCTGGCAGCCAGAAAGAGCTAGCCTGGAAAGCTGTTGCTCAGCCTCATCTGCCCATGGCACTGCTCGCACAGAGGCACAGAGACTGGGGCTGCTTGCTTGTCTTGCCCCCTCAAACTTCAAACGTATCTTAGGTGGTCCTTTATGGGCGCCTCCGGCAGCCCTGCTCCCAAAATGCAAACGTCTGCAGATAGCTGGCAGCCAGAAAGAGCTAGCCTGGAAAGCTGTTGCTCAGCCTCATCTGCCCATGGCACTGCTCGCACAGAGGCACAGAGACTGGGGCTGCTTGCTTGTCTTGCCCCCTCAAACTTCAAACGTAGCTTAGGTGGTCCGTGCCGGAAGCCTCCGGCAGCCCTGCTCTGAAAATGCGAACGTCTGCAGATAGCTGGCAGCCAGAAAGAGCTAGCCCGGAAAGCTGTTGCTCAGCCTCATCTGCCCATGGCACTGCTCGCACAGAGGCACAGAGACTGGGGCTGCTTGCTTGTCTTGCCGCCTCAAACTTCAAACGTAGCTTAGGTGGTCCTTTCCAGGCGCCTCCGGCACCCCTACTCTTAAAATGCGAACGTCTGCAGATAGCTGGCAGCCAGAAAGAGCTAGCCTGGAAAGCTGTTGCTCAGCCTCATCTGCCCATGGCACTGCTCGCACAGAGGCACAGAGACTGGGGCTGCTTGCTTCTCTTGACCCCTCAAACTTCAAACGTAGCTTAGGTGGTCCGTGCCGGGCGCGTCCGGCAGCCCTGCTCCCAAAATGCGAACGTCTGCAGATAGCTGGCAGCCAGAAAGAGCTAGCCTGGAAAGCTGTTGCTCAGCCTCATCTGCCCATGGCACTGCTCGCACAGAGGCACAGAGACTGGGGCTGCTTGCTTGTCTTGCCCCCTCAAACTTCAAACGTAGCTTAGGTGGTCCGTGCCGGAAGCCTCCGGCAGCCCTGCTCTGAAAATGCGAACGTCTGCAGATAGCTGGCAGCCAGAAAGAGCTAGCCTGGAAAGCTGTTGCTCAGCCTCATCTGCCCATGGCACTGCTCGCACAGAGGCACAGAGACTGGGGCTGCTTGCTTGTCTTGCCCCCTCAAACTTCAAACGTAGCTTAGGAGGTGCGTGCCGGGCGCCTCCGGCAGCCCTGCTCTGAAAATGCGAATGTCTGCAGATAGCTGGCAGCCAGAAACAGCTAGCCTGGAAAGCTGTTGCTCAGCCTCATCTGCCCATGGCACTGCTCGCACAGAGGCACAGAGACTGGGGCTGCTTGCTTGTCTTGCCCCCTCAAACTTCAAACGTAGCTTAGGTGGTCCGTGCCGGGCGCCTCAGGCAGCCGTGCTCTGAAAATGCGAACGTCTGCAGATAGCTGGCAGCCAGAAAGAGCTAGCCTGGAAAGCTGTTGCTCAGCCTCATCTGCCCATGGCACTGCTCGCACAGAGGCACAGAGACTGGGGCTGCTTGCTTGTCTTGACCCCTCAAACTTCAAACGTATCTTAGGTGGTCCGTACCGGAAGCCTCCGGCACCCCTCCTCCCAAAATGCGAACGTCTGCAGATAGCTGGCAGCCAGAAAGAGCTAGCCTGGAAAGCTGTTGCTCAGCCTCATCTGCCCATGGCACTGCTCGCACAGAGGCACAGAGACTGGGGCTGCTTGCTTGTCTTGCCCCCTCAAACTTCAAACGTAGCTTAGGAGGTGCGTGCCTGGCGCCTCCGGGAGCCCTTCTCTGAAAATGCGAACGTCTGCAGATAGCTGGCAGCCAGAAAGAGCTAGCCTGGAAAGCTGTTGCTCAGCCTCATGTGCCCATGGCACTGCTCGCACAGAGGCACAGAGACTGGGGCTGCTTGCTTGTCTTGCCCCCTCAAACTTCAAACGTAGCTTAGGTGGTCCGTGCCGGGCGCCTCAGGCAGCCCTGCTCTGAAAATGCGAACGTCTGCAGATAGCTGGCAGCCAGAAAGAGCTAGCCTGGAAAGCTGTTGCTCAGCCTCATGTGCCCATGGCACTGCTCGCACAGAGGCACAGAGACTGGGGCTGCTTGCTTGTCTTGCCCCCTCAAACTTCAAACGTAGCTTAGGTGGTCCGTACCGGAAGCCTCCGGCACCCCTCCTCCCAAAATGCGAACGTCTGCAGATAGCTGGCAGCCAGAAACAGCTAGCCTGGAAAGCTGTTGCTCAGCCTCATCTGCCCATGGCACTGCTCGCACAGAGGCACAGAGACTGGGGCTGCTTGCTTGTCTTGCCCCCTCAAACTTCAAACGTAGCTTAGGTGGTCCGTGCCGGGCGCCTCAGGCAGCCCTGCTCTGAAAATGCGAACGTCTGCAGATAGCTGGCAGCCAGAAAGAGCTAGCCTGGAAAGCTGTTGCTCAGCCTCATCTGCCCATGGCACTGCTCGCACAGAGGCACAGAGACTGGGGCTGCTTGCTTGTCTTGCCCCCTCGAACTTCCAACGTAGCTTAGGTGGTGCGTTCCGGGCGCCTCCGGCAGCCCTGCTCTGAAAATGCGAACGTCTGCAGATAGCTGGCAGGCAGAAAGAGCTAGCCTGGAAAGCTGTTGCTCAGCGTCATCTGCCCATGGCACTGCTCGCACAGAGGCACAGAGACTGGGGCTGCTTGCTTGTCTTGCCCCCTCAAACTTCAAACGTAGCTTAGGTGGTGCATGCCGGGCGCCTCCGGCAGCCCTGCTCCCAAAATGCAAACGTCTGCAGATAGCTGGCAGGCAGAAAGAGCTAGCCTGGAAAGCTGTTGCTCAGCGTCATCTGCCCATGGCACTGCTCGCACAGAGGCACAGAGACTGGGGCTGCTTGCTTGTCTTGCCCCCTCAAACTTCAAACGTAGCTTAGGTGGTCCGTGCCGGGCGCCTCCGGCAGCCCTGCTCTGAAAATGCGAACGTCTGCAGATAGCTGGCAGCCAGAAAGAGCTAGCCTGGAAAGCTGTTGCTCAGCCTCATCTGCCCATGGCACTGCTCGCACAGAGGCACAGAGACTGGGGCTGCTTGCTTGTCTTGCCCCCTCAAACTTCAAACGTATCTTAGGTGGTCCTTTATGGGCGCCTCCGGCAGCCCTGCTCCCAAAATGCAAACGTCTGCAGATAGCTGGCAGCCAGAAAGAGCTAGCCTGGAAAGCTGTTGCTCAGCCTCATCTGCCCATGGCACTGCTCGCACAGAGGCACAGAGACTGGGGCTGCTTGCTTGTCTTGCCCCCTCAAACTTCAAACGTAGCTTAGGTGGTCCGTGCCGGAAGCCTCCGGCAGCCCTGCTCTGAAAATGCGAACGTCTGCAGATAGCTGGCAGCCAGAAAGAGCTAGCCCGGAAAGCTGTTGCTCAGCCTCATCTGCCCATGGCACTGCTCGCACAGAGGCACAGAGACTGGGGCTGCTTGCTTGTCTTGCCGCCTCAAACTTCAAACGTAGCTTAGGTGGTCCTTTCCAGGCGCCTCCGGCACCCCTACTCTTAAAATGCGAACGTCTGCAGATAGCTGGCAGCCAGAAAGAGCTAGCCTGGAAAGCTGTTGCTCAGCCTCATCTGCCCATGGCACTGCTCGCACAGAGGCACAGAGACTGGGGCTGCTTGCTTCTCTTGACCCCTCAAACTTCAAACGTAGCTTAGGTGGTCCGTGCCGGGCGCGTCCGGCAGCCCTGCTCCCAAAATGCGAACGTCTGCAGATAGCTGGCAGCCAGAAAGAGCTAGCCTGGAAAGCTGTTGCTCAGCCTCATCTGCCCATGGCACTGCTCGCACAGAGGCACAGAGACTGGGGCTGCTTGCTTGTCTTGCCCCCTCAAACTTCAAACGTAGCTTAGGTGGTCCGTGCCGGAAGCCTCCGGCAGCCCTGCTCTGAAAATGCGAACGTCTGCAGATAGCTGGCAGCCAGAAAGAGCTAGCCTGGAAAGCTGTTGCTCAGCCTCATCTGCCCATGGCACTGCTCGCACAGAGGCACAGAGACTGGGGCTGCTTGCTTGTCTTGCCCCCTCAAACTTCAAACGTAGCTTAGGAGGTGCGTGCCGGGCGCCTCCGGCAGCCCTGCTCTGAAAATGCGAATGTCTGCAGATAGCTGGCAGCCAGAAACAGCTAGCCTGGAAAGCTGTTGCTCAGCCTCATCTGCCCATGGCACTGCTCGCACAGAGGCACAGAGACTGGGGCTGCTTGCTTGTCTTGCCCCCTCAAACTTCAAACGTAGCTTAGGTGGTCCGTGCCGGGCGCCTCAGGCAGCCGTGCTCTGAAAATGCGAACGTCTGCAGATAGCTGGCAGCCAGAAAGAGCTAGCCTGGAAAGCTGTTGCTCAGCCTCATCTGCCCATGGCACTGCTCGCACAGAGGCACAGAGACTGGGGCTGCTTGCTTGTCTTGACCCCTCAAACTTCAAACGTATCTTAGGTGGTCCGTACCGGAAGCCTCCGGCACCCCTCCTCCCAAAATGCGAACGTCTGCAGATAGCTGGCAGCCAGAAAGAGCTAGCCTGGAAAGCTGTTGCTCAGCCTCATCTGCCCATGGCACTGCTCGCACAGAGGCACAGAGACTGGGGCTGCTTGCTTGTCTTGCCCCCTCAAACTTCAAACGTAGCTTAGGAGGTGCGTGCCTGGCGCCTCCGGGAGCCCTTCTCTGAAAATGCGAACGTCTGCAGATAGCTGGCAGCCAGAAAGAGCTAGCCTGGAAAGCTGTTGCTCAGCCTCATGTGCCCATGGCACTGCTCGCACAGAGGCACAGAGACTGGGGCTGCTTGCTTGTCTTGCCCCCTCAAACTTCAAACGTAGCTTAGGTGGTCCGTGCCGGGCGCCTCAGGCAGCCCTGCTCTGAAAATGCGAACGTCTGCAGATAGCTGGCAGCCAGAAAGAGCTAGCCTGGAAAGCTGTTGCTCAGCCTCATGTGCCCATGGCACTGCTCGCACAGAGGCACAGAGACTGGGGCTACTTGCTTGTCTTGCCCCCTCAAACTTCAAACGTAGCTTAGGTGGTCCGTACCGGAAGCCTCCGGCACCCCTCCTCCCAAAATGCGAACGTCTGCAGATAGCTGGCAGCCAGAAAGAGCTAGCCTGGAAAGCTGTTGCTCAGCCTCATCTGCCCATGGCACTGCTCGCACAGAGGCACAGAGACTGGGGCTGCTTGCTTGTCTTGCCCCCTCAAACTTCAAACGTAGCTTAGGTGGTCCGTGCCGGGCGCCTCAGGCAGCCCTGCTCTGAAAATGCGAACGTCTGCAGATAGCTGGCAGCCAGAAAGAGCTAGCCTGGAAAGCTGTTGCTCAGCCTCATCTGCCCATGGCACTGCTCGCACAGAGGCACAGAGACTGGGGCTGCTTGCTTGTCTTGCCCCCTCGAACTTCCAACGTAGCTTAGGTGGTGCGTTCCGGGCGCCTCCGGCAGCCCTGCTCTGAAAATGCGAACGTCTGCAGATAGCTGGCAGGCAGAAAGAGCTAGCCTGGAAAGCTGTTGCTCAGCGTCATCTGCCCATGGCACTGCTCGCACAGAGGCACAGAGACTGGGGCTGCTTGCTTGTCTTGCCCCCTCAAACTTCAAACGTAGCTTAGGTGGTGCATGCCGGGCGCCTCCGGCAGCCCTGCTCCCAAAATGCAAACGTCTGCAGATAGCTGGCAGGCAGAAAGAGCTAGCCTGGAAAGCTGTTGCTCAGCGTCATCTGCCCATGGCACTGCTCGCACAGAGGCACAGAGACTGGGGCTGCTTGCTTCTCTTGACCCCTCAAACTTCAAACGTAGCTTAGGTGGTCCGTGCCGGAAGCCTCTGGCAGCCCTGCTCTGAAAATGCGAACGTCTGCAGATAGCTGGCAGCCAGAAAGAGCTAGCCTGGAAAGCTGTTGCTCAGCCTCATCTGCCCATGGCACTGCTCGCACAAAGGCACAGAGACTGGGGCTGCTTGCTTCTCTTGACCCCTCAAACTTCAAACGTATCTTAGGTGGTGCGTGCCGGGCGCCTCCGGGAGCCCTGCTCCCAAAATGCGAACGTCTGCAGATAGCTGGCGGGCAGAAAGAGCTAGCCTGGAAAGCTGTTGCTCAGCCTCATCTGCCCATGGCACTGCTCGCACAGAGGCACAGAGACTGGGGCTGCTTGCTTGTCTTGACCCCTCAAACTTCAAACGTAGCTTAGGTGGTCCGTGCCGGAAGCCTCCGGCAGCCCTGCTCCCAAAATGCGAACGTCTGCAGATAGCTGGCAGGCAGAAAGAGCTAGCCTGGAAAGCTGTTGCTCAGCGTCATCTGCCCATGGCACTGCTCGCACAGAGGCACAGAGACTGGGGCTGCTTGCTTGTCTTGACCCCTCAAACTTCAAACGTAGCTTAGGTGGTCCTTTATGGGCGCCTCCGGCAGCCCTGCTCCCAAAATGCAAACGTCTGCAGATAGCTGGCAGCCAGAAAGAGCTAGCCTGGAAAGCTGTTGCTCAGCCTCATGTGCCCATGGCACTGCTCGCACAGAGGCACAGAGACTGGGGCTGCTTGCTTGTCTTGACCCCTCAAACTTCAAACGTAGCTTAGGTGGTCCGTGCCGGAAGCCTCCGGCAGCCCTGCTCTGAAAATGCGAACGTCTGCAGATAGCTGGCAGCCAGAAAGAGCTAGCCTGGAAAGCTGTTGCTCAGCCTCATCTGCCCATGGCACTGCTCGCACAGAGGCACAGAGACTGGGGCTGCTTGCTTGTCTTGCCCCCTCAAACTTCAAACGTAGCTTAGGTGGTCCGTGCCGGAAGCCTCCGGCAGCCCTGCTCTGAAAATGCAAACGTCTGCAGATAGCTGGCAGCCAGAAAGAGCTAGCCTGGAAAGCTGTTGCTCAGCCTCATCTGCCCATGGCACTGCTCGCACAGAGGCACAGAGACTGGGGCTGCTTGCTTGTCTTGCCCCCTCAAACTTCAAACGTAGCTTAGGTGGTGCGTGCCGGGCGCCTCCGGCAGCCCTGCTCTGAAAATGCGAACGTCTGCAGATAGCTGGCAGCCAGAAAGAGCTAGCCTGGAAAGCTGTTGCTCAGCCTCATCTGCCCATGGCACTGCTCGCACAGAGGCACAGAGACTGGGGCTGCTTGCTTGTCTTGCCCCCTCAAACTTCAAACGTAGCTTAGGTGGTCTTTATGGGCGCCTCCAGCAGCCCTGCTCCCAAAATGCAAACGTCTGCAGATAGCTGGCAGCCAGAAAAAGCTAGCCTGGAAAGCTGTTGCTCAGCCTCATCTGCCCATGGCACTGCTCGCACAGAGGCACAGAGACTGGGGCTGCTTCCTTGTCTTGCCCCCTCAAACTTCAAACGTAGCTTAGGTGGTCCGTGCCGGAAGCCTCCGGCAGCCCTGCTCTGAAAATGCGAACGTCTGCAGATAGCTGGCAGCCAGAAAGAGCTAGCCCGGAAAGCTGTTGCTCAGCCTCATCTGCCCATGGCACTGCTCGCACAGAGGCACAGAGACTGGGGCTGCTTGCTTGTCTTGCCGCCTCAAACTTCAAACATAGCTTAGGTGGTCCTTTCCGGGCGCCTCCGGCACCCCTACTCTTAAAATGCGAACGTCTGCAGATAGCTGGCAGCCAGAAAGAGCTAGCCTGGAAAGCTGTTGCTCAGCCTCATCTGCCCATGGCACTGCTCGCAAAGAGGCACAGAGACTGGGGCTGCTTGCTTGTCTTGCCCCCTCAAACTTCAAACGTAGCTTAGGTGGTGCGTGCCGGGCGCCTCCGGCAGCCCTGCTCCCAAAATGCGAACGTCTGCAGATAGCTGGCAGCCAGAAAGAGCTAGTCTGGAAAGCTGTTGCTCAGCCTCATCTGCCCATGGCACTGCTCGCACAGAGGCACAGAGACTGGGGCTGCTTGCTTGTCTTGCCCCCTCAAACTTCAAACGTATCTTAGGTGGTCCTTTATTGGCGCCTCCGGCAGCCCTGCTCCCAAAATGCAAACATCTGCAGATAGCTGGCAGCCAGAAAGAGCTAGCCTGGAAAGCTGTTGCTCAGCCTCATCTGCCCATGGCACTGCTCGCACAGAGGCACAGAGACTGGGGCTCCTTCCTTCTCTTGACCCCTCAAACTTCAAACGTAGCTTAGGTGGTCCGTGCCGGGCGCCTCATTCAGCCATGCTCTGAAAATGCGAACGTCTGCAGATAGCTGGCAGCCAGAAAGAGCTAGCCCGGAAAGCTGTTGCTCAGCCTCATCTGCCCATGGCACTGCTCGCACAGAGGCACAGAGACTGGGGCTGCTTGCTTGTCTTGCCCCCTCAAACTTCAAACGTAGCTTAGGTGGTCCGTGCCGGGCGCCTCAGGCAGCCGTGCTCTGAAAATGCTAACATCTGCAGATAGCTGGCAGCCAGAAAGAGCTAGCCTGGAAAGCTGTTGCTCAGCCTCATCTGCCCATGGCACTGCTCGCACAGAGGCACAGAGACTGGGGCTGCTTGCTTGTCTTGCCCCCTCAAACTTCAAACATAGCTTAGGTGGTCCGTACCGGAAGCCTCCGGCACCCCTCCTCCCAAAATGCGAACGTCTGCAGATAGCTGGCAGGCAGAAAGAGCTAGCCTGGAAAGCTGTTGCTCAGCCTCATCTGCCCATGGCACTGCTCGCACAGAGGCACAGAGACTGGGGCTGCTTGCTTGTCTTGCCCCCTCAAACTTCAAACGTAGCTTAGGTGGTGCGTTCCGGGCGCCTCCGGCAGCCCTGCTCTGAAAATGCGAACGTCTGCAGATAGCTGGCAGCCAGAAACAGCTAGCCTGGAAAGCTGTTGCTCAGCCTCATCTGCCCATGGCACTGCTCGCACAGAGGCACAGAGACTGGGGCTGCTTGCTTGTCTTGCCCCCTCCAACTTCAAACGTAGCTTAGGTGGTGCGTTCCGGGCGCCTCCGGCAGCCCTGCTCCCAAAATGCAAACGTCTGCAGATAGCTGGCAGGCAGAAAGAGCTAGCCTGGAAAGCTGTTGCTCAGCCTCATCTGCCCATGGCACTGCTCGCACAGAGGCACAGAGACTGGGGCTGCTTGCTTGTCTTGCCCCCTCAAACTTCAAACGTAGCTTAGGAGGTGCGTGCCGGGCGCCTCCGGGAGCCCTTCTCTGAAAATGCGAACGTCTGCAGATAGCTGGCAGCCAGAAAGAGCTAGCCTGGAAAGCTGTTGCTCAGCCTCATCTGCCCATGGCACTGCTCGCACAGAGGCACAGAGACTGGGGCTGCTTGCTTGTCTTGCCCCCTCAAACTTCAAACGTAGCTTAGGTGGTCCGTACCGGAAGCCTCCGGCACCACTCCTCCCAAAATGCGAACGTCTGCAGATAGCTGGCAGCCAGAAAGAGCTAGCCTGGAAAGCTGTTGCTCAGCGTCATCTGCCCATGGCACTGCTCGCACAGAGGCACAGAGACTGGGGCTGCTTGCTTGTCTTGCCCCCTCAAACTTCAAACGTAGCTTAGGTGGTCCGTGCCGGGCGCCTCCGGCAGCCCTGCTCCCAAAATGCAAACGTCTGCAGATAGCTGGCAGCCAGAAAGAGCTAGCCTGGAAAGCTGTTGCTCAGCCTCATCTGCCCATGGCACTGCTCGCACAGAGGCACAGAGACTGGGGCTGCTTGCTTGTCTTGCCCCCTCAAACTTCCAACGTAGCTTAGGTGGTGCGTTCCGGGCGCCTCCGGCAGCCCTGCTCTGAAAATGCGAACGTCTGCAGATAGCTGGCAGGCAGAAAGAGCTAGCCTGGAAAGCTGTTGCTCAGCGTCATCTGCCCATGGCACTGCTCGCACAGAGGCACAGAGACTGGGGCTGCTTGCTTGTCTTGCCCCCTCAAACTTCAAACGTAGCTTAGGTGGTGCATGCCGGGCGCCTCCGGCAGCCCTGCTCCCAAAATGCAAACGTCTGCAGATAGCTGGCAGGCAGAAAGAGCTAGCCTGGAAAGCTGTTGCTCAGCCTCATCTGCCCATGGCACTGCTCGCACAGAGGCACAGAGACTGGGGCTGCTTGCTTCTCTTGACCCCTCAAACTTCAAACGTAGTTTAGGTGGTCCGTGCCGGAAGCCTCTGGCAGCCCTGCTCTGAAAATGCAAACGTCTGCAGATAGCTGGCAGCCAGAAAGAGCTAGCCTGGAAAGCTGTTGCTCAGCCTCATCTGCCCATGGCACTGCTCGCACAGAGGCACAGAGACTGGGGCTGCTTGCTTCTCTTGACCCCTCAAACTTCAAACGTATCTTAGGTGGTGCGTGCCGGGCGCCTCCGGGAGCCCTGCTCCCAAAATGCGAACGTCTGCAGATAGCTGGCAGCCAGAAAGAGCTAGCCTGGAAAGCTGTTGCTCAGCGTCATCTGCCCATGGCACTGCTCGCACAGAGGCACAGAGACTGGGGCTGCTTGCTTGTCTTGCCCCCTCAAACTTCAAACGTAGCTTAGGTGGTCCTTTATGGGCGCCTCCGGCAGCCCTGCTCCCAAAATGCAAACGTCTGCAGATAGCTGGCAGCCAGAAAGAGCTAGCCTGGAAAGCTGTTGCTCAGCCTCATCTGCCCATGGCACTGCTCGCACAGAGGCACAGAGACTGGGGCTGCTTGCTTCTCTTGACCCCTCAAACTTCAAACGTAGCTTAGGTGGTCCGTGCCGGAAGCCTCCGTCAGCCCTGCTCTGAAAATGCAAACGTCTGCAGATAGCTGGCAGCCAGAAAGAGCTAGCCTGGAAAGCTGTTGCTCAGCCTCATCTGCCCATGGCACTGCTCGCACAGAGGCACAGAGACTGGGGCTGCTTGCTTGTCTTGCCCCCTCAAACTTCAAACGTATCTTAGGTGGTGCGTGCCGGGCGCCTCCGGCAGCCCTGCTCTGAAAATGCGAACGTCTGCAGATAGCTGGCAGTCAGAAAGAGCTAGCCTGGAAAGCTGTTGCTCAGCCTCATCTGCCCATGGCACTGCTCGCACAGAGGCACAGAGACTGGGGCTGCTTGCTTGTCTTGCCCCCTCAAACTTCAAACGTAGCTTAGGTGGTCCTTTATGGGCGCCTCCGGCAGCCCTGCTCCCAAAATGCAAACGTCTGCAGATAGCTGGCAGCCACAAAAAGCTAGCCTGGAAAGCTGTTGCTCAGCCTCATGTGCCCATGGCACTGCTCGCACAGAGGCACAGAGACTGGGGCTGCTTGCTTGTCTTGCCCCCTCAAACTTCAAACGTAGCTTAGGTGGTCCGTGCCGGGCACCTCAGGCAGCCCTGCTCTGAAAATGCGAACGTCTGCAGATAGCTGGCAGCCAGAAAGAGCTAGCCTGGAAAGCTGTTGCTCAGCCTCATCTGCCCATGGCACTGCTCGCACAGAGGCACAGAGACTGGGGCTGCTTGCTTGTCTTGCCCCCTCAAACTTCAAACGTAGCTTAGGTGGTCCGTACCGGAAGCCTCCGGCACTCCTCCTCCCAAAATGCGAACGTCTGCAGATAGCTGGCAGCCAGAAAGAGCTAGCCTGGAAAGCTGTTGCTCAGCCTCATCTGCCCATGGCACTGCTCGCACAGAGGCACAGAGACTGGGGCTGCTTGCTTGTCTTGCCCCCTCAAACTTCAAACGTATCTTAGGTGGTCCTTTATGGGCGCCTCCGGCAGCCCTGCTCCCAAAATGCAAACATCTGCAGATAGCTGGCAGCCAGAAAGAGCTAGCCTGGAAAGCTGTTGCTCAGCCTCATCTGCCCATGGCACTGCTCGCACAGAGGCACAGAGACTGGGGCTGCTTCCTTCTTTTGACCCCTCAAACTTCAAACGTATCTTAGGTGGTCCGTGCCGGAAGCCTCCGGCAGCCCTGCTCTGAAAATGCGAACGTCTGCAGATAGCTGGCAGCCAGAAAGAGCTAGCCCGGAAAGCTGTTGCTCAGCCTCATCTGCCCATGGCACTGCTCGCACAGAGGCACAGAGACTGGGGCTGCTTGCTTGTCTTGCCCCCTCAAAATTCAAACGTAGCTTAGGTGGTCCGTGCCGGGCGCCTCCGGCAGCCCTGCTCCCAAAATGCAAACGTCTGCAGATAGCTGGCAGCCAGAAAGAGCTAGCCTGGAAAGCTGTTGCTCAGCCTCATCTGCCCATGGCACTGCTCGCACAGAGGCACAGAGACTGGGGCTGCTTGCTTGTCTTGCCCCCTCAAACTTCCAACGTAGCTTAGGTGGTGCGTTCCGGGCGCCTCCGGCAGCCCTGCTCTGAAAATGCGAACGTCTGCAGATAGCTGGCAGGCAGAAAGAGCTAGCCTGGAAAGCTGTTGCTCAGCGTCATCTGCCCATGGCACTGCTCGCACAGAGGCACAGAGACTGGGGCTGCTTGCTTGTCTTGCCCCCTCAAACTTCAAACGTAGCTTAGGTGGTGCATGCCGGGCGCCTCCGGCAGCCCTGCTCCCAAAATGCAAACGTCTGCAGATAGCTGGCAGGCAGAAAGAGCTAGCCTGGAAAGCTGTTGCTCAGCGTCATCTGCCCATGGCACTGCTCGCACAGAGGCACAGAGACGGGGGCTGCTTGCTTCTCTTGACCCCTCAAACTTCAAACGTATTTTAGGTGGTCCGTGCCGGAAGCCTCTGGCAGCCCTGCTCTGAAAATGCAAACGTCTGCAGATAGCTGGCAGCCAGAAAGAGCTAGCCTGGAAAGCTGTTGCTCAGCCTCATCTGCCCATGGCACTGCTCGCACAGAGGCACAGAGACTGGGGCTGCTTGCTTCTCTTGACCCCTCAAACTTCAAACGTATCTTAGGTGGTGCGTGCCGGGCGCCTCCGGGAGCCCTGCTCCCAAAATGCGAACGTCTGCAGATAGCTGGCAGCCAGAAACAGCTAGCCTGGAAAGCTGTTGCTCAGCCTCATCTGCCCATGGCACTGCTCGCACAGAGGCACAGAGACTGGGGCTGCTTGCTTGTCTTGACCCCTCAAACTTCAAACGTAGCTTAGGTGGTCCGTGCCGGAAGCCTCCGGCAGCCCTGCTCCCAAAATGCGAACGTCTGCAGATAGCTGGCAGGCAGAAAGAGCTAGCCTGGAAAGCTGTTGCTCAGCGTCATCTGCCCATGGCACTGCTCGCACAGAGGCACAGAGACTGGGGCTGTTTGCTTGTCTTGCCCCCTCAAACTTCAAACGTAGCTTAGGTGGTCCTTTCCGGGCGCCTCCGGCAGCCCTGCTCCCAAAATGCAAACGTCTGCAGATAGCTCGCAGCCACAAAAAGCTAGCCTGGAAAGCTGTTGCTCAGCCTCATCTGCCCATGGCACTGCTCGCACAGAGGCACAGAGACTGGGGCTGCTTCCTTGTCTTGCCCCCTCAAACTTCAAACGTAGCTTAGGTGGTCCGTACCGGAAGCCTCCGGCACCCCTCCTCCCAAAATGCGAACGTCTGCAGATAGCTGGCAGCCAGAAAGAGCTAGCCTGGAAAGCTGTTGCTCAGCCTCATCTGCCCATGGCACTGCTCGCACAGAGGCACAGAGACTGGGGCTGCTTGCTTGTCTTGCCCCCTCAAACTTCAAACGTAGCTTAGGTGGTGCGTTCCGGGCGCCTCCGGCAGCCCTGCTCTGAAAATGCGAACGTCTGCAGATAGCTGGCAGCCAGAAACAGCTAGCCTGGAAAGCTGTTGCTCAGCCTCATCTGCCCATGGCACTGCTCGCACAGAGGCACAGAGACTGGGGCTGCTTGCTTGTCTTGCCCCCTCCAACTTCAAACGTAGCTTAGGTGGTGCGTTCCGGGCGCCTCCGGCAGCCCTGCTCCCAAAATGCAAACGTCTGCAGATAGCTGGCAGGCAGAAAGAGCTAGCCTGGAAAGCTGTTGCTCAGCCTCATCTGCCCATGGCACTGCTCGCACAGAGGCACAGAGACTGGGGCTGCTTGCTTGTCTTGCCCCCTCAAACTTCAAACGTAGCTTAGGAGGTGCGTGCCGGGCGCCTCCGGGAGCCCTTCTCTGAAAATGCGAACGTCTGCAGATAGCTGGCAGCCAGAAAGAGCTAGCCTGGAAAGCTGTTGCTCAGCCTCATGTGCCCATGGCACTGCTCGCACAGAGGCACAGAGACTGGGGCTGCTTGCTTGTCTTGCCCCCTCAAACTTCAAACGTAGCTTAGGTGGTCCGTACCGGAAGCCTCCGGCACCCCTCCTCCCAAAATGCGAACGTCTGCAGATAGCTGGCAGCCAGAAAGAGCTAGCCTGGAAAGCTGTTGCTCAGCGTCATCTGCCCATGGCACTGCTCGCACAGAGGCACAGAGACTGGGGCTGCTTGCTTGTCTTGCCCCCTCAAACTTCAAACGTAGCTTAGGTGGTCCGTGCCGGGCGCCTCCGGCAGCCCTGCTCCCAAAATGCAAACGTCTGCAGATAGCTGGCAGCCAGAAAGAGCTAGCCTGGAAAGCTGTTGCTCAGCCTCATCTGCCCATGGCACTGCTCGCACAGAGGCACAGAGACTGGGGCTGCTTGCTTGTCTTGCCCCCTCAAACTTCCAACGTAGCTTAGGTGGTGCGTTCCGGGCGCCTCCGGCAGCCCTGCTCTGAAAATGCGAACGTCTGCAGATAGCTGGCAGGCAGAAAGAGCTAGCCTGGAAAGCTGTTGCTCAGCGTCATCTGCCCATGGCACTGCTCGCACAGAGGCACAGAGACTGGGGCTGCTTGCTTGTCTTGCCCTCTCAAACTTCAAACGTAGCTTAGGTGGTGCGTGCCGGGCGCCTCCGGGAGCCCTGCTCCCAAAATGCAAACGTCTGCAGATAGCTGGCAGCCAGAAAGAGCTAGCCTGGAAAGCTGTTGCTCAGCCTCATCTGCCCATGGCACTGCTCGCACAGAGGCACAGAGACTGGGGCTGCTTGCTTGTCTTGACCCCTCAAACTTCCAACGTAGCTTAGGTGGTCCGTGCCGGGCGCCTCCGGCAGCCCTGCTCCCAAAATGCGAACGTCTGCAGATAGCTGGCAGCCAGAAAGAGCTAGCCTGGAAAGCTGTTGCTCAGCGTCATCTGCCCATGGCACTGCTCGCACAGAGGCACAGAGACTGGGGCTGCTTGCTTGTCTTGCCCTCTCAAACTTCAAACGTAGCTTAGGTGGTCCTTTATGGGCGCCTCCGGCAGCCCTGCTCCCAAAATGCAAACGTCTGCAGATAGCTGGCAGCCAGAAAGAGCTAGCCTGGAAAGCTGTTGCTCAGCCTCATCTGCCCATGGCACTGCTCGCACAGAGGCACAGAGACTGGGGCTGCTTGCTTCTCTTGACCCCTCAAACTTCAAACGTAGCTTAGGTGGTCCGTGCCGGAAGCCTCCGTCAGCCCTGCTCTGAAAATGCAAACGTCTGCAGATAGCTGGCAGCCAGAAAGAGCTAGCCTGGAAAGCTGTTGCTCAGCCTCATCTGCCCATGGCACTGCTCGCACAGAGGCACAGAGACTGGGGCTGCTTGCTTGTCTTGCCCCCTCAAACTTCAAACGTATCTTAGGTGGTGCGTGCCGGGCGCCTCCGGCAGCCCTGCTCTGAAAATGCGAACGTCTGCAGATAGCTGGCAGTCAGAAAGAGCTAGCCTGGAAAGCTGTTGCTCAGCCTCATCTGCCCATGGCACTGCTCGCACAGAGGCACAGAGACTGGGGCTGCTTGCTTGTCTTGCCCCCTCAAACTTCAAACGTAGCTTAGGTGGTCCTTTATGGGCGCCTCCGGCAGCCCTGCTCCCAAAATGCAAACGTCTGCAGATAGCTGGCAGCCACAAAAAGCTAGCCTGGAAAGCTGTTGCTCAGCCTCATGTGCCCATGGCACTGCTCGCACAGAGGCACAGAGACTGGGGCTGCTTGCTTGTCTTGCCCCCTCAAACTTCCAACGTAGCTTAGGTGGTGCGTTCCGGGCACCTCAGGCAGCCCTGCTCTGAAAATGCGAACGTCTGCAGATAGCTGGCAGCCAGAAAGAGCTAGCCTGGAAAGCTGTTGCTCAGCCTCATCTGCCCATGGCACTGCTCGCACAGAGGCACAGAGACTGGGGCTGCTTGCTTGTCTTGCCCCCTCAAACTTCAAACGTAGCTTAGGTGGTCCGTACCGGAAGCCTCCGGCACTCCTCCTCCCAAAATGCGAACGTCTGCAGATAGCTGGCAGCCAGAAAGAGCTAGCCTGGAAAGCTGTTGCTCAGCCTCATCTGCCCATGGCACTGCTCGCACAGAGGCACAGAGACTGGGGCTGCTTGCTTGTCTTGCCCCCTCAAACTTCAAACGTATCTTACGTGGTCCTTTATGGGCGCCTCCGGCAGCCCTGCTCCCAAAATGCAAACATCTGCAGATAGCTGGCAGCCAGAAAGAGCTAGCCTGGAAAGCTGTTGCTCAGCCTCATCTGCCCATGGCACTGCTCGCACAGAGGCACAGAGACTGGGGCTGCTTCCTTCTTTTGACCCCTCAAACTTCAAACGTATCTTAGGTGGTCCGTGCCGGAAGCCTCCGGCAGCCCTGCTCTGAAAATGCGAACGTCTGCAGATAGCTGGCAGCCAGAAAGAGCTAGCCCGGAAAGCTGTTGCTCAGCCTCATCTGCCCATGGCACTGCTCGCACAGAGGCACAGAGACTGGGGCTGCTTGCTTGTCTTGCCCCCTCAAAATTCAAACGTAGCTTAGGTGGTCCGTGCCGGGCGCCTCCGGCAGCCCTGCTCCCAAAATGCAAACGTCTGCAGATAGCTGGCAGCCAGAAAGAGCTAGCCTGGAAAGCTGTTGCTCAGCCTCATCTGCCCATGGCACTGCTCGCACAGAGGCACAGAGACTGGGGCTGCTTGCTTGTCTTGCCCCCTCAAACTTCCAACGTAGCTTAGGTGGTGCGTTCCGGGCGCCTCCGGCAGCCCTGCTCTGAAAATGCGAACGTCTGCAGATAGCTGGCAGGCAGAAAGAGCTAGCCTGGAAAGCTGTTGCTCAGCGTCATCTGCCCATGGCACTGCTCGCACAGAGGCACAGAGACTGGGGCTGCTTGCTTGTCTTGCCCCCTCAAACTTCAAACGTAGCTTAGGTGGTGCATGCCGGGCGCCTCCGGCAGCCCTGCTCCCAAAATGCAAACGTCTGCAGATAGCTGGCAGGCAGAAAGAGCTAGCCTGGAAAGCTGTTGCTCAGCGTCATCTGCCCATGGCACTGCTCGCACAGAGGCACAGAGACGGGGGCTGCTTGCTTCTCTTGACCCCTCAAACTTCAAACGTAGTTTAGGTGGTCCGTGCCGGAAGCCTCTGGCAGCCCTGCTCTGAAAATGCAAACGTCTGCAGATAGCTGGCAGCCAGAAAGAGCTAGCCTGGAAAGCTGTTGCTCAGCCTCATCTGCCCATGGCACTGCTCGCACAGAGGCACAGAGACTGGGGCTGCTTGCTTCTCTTGACCCCTCAAACTTCAAACGTATCTTAGGTGGTGCGTGCCGGGCGCCTCCGGGAGCCCTGCTCCCAAAATGCGAACGTCTGCAGATAGCTGGCAGCCAGAAACAGCTAGCCTGGAAAGCTGTTGCTCAGCCTCATCTGCCCATGGCACTGCTCGCACAGAGGCACAGAGACTGGGGCTGCTTGCTTGTCTTGACCCCTCAAACTTCAAACGTAGCTTAGGTGGTCCGTGCCGGGCGCCTCCGGCAGCCCTGCTCCCAAAATGCGAACGTCTGCAGATAGCTGGCAGCCAGAAAGAGCTAGCCTGGAAAGCTGTTGCTCAGCGTCATCTGCCCATGGCACTGCTCGCACAGAGGCACAGAGACTGGGGCTGTTTGCTTGTCTTGCCCCCTCAAACTTCAAACGTAGCTTAGGTGGTCCTTTATGGGCGCCTCCGGCAGCCCTGCTCCCAAAATGCAAACGTCTGCAGATAGCTGGCAGCCACAAAAAGCTAGCCTGGAAAGCTGTTGCTCAGCCTCATCTGCCCATGGCACTGCTCGCACAGAGGCACAGAGACTGGGGCTGCTTCCTTGTCTTGCCCCCTCAAACTTCCAACGTAGCTTAGGTGGTCCGTGCCGGAAGCCTCCGGCAGCCCTTCTCTGAAAATGCGAACGTCTGCAGATAGCTGGCAGCCAGAAAGAGCTAGCCCGGAAAGCTGTTGCTCAGCCTCATCTGCCCATGGCACTGCTCGCACAGAGGCACAGAGACTGGGGCTGCTTGCTTGTCTTGCCGCCTCAAACTTCAAACGTAGCTTATGTGGTCCTTTCCGGGCGCCTCCGGCACCCCTACTCTTAAAATGCGAACGTCTGCAGATAGCTGGCAGCCAGAAAGAGCTAGCCTGGAAAGCTGTTGCTCAGCCTCATCTGCCCATGGCACTGCTCGCAAAGAGGCACAGAGACTGGGGCTGCTTGCTTGTCTTGCCCCCTCAAACTTCAAACGTAGCTTAGGTGGTGCGTGCCGGGCGCCTCCGGCAGCCCTGCTCCCAAAATGCGAACGTCTGCAGATAGCTGGCAGCCAGAAAGAGCTAGCCTGGAAAGCTGTTGCTCAGCCTCATCTGCCCATGGCACTGCTCGCACAGAGGCACAGAGACTGGGGCTGCTTGCTTGTCTTGCCCCCTCAAACTTCAAACGTATCTTAGGTGGTCCTTTATGGGCGCCTCCGGCAGCCCTGCTCCCAAAATGCAAACATCTGCAGATAGCTGGCAGCCAGAAAGAGCTAGCCTGGAAAGCTGTTGCTCAGCCTCATCTGCCCATGGCACTGCTCGCACAGAGGCACAGAGACTGGGGCTGCTTCCTTCTTTTGACCCCTCAAACTTCAAACGTAGCTTAGGTGGTCCGTGCCGGAAGCCTCCGGCAGCCCTGCTCTGAAAATGCGAACGTCTGCAGATAGCTGGCAGCCAGAAAGAGCTAGCCCGGAAAGCTGTTGCTCAGCCTCATCTGCCCATGGCACTGCTCGCACAGAGGCACAGAGACTGGGGCTGCTTGCTTGTCTTGCCGCCTCAAACTTCAAACGTAGCTTAGGAGGTGCGTGCCGGGCGCCTCCGGGAGCCCTTCTCTGAAAATGCGAACGTCTGCAGATAGCTGGCAGCCAGAAAGAGCTAGCCTGGAAAGCTGTTGCTCAGCCTCATGTGCCCATGGCACTGCTCGCACAGAGGCACAGAGACTGGGGCTGCTTGCTTGTCTTGCCCCCTCAAACTTCAAACGTAGCTTAGGTGGTCCGTGCCGGGCGCCTCAGGCAGCCCTGCTCTGAAAATGCGAACGTCTGCAGATAGCTGGCAGCCAGAAAGAGCTAGCCTGGAAAGCTGTTGCTCAGCCTCATCTGCCCATGGCACTGCTCGCACAGAGGCACAGAGACTGGGGCTGCTTGCTTGTCTTGCCCCCTCAAACTTCAAACGTAGCTTAGGTGGTCCGTACCGGAAGCCTCCGGCACCCCTCCTCCCAAAATGCGAACGTCTGCAGATAGCTGGCAGGCAGAAAGAGCTAGCCTGGAAAGCTGTTGCTCAGCCTCATCTGCCCATGGCACTGCTCGCACAGAGGCACAGAGACTGGGGCTGCTTGCTTGTCTTGCCCCCTCAAACTTCAAACGTAGCTTAGGTGGTCCGTGCCGGGCGCCTCCGGCAGCCCTGCTCCCAAAATGCAAACGTCTGCAGATAGCTGGCAGCCAGAAAGAGCTAGCCTGGAAAGCTGTTGCTCAGCCTCATCTGCCCATGGCACTGCTCGCACAGAGGCACAGAGACTGGGGCTGCTTGCTTGTCTTGCCCCCTCAAACTTCCAACGTAGCTTAGGTGGTGCGTTCCGGGCACCTCCGGCAGCCCTGCTCTGAAAATGCGAACGTCTGCAGATAGCTGGCAGGCAGAAAGAGCTAGCCTGGAAAGCTGTTGCTCAGCGTCATCTGCCCATGGCACTGCTCGCACAGAGGCACAGAGACTGGGGCTGCTTGCTTGTCTTGCCCCCTCAAACTTCAAACGTAGCTTAGGTGGTGCATGCCGGGCGCCTCCGGCAGCCCTGCTCCTAAAATGCAAACGTCTGCAGATAGCTGGCAGCCAGAAAGAGCTAGCCTGGAAAGCTGTTGCTCAGCCTCATCTGCCCATGGCACTGCTCGCACAGAGGCACAGAGACTGGGGCTGCTTGCTTCTCTTGACCCCTCAAACTTCAAACGTAGTTTAGGTGGTCCGTGCCGGAAGCCTCTGGCAGCCCTGCTCTGAAAATGCAAACGTCTGCAGATAGCTGGCAGCCAGAAAGAGCTAGCCTGGAAAGCTGTTGCTCAGCCTCATCTGCCCATGGCACTGCTCGCACAGAGGCACAGAGACTGGGGCTGCTTGCTTCTCTTGACCCCTCAAACTTCAAACGTAGCTTAGGTGGTCCGTGCCGGAAGCCTCCGGCAGCCCTGCTCCCAAAATGCGAACGTCTGCAGATAGCTGGCAGCCAGAAAGAGCTAGCCTGGAAAGCTGTTGCTCAGCGTCATCTGCCCATGGCACTGCTCGCACAGAGGCACAGAGACTGGGGCTGCTTGCTTGTCTTGACCCCTCAAACTTCAAACGTAGCTTAGGTGGTCCTTTATGGGCGCCTCCGGCAGCCCTGCTCCCAAAATGCAAACGTCTGCAGATAGCTGGCAGCCAGAAAGAGCTAGCCTGGAAAGCTGTTGCTCAGCCTCATCTGCCCATGGCACTGCTCGCACAGAGGCACAGAGACTGGGGCTGCTTGCTTCTCTTGACCCCTCAAACTTCAAACGTAGCTTAGGTGGTCCGTGCCGGAAGCCTCCGTCAGCCCTGCTCTGAAAATGCAAACGTCTGCAGATAGCTGGCAGCCAGAAAGAGCTAGCCTGGAAAGCTGTTGCTCAGCCTCATCTGCCCATGGCACTGCTCGCACAGAGGCACAGAGACTGGGGCTGCTTGCTTGTCTTGCCCCCTCAAACTTCAAACGTATCTTAGGTGGTGCGTGCCGGGCGCCTCCGGCAGCCCTGCTCTGAAAATGCGAACGTCTGCAGATAGCTGGCAGTCAGAAAGAGCTAGCCTGGAAAGCTGTTGCTCAGCCTCATCTGCCCATGGCACTGCTCGCACAGAGGCACAGAGACTGGGGCTGCTTGCTTGTCTTGCCCCCTCAAACTTCAAACGTAGCTTAGGTGGTCCTTTATGGGCGCCTCCGGCAGCCCTGCTCCCAAAATGCAAACGTCTGCAGATAGCTGGCAGCCACAAAAAGCTAGCCTGGAAAGCTGTTGCTCAGCCTCATGTGCCCATGGCACTGCTCGCACAGAGGCACAGAGACTGGGGCTGCTTGCTTGTCTTGCCCCCTCAAACTTCAAACGTAGCTTAGGTGGTCCGTGCCGGGCGCCTCCGGCAGCCCTGCTCTGAAAATGCGAACGTCTGCAGATAGCTGGCAGCCAGAAAGAGCTAGCCTGGAAAGCTGTTGCTCAGCCTCATCTGCCCATGGCACTGCTCGCACAGAGGCACAGAGACTGGGGCTGCTTGCTTGTCTTGCCCCCTCAAACTTCAAACGTAGCTTAGGTGGTCCGTACCGGAAGCCTCCGGCACCCCTCCTCCCAAAATGCGAACGTCTGCAGATAGCTGGCAGCCAGAAAGAGCTAGCCTGGAAAGCTGTTGCTCAGCCTCATCTGCCCATGGCACTGCTCGCACAGAGGCACAGAGACTGGGGCTGCTTGCTTGTCTTGCCCCCTCAAACTTCAAACGTATCTTAGGTGGTCCTTTATGGGCGCCTCCGGCAGCCCTGCTCCCAAAATGCAAACATCTGCAGATAGCTGGCAGCCAGAAAGAGCTAGCCTGGAAAGCTGTTGCTCAGCCTCATCTGCCCATGGCACTGCTCGCACAGAGGCACAGAGACTGGGGCTGCTTCCTTCTTTTGACCCCTCAAACTTCAAACGTAGCTTAGGTGGTCCGTGCCGGAAGCCTCCGGCAGCCCTTCTCTGAAAATGCGAACGTCTGCAGATAGCTGGCAGCCAGAAAGAGCTAGCCCGGAAAGCTGTTGCTCAGCCTCATCTGCCCATGGCACTGCTCGCACAGAGGCACAGAGACTGGGGCTGCTTGCTTGTCTTGCCCCCTCAAAATTCAAACGTAGCTTAGGTGGTCCGTGCCGGGCGCCTCCGGCAGCCCTGCTCCCAAAATGCAAACGTCTGCAGATAGCTGGCAGCCAGAAAGAGCTAGCCTGGAAAGCTGTTGCTCAGCCTCATCTGCCCATGGCACTGCTCGCACAGAGGCACAGAGACTGGGGCTGCTTGCTTGTCTTGCCCCCTCAAACTTCCAACGTAGCTTAGGTGGTGCGTTCCGGGCGCCTCCGGCAGCCCTGCTCTGAAAATGCGAACGTCTGCAGATAGCTGGCAGGCAGAAAGAGCTAGCCTGGAAAGCTGTTGCTCAGCGTCATCTGCCCATGGCACTGCTCGCACAGAGGCACAGAGACTGGGGCTGCTTGCTTGTCTTGCCCCCTCAAACTTCAAACGTAGCTTAGGTGGTGCATGCCGGGCGCCTCCGGCAGCCCTGCTCCCAAAATGCAAACGTCTGCCGATAGCTGGCAGGCAGAAAGAGCTAGCCTGGAAAGCTGTTGCTCAGCGTCATCTGCCCATGGCACTGCTCGCACAGAGGCACAGAGACTGGGGCTGCTTGCTTCTCTTGACCCCTCAAACTTCAAACGTAGTTTAGGTGGTCCGTGCCGGAAGCCTCTGGCAGCCCTGCTCTGAAAATGCAAACGTCTGCAGATAGCTGGCAGCCAGAAAGAGCTAGCCTGGAAAGCTGTTGCTCAGCCTCATCTGCCCATGGCACTGCTCGCACAGAGGCACAGAGACTGGGGCTGCTTGCTTGTCTTGCCCCCTCAAACTTCAAACGTAGCTTAGGTGGTCCGTACCGGAAGCCTCCGGCACCCCTCCTCCCAAAATGCGAACGTCTGCCGATAGCTGGCAGCCAGAAAGAGCTAGCCTGGAAAGCTGTTGCTCAGCCTCATCTGCCCATGGCACTGCTCGCACAGAGGCACAGAGACTGGGGCTGCTTGCTTGTCTTGACCCCTCAAACTTCAAACGTATCTTAGGTGGTGCGTGCCGGGCGCCTCCGGGAGCCCTGCTCCCAAAATGCGAACGTCTGCAGATAGCTGGCGGGCAGAAAGAGCTAGCCTGGAAAGCTGTTGCTCAGCCTCATCTGCCCATGGCACTGCTCGCACAGAGGCACAGAGACTGGGGCTGCTTGCTTGTCTTGCCCCCTCAAACTTCAAACGTAGCTTAGGTGGTCCGTGCCGGGCGCCTCCGGCAGCCCTGCTCCCAAAATGCGAACGTCTGCAGATAGCTGGCAGCCAGAAAGAGCTAGCCTGGAAAGCTGTTGCTCAGCCTCATCTGCCCATGGCACTGCTCGCACAGAGGCACAGAGACTGGGGCTGCTTGCTTCTCTTGACCCCTCAAACTTCAAACGTAGCTTAGGTGGTCCGTGCCGGAAGCCTCCGTCAGCCCTGCTCTGAAAATGCAAACGTCTGCAGATAGCTGGCAGCCAGAAAGAGCTAGCCTGGAAAGCTGTTGCTCAGCCTCATCTGCCCATGGCACTGCTCGCACAGAGGCACAGAGACTGGGGCTGCTTGCTTGTCTTGACCCCTCAAACTTCAAACGTAGCTTAGGTGGTCCTTTCCGGGCGCCTCCGGCACCCCTACTCTTAAAATGCGAACGTCTGCAGATAGCTGGCAGCCAGAAAGAGCTAGCCTGGAAAGCTGTTGCTCAGCGTCATCTGCCCATGGCACTGCTCGCACAGAGGCACAGAGACTGGGGCTGCTTGCTTGTTTTGACCCCTCAAACTTCAAACGTAGCTTAGGTGGTCCGTGCCGGAAGCCTCCGGCAGCCCTGCTCTGAAAATGCAAACGTCTGCAGATAGCTGGCAGCCAGAAAGAGCTAGCCTGGAAAGCTGTTGCTCAGCCTCATCTGCCCATGGCACTGCTCGCACAGAGGCACAGAGACTGGGGCTGCTTGCTTGTCTTGCCCCCTCAAACTTCAAACGTATCTTAGGTGGTGCGTTCCGGGCGCCTCCGGCAGCCCTGCTCTGAAAATGCGAACGTCTGCAGATAGCTGGCAGGCAGAAAGAGCTAGCCTGGAAAGCTGTTGCTCCGCGTCATCTGCCCATGGCACTGCTCGCACAGAGGCACAGAGACTGGGGCTGCTTGCTTGTCTTTCCACCTCAAACTTCAAACGTAGCTTAGGTGGTGCGTGCCGGGCGCCTCCGGCAGCCCTGCTCCCAAAATGCAAACGTCTGCAGATAGCTGGCAGCCAGAAAGAGCTAGCCTGGAAAGCTGTTGCTCAGCCTCATCTGCCCATGGCACTGCTCGCACAGAGGCACAGAGACTGGGGCTGCTTGCTTGTCTTGACCCCTCAAACTTCCAACGTAGCTTAGGTGGTGCGTTCCGGAAGCCTCCGGCAGCCCTGCTCTGAAAATGCGAACGTCTGCAGATAGCTGGCAGGCAGAAAGAGCTAGCCTGGAAAGCTGTTGCTCAGCGTCATCTGCCCATGGCACTGCTCGCACAGAGGCACAGAGACTGGGGCTGCTTGCTTGTTTTGCCCCCTCAAACTTCAAACGTAGCTTAGGTGGTCCTTTATGGGCGCCTCCGGCAGCCCTGCTCCCAAAATGCAAAAGTCTGCAGATAGCTGGCAGGCAGAAAGAGCTAGCCTGGAAAGCTGTTGCTCAGCCTCATCTGCCCATGGCACTGCTCGCACAGAGGCACAGAGACTGGGGCTGCTTGCTTGTCTTGCCGCCTCAAACTTCAAACGTAGCTTAGGTGGTCCTTTCCGGGCGCCTCTGGCACCCCTACTCTTAAAATGCGAACGTCTGCAGATAGCTGGCAGCCAGAAAGAGCTAGCCTGGAAAGCTGTTGCTCAGCCTCATCTGCCCATGGCACTGCTCGCACAGAGGCACAGAGACTGGGGCTGCTTGCTTGTCTTGCCCCCTCAAACTTCCAACGTAGCTTAGGTGGTCCGTGCCGGGCGCCTCCGGCAGCCCTGCTCCCAAAATGCAAACGTCTGCAGATAGCTGGCAGCCAGAAAGAGCTAGCCTGGAAAGCTGTTGCTCAGCCTCATCTGCCCATGGCACTGCTCGCACAGAGGCACAGAGACTGGGGCTGCTTGCTTGTCTTGCCCCCTCAAACTTCCAACGTAGCTTAGGTGGTGCGTTCCGGGCGCCTCCGGCAGCCCTGCTCTGAAAATGCGAACGTCTGCAGATAGCTGGCAGCCAGAAAGAGCTAGCCTGGAAAGCTGTTGCTCAGCGTCATCTGCCCATGGCACTGCTCGCACAGAGGCACAGAGACTGGGGCTGCTTGCTTGTCTTGCCCCCTCAAACTTCAAACGTAGCTTAGGTGGTCCGTGCCGGAAGCCTCCGGCAGCCCTGCTCTGAAAATGCGAACGTCTGCAGATAGCTTGCAGCCAGAAAGAGCTAGCCTGGAAAGCTGTTGCTCAGCCTCATCTGCCCATGGCACTGCTCGCACAGAGGCACAGAGACTGGGGCTGCTTGCTTCTCTTGACCCCTCAAATTTCAAACGTATCTTAGGTGGTGCGTGCCGGGCGCCTCCGGGAGCCCTGCTCCCAAAATGCGAACGTCTGCAGATAGCTGGCGGGCAGAAAGAGCTAGCCTGGAAAGCTGTTGCTCAGCCTCATCTGCCCATGGCACTGCTCGCACAGAGGCACAGAGACTGGGGCTGCTTGCTTGTCTTGACCCCTCAAACTTCAAACGTAGCTTAGGTGGTCCGTGCCGGAAGCCTCCGGCAGCCCTGCTCTGAAAATGCGAACGTCTGCAGATAGCTGGCAGCCAGAAAGAGCTAGCCTGGAAAGCTGTTGCTCAGCCTCATCTGCCCATGGCACTGCTCGCACAGAGGCACAGAGACTGGGGCTGCTTGCTTGTCTTGCCCCCTCAAACTTCAAACGTAGCTTAGGTGGTGCGTTCCGGGCGCCTCCGGCAGCCCTGCTCTGAAAATGCGAACGTCTGCAGATAGCTGGCAGGCAGAAAGAGCTAGCCTGGAAAGCTGTTGCTCAGCGTCATCTGCCCATGGCACTGCTCGCACAGAGGCACAGAGACTGGGGCTGCTTGCTTGTTTTGCCCCCTCAAACTTCAAACGTAGCTTAGGTGGTCCTTTATGGGCGCCTCCGGCAGCCCTGCTCCCAAAATGCAAAAGTCTGCAGATAGCTAGCAGGCAGAAAAAGCTAGCCTGGAAAGCTGTTGCTCAGCCTCATCTGCCCATGGCACTGCTCGCACAGAGGCACAGAGACTGGGGCTGCTTGCTTGTCTTGCCGCCTCAAACTTCAAACGTAGCTTAGGTGGTCCTTTCCGGGCGCCTCCAGCACCCCTACTCTTAAAATGCGAACGTCTGCAGATAGCTGGCAGCCAGAAAGAGCTAGCCTGGAAAGCTGTTGCTCAGCGTCATCTGCCCATGGCACTGCTCGCACAGAGGCACAGAGACTGGGGCTGCTTGCTTGTCTTGCCCCCTCAAACTTCAAACGTAGCTTAGGTGGTCCTTGATGGGCGCCTCCGGCAGCCCTGCTCCCAAAATGCAAAAGTCTGCAGATAGCTGGCAGCCAGAAAGAGCTAGCCTGGAAAGCTGTTGCTCAGCCTCATCTGCCCATGGCACTGCTCGCACAGAGGCACAGAGACTGGGGCTGCTTGCTTGTCTTGCCCCCTCAAACTTCAAACGTAACTTAGGTGGTCCGTACCGGAAGCCTCCGGCAGCCCTTCTCCCAAAATGCGAACGTCTGCAGATAGCTGGCAGCCAGAAAGAGCTAGCCTGGAAAGCTGTTGCTCAGCCTCATCTGCCCATGGCACTGCTCGCACAGAGGCACAGAGACTGGGGCTGCTTGCTTGTCTTGCCCCCTCAAACTTCAAACGTAGCTTAGGTGGTCCGTGCCAGGCGCCTCCGGCAGCCCTGCTCCCAAAATGCAAACGTCTGCAGATAGCTGGCAGGCAGAAAGAGCTAGCCCGGAAAGCTGTTGCTCAGCGTCATCTGCCCATGGCACTGCTCGCACAGAGGCACAGAGACTGGGGCTGCTTGCTTGTCTTGCCCCCTCAAACTTCAAACGTAGCTTAGGTGGTGCGTTCCGGGCGCCTCCGGCAGCCCTGCTCTGAAAATGCGAACGTCTGCAGATAGCTGGCAGCCAGAAAGAGCTAGCCTGGAAAGCTGTTGCTCAGCGTCATCTGCCCATGGCACTGCTCGCACAGAGGCACAGAGACTGGGGCTGCTTGCTTGTCTTGACCCCTCAAACTTCAAACGTATCTTAGGTGGTCCGTGCCGGAAGCCTCCGGCAGCCCTGCTCCCAAAATGCGAACGTCTGCAGATAGCTGGCAGGCAGAAAGAGCTAGCCTGGAAAGCTGTTGCTCAGCCTCATCTGCCCATGGCACTGCTCGCACAGAGGCACAGAGACTGGGGCTGCTTGCTTGTCTTACCGCCTCAAACTTCAAACGTATATTAGGTGGTGCGTTCCGGGCGCCTCCGGCAGCCCTGCTCTGAAAATGCGAACGTCTGCAGATAGCTGGCAGGCAGAAAAAGCTAGCCTGGAAAGCTGTTGCTCCGCGTCATCTGCCCATGGCACTGCTCGCACAGAGGCACAGAGACTGGGGCTGCTTGCTTGTCTTGACCCCTCAAATTTCAAACGTAGCTTAGGTGGTCCTTTCCGGGCGCCTCCGGCACCCCTACTCTTAAAATGCGAACGTCTGCAGATAGCTGGCAGGCAGAAAGAGCTAGCCTGGAAAGCTGTTGCTCAGCGTCATCTGCCCATGGCACTGCTCGCACAGAGGCACAGAGACTGGGGCTGCTTGCTTGTTTTGACCCCTCAAACTTCAAACGTAGCTTAGGTGGTCCGTGCCGGAAGCCTCCGGCAGCCCTGCTCTGAAAATGCGAACGTCTGCAGATAGGTGGCAGGCAGAAAGAGCTAGCCTGGAAAGCTGTTGCTCAGCCTCATCTGCCCATGGCACTGCTCGCACAGAGGCACAGAGACTGGGGCTGCTTGCTTGTCTTGCCCCCTCAAACTTCAAACGTAGCTTAGGTGGTCCGTGCCGGGCGCCTCCGGCAGCCCTGCTCTGAAAATGCGAACGTCTGCAGATAGCTGGCAGGCAGAAAGAGCTAGCCTGGAAAGCTGTTGCTCAGCCTCATCTGCCCATGGCACTGCTCGCACAGAGGCACAGAGACTGGGGCTGCTTGCTTGTCTTTCCACCTCAAACTTCAAACGTAGCTTAGGTGGTGCGTGCCGGGCGCCTCCGGCAGCCCTGCTCCCAAAATGCAAACGTCTGCAGATAGCTGGCAGGCAGAAAGAGCTAGCCTGGAAAGCTGTTGCTCAGCCTCATCTGCCCATGGCACTGCTCGCACAGAGGCACAGAGACTGGGGCTGCTTGCTTGTCTTGACCCCTCAAACTTCCAACGTAGCTTAGGTGGTGCGTTCCGGAAGCCTCCGGCAGCCCTGCTCTGAAAATGCGAACGTCTGCAGATAGCTGGCAGGCAGAAAGAGCTAGCCTGGAAAGCTGTTGCTCAGCGTCATCTGCCCATGGCACTGCTCGCACAGAGGCACAGAGACTGGGGCTGCTTGCTTGTTTTGCCCCCTCAAACTTCAAACGTAGCTTAGGTGGTCCTTTATGGGCGCCTCCGGCAGCCCTGCTCCCAAAATGCAAAAGTCTGCAGATAGCTGGCAGGCAGAAAGAGCTAGCCTGGAAAGCTGTTGCTCAGCCTCATCTGCCCATGGCACTGCTCGCACAGAGGCACAGAGACTGGGGCTGCTTGCTTGTCTTGCCCCCTCAAACTTCAAACGTAGCTTAGGTGGTCCTTTCCGGGCGCCTCCGGCACCCCTACTCTTAAAATGCGAACGTCTGCAGATAGCTGGCAGCCAGAAAGAGCTAGCCTGGAAAGCTGTTGCTCAGCCTCATCTGCCCATGGCACTGCTCGCACAGAGGCACAGAGACTGGGGCTGCTTGCTTGTCTTGCCCCCTCAAACTTCCAACGTATCTTAGGTGGTGCGTTCCGGGCGCCTCCGGCAGCCCTGCTCTGAAAATGCGAACGTCTGCAGATAGCTGGCAGCCAGAAAGAGCTAGCCTGGAAAGCTGTTGCTCAGCGTCATCTGCCCATGGCACTGCTCGCACAGAGGCACAGAGACTGGGGCTGCTTGCTTGTCTTGCCCCCTCAAACTTCAAACGTAGCTTAGGTGGTCCTTGATGGGCGCCTCCGGCAGCCCTGCTCCCAAAAT
This sequence comes from Opisthocomus hoazin, assembly GCF_030867145.1. Lineage (NCBI taxonomy): Eukaryota > Metazoa > Chordata > Aves > Opisthocomiformes > Opisthocomidae > Opisthocomus > Opisthocomus hoazin. The sequence goes on from NW_027448992.1 coordinate 369,898, forward strand.
GCAAACGTCTGCAGATAGCTGGCAGCCAGAAAGAGCTAGCCTGGAAAGCTGTTGCTCAGCCTCATCTGCCCATGGCACTGCTCGCACAGAGGCACAGAGACTGGGGCTGCTTGCTTGTCTTGCCGCCTCAAACTTCAAACGTAACTTAGGTGGTCCGTACCGGAAGCCTCCGGCAGCCCTTCTCCCAAAATGCGAACGTCTGCAGATAGCTGGCAGCCAGAAAGAGCTAGCCTGGAAAGCTGTTGCTCAGCCTCATCTGCCCATGGCACTGCTCGCACAGAGGCACAGAGACTGGGGCTGCTTGCTTGTCTTGCCCCCTCAAACTTCAAACGTAGCTTAGGTGGTCCGTGCCAGGCGCCTCCGGCAGCCCTGCTCCCAAAATGCAAACGTCTGCAGATAGCTGGCAGGCAGAAAGAGCTAGCCCGGAAAGCTGTTGCTCAGCGTCATCTGCCCATGGCACTGCTCGCACAGAGGCACAGAGACTGGGGCTGCTTGCTTGTCTTGCCCCCTCAAACTTCAAACGTAGCTTAGGTGGTGCGTTCCGGGCGCCTCCGGCAGCCCTGCTCTGAAAATGCGAACGTCTGCAGATAGCTGCCAGGCAGAAAGAGCTAGCCTGGAAAGCTGTTGCTCAGCGTCATCTGCCCATGGCACTGCTCGCACAGAGGCACAGAGACTGGGGCTGCTTGCTTGTCTTGACCCCTCAAACTTCAAACGTAGCTTAGGTGGTCCGTGCCGGAAGCCTCCGGCAGCCCTGCTCTAAAAATGCGAACGTCTGCAGATAGCTGGCAGGCAGAAAGAGCTAGCCTGGAAAGCTGTTGCTCAGCCTCATCTGCCCATGGCACTGCTCGCACAGAGGCACAGAGACTGGGGCTGCTTGCTTGTCTTGCCGCCTCAAACTTCAAACTTATATTAGGTGGTGCGTTCCGGGCGCCTCCGGCAGCCCTGCTCTGAAAATGCGAACGTCTGCAGATAGCTGGCAGGCAGAAAAAGCTAGCCTGGAAAGCTGTTGCTCCGCGTCATCTGCCCATGGCACTGCTCGCACAGAGGCACAGAGACTGGGGCTGCTTGCTTGTCTTGACCCCTCAAACTTCAAACGTAGCTTAGGTGGTCCTTTCCGGGCGCCTCCGGCACCCCTACTCTTAAAATGCGAACGTCTGCAGATAGCTGGCAGCCAGAAAGAGCTAGCCTGGAAAGCTGTTGCTCAGCGTCATCTGCCCATGGCACTGCTCGCACAGAGGCACAGAGACTGGGGCTGCTTGCTTGTTTTGACCCCTCAAACTTCAAACGTAGCTTAGGTGGTCCGTGCCGGAAGCCTCCGGCAGCCCTGCTCTGAAAATGCGAACGTCTGCAGATAGGTGGCAGGCAGAAAGAGCTAGCCTGGAAAGCTGTTGCTCAGCCTCATCTGCCCATGGCACTGCTCGCACAGAGGCACAGAGACTGGGGCTGCTTGCTTGTCTTGCCCCCTCAAACTTCAAACGTAGCTTAGGTGGTGCGTTCCGGGCGCCTCCGGCAGCCCTGCTCTGAAAATGCGAACGTCTGCAGATAGCTGGCAGGCAGAAAGAGCTAGCCTGGAAAGCTGTTGCTCAGCCTCATCTGCCCATGGCACTGCTCGCACAGAGGCACAGAGACTGGGGCTGCTTGCTTGTCTTGCCGCCTCAAACTTCAAACGTAGCTTAGGTGGTCCGTACCGGAAGCCTCCGGCAGCCCTTCTCCCAAAATGCGAACGTCTGCAGATAGCTGGCAGCCAGAAAGAGCTAGCCTGGAAAGCTGTTGCTCAGCCTCATCTGCCCATGGCACTGCTCGCACAGAGGCACAGAGACTGGGGCTGCTTGCTTGTCTTGCCCCCTCAAACTTCCAACGTAGCTTAGGTGGTCCGTGCCGGAAGCCTCCGGTAGCCCTGCTCCCAAAATGCAAACGTCTGCAGATAGCTGGCAGGCAGAAAGAGCTAGCCTGGAAAGCTGTTGCTCAGCGTCATCTGCCCATGGCACTGCTCGCACAGAGGCACAGAGACTGGGGCTGCTTGCTTGTCTTGCCCCCTCAAACTTCAAACGTAGCTTAGGTGGTCCTTTCCTAGCGCCTCCGGCACCCCTACTCTTAAAATGCGAACGTCTGCAGATAGCTGGCAGCCAGAAAGAGCTAGCCTGGAAAGCTGTTGCTCAGCCTCATCTGCCCATGGCACTGCTCGCACAGAGGCACAGAGACTGGGGCTGCTTGCTTGTCTTGCCCCCTCAAACTTCCAACGTAGCTTAGGTGGTGCGTTCCGGGCGACTCCGGCAGCCCTGCTCTGAAAATGCGAACGTCTGCAGATAGCTGGCAGCCAGAAAGAGCTAGCCTGGAAAGCTGTTGCTCAGCGTCATCTGCCCATGGCACTGCTCGCACAGAGGCACAGAGACTGGGGCTGCTTGCTTGTCTTGCCCCCTCAAACTTCAAACGTAGCTTAGGTGGTCCTTTATGGGCGCCTCCGGCAGCCCTGCTCCCAAAATGCAAAAGTCTGCAGATAGCTGGCAGGCAGAAAGAGCTAGCCTGGAAAGCTGTTGCTCAGCCTCATCTGCCCATGGCACTGCTCGCACAGAGGCACAGAGACTGGGGCTGCTTGCTTGTCTTGCCCCCTCAAACTTCAAACGTAGCTTAGGTGGTGCGTTCCGGGCGCCTCACGCAGCCCTGCTCTGAAAATGCGAACGTCTGCAGATAGCTGGCAGGCAGAAAGAGCTAGCCTGGAAAGCTGTTGCTCAGCGTCATCTGCCCATGGCACTGCTCGCACAGAGGCACAGAGACTGGGGCTGCTTGCTTGTCTTGACCCCTCAAACTTCAAACGTATCTTAGGTGGTCCTGCCGGAAGCCTCCGGCAGCCCTGCTCTGAAAATGCGAACGTCTGCAGATAGCTGGCAGCCAGAAAGAGCTAGCCTGGAAAGCTGTTGCTCAGCCTCATCTGCCCATGGCACTGCTCGCACAGAGGCACAGAGACTGGGGCTGCTTGCTTGTCTTGCCGCCTCAAACTTCAAACGTATCTTAGGTGGTCCGTGCCGGAAGCCTCCGGCACCCCTACTCTTAAAATGCGAACGTCTGCAGATAGCTGGCAGCCAGAAAGAGCTAGCCTGGAAAGCTGTTGCTCAGCGTCATCTGCCCATGGCACTGCTCGCACAGAGGCACAGAGACTGGGGCTGCTTGCTTGTCTTGCCCCCTCAAACTTCAAACGTAGCTTAGGTGGTCCGTGCCGGGCGACTCCGGCAGCCCTGCTCCCAAAATGCGAACGTCTGCAGATAGCTGGCAGGCAGAAAGAGCTAGCCTGGAAAGCTGTTGCTCAGCCTCATCTGCCCATGGCACTGCTCGCACAGAGGCACAGAGACTGGGGCTGCTTGCTTGTCTTGCCACCTCAAACTTCAAACGTAGCTTAGGTGGTCCTTGATGGGCGCCTCCGGCAGCCCTGCTCCCAAAATGCAAAAGTCTGCAGATAGCTGGCAGCCAGAAAGAGCTAGCCTGGAAAGCTGTTGCTCAGCCTCATCTGCCCATGGCACTGCTCGCACAGAGGCACAGAGACTGGGGCTGCTTGCTTGTCTTGCCGCCTCAAACTTCAAACGTAACTTAGGTGGTCCGTACCGGAAGCCTCCGGCAGCCCTTCTCCCAAAATGCGAACGTCTGCAGATAGCTGGCAGCCAGAAAGAGCTAGCCTGGAAAGCTGTTGCTCAGCCTCATCTGCCCATGGCACTGCTCGCACAGAGGCACAGAGACTGGGGCTGCTTGCTTGTCTTGCCCCCTCAAACTTCAAACGTAGCTTAGGTGGTCCGTGCCAGGCGCCTCCGGCAGCCCTGCTCCCAAAATGCAAACGTCTGCAAATAGCTGGCAGCCAGAAAGAGCTAGCCCGGAAAGCTGTTGCTCAGCGTCATCTGCCCATGGCACTGCTCGCACAGAGGCACAGAGACTGGGGCTGCTTGCTTGTCTTGCCCCCTCAAACTTCAAACGTAGCTTAGGTGGTGCGTTCCGGGCGCCTCCGGCAGCCCTGCTCTGAAAATGCGAACGTCTGCAGATAGCTGCCAGGCAGAAAGAGCTAGCCTGGAAAGCTGTTGCTCAGCGTCATCTGCCCATGGCACTGCTCGCACAGAGGCACAGAGACTGGGGCTGCTTGCTTGTCTTGACCCCTCAAACTTCAAACGTAGCTTAGGTGGTCCTTTCCGGAAGCCTCCGGCAGCCCTGCTCCCAAAATGCGAACGTCTGCAGATAGCTGGCAGGCAGAAAGAGCTAGCCTGGAAAGCTGTTGCTCAGCCTCATCTGCCCATGGCACTGCTCGCACAGAGGCACAGAGACTGGGGCTGCTTGCTTGTCTTGACCCCTCAAACTTCAAACGTAGCTTAGGTGGTGCGTGCCGGGCGCCTCCGGGAGCCCTGCTCTAAAAATGCGAACGTCTGCAGATAGCTGGCAGGCAGAAAGAGCTAGCCTGGAAAGCTGTTGCTCAGCCCCATCTGCCCATGGCACTGCTCGCACAGAGGCACAGAGACTGGGGCTGCTTGCTTGTCTTGACCCCTCAAACTTCAAACGTAGCTTAGGTGGTGCGTGCCGGGCGCCTCCGGGAGCCCTGCTCCCAAAATGCGAACGTCTGCAGATAGCTGGCGGGCAGAAAGAGCTAGCCTGGAAAGCTGTTGCTCAGCCTCATCTGCCCATGGCACTGCTCGCACAGAGGCACAGAGACTGGGGCTGCTTGCTTGTCTTGCCACCTCAAACTTCAAACGTAGCTTAGGGGGTCCGTGCCGGGCGCCTCCGGGAGCCCTGCTCTAAAAATGCGAACGTCTGCAGATAGCTGGCGGGCAGAAAGAGCTAGCCTGGAAAGCTGTTGCTCAGCCTCATCTGCCCATGGCACTGCTCGCACAGAGGCACAGAGACTGGGGCTGCTTGCTTGTCTTGCCCCGTCAAACTTCAAACGTAGCTTAGGTGGTCCTTTATGGGCGCCTCCGGCAGCCCTGCTCTAAAAATGCAAACGTCTGCAGATAGCTGGCAGCCAGAAAGAGCTAGCCTGGAAAGCTGTTGCTCAGCCTCATCTGCCCATGGCACTGCTCGCACAGAGGCACAGAGACTGGGGCTGCTTGCTTGTCTTGCCCCCTCAAACTTCAAAAGTATCTTAGGTGGTGCGTTCCGGGCGCCTCCGGCAGCCCTGCTCTGAAAATGCAAACGTCTGCAGATAGCTGGCAGGCAGAAAGAGCTAGCCTGGAAAGCTATTGCTCAGCCTCATCTGCCCATGGCACTGCTCGCACAGAGGCACAGAGACTGGGGCTGCTTGCTTGTCTTGCCCCCTCAAACTTCAAACGTAGCTTAGGTGGTCCGTGCCGGGCGCCTCCGGCAGCCCTGCTCCCAAAATGCAAACGTCTGCAGATAGCTGGCAGCCAGAAAAAGCTAGCCTGGAAAGCTGTTGCTCAGCCTCATCTGCCCATGGCACTGCTCGCACAGAGGCACAGAGACTGGGGCTGCTTGCTTGTCTTGCCCCCTCAAACTTCAAACGTATCTTAGGTGGTGCGTTCCGGGCGCCTCCGGCAGCCCTGCTCTGAAAATGCGAACGTCTGCAGATAGCTGGCAGGCAGAAAGAGCTAGCCTGGAAAGCTGTTGCTCAGCCTCATCTGCCCATGGCACTGCTCGCACAGAGGCACAGAGACTGGGGCTGCTTGCTTGTCTTGACCCCTCAAACTTCAAACGTAGCTTAGGTGTTCCGTGCCGGAAGCCTCCGGCAGCCCTGCTCTGAAAATGCGAACGTCTGCAGATAGCTGGCAGCCAGAAAGAGCTAGCCTGGAAAGCTGTTGCTCAGCGTCATCTGCCCATGGCACTGCTCGCACAGAGGCACAGAGACTGGGGCTGCTTGCTTCTCTTGACCCCTCAAACTTCAAACGTAGCTTAGGTGGTCCGTGCCGGAGCCTCCGGCAGCCCTGCTCTGAAAATGCAAACGTCTGCAGATAGCTGGCAGCCAGAAAGAGCTAGCCTGGAAAGCTGTTGCTCAGCCTCATCTGCCCATGGCACTGCTCGCACAGAGGCACAGAGACTGGTGCTGCTTGCTTGTCTTGCCCCCTCAAACTTCAAACGTAGCTTAGGTGGTCCGTACAGGGCGCCTCCGGCACCCCTACTCTTAAAATGCGAACGTCTGCAGATAGCTGGCAGCCAGAAAGACCTAGCCTGGAAAGCTGTTGCTCAGCGTCATCTGCCCATGGCACTGCTCGCACAGAGGCACAGAGACTGGGGCTGCTTGCTTGTCTTGCCGCCTCAAACTTCAAATGTAGCTTAGGTGGTCCGTACCGGGCGCCTCCGGCAGCCCTGCTCCCAAAATGCGAACGTCTGCAGATAGCTGGCAGCCAGAAAGAGCTAGCCTGGAAAGCTGTTGCTCAGCCCCATCTGCCCATGGCACTGCTCGCACAGAGGCACAGAGACTGGGGCTGCTTGCTTGTCTTCCCCCTCAAACTTCAAAATTATCTTAGGTGGTGCGTTCCGGGCGCCTCCGGCAGCCCTGCTCTAAAAATGCGAACGTCTGCAGATAGCTGGCAGGCAGAAAGAGCTAGCCTGGAAAGCTGTTGCTCAGCCTCATCTGCCCATGGCACTGCTCGCACAGAGGCACAGAGACTGGGGCTGCTTGCTTGTCTTGACCCCTCAAACTTCAAACGTAGCTTACGTGGTCCTTTCCGGGCGCCTCCGGCACCCCTACTCTTAAAATGCGAACGTCTGCAGATAGCTGGCAGCCAGAAAGAGCTAGCCTGGAAAGCTGTTGCTCAGCCTCATCTGCCCATGGCACTGCTCGCACAGAGGCACAGAGACTGGGGCTGCTTGCTTGTCTTGCCCCGTCAAACTTCAAACGTAGCTTAGGTGGTCCTTTATGGGCGCCTCCGGCAGCCCTACTCCCAAAATGCAAACGTCTGCAGATAGCTGGCAGCCAGAAAGAGCTAGCCTGGAAAGCTGTTGCTCAGCGTCATCTGCCCATGGCACTGCTCGCACAGAGGCACAGAGACTGGGGCTGCTTGCTTCTCTTGACCCCTCAAACTTCAAACGTAGCTTAGGTGGTCCGTGCCGGAAGCCTCCGGCAGCCCTTCTATGAAAATGCAAACGTCTGCAGATAGCTGGCAGCCAGAAAGAGCTAGCCTGGAAAGCTGTTTCTCAGCGTCATCTGCCCATGGCACTGCTCGCACAGAGGCACAGAGACTGGGGCTGCTTGCTTGTCTTGACCCCTCAAACTTCAAAAGTATCTTAGGTGGTGCGTTCCGGGCGCCTCCGGCAGCCCTGCTCTAAAAATGCGAACGTCTGCAGATAGCTGGCAGCCAGAAAGAGCTAGCCTGGAAAGCTGTTGCTCAGCCTCATCTGCCCATGGCACTGCTCGCACAGAGGCACAGAGACTGGGGCTGCTTGCTTGTCTTGCCCCCTCAAACTTCAAAAGTATCTTAGGTGGTGCGTTCCGGGCGCCTCCGGCAGCCCTGCTCTAAAAATGCGAACGTCTGCAGATAGCTGGCAGCCAGAAAGAGCTAGCCTGGAAAGCTGTTGCTCAGCCTCATCTGCCCATGGCACTGCTCGCACAGAGGCACAGAGACTGGGGCTGCTTGCTTGTCTTGACCCCTCAAACTTCAAACGTAGCTTAGGTGGTCCTTTAAGGGCGCCTCCGGGAGCCCTTCTCTGAAAATGCGAACGTCTGCAGATAGCTGGCAGCCAGAAAGAGCTAGCCTGGAAAGCTGTTGCTCAGCCTCATCTGCCCATGGCACTGCTCGCACAGAGGCACAGAGACTGGGGCTGCTTGCTTGTCTTGCCCCCTCAAACTTCAAACGTAGCTTAGGTGGTCCTTTATGGGCGCCTCCGGCAGCCCTGCTCCCAAAATGCAAAAGTCTGCAGATAGCTGGCAGGCAGAAAGAGCTAGCCTGGAAAGCTGTTGCTCAGCCTCATCTGCCCATGGCACTGCTCGCACAGAGGCACAGAGACTGGGGCTGCTTGCTTGTCTTGCCCCCTCAAACTTCAAACGTAGCTTAGGTGGTGCGTGCCGGGCGCCTCCGGCAGCCCTGCTCTAAATATGCGAACGTCTACAGATAGCTGGCAGGCAGAAAGAGCTAGCCTGGAAAGCTGTTGCTCAGCCTCATCTGCCCATGGCACTGCTCGCACAGAGGCACAGAGACTGGGGCTGCTTGCTTGTCTTGCCCCCTCAAACTTCAAAAGTATCTTAGGTGGTGCGTTCCGGGCGCCTCCGGCAGCCCTGCTCTAAAAATGCGAACGTCTGCAGATAGCTGGCAGCCAGAAAGAGCTAGCCTGGAAAGCTGTTGCTCAGCCTCATCTGCCCATGGCACTGCTCGCACAGAGACACAGAGACTGGGGCTGCTTGCTTGTCTTGCCCCCTCAAACTTCAAAAGTATCTTAGGTGGTGCGTTCCGGGCGCCTCCGGCAGCCCTGCTCTGAAAATGCGAACGTCTGCAGATAGCTGGCAGGCAGAAAGAGCTAGCCTGGAAAGCTGTTGCTCAGCCTCATCTTCCCATGGCACTGCTCGCACAGAGACACAGAGACTGGGGCTGCTTGCTTGTCTTGCCCCCTCAAACTTCAAAAGTATCTTAGGTGGTGCGTTCCGGGCGCCTCCGGCAGCCCTGCTCTAAAAATGCGAACGTCTGCAGATAGCTGGCAGCCAGAAAGAGCTAGCCTGGAAAGCTGTTGCTCAGCCTCATCTGCCCATGGCACTGCTCGCACAGAGGCACAGAGACTGGGGCTGCTTGCTTGTCTTGCCCCCTCAAACTTCAAAAGTATCTTAGGTGGTGCGTTCCGGGCGCCTCCGGCAGCCCTGCTCCCAAAATGCGAACGTCTGCAGATAGCTGGCAGCCAGAAAGAGCTAGCCTGGAAAGCTGTTGCTCAGCCTCATCTGCCCATGGCACTGCTCGCACAGAGGCACAGAGACTGGGGCTGCTTGCTTGTCTTGCCCCCTCAAACTTCAAAAGTATCTTAGGTGGTTCTTTCCGGGCGCCTCCGGCACCCCTACTCTTAAAATGCGAACGTCTGCAGATAGCTGGCAGCCAGAAAGAGCTAGCCTGGAAAGCTGTTGCTCAGCCTCATCTGCCCATGGCACTGCTCGCACAGAGGCACAGAGACTGGGGCTGCTTGCTTGTCTTGCCCCGTCAAACTTCAAACGTAGCTTAGGTGGTCCTTTATGGGCGCCTCCGGCAGCCCTGCTCCCAAAATGCAAACGTCTGCAGATAGCTGGCAGCCAGAAAGAGCTAGCCTGGAAAGCTGTTGCTCAGCGTCATCTGCCCATGGCACTGCTCGCACAGAGGCACAGAGACTGGGGCTGCTTGCTTCTCTTGACCCCTCAAACTTCAAACGTAGCTTAGGTGGTCCGTGCCGGAAGCCTCCGGCAGCCCTTCTATGAAAATGCAAACGTCTGCAGATAGCTGGCAGCCAGAAAGAGCTAGCCTGGAAAGCTGTTTCTCAGCGTCATCTGCCCATGGCACTGCTCGCACAGAGGCACAGAGACTGGGGCTGCTTGCTTGTCTTGACCCCTCAAACTTCAAACGTAGCTTAGGTGGTGCGTTCCGGGCGCCTACGGCAGCCCTGCTCTAAAAATGCGAACGTCTGCAGATAGCTGGCAGCCAGAAAGAGCTAGCCTGGAAAGCTGTTGCTCAGCCTCATCTGCCCATGGCACTGCTCGCACAGAGGCACAGAGACTGGGGCTGCTTGCTTGTCTTGCCCCCTCAAACTTCAAAAGTATCTTAGGTGGTGCGTTCCGGGCGCCTCCGGCAGCCCTGCTCTAAAAATGCGAACGTCTGCAGATAGCTGGCAGCCAGAAAGAGCTAGCCTGGAAAGCTGTTGCTCAGCCTCATCTGCCCATGGCACTGCTCGCACAGAGGCACAGAGACTGGGGCTGCTTGCTTGTCTTGACCCCTCAAACTTCAAACGTAGCTTAGGTGGTCCTTTAAGGGCGCCTCCGGGAGCCCTTCTCTGAAAATGCGAACGTCTGCAGATAGCTGGCAGCCAGAAAGAGCTAGCCTGGAAAGCTGTTGCTCAGCCTCATCTGCCCATGGCACTGCTCGCACAGAGGCACAGAGACTGGGGCTGCTTGCTTGTCTTGCCCCCTCAAACTTCAAACGTAGCTTAGGTGGTCCTTTATGGGCGCCTCCGGCAGCCCTGCTCCCAAAATGCAAAAGTCTGCAGATAGCTGGCAGCCAGAAAGAGCTAGCCTGGAAAGCTGTTGCTCAGCCTCATCTGCCCATGGCACTGCTCGCACAGAGGCACAGAGACTGGGGCTGCTTGCTTGTCTTGACCCCTCAAACTTCAAACGTAGCTTAGGTGGTGCGTGCCGGGCGCCTCCGGCAGCCCTGCTCTAAATATGCGAACGTCTGCAGATAGCTGGCAGGCAGAAAGAGCTAGCCTGGAAAGCTGTTGCTCAGCCTCATCTGCCCATGGCACTGCTCGCACAGAGGCACAGAGACTGGGACTGCTTGCTTGTCTTGCCCCCTCAAACTTCAAACGTAGCTTAGGTGGTGCGTTCCGGGCGCCTCCGGCAGCCCTGCTCTAAAAATGCGAACGTCTGCAGATAGCTGGCAGGCAGAAAGAGCTAGCCTGGAAAGCTGTTGCTCAGCCTCATCTTCCCATGGCACTGCTCGCACAGAGACACAGAGACTGGGGCTGCTTGCTTGTCTTGCCCCCTCAAACTTCAAAAGTATCTTAGGTGGTGCGTTCCGGGCGCCTCCGGCAGCCCTGCTCTAAAAATGCGAACGTCTGCAGATAGCTGGCAGCCAGAAAGAGCTAGCCTGGAAAGCTGTTGCTCAGCCTCATCTGCCCATGGCACTGCTCGCACAGAGGCACAGAGACTGGGGCTGCTTGCTTGTCTTGCCCCCTCAAACTTCAAAAGTATCTTAGGTGGTGCGTTCCGGGCGCCTCCGGCAGCCCTGCTCCCAAAATGCGAACGTCTGCAGATAGCTGGCAGCCAGAAAGAGCTAGCCTGGAAAGCTGTTGCTCAGCCTCATCTGCCCATGGCACTGCTCGCACAGAGGCACAGAGACTGGGGCTGCTTGCTTCTCTTGACCCCTCAAACTTCAAACGTAGCTTAGGTGGTCCGTGCCGGAAGCCTCCGGCAGCCCTTCTATGAAAATGCAAACGTCTGCAGATAGCTGGCAGCCAGAAAGAGCTAGCCTGGAAAGCTGTTTCTCAGCGTCATCTGCCCATGGCACTGCTTGCACAGAGGCACAGAGACTGGGGCTGCTTGCTTGTCTTGACCCCTCAAACTTCAAAAGTATCTTAGGTGGTGCGTTCCGGGCGCCTCCGGCAGCCCTGCTCTAAAAATGCGAACGTCTGCAGATAGCTGGCAGCCAGAAAGAGCTAGCCTGGAAAGCTGTTGCTCAGCCTCATCTGCCCATGGCACTGCTCGCACAGAGGCACAGAGACTGGGGCTGCTTGCTTGTCTTGCCCCCTCAAACTTCAAAAGTATCTTAGGTGGTGCGTTCCGGGCGCCTCCGGCAGCCCTGCTCTAAAAATGCGAACGTCTGCAGATAGCTGGCAGCCAGAAAGAGCTAGCCTGGAAAGCTGTTGCTCAGCCTCATCTGCCCATGGCACTGCTCGCACAGAGGCACAGAGACTGGGGCTGCTTGCTTGTCTTGACCCCTCAAACTTCAAACGTAGCTTAGGTGGTCCTTTAAGGGCGCCTCCGGGAGCCCTTCTCTGAAAATGCGAACGTCTGCAGATAGCTGGCAGCCAGAAAGAGCTAGCCTGGAAAGCTGTTGCTCAGCCTCATCTGCCCATGGCACTGCTCGCACAGAGGCACAGAGACTGGGGCTGCTTGCTTGTCTTGCCCCCTCAAACTTCAAACGTAGCTTAGGTGGTCCTTTATGGGCGCCTCCGGCAGCCCTGCTCCCAAAATGCAAAAGTCTGCAGATAGCTGGCAGGCAGAAAGAGCTAGCCTGGAAAGCTGTTGCTCAGCCTCATCTGCCCATGGCACTGCTCGCACAGAGGCACAGAGACTGGGGCTGCTTGCTTGTCTTGACCCCTCAAACTTCAAACGTAGCTTAGGTGGTGCGTGCCGGGCGCCTCCGGCAGCCCTGCTCTAAATATGCGAACGTCTACAGATAGCTGGCAGGCAGAAAGAGCTAGCCTGGAAAGCTGTTGCTCAGCCTCATCTGCCCATGGCACTGCTCGCACAGAGGCACAGAGACTGGGGCTGCTTGCTTGTCTTGCCCCCTCAAACTTCAAAAGTATCTTAGGTGGTGCGTTCCGGGCGCCTCCGGCAGCCCTGCTCTAAAAATGCGAACGTCTGCAGATAGCTGGCAGCCAGAAAGAGCTAGCCTGGAAAGCTGTTGCTCAGCCTCATCTGCCCATGGCACTGCTCGCACAGAGACACAGAGACTGGGGCTGCTTGCTTGTCTTGCCCCCTCAAACTTCAAAAGTATCTTAGGTGGTGCGTTCCGGGCGCCTCCGGCCGCCCTGCTCTAAAAATGCGAACGTCTGCAGATAGCTGGCAGGCAGAAAGAGCTAGCCTGGAAAGCTGTTGCTCAGCCTCATCTTCCCATGGCACTGCTCGCACAGAGACACAGAGACTGGGGCTGCTTGCTTGTCTTGCCCCCTCAAACTTCAAAAGTATCTTAGGTGGTGCGTTCCGGGCGCCTCCGGCAGCCCTGCTCTAAAAATGCGAACGTCTGCAGATAGCTGGCAGCCAGAAAGAGCTAGCCTGGAAAGCTGTTGCTCAGCCTCATCTGCCCATGGCACTGCTCGCACAGAGGCACAGAGACTGGGGCTGCTTGCTTGTCTTGCCCCCTCAAACTTCAAAAGTATCTTAGGTGGTGCGTTCCGGGCGCCTCCGGCAGCCCTGCTCCCAAAATGCGAACGTCTGCAGATAGCTGGCAGCCAGAAAGAGCTAGCCTGGAAAGCTGTTGCTCAGCCTCATCTGCCCATGGCACTGCTCGCACAGAGGCACAGAGACTGGGGCTGCTTGCTTGTCTTGCCCCCTCAAACTTCAAAAGTATCTTAGGTGGTTCTTTCCGGGCGCCTCCGGCACCCCTACTCTTAAAATGCGAACGTCTGCAGATAGCTGGCAGCCAGAAAGAGCTAGCCTGGAAAGCTGTTGCTCAGCCTCATCTGCCCATGGCACTGCTCGCACAGAGGCACAGAGACTGGGGCTGCTTGCTTGTCTTGCCCCGTCAAACTTCAAACGTAGCTTAGGTGGTCCTTTATGGGCGCCTCCGGCAGCCCTGCTCCCAAAATGCAAACGTCTGCAGATAGCTGGCAGCCAGAAAGAGCTAGCCTGGAAAGCTGTTGCTCAGCGTCATCTGCCCATGGCACTGCTCGCACAGAGGCACAGAGACTGGGGCTGCTTGCTTCTCTTGACCCCTCAAACTTCAAACGTAGCTTAGGTGGTCCGTGCCGGAAGCCTCCGGCAGCCCTTCTATGAAAATGCAAACGTCTGCAGATAGCTGGCAGCCAGAAAGAGCTAGCCTGGAAAGCTGTTTCTCAGCGTCATCTGCCCATGGCACTGCTCGCACAGAGGCACAGAGACTGGGGCTGCTTGCTTGTCTTGACCCCTCAAACTTCAAACGTAGCTTAGGTGGTGCGTTCCGGGCGCCTACGGCAGCCCTGCTCTAAAAATGCGAACGTCTGCAGATAGCTGGCAGCCAGAAAGAGCTAGCCTGGAAAGCTGTTGCTCAGCCTCATCTGCCCATGGCACTGCTCGCACAGAGGCACAGAGACTGGGGCTGCTTGCTTCTCTTGCCCCCTCAAACTTCAAAAGTATCTTAGGTGGTGCGTTCCGGGCGCCTCCGGCAGCCCTGCTCTAAAAATGCGAACGTCTGCAGATAGCTGGCAGCCAGAAAGAGCTAGCCTGGAAAGCTGTTGCTCAGCCTCATCTGCCCATGGCACTGCTCGCACAGAGGCACAGAGACTGGGGCTGCTTGCTTGTCTTGACCCTTCAAACTTCAAACGTAGCTTAGGTGGTCCTTTAAGGGCGCCTCCGGGAGCCCTTCTCTGAAAATGCGAACGTCTGCAGATAGCTGGCAGCCAGAAAGAGCTAGCCTGGAAAGCTGTTGCTCAGCCTCATCTGCCCATGGCACTGCTCGCACAGAGGCACAGAGACTGGGGCTGCTTGCTTGTCTTGCCCCCTCAAACTTCAAACGTAGCTTAGGTGGTCCTTTATGGGCGCCTCCGGCAGCCCTGCTCCCAAAATGCAAAAGTCTGCAGATAGCTGGCAGCCAGAAAGAGCTAGCCTGGAAAGCTGTTGCTCAGCCTCATCTGCCCATGGCACTGCTCGCACAGAGGCACAGAGACTGGGGCTGCTTGCTTGTCTTGACCCCTCAAACTTCAAACGTAGCTTAGGTGGTGCGTGCCGGGCGCCTCCGGCAGCCCTGCTCTAAATATGCGAACGTCTGCAGATAGCTGGCAGGCAGAAAGAGCTAGCCTGGAAAGCTGTTGCTCAGCCTCATCTGCCCATGGCACTGCTCGCACAGAGGCACAGAGACTGGGACTGCTTGCTTGTCTTGCCCTCTCAAACTTCAAAAGTATCTTAGGTGGTGCGTTCCGGGCGCCTCCGGCAGCCCTGCTCTAAAAATGCGAACGTCTGCAGATAGCTGGCAGGCAGAAAGAGCTAGCCTGGAAAGCTGTTGCTCAGCCTCATCTGCCCATGGCACTGCTCGCACAGAGACACAGAGACTGGGGCTGCTTGCTTGTCTTGCCCCCTCAAACTTCAAAAGTATCTTAGGTGGTGCGTTCCGGGCGCCTCCGGCAGCCCTGCTCTAAAAATGCGAACGTCTGCAGATAGCTGACAGGCAGAAAGAGCTAGCCTGGAAAGCTGTTGCTCAGCCTCATCTTCCCATGGCACTGCTCGCACAGAGACACAGAGACTGGGGCTGCTTGCTTGTCTTGCCCCCTCAAACTTCAAAAGTATCTTAGGTGGTGCGTTCCGGGCGCCTCCGGCAGCCCTGCTCTAAAAATGCGAACGTCTGCAGATAGCTGGCAGCCAGAAAGAGCTAGCCTGGAAAGCTGTTGCTCAGCCTCATCTGCCCATGGCACTGCTCGCACAGAGGCACAGAGACTGGGGCTGCTTGCTTGTCTTGCCCCCTCAAACTTCAAAAGTATCTTAGGTGGTGCGTTCCGGGCGCCTCCGGCAGCCCTGCTCCCAAAATGCGAACGTCTGCAGATAGCTGGCAGCCAGAAAGAGCTAGCCTGGAAAGCTGTTGCTCAGCCTCATCTGCCCATGGCACTGCTCGCACAGAGGCACAGAGACTGGGGCTGCTTGCTTGTCTTGACCCCTCAAACTTCAAAAGTATCTTAGGTGGTGCGTTCCGGGCGCCTCCGGCAGCCCTGCTCTAAAAATGCGAACGTCTGCAGATAGCTGGCAGGCAGAAAGAGCTAGCCTGGAAAGCTGTTGCTCAGCCTCATCTGCCCATGGCACTGCTCGCACAGAGGCACAGAGACTGGGGCTGCTTGCTTGTCTTGCCCCCTCAAACTTCAAACGTAGCTTAGGTGGTCCTTTATGGGCGCCTCCGGCAGCCCTGCTCCCAAAATGCAAACGTCTGCAGATAGCTGGCAGGCAGAAAGAGCTAGCCTGGAAAGCTGTTGCTCAGCCTCATCTGCCCATGGCACTGCTCGCACAGAGGCACAGAGACTGGGGCTGCTTGCTTGTCTTGACCCCTCAAACTTCAAACGTAGCTTAGGTGGTCAGTGCCGGGCGCCTCCGGCAGCCCTGCTCCCAAAATGCGAACGTCTGCAGATAGCTGGCAGCTAGAAAGAGCTAGCCTGGAAAGCTGTTGCTCAGCCTCATCTGCCCATGGCACTGCTCGCACAGAGGCACAGAGACTGGGGCTGCTTGCTTGTCTTGACCCCTCAAACTTCAAAAGTATCTTAGGTGGTGCGTGCCGGGCGCCTCCGGCAGCCCTGCTCTAAAAATGTGAACGTCTGCAGATAGCTGGCAGCCAGAAAGAGCTAGCCTGGAAAGCTGTTGCTCAGCCTCATGTGCCCATGGCACTGCTCGCACAGAGACACAGAGACTGGGGCTGCTTGCTTGTCTTGCCCCCTCAAACTTCAAAAGTATCTTAGGTGGTGCGTTCCGGGCGCCTCCGGCAGCCCTGCTCTAAAAATGCGAACGTCTGCAGATAGCTGGCAGGCAGAAAGAGCTAGCCTGGAAAGCTGTTGCTCAGCCTCATCTGCCCATGGCACTGCTCGCACAGAGACACAGAGACTGGGGCTGCTTGCTTGTCTTGCCCCCTCAAACTTCAAAAGTATCTTAGGTGGTGCGTTCCGGGCGCCTCCGGCAGCCCTGCTCTAAAAATGCGAACGTCTGCAGATAGCTGGCA
Organism: Opisthocomus hoazin; assembly: GCF_030867145.1. Classification (NCBI taxonomy): domain Eukaryota; kingdom Metazoa; phylum Chordata; class Aves; order Opisthocomiformes; family Opisthocomidae; genus Opisthocomus; species Opisthocomus hoazin. Next base: position 386,154 of record NW_027448992.1, read on the forward strand.
GGCAGAAAGAGCTAGCCTGGAAAGCTGTTGCTCAGCCTCATCTTCCCATGGCACTGCTCGCACAGAGACACAGAGACTGGGGCTGCTTGCTTGTCTTGCCACCTCAAACTTCAAAAGTATCTTAGGTGGTGCGTTCCGGGCGCCTCCGGCAGCCCTGCTCTAAAAATGCGAACGTCTGCAGATAGCTGGCAGCCAGAAAGAGCTAGCCTGGAAAGCTGTTGCTCAGCCTCATCTGCCCATGGCACTGCTCGCACAGAGGCACAGAGACTGGGGCTGCTTGCTTGTGTTGCCCCCTCAAACTTCAAAAGTATCTTAGGTGGTGCGTTCCGGGCGCCTCCGGCAGCCCTGCTCCCAAAATGCGAACGTCTGCAGATAGCTGGCAGCCAGAAAGAGCTAGCCTGGAAAGCTGTTGCTCAGCCTCATCTGCCCATGGCACTGCTCGCACAGAGGCACAGAGACTGGGGCTGCTTGCTTGTCTTGCCCCCTCAAACTTCAAAAGTATCTTAGGTGGTGCGTTCCGGGCGCCTCCGGCAGCCCTGCTCTAAAATTGCGAACGTCTGCAGATAGCTGGCAGGCAGAAAGAGCTAGCCTGGAAAGCTGTTGCTCAGCCTCATCTGCCCATGGCACTGCTCGCACAGAGGCACAGAGACTGGGGCTGCTTGCTTGTCTTGCCCCCTCAAACTTCAAACGTAGCTTAGGTGGTCCTTTATGGGCGCCTCCGGCAGCCCTGCTCCCAAAATGCAAACGTCTGCAGATAACTGGCAGGCAGAAAGAGCTAGCCTGGAAAGCTGTTGCTCAGCCTCATCTGCCCATGGCACTGCTCGCACAGAGGCACAGAGACTGGGGCTGCTTGCTTGTCTTGCCCCCTCAAACTTCAAACGTAGCTTAGGTGGTCCGTGCCGGGCGCCTCCGGCAGCCCTGCTCCCAAAATGCGAACGTCTGCAGATAGCTGGCAGCCAGAAAGAGCTAGCCTGGAAAGCTGTTGCTCAGCCTCATCTGCCCATGGCACTGCTCGCACAGAGACACAGAGACTGGGGCTGCTTGCTTGTCTTGCCCCCTCAAACTTCAAAAGTATCTTAGGTGGTGCGTTCCGGGCGCCTCCGGCAGCCCTGCTCTAAAAATGCGAACGTCTGCAGATAGCTGGCAGGCAGAAACAGCTAGCCTGGAAAGCTGTTGCTCAGCCTCATCTGCCCATGGCACTGCTCGCACAGAGGCACAGAGACTGGGGCTGCTTGCTTGTCTTGCCCCCTCAAACTTCAAACGTAGCTTAGGTGGTCCTTTATGGGCGCCTCCGGCAGCCCTGCTCCCAAAATGCAAACGTCTGCAGATAGCTGGCAGGCAGAAAGAGCTAGCCTGGAAAGCTGTTGCTCAGCCTCATCTGCCCATGGCACTGCTCGCACAGAGGCACAGAGACTGGGGCTGCTTGCTTCTCTTGACCCCTCAAACTTCAAACGTAGCTTAGGTGGTCCTTTAAGGGCGCCTCCGGGAGCCCTTCTCTGAAAATGCGAACGTCTGCAGATAGCTGGCAGCCAGAAAGAGCTAGCCTGGAAAGCTGTTGCTCAGCCTCATCTGCCCATGGCACTGCTCGCACAGAGGCACAGAGACTGGGGCTGCTTGCTTGTCTTGCCCCCTCAAACTTCAAACGTAGCTTAGGTGGTGCGTTCCGGGCGCCTCCGGCAGCCCTGCTCTAAAAATGCGAACGTCTGCAGATAGCTGGCAGCCAGAAAGAGCTAGCCTGGAAAGCTGTTGCTCAGCCCCATCTGCCCATGGCACTGCTCGCACAGAGGCACAGAGACTGGGGCTGCTTGCTTGTCTTGCCCCCTCAAACTTCAAACGTAGCTTAGGTGGTCCGTGCCGGGCGCCTCCGGCAGCCCTGCTCCCAAAATGCAAACGTCTGCAGATAGCTGGCAGCCAGAAAGAGCTAGCCTGGAAAGCTGTTGCTCAGCCTTATCTGCCCATGGCACTGCTCGCACAGAGGCACAGAGACTGGGGCTGCTTGCTTGTCTTGCCCCCTCAAACTTCAAACGTATCTTAGGTGGTGCGTTCCGGGCGCCTCCAGCACCCCTACTCTTAAAATGCGAACGTCTGCAGATAGCTGGCAGCCAGAAAGAGCTAGCCTGGAAAGCTGTTGCTCAGCCTCATCTGCCCATGGCACTGCTCGCACAGAGGCACAGAGACTGGGGCTGCTTGCTTGTCTTGACCCCTCAAACTTCAAACGTAGCTTAGGTGGTCCTTTATGGGCGCCTCCGGCAGCCCTGCTCCCAAAATGCAAACATCTGCAGATAGCTGGCAGCCAGAAAGAGCTAGCCTGGAAAGCTGTTGCTCAGCCTCATCTGCCCATGGCACTGCTCGCACAGAGGCACAGAGACTGGGGCTGCTTGCTTGTCTTGACCCCTCAAACTTCAAACGTAGCTTAGGTGGTCCTTTAAGGGCGCCTCCGGGAGCCCTTCTCTGAAAATGCGAACGTCTGCAGATAGCTGGCAGCCAGAAAGAGCTAGCCTGGAAAGCTGTTGCTCAGCCTCATCTGCCCATGGCACTGCTCGCACAGAGGCACAGAGACTGGGGCTGCTTGCTTGTCTTGCCATCTCAAACTTCAAACGTAGCTTAGGTGGTGCGTTCCGGGCGCCTCCGGCAGCCCTGCTCTGAAAATGCGAACGTCTGCAGATAGCTGGCAGCCAGAAACAGCTAGCCTGGAAAGCTGTTGCTCAGCCTCATCTGCCCATGGCACTGCTCGCACAGAGGCACAGAGACTGGGGCTGCTTGCTTGTCTTGCCCCCTCAAACTTCAAACGTACCTTAGGTGGTCCGTGCCGGGCGCCTCCGGCAGCCCTGCTCCCAAAATGCGAACGTCTGCAGATAGCTGGCAGCCAGAAAGAGCTAGCCTGGAAAGCTGTTGCTCAGCCTTATCTGCCCATGGCACTGCTCGCACAGAGGCACAGAGACTGGGGCTGCTTGCTTCTCTTGACCCCTCAAACTTCAAACGTATCTTAGGTGGTGCGTTCCGGGCGCCTCCAGCAGCCCTGCTCTGAAAATGCGAACGTCTGCAGATAGGTGGCAGGCAGAAAGAGCTAGCCTGGAAAGCTGTTGCTCAGCCTCATCTGCCCATGGCACTGCTCGCACAGAGGCACAGAGACTGGGGCTGCTTGCTTGTCTTGACCCCTCAAACTTCAAACGTAGCTTAGGTGTTCCGTGCCGGAAGCCTCCGGCAGCCCTGCTCTGAAAATGCGAACGTCTGCAGATAGCTGGCAGCCAGAAAGAGCTAGCCTGGAAAGCTGTTGCTCAGCCTCATCTGCCCATGGCACTGCTCGCACAGAGGCACAGAGACTGGGGCTGCTTGCTTCTCTTGACCCCTCAAACTTCAAACGTAGCTTAGGTGGTCCGTGCCGGAAGCCTCCGGCAGCCCTACTCTGAAAATGCAAACGTCTGCAGATAGCTGGCAGGCAGAAAGAGCTAGCCTGGAAAGCTGTTGCTCAGCCTCATCTGCCCATGGCACTGCTCGCACAGAGGCACAGAGACTGGGGCTGCTTGCTTGTCTTGCCATCTCAAACTTCAAACGTAGCTTAGGTGGTCCTTTCCGGGCGCCTCAGGCACCCCTACTCTTAAAATGCGAACGTCTGCAGATAGCTGGCAGCCAGAAAGAGCTAGCCTGGAAAGCTGTTGCTCAGCCTCATCTGCCCATGGCACTGCTCGCACAGAGGCACAGAGACTGGGGCTGCTTGCTTGTCTTGCCCCCTCAAACTTCAAACGTAGCTTAGGTGGTCCGTGCCGGGCGCCTCCGGCAGCCCTGCTCCCAAAATGCAAACATCTGCAGATAGCTGGCAGCCAGAAAGAGCTAGCCTGGAAAGCTGTTGCTCAGCCTCATCTGCCCATGGCACTGCTCGCACAGAGGCACAGAGACTGGGGCTGCTTGCTTGTCTTGACCCCTCAAACTTCAAACGTAGCTTAGGTGGTCCTTTAAGGGCGCCTCCGGGAGCCCTTCTCTGAAAATGCGAACGTCTGCAGATAGCTGGCAGCCAGAAAGAGCTAGCCTGGAAAGCTGTTGCTCAGCCTCATCTGCCCATGGCACTGCTCGCACAGAGGCACAGAGACTGGGGCTGCTTGCTTGTCTTGCCCCCTCAAACTTCAAACGTAGCTTAGGTGGTGCGTTCCGGGCGCCTCCGGCAGCCCTGCTCTGAAAATGCAAACGTCTGCAGATAGCTGGCAGCCAGAAAGAGCTAGCCTGGAAAGCTGTTGCTCAGCCTTATCTGCCCATGGCACTGCTCGCACAGAGGCACAGAGACTGGGGCTGCTTGCTTGTCTTGCCCCCTCAAACTTCAAACGTATCTTAGGTGGTGCGTTCCGGGCGCCTCCAGCAGCCCTGCTCTGAAAATGCGAACGTCTGCAGATAGCTGGCAGGCAGAAAGAGCTAGCCTGGAAAGCTGTTGCTCAGCCTCATCTGCCCATGGCACTGCTCGCACAGAGGCACAGAGACTGGGGCTGCTTGCTTGTCTTGCCCCCTCAAACTTCAAACGTAGCTTAGGTGGTCCGTGCCGGGCGCCTCCGGCAGCCCTGCTCCCAAAATGCGAACGTCTGCAGATAGCTGGCAGGCAGAAAGAGCTAGCCTGGAAAGCTGTTGCTCAGCCTCATCTGCCCATGGCACTGCTCGCACAGAGGCACAGAGACTGGGGCTGCTTGCTTGTCTTGCCCCCTCAAACTTCAAACGTAGCTTAGGTGGTCCGTGCCGGAAGCCTCCGGCAGCCCTGCTCCCAAAATGCGAACGTCTGCAGATAGCTGGCAGCCAGAAAGAGCTAGCCTGGAAAGCTGTTGCTCAGCCTTATCTGCCCATGGCACTGCTCGCACAGAGGCACAGAGACTGGGGCTGCTTGCTTGTCTTGCCATCTCAAACTTCAAACGTAGCTTAGGTGGTCCTTTCCGGGCGCCTCAGGCACCCCTACTCTTAAAATGCGAACGTCTGCAGATAGCTGGCAGCCAGAAAGAGCTAGCCTGGAAAGCTGTTGCTCAGCCTCATCTGCCCATGGCACTGCTCGCACAGAGGCACAGAGACTGGGGCTGCTTGCTTGTCTTGACCCCTCAAACTTCAAACGTAGCTTAGGTGTTCCGTGCCGGAAGCCTCCGGCAGCCCTGCTCTGAAAATGCGAACGTCTGCAGATAGCTGGCAGCCAGAAAGAGCTAGCCTGGAAAGCTGTTGCTCAGCCTCATCTGCCCATGGCACTGCTCGCACAGAGGCACAGAGACTGGGGCTGCTTGCTTCTCTTGACCCCTCAAACTTCAAACGTAGCTTAGGTGGTCCGTGCCGGAAGCCTCCGGCAGCCCTACTCTGAAAATGCAAACGTCTGCAGATAGCTGGCAGCCAGAAAGAGCTAGCCTGGAAAGCTGTTGCTCAGCCTCATCTGCCCATGGCACTGCTCGCACAGAGGCACAGAGACTGGGGCTGCTTGCTTGTCTTGCCATCTCAAACTTCAAACGTAGCTTAGGTGGTCCTTTCCGGGCGCCTCAGGCACCCCTACTCTTAAAATGCGAACGTCTGCAGATAGCTGGCAGCCAGAAAGAGCTAGCCTGGAAAGCTGTTGCTCAGCCTCATCTGCCCATGGCACTGCTCGCACAGAGGCACAGAGACTGGGGCTGCTTGCTTGTCTTGACCCCTCAAACTTCAAACGTAGCTTAGGTGGTCCTTTAAGGGCGCCTCCGGGAGCCCTTCTCTGAAAATGCGAACGTCTGCAGATAGCTGGCAGCCAGAAAGAGCTAGCCTGGAAAGCTGTTGCTCAGCCTCATCTGCCCATGGCACTGCTCGCACAGAGGCACAGAGACTGGGGCTGCTTGCTTGTCTTGCCCCCTCAAACTTCAAACGTAGCTTAGGTGGTGCGCTCCGGGCGCCTCCGGCAGCCCTGCTCTGAAAATGCAAACGTCTGCAGATAGCTGGCAGCCAGAAAGAGCTAGCCTGGAAAGCTGTTGCTCAGCCTCATCTGCCCATGGCACTGCTCGCACAGAGGCACAGAGACTGGGGCTGCTTGCTTGTCTTGCCCCCTCAAACTTCAAACGTAGCTTAGGTGGTCCGTGCCGGGCGCCTCCGGCAGCCCTGCTCTAAAAATGCGAACGTCTGCAGATAGCTGGCAGGCAGAAAGAGCTAGCCTGGAAAGCTGTTGCTCAGCGTCATCTGCCCATGGCACTGCTCGCACAGAGGCACAGAGACTGGGGCTGCTTGCTTGTCTTGCCCCCTCAAACTTCAAACGTAGCTTAGGTGGTCCTTTATGGGCGCCTCCGGCAGCCCTGCTCCCAAAATGCAAACGTCTGCAGATAGCTGGCAGGCAGAAAGAGCTAGCCTGGAAAGCTGTTGCTCAGCCTCATCTGCCCATGGCACTGCTCGCACAGAGGCACAGAGACTGGGGCTGCTTGCTTGTCTTGCCCCCTCAAACTTCAAACGTAGCTTAGGTGGTCCTTTAAGAGCGCCTCCGGGAGCCCTTCTCTGAAAATGCGAACGTCTGCAGATAGCTGGCAGCCAGAAAGAGCTAGCCTGGAAAGCTGTTGCTCAGCCTCATCTGCCCATGGCACTGCTCGCACAGAGGCACAGAGACTGGGGCTGCTTGCTTGTCTTGCCCCCTCAAACTTCAAACGTAGCTTAGGTGGTGCGTTCCGGGCGCCTCCGGCAGCCCTGCTCCCAAAATGCAAACGTCTGCAGATAGCTGGCAGCCAGAAAGAGCTAGCCTGGAAAGCTGTTGCTCAGCCTCATCTGCCCATGGCACTGCTCGCACAGAGGCACAGAGACTGGGGCTGCTTGCTTGTCTTGCCCCCTCAAACTTCAAACATAGCTTAGGTGGTCCGTGCCGGGCGCCTCAGGCAGCCCTGCTCCCAAAATGCGAACGTCTGCAGATAGCTGGCAGCCAGAAAGAGCTAGCCTGGAAAGCTGTTGCTCAGCCTTATCTGCCCATGGCACTGCTCGCACAGAGGCACAGAGACTGGGGCTGCTTGCTTGTCTTGCCCCCTCAAACTTCAAACGTATCTTAGGTGGTGCGTTCCGGGCGCCTCCAGCAGCCCTGCTCTGAAAATGCGAACGTCTGCAGATAGCTGGCAGGCAGAAAGAGCTAGCCTGGAAAGCTGTTGCTCAGCCTCATCTGCCCATGGCACTGCTCGCACAGAGGCACAGAGACTGGGGCTGCTTGCTTGTCTTGACCCCTCAAACTTCAAACGTAGCTTAGGTGTTCCGTGCCGGAAGCCTCCGGCAGCCCTGCTCTGAAAATGCGAACGTCTGCAGATAGCTGGCAGCCAGAAAGAGCTAGCCTGGAAAGCTGTTGCTCAGCCTCATCTGCCCATGGCACTGCTCGCACAGAGGCACAGAGACTGGGGCTGCTTGCTTCTCTTGACCCCTCAAACTTCAAACGTAGCTTAGGTGGTCCGTGCCGGAAGCCTCCGGCAGCCCTACTCTGAAAATGCAAACGTCTGCAGATAGCTGGCAGGCAGAAAGAGCTAGCCTGGAAAGCTGTTGCTCAGCCTCATCTGCCCATGGCACTGCTCGCACAGAGGCACAGAGACTGGGGCTGCTTGCTTGTCTTGCCATCTCAAATTTCAAACGTAGCTTAGGTGGTCCTTTCCGGGCGCCTCAGGCACCCCTACTCTTAAAATGCGAACGTCTGCAGATAGCTGGCAGCCAGAAAGAGCTAGCCTGGAAAGCTGTTGCTCAGCCTCATCTGCCCATGGCACTGCTCGCACAGAGGCACAGAGACTGGGGCTGCTTGCTTGTCTTGCCCCCTCAAACTTCAAACGTAGCTTAGGTGGTGCGTTCCGGGCGCCTCCGGCAGCCCTGCTCCCAAAATGCGAACGTCTGCAGATAGCTGGCAGCCAGAAAGAGCTAGCCTGGAAAGCTGTTGCTCAGCCTCATCTGCCCATGGCACTGCTCGCACAGAGGCACAGAGACTGGGGCTGCTTGCTTGTCTTGCCCCCTCAAACTTCAAACGTAGCTTAGGTGGTCCGTGCCGGGCGCCTCCGGCAGCCCTGCTCCCAAAATGCGAACGTCTGCAGATAGCTGGCAGCCAGAAAGAGCTAGCCTGGAAAGCTGTTGCTCAGCCTTATCTGCCCGTGGCACTGCTCGCACAGAGGCACAGAGACTGGGGCTGCTTGCTTGTCTTGCCCCCTCAAACTTCAAACGTATCTTAGGTGCTGCGTTCCGGGCGCCTCCAGCAGCCCTGCTCTGAAAATGCGAACGTCTGCAGATAGCTGGCAGGCAGAAAGAGCTAGCCTGGAAAGCTGTTGCTCAGCCTCATCTGCCCATGGCACTGCTCGCACAGAGGCACAGAGACTGGGGCTGCTTGCTTGTCTTGACCCCTCAAACTTCAAACGTAGCTTAGGTGTTCCGTGCCGGGCGCCTCCGGCAGCCCTGCTCTGAAAATGCGAACGTCTGCAGATAGCTGGCAGCCAGAAAGAGCTAGCCTGGAAAGCTGTTGCTCAGCCTCATCTGCCCATGGCACTGCTCGCACAGAGGCACAGAGACTGGGGCTGCTTGCTTCTCTTGACCCCTCAAACTTCAAACGTAGCTTAGGTGGTCCGTGCCGGAAGCCTCCGGCAGCCCTACTCTGAAAATGCAAACGTCTGCAGATAGCTGGCAGGCAGAAAGAGCTAGCCTGGAAAGCTGTTGCTCAGCCTCATCTGCCCATGGCACTGCTCGCACAGAGGCACAGAGACTGGGGCTGCTTGCTTGTCTTGCCGCCTCAAACTTCAAACGTAGCTTAGGTGGTCCTTTCCGGGCGCCTCAGGCACCCCTACTCTTAAAATGCGAACGTCTGCAGATAGCTGGCAGCCAGAAAGAGCTAGCCTGGAAAGCTGTTGCTCAGCCTCATCTGCCCATGGCACTGCTCGCACAGAGGCACAGAGACTGGGGCTGCTTGCTTGTCTTGCCCCCTCAAACTTCAAACGTAGCTTAGGTGGTCCTTTATGGGCGCCTCCGGCAGCCCTGCTCCCAAAATGCAAACATCTGCAGATAGCTGGCAGGCAGAAAGAGCTAGCCTGGAAAGCTGTTGCTCAGCCTCATCTGCCCATGGCACTGCTCGCACAGAGGCACAGAGACTGGGGCTGCTTGCTTGTCTTGACCCCTCAAACTTCAAACGTAGCTTAGGTGGTCCTTTCCGGGCGCATCCGGCACCCCTACTCTTAAAATGCGAACGTCTGCAGATAGCTGGCAGCCAGAAAGAGCTAGCCTGGAAAGCTGTTGCTCAGCCTCATCTGCCCATGGCACTGCTCGCACAGAGGCACAGAGACTGGGGCTGCTTGCTTGTCTTGCCACCTCAAACTTCAAACGTAGCTTAGGTGGTCCGTGCCGGGCGCCTCCGGCAGCCCTGCTCCCAAAATGCGAACGTCTGCAGATAGCTGGCAGCCAGAAAGAGCTAGCCTGGAAAGCTGTTGCTCAGCCTCATCTGCCCATGGCACTGCTCGCACAGAGACACAGAGACTGGGGCTGCTTGCTTCTCTTGACCCCTCAAACTTCAAACGTAGCTTAGGTGGTCCTTTAAGGGCGCCTCCGGGAGCCCTTCTCTGAAAATGCGAACGTCTGCAGATAGCTGTCAGCCAGAAAGAGCTAGCCTGGAAAGCTGTTGCTCAGCGTCATCTGCCCATGGCACTGCTCGCACAGAGGCACAGAGACTGGGGCTGCTTGCTTGTCTTGCCCCCTCAAACTTCAAACGTAGCTTAGGTGGTCCGTGCCGGGCGCCTCCGGCAGCCCTGCTCCCAAAATGCGAACGTCTGCAGATAGCTGGCAGCCAGAAAGAGCTAGCCTGGAAAGCTGTTGCTCAGCCTCATCTGCCCATGGCACTGCTCGCACAGAGGCACAGAGACTGGGGCTGCTTGCTTGTCTTGCCCCCTCAAACTTCAAACGTAGCTTAGGTGGTCCGTGCCGGGCGCCTCCGGCAGCCCTGCTCCCAAAATGCGAACGTCTGCAGATAGCTGGCAGCCAGAAAGAGCTAGCCTGGAAAGCTGTTGCTCAGCCTCATCTGCCCATGGCACTGCTCGCACAGAGACACAGAGACTGGGGCTGCTTGCTTCTCTTGACCCCTCAAACTTCAAACGTAGCTTAGGTGGTCCTTTAAGGGCGCCTCCGGGAGCCCTTCTCTGAAAATGCGAACGTCTGCAGATAGCTGTCAGCCAGAAAGAGCTAGCCTGGAAAGCTGTTGCTCAGCGTCATCTGCCCATGGCACTGCTCGCACAGAGGCACAGAGACTGGGGCTGCTTGCTTGTCTTGCCCCCTCAAACTTCAAACGTAGCTTAGGTGGTGCGTGCCGGGCGCCTCCGGCAGCCCTGCTCTGAAAATGCGAACGTCTGCAGATAGCTGGCAGGCAGAAAGAGCTAGCCTGGAAAGCTGTTGCTCAGCCTCATCTGCCCATGGCACTGCTCGCACAGAGGCACAGAGACTGGGGCTGCTTGCTTGTCTTGCCCCCTCAAACTTCAAACGTAGCTTAGGTGGTCCGTGCCGGGCGCCTCCGGCAGCCCTGCTCCCAAAATGCGAACGTCTGCAGATAGCTGGCAGCCAGAAAGAGCTAGCCTGGAAAGCTGTTGCTCAGCCTCATCTGCCCATGGCACTGCTCGCACAGAGGCACAGAGACTGGGGCTGCTTGCTTGTCTTGCCCCCTCAAACTTCAAACGTAGCTTAGGTGGTCCTTTATGGGCGCCTCCGGCAGACCTGCTCCCAAAATGCGAACGTCTCAGATAGCTGGCAGGCAGAAAGAGCTAGCCCGGAAAGCTGTTGCTCAGCCTCATCTGCCCATGGCACTGCTCGCACAGAGGCACAGAGACTGGGGCTGCTTGCTTCTCTTGACCCCTCAAACTTCAAACGTAGCTTAGGTGGTCCGTGCCGGAAGCCTCCGGCAGCCCTACTCTGAAAATGCAAACGTCTGCAGATAGCTGGCAGGCAGAAAGAGCTAGCCTGGAAAGCTGTTGCTCAGCGTCATCTGCCCATGGCACTGCTCGCACAGAGGCACAGAGACTGGGGCTGCTTGCTTGTCTTGCCGCCTCAAACTTCAAACGTAGCTTAGGTGGTCCTTTCCGGGCGCCTCAGGCACCCCTACTCTTAAAATGCGAACGTCTGCAGATAGCTGGCAGCCAGAAAGAGCTAGCCTGGAAAGCTGTTGCTCAGCCTCATCTGCCCATGGCACTGCTCGCACAGAGGCACAGAGACTGGGGCTGCTTGCTTGTCTTGCCCCCTCAAACTTCAAACGTAGCTTAGGTGGTCCTTTATGGGCGCCTCCGGCAGCCCTGCTCCCAAAATGCAAACATCTGCAGGTAGCTGGCAGCCAGAAAGAGCTAGCCTGGAAAGCTGTTGCTCAGCCTCATCTGCCCATGGCACTGCTCGCACAGAGGCACAGAGACTGGGGCTGCTTGCTTGTCTTGACCCCTCAAACTTCAAACGTAGCTTAGGTGGTCCTTTCCGGGCGCATCCGGCACCCCTACTCTTAAAATGCGAACGTCTGCAGATAGCTGGCAGCCAGAAAGAGCTAGCCTGGAAAGCTGTTGCTCAGCCTCATCTGCCCATGGCACTGCTCGCACAGAGGCACAGAGACTGGGGCTGCTTGCTTGTCTTGCCCCCTCAAACTTCAAACGTAGCTTAGGTGGTCCGTGCCGGGCGCCTCCGGCAGCCCTGCTCCCAAAATGCGAACGTCTGCAGATAGCTGGCAGCCAGAAAGAGCTAGCCTGGAAAGCTGTTGCTCAGCCTCATCTGCCCATGGCACTGCTCGCACAGAGACACAGAGACTGGGGCTGCTTGCTTCTCTTGACCCCTCAAACTTCAAACGTAGCTTAGGTGGTCCTTTAAGGGCGCCTCCGGGAGCCCTTCTCTGAAAATGCGAACGTCTGCAGATAGCTGTCAGCCAGAAAGAGCTAGCCTGGAAAGCTGTTGCTCAGCCTCATCTGCCCATGGCACTGCTCGCACAGAGGCACAGAGACTGGGGCTGCTTGCTTGTCTTGCCCCCTCAAACTTCAAACGTAGCTTAGGTGGTCCTTTATGGGCGCCTCCGGCAGACCTGCTCCCAAAATGCGAACGTCTCAGATAGCTGGCAGGCAGAAAGAGCTAGCCCGGAAAGCTGTTGCTCAGCGTCATCTGCCCATGGCACTGCTCGCACAGAGGCACAGAGACTGGGGCTGCTTGCTTGTCTTGCCCCCTCAAACTTCAAACGTAGCTTAGGTGGTGCGTTCCGGGCGCCTCCGGCAGCCTTGCTCTGAAAATGCGAACGTCTGCAGATAGCTGGCAGGCAGAAAGAGCTAGCCTGGAAAGCTGTTGCTCAGCGTCATCTGCCCATGGCACTGCTCGCACAGAGGCACAGAGACTGGGGCTGCTTGCTTGTCTTGCCCCCTCAAACTTCAAACGTAGCTTAGGTGGTCCGTGCCGGGCGCCTCCGGCAGCCCTGCTCCCAAAATGCGAACGTCTGCAGATAGCTGGCAGCCAGAAAGAGCTAGCCTGGAAAGCTGTTGCTCAGCCTCATCTGCCCATGGCACTGCTCGCACAGAGGCACAGAGACTGGGGCTGCTTGCTTGTCTTGCCCCCTCAAACTTCAAACGTAGCTTAGGTGGTCCGTGCCGGGCGCCTCCGGCAGCCCTGCTCCCAAAATGCGAACGTCTGCAGATAGCTGGCAGCCAGAAAGAGCTAGCCTGGAAAGCTGTTGCTCAGCCTCATCTGCCCATGGCACTGCTCGCACAGAGGCACAGAGACTGGGGCTGCTTGCTTGTCTTGCCCCCTGAAACTTCAAACGTAGCTTAGGTGGTCCTTTATGGGCGCCTCCGGCAGACCTGTTCCCAAAATGCGAACGTCTCAGATAGCTGGCAGGCAGAAAGAGCTAGCCCGGAAAGCTGTTGCTCAGCCTCATCTGCCCATGGCACTGCTCGCACAGAGGCACAGAGACTGGGGCTGCTTGCTTCTCTTGACCCCTCAAACTTCAAACGTAGCTTAGGTGGTCCGTGCCGGAAGCCTCCGGCAGCCCTACTCTGAAAATGCAAACGTCTGCAGATAGCTGGCAGGCAGAAAGAGCTAGCCTGGAAAGCTGTTGCTCAGCCTCATCTGCCCATGGCACTGCTCGCACAGAGGCACAGAGACTGGGGCTGCTTGCTTGTCTTGCCGCCTCAAACTTCAAACGTAGCTTAGGTGGTCCTTTCCGGGCGCCTCAGGCACCCCTACTCTTAAAATGCGAACGTCTGCAGATAGCTGGCAGCCAGAAAGAGCTAGCCTGGAAAGCTGTTGCTCAGCCTCATCTGCCCATGGCACTGCTCGCACAGAGGCACAGAGACTGGGGCTGCTTGCTTGTCTTGCCCCCTCAAACTTCAAACGTAGCTTAGGTGGTCCTTTATGGGCGCCTCCGGCAGCCCTGCTCCCAAAATGCAAACATCTGCAGATAGCTGGCAGCCAGAAAGAGCTAGCCTGGAAAGCTGTTGCTCAGCCTCATCTGCCCATGGCACTGCTCGCACAGAGGCACAGAGACTGGGGCTGCTTGCTTGTCTTGCCCCCTCAAACTTCAAACGTAGCTTAGGTGGTGCGTTCCGGGCGCCTCCGGCAGCCCTGCTCTGAAAATGCGAACGTCTGCAGATAGCTGGCAGGCAGAAAGAGCTAGCCTGGAAAGCTGTTGCTCAGCCTCATCTGCCCATGGCACTGCTCGCACAGAGGCACAGAGACTGGGGCTGCTTGCTTCTCTTGACCCCTCAAACTTCAAACGTAGCTTAGGTGGTGCGTTCCGGGCGCCTCCGGCAGCCCTGCTTTGAAAATGCGAACGTCTGCAGATAGCTGGCAGCCAGAAAGAGCTAGCCTGGAAAGCTGTTGCTCAGCCTCATCTGCCCATGGCACTGCTCGCACAGAGGCACAGAGACTGGGGCTGCTTGCTTCTCTTGACCCCTCAGACTTCAAACGTAGCTTAGGTGGTCCGTGCCGGAAGCCTCCGGCAGCCCTACTCTGAAAATGCAAACGTCTGCAGATAGCTGGCAGGCAGAAAGAGCTAGCCTGGAAAGCTGTTGCTCAGCCTCATCTGCCCATGGCACTGCTCGCACAGAGGCACAGAGACTGGGGCTGCTTGCTTGTCTTGCCGCCTCAAACTTCAAACGTAGCTTAGGTGGTCCTTTCCGGGCGCCTCAGGCACCCCTACTCTTAAAATGCGAACGTCTGCAGATAGCTGGCAGCCAGAAAGAGCTAGCCTGGAAAGCTGTTGCTCAGCGTCATCTGCCCATGGCACTGCTCGCACAGAGGCACAGAGACTGGGGCTGCTTGCTTGTCTTGACCCCTCAAACTTCAAACGTAGCTTAGGTGGTCCGTGCCGGGCGCCTCCGGCAGCCCTGCTCCCAAAATGCGAACGTCTGCAGATAGCTGGCAGCCAGAAAGAGCTAGCCTGGAAAGCTGTTGCTCAGCCTCATCTGCCCATGGCACTGCTCGCACAGAGACACAGAGACTGGGGCTGCTTGCTTGTCTTGCCCCCTCAAACTTGAAAAGTATCTTAGGTGGTCCATGCTGGGCGCCTCCGGCAGCCCTGCTCTAAAAATGCGAACGTCTGCAGATAGCTGGCAGCCAGAAAGAGCTAGCCTGGAAAGCTGTTGCTCAGCCTCATCTGCCCATGGCACTGCTCGCACAGAGGCACAGAGACTGGGGCTGCTTGCTTGTCTTGCCCCCTCAAACTTCAAACGTAGCTTAGGTGGTCCGTGCCGGGCGCCTCCGGCAGCCCTGCTCCCAAAATGCAAACATCTGCAGATAGCTGGCAGCCAGAAAGAGCTAGCCTGGAAAGCTGTTGCTCAGCCTCATCTGCCCATGGCACTGCTCGCACAGAGGCACAGAGACTGGGGCTGCTTGCTTGTCTTGCCCCCTCAAACTTCAAACGTAGCTTAGGTGGTCCTTTACGGGCGCATCCGGCACCCCTACTCTTAAAATGCGAACGTCTGCAGATAGCTGGCAGCCAGAAAGAGCTAGCCTGGAAAGCTGTTGCTCAGCGTCATCTGCCCATGGCACTGCTCGCACAGAGGCACAGAGACTGGGGCTGCTTGCTTGTCTTGCCCCCTCAAACTTCAAACGTAGCTTAGGTGGTCCGTGCCGGGCGCCTCCGGCAGCCCTGCTCCCAAAATGCGAACGTCTGCAGATAGCTGGCAGCCAGAAAGAGCTAGCCTGGAAAGCTGTTGCTCAGCCTCATCTGCCCATGGCACTGCTCGCACAGAGACACAGAGACTGGGGCTGCTTGCTTGTCTTGCCCCCTCAAACTTCAAAAGTATCTTAGGTGGTGCGTTCCGGGCGCCTCCGGCAGCCCTGCTCTGAAAATGCGAACGTCTGCAGATAGCTGGCAGCCAGAAAAAGCTAGCCTGGAAAGCTGTTGCTCAGCCTCATCTGCCCATGGCACTGCTCGCACAGAGGCACAGAGACTGGGGCTGCTTGCTTGTTTTGACCCCTCAAACTTCAAACGTAGCTTAGGTGGTCCTTTATGGGCGCCTCCGGCAGCCCTGCTCCCAAAATGCAAACGTCTGCAGATAGCTGGCAGGCAGAAAGAGCTAGCCTGGAAAGCTGTTGCTCAGCCTCATCTGCCCATGGCACTGCTCGCACAGAGGCACAGAGACTGGGGCTGCTTGCTTGTCTTGCCGCCTCAAACTTCAAACGTAGCTTAGGTGGTCCTTTCCGGGCGCCTCAGGCACCCCTACTCTTAAAATGCGAACGTCTGCAGATAGCTGGCAGCCAGAAAGAGCTAGCCTGGAAAGCTGTTGCTCAGCGTCATCTGCCCATGGCACTGCTCGCACAGAGGCACAGAGACTGGGGCTGCTTGCTTGTCTTGACCCCTCAAACTTCAAACGTAGCTTAGGTGGTCCGTGCCGGGCGCCTCCGGCAGCCCTGCTCCCAAAATGCGAACGTCTGCAGATAGCTGGCAGCCAGAAAGAGCTAGCCTGGAAAGCTGTTGCTCAGCCTCATCTGCCCATGGCACTGCTCGCACAGAGACACAGAGACTGGGGCTGCTTGCTTGTCTTGCCCCCTCAAACTTGAAAAGTATCTTAGGTGGTCCATGCTGGGCGCCTCCGGCAGCCCTGCTCTAAAAATGCGAACGTCTGCAGATAGCTGGCAGCCAGAAAGAGCTAGCCTGGAAAGCTGTTGCTCAGCCTCATCTGCCCATGGCACTGCTCGCACAGAGGCACAGAGACTGGGGCTGCTTGCTTGTCTTGCCCCCTCAAACTTCAAACGTAGCTTAGGTGGTCCTTTATGGGCGCCTCCGGCAGCCCTGCTCCCAAAATGCAAACATCTGCAGATAGCTGGCAGCCAGAAAGAGCTAGCCTGGAAAGCTGTTGCTCAGCCTCATCTGCCCATGGCACTGCTCGCACAGAGGCACAGAGACTGGGGCTGCTTGCTTGTCTTGCCCCCTCAAACTTCAAACGTAGCTTAGGTGGTCCTTTACGGGCGCATCCGGCACCCCTACTCTTAAAATGCGAACGTCTGCAGATAGCTGGCAGCCAGAAAGAGCTAGCCTGGAAAGCTGTTGCTCAGCGTCATCTGCCCATGGCACTGCTCGCACAGAGGCACAGAGACTGGGGCTGCTTGCTTGTCTTGCCCCCTCAAACTTCAAACGTAGCTTAGGTGGTCCGTGCCGGGCGCCTCCGGCAGCCCTGCTCTGAAAATGCGAACGTCTGCAGATAGCTGGCAGCCAGAAAAAGCTAGCCTGGAAAGCTGTTGCTCAGCCTCATCTGCCCATGGCACTGCTCGCACAGAGGCACAGAGACTGGGGCTGCTTGCTTGTCTTGACCCCTCAAACTTCAAACGTAGCTTAGGTGGTCCTTTATGGGCGCCTCCGGCAGCCCTGCTCCCAAAATGCAAACGTCTGCAGATAGCTGGCAGGCAGAAAGAGCTAGCCTGGAAAGCTGTTGCTCAGCCTCATCTGCCCATGGCACTGCTCGCACAGAGGCACAGAGACTGGGGCTGCTTGCTTGTCTTGACCCCTCAAACTTCAAACGTAGCTTAGGTGGTCCTTTAAGGGCGCCTCCGGGAGCCCTTCTCTGAAAATGCGAACGTCTGCAGATAGCTGGCAGCCAGAAAGAGCTAGCCTGGAAAGCTGTTGCTCAGCCTCATCTGCCCATGGCACTGCTCGCACAGAGGCACAGAGACTGGGGCTGCTTGCTTGTCTTGCCCCCTCAAACTTCAAACGTAGCTTAGGTGGTCCTTTATGGGCGCCTCCGGCAGCCCTGCTCCCAAAATGCAAAAGTCTGCAGATAACTGGCAGGCAGAAAGAGCTAGCCTGGAAAGCTGTTGCTCAGCCTCATCTGCCCATGGCACTGCTCGCACAGAGGCACAGAGACTGGGGCTGCTTGCTTGTCTTGACCCCTCAAACTTCAAACGTAACTTAGGTGGTCCGTACCGGAAGCCTCCGGCAGCCCTCCTCCAAAAATGCGAACGTCTGCAGATATCTGGCAGGCAGAAAGAGCTAGCCTGGAAAGCTGTTGCTCAGCCTCATCTGCCCATGGCACTGCTCGCACAGAGGCACAGAGACTGGGGCTGCTTGCTTGTCTTGCCCCCTCAAACTTCAAACGTAGCTTAGGTGGTCCGTGCCGGGCGCCTCCGGCAGACCTGCTCCCAAAATGCGAACGTCTCAGATAGCTGGCAGGCAGAAAGAGCTAGCCCGGAAAGCTGTTGCTCAGCGTCATCTGCCCATGGCACTGCTCGCACAGAGGCACAGAGACTGGGGCTGCTTGCTTGTCTTGCCCCCTCAAACTTCAAACGTAGCTTAGGTGGTGCGTTCCGGGCGCCTCCGGCAGCCCTGCTCTAAAAATGCGAATGTCTGCAGATAGCTGGCAGGCAGAAAGAGCTAGCCTGGAAAGCTGTTGCTCAGCCTCATCTGCCCATGGCACTGCTCGCACAGAGGCACAGAGACTGGGGCTGCTTGCTTGTCTTGACCCCTTAAACTTCAAACGTAGCTTAGGTGGTCCGTGCCGGAAGCCTCCGGCAGCCCTGCTCCCAAAATGCGAACGTCTGCAGATAGCTGGCAGCCAGAAAGAGCTAGCCTGGAAAGCTGTTGCTCAGCGTCATCTGCCCATGGCACTGCTCGCACAGAGGCACAGAGACTGGGGCTGCTTGCTTGTCTTGCCCCCTCAAACTTCAAACGTAGCTTAGGTGGTCCTTTATGGGCGCCTCCGGCAGCCCTGCTCCCAAAATGCAAACATCTGCAGATAGCTGGCAGCCAGAAAGAGCTAGCCTGGAAAGCTGTTGCTCAGCCTCATCTGCCCATGGCACTGCTCGCACAGAGGCACAGAGACTGGGGCTGCTTGCTTGTCTTGACACCTCAAACTTCAAACGTAGCTTAGGTGGTGCGTGCCGGGCGCCTCCGGCAGCCCTGCTCTAAATATGCGAACGTCTGCAGATAGCTGGCAGCCAGAAAGAGCTAGCCTGGAAAGCTGTTGCTCAGCGTCATCTGCCCATGGCACTGCTCGCACAGAGGCACAGAGACTGGGGCTGCTTGCTTGTCTTGCCCCCTCAAACTTCAAACGTAGCTTAGGTGGTCCGTGCCGGGCGCCTCCGGCAGCCCTGCTCCCAAAATGCGAACGTCTGCAGATAGCTGGCAGCCAGAAAGAGCTAGCCTGGAAAGCTGTTGCTCAGCCTCATCTGCCCATGGCACTGCTCGCACAGAGACACAGAGACTGGGGCTGCTTGCTTGTCTTGCCCCCTCAAACTTCAAAAGTATCTTAGGTGGTGCGTTCCGAGCGCCTCCGGCAGCCCTGCTCTAAAAATGCGAACGTCTGCAGATAGCTGGCAGCCAGAAAGAGCTAGCCTGGAAAGCTGTTGCTCAGCCTCATCTGCCCATGGCACTGCTCGCACAGAGGCACAGAGACTGGGGCTGCTTGCTTGTCTTGCCCCCTCAAACTTCAAACGTAGCTTAGGTGGTCCTTTATGGGCGCCTCCGGCAGCCCTGCTCCCAAAATGCAAAAGTCTGCAGATAGCTGGCAGGCAGAAAGAGCTAGCCTGGAAAGCTGTTGCTCAGCCTCATCTGCCCATGGCACTGCTCGCACAGAGGCACAGAGACTGGGGCTGCTTGCTTGTCTTGACCCCTCAAACTTCAAACGTAACTTAGGTGGTCCGTACCGGAAGCCTCCGGCAGCCCTCCTCCCAAAATGCGAACGTCTGCAGATATCTGGCAGGCAGAAAGAGCTAGCCTGGAAAGCTGTTGCTCAGCCTCATCTGCCCATGGCACTGCTCGCACAGAGGCACAGAGACTGGGGCTGCTTGCTTGTCTTGCCCCCTCAAACTTGTAACGTAGCTTAGGTGGTGCGTTCCGGGCGCCTCCGGCAGCCCTGCTCTAAAAATGCGAACGTCTGCAGATAGCTGGCAGGCAGAAAGAGCTAGCCTGGAAAGCTGTTGCTCAGCCTCATCTGCCCATGGCACTGCTCGCACAGAGGCACAGAGACTGGGGCTGCTTGCTTGTCTTGACCCCTCAAACTTCAAACGTAGCTTAGGTGGTCCGTGCCGGAAGCCTCCGGCAGCCCTGCTCTGAAAATGCGAACGTCTGCAGATAGCTGGCAGGCAGAAAGAGCTAGCCTGGAAAGCTGTTGCTCAGCCTCATCTGCCCATGGCACTGCTCGCACAGAGGCACAGAGACTGGGGCTGCTTGCTTGTCTTGCCCCCTCAAACTTCAAACGTAGCTTAGGTGGTCCTTTATGGGCGCCTCCGGCAGCCCTGCTCCCAAAATGCAAACATCTGCAGATAGCTGGCAGCCAGAAAGAGCTAGCCTGGAAAGCTGTTGCTCAGCCTCATCTGCCCATGGCACTGCTCGCACAGAGGCACAGAGACTGGGGCTGCTTGCTTGTCTTGACCCCTCAAACTTCAAACGTAGCTTAGGTGGTGCGTGCCGGGCGCCTCCGGCAGCCCTGCTCTAAATATGCGAACGTCTGCAGATAGCTGGCAGCCAGAAAGAGCTAGCCTGGAAAGCTGTTGCTCAGCCTCATCTGCCCATGGCACTGCTCGCACAGAGGCACAGAGACTGGGGCTGCTTGCTTGTCTTGCCCCCTCAAACTTCAAACGTAGCTTAGGTGGTCCGTGCCGGGCGCCTCCGGCAGCCCTGCTCCCAAAATGCGAACGTCTGCAGATAGCTGGCAGCCAGAAAGAGCTAGCCTGGAAAGCTGTTGCTCAGCCTCATCTGCCCATGGCACTGCTCGCACAGAGACACAGAGACTGGGGCTGCTTGCTTGTCTTGCCCCCTCAAACTTCAAAAGTATCTTAGGTGGTGCGTTCCGGGCGCCTCCGGCAGCCCTGCTCTAAAAATGCGAACGTCTGCAGATAGCTGGCAGTCAGAAAGAGCTAGCCTGGAAAGCTGTTGCTCAGCCTCATCTGCCCATGGCACTGCTCGCACAGAGGCACAGAGACTGGGGCTGCTTGCTTGTCTTGCCCCCTCAAACTTCAAACGTAGCTTAGGTGGTCCTTTATGGGCGTGTCCGGCAGCAGTGCTCCCAAAATGCAAACATCTGCAGATAGCTGGCAGCCAGAAAGAGCTAGCCTGGAAAGCTGTTGCTCAGCCTCATCTGCCCATGGCACTGCTCGCACAGAGGCACAGAGACTGGGGCTGCTTGCTTGTCTTGACCCCTCAAACTTCAAACGTAGCTTAGGTGTTCCGTGCCGGAAGCCTCCTGCAGCCCTGCTCTGAAAATGCGAACGTCTGCAGATAGCTGGCAGCCAGAAAGAGCTAGCCTGGAAAGCTGTTGCTCAGCCTCATCTGCCCATGGCACTGCTCGCACAGAGGCACAGAGACTGGGGCTGCTTGCTTCTCTTGACCCCTCAAACTTCAAACGTAGCTTAGGTGGTCCGTGCCGGAAGCCTCCGGCAGCCCTACTCTGAAAATGCAAACGTCTGCAGATAGCTGGCAGGCAGAAAGAGCTAGCCTGGAAAGCTGTTGCTCAGCCTCATCTGCCCATGGCACTGCTCGCACAGAGGCACAGAGACTGGGGCTGCTTGCTTGTCTTGCCGCCTCAGACTTCAAACGTAGCTTAGGTGGTCCTTTCCGGGCGCCTCAGGCACCCCTACTCTTAAAATGCGAACGTTTGCAGATAGCTGGCAGCCAGAAAGAGCTAGCCTGGAAAGCTGTTGCTCAGCCTCATCTGCCCATGGCACTGCTCGCACAGAGGCACAGAGACTGGGGCTGCTTGCTTGTCTTGCCCCGTCAAACTTCAAACGTAGCTTAGGTGGTCCGTGCCGGGCGCCTCCGGCAGCCCTGCTCCCAAAATGCGAACGTCTGCAGATAGCTGGCAGCCAGAAATAGCTAGCCTGGAAAGCTGTTGCTCAGCCTCATCTGCCCATGGCACTGCTCGCACAGAGACACAGAGACTGGGGCTGCTTGCTTGTCTTGCCCCCTCAAACTTCAAAAGTATCTTAGGTGGTGCGTTCCGGGCGCCTCCGGCAGCCCTGCTCTAAAAATGCGAACGTCTGCAGATAGCTGGCAGGCAGAAAGAGCTAGCCTGGAAAGCTGTTGCTCAGCCTCATCTGCCCATGGCACTGCTCGCACAGAGGCACAGAGACTGGGGCTGCTTGCTTGTCTTGCCCCCTCAAACTTCAAACGTAGCTTAGGTGGTCCTTTATGGGCGCCTCCAGCAGCCCTGCTCCCAAAATGCGAACATCTGCAGATAGCTGGCAGCCAGAAAGAGCTAGCCTGGAAAGCTGTTGCTCAGCCTCATCTGCCCATGGCACTGCTCGCACAGAGGCACAGAGACTGGGGCTGCTTGCTTGTCTTGACCCCTCAAACTTCAAACGTAGCTTAGGTGGTCCTTTCCGGGCGCCTCCGGCACCCCTACTCTTAAAATGCGAACATCTGCAGATAGCTGGCAGGCAGAAAGAGCTAGCCTGGAAAGCTGTTGCTCAGCGTCATCTGCCCATGGCACTGCTCGCACAGAGGCACAGAGACTGGGGCTGCTTGCTTGTCTTGCCCCCTCAAACTTCAAACGTAGCTTAGGTGGTCCGTGCCGGGCGCCTCCGGCACCCCTACTCTTAAAATGCGAACGTGTGCAGATAGCTGGCAGCCAGAAAGAGCTAGCCTGGAAAGCTGTTGCTCAGCCTCATCTGCCCATGGCACTGCTCGCACAGAGGCACAGAGACTGGGGCTGCTTGCTTGTCTTGCCCCGTCAAACTTCAAACGTAGCTTAGGTGGTCCGTGCCGGGCGCCTCCGGCAGCCCTGCTCCCAAAATGCGAACGTCTGCAGATAGCTGGCAGCCAGAAAGAGCTAGCCTGGAAAGCTGTTGCTCAGCCTCATCTGCCCATGGCACTGCTCGCACAGAGACACAGAGACTGGGGCTGCTTGCTTGTCTTGCCCCCTCAAACTTCAAAAGTATCTTAGGTGGTGCGTTCCGGGCGCCTCCGGCAGCCCTGCTCTAAAAATGCGAACGTCTGCAGATAGCTGGCAGGCAGAAAGAGCTAGCCTGGAAAGCTGTTGCTCAGCCTCATCTGCCCATGGCACTGCTCGCACAGAGGCACAGAGACTGGGGCTGCTTGCTTGTCTTGCCCCCTCAAACTTCAAACGTAGCTTAGGTGGTCCTTTATGGGCGCCTCCGGCAGCCCTGCTCCCAAAATGCGAACATCTGCAGATAGCTGGCAGCCAGAAAGAGCTAGCCTGGAAAGCTGTTGCTCAGCGTCATCTGCCCATGGCACTGCTCGCACAGAGGCACAGAGACTGGGGCTGCTTGCTTGTCTTGACCCCTCAAACTTCAAACGTAGCTTAGGTGGTGCGTGCCGGGCGCCTCCGGCAGCCCTGCTCTAAATATGTGAACGTCTGCAGATAGCTGGCAGGCAGAAAGAGCTAGCCTGGAAAGCTGTTGCTCAGCCTCATCTGCCCATGGCACTGCTCGCACAGAGGCACAGAGACTGGGGCTGCTTGCTTGTCTTGCCCCCTCAAACTTCAAACGTAGCTTAGGTGGTCCGTGCCGGGCGCCTCCGGCAGCCCTGCTCCCAAAATGCGAACGTCTGCAGATAGCTGGCAGCCAGAAAGAGCTAGCCTGGAAAGCTGTTGCTCAGCCTCATCTGCCCATGGCACTGCTCGCACAGAGACACAGAGACTGGGGCTGCTTGCTTGTCTTGCCACCTCAAACTTCAAAAGTATCTTAGGTGGTGCGTTCCGGGCGCCTCCGGCAGCCCTGCTCTAAAAATGCGAACGTCTGCAGATAGCTGGCAGGCAGAAAGAGCTAGCCTGGAAAGCTGTTGCTCAGCCTCATCTGCCCATGGCACTGCTCGCACAGAGGCACAGAGACTGGGGCTGCTTGCTTGTCTTGCCCCCTCAAACTTCAAACGTAGCTTAGGTGGTCCTTTATGGGCGCCTCCGGCAGCAGTGCTCCCAAAATGCAAACATCTGCAGATAGCTGGCAGGCAGAAAGAGCTAGCCTGGAAAGCTGTTGCTCAGCCTCATCTGCCCATGGCACTGCTCGCACAGAGGCACAGAGACTGGGGCTGCTTGCTTGTCTTGCCCCCTCAAACTTCAAAAGTATCTTAGGTGGTGCGTTCCGGGCGCCTCCGGCAGCCCTGCTCTAAAAATGCGAACGTCTGCAGATAGCTGGCAGCCAGAAAGAGCTAGCCTGGAAAGCTGTTGCTCAGCCTCATCTGCCCATGGCACTGCTCGCACAGAGGCACAGAGACTGGGGCTGCTTGCTTGTCTTGCCCCCTCAAACTTCAAACGTAGCTTAGGTGGTCTTTTATGGGCGCCTCCGGCAGCCCTGCTCCCAAAATGCAAACATCTGCAGATAGCTGGCAGGCAGAAAGAGCTAGCCTGGAAAGCTGTTGCTCAGCGTCATCTGCCCATGGCACTGCTCGCACAGAGGCACAGAGACTGGGGCTGCTTGCTTGTCTTGCCCCCTCAAACTTCAAACGTAGCTTAGGTGGTCCGTGCCGGGCGCCTCCGGCAGCCCTGCTCTAAAAATGCGAACGTCTGCAGATAGCTGGCAGGCAGAAAGAGCTAGCCTGGAAAGCTGTTGCTCAGCCTCATCTGCCCATGGCACTGCTCGCACAGAGGCACAGAGACTGGGGCTGCTTGCTTGTCTTGACCCCTCAAACTTCAAACGTAACTTAGGTGGTCCGTACCGGAAGCCTCCGGCAGCCCTCCTCCCAAAATGCGAACGTCTGCAGATATCTGGCAGGCAGAAAGAGCTAGCCTGGAAAGCTGTTGCTCAGCCTCATCTGCCCATGGCACTGCTCGCACAGAGGCACAGAGACTGGGGCTGCTTGCTTGTCTTGCCCCCTCAAACTTCAAACGTAGCTTAGGTGGTCCGTGCCGGGCGGCTCCGGCAGACCTGCTCCCAAAATGCGAACGTCTCAGATAGCTGGCAGGCAGAAAGAGCTAGCCCGGAAAGCTGTTGCTCAGCGTCATCTGCCCATGGCACTGCTCGCACAGAGGCACAGAGACTGGGGCTGCTTGCTTGTCTTGCCCCCTCAAACTTCAAACGTAGCTTAGGTGGTGCGTTCCGGGCGCCTCCGGCAGCCCTGCTCTAAAAATGCGAACGTCTGCAGATAGCTGGCAGGCAGAAAGAGCTAGCCTGGAAAGCTGTTGCTCAGCCTCATCTGCCCATGGCACTGCTCGCACAGAGGCACAGAGACTGGGGCTGCTTGCTTGTCTTGACCCCTCAAACTTCAAACGTAACTTAGGTGGTCCATGCCAGAAGCCTCCGTCAGCCCTGCTCCCAAAATGCGAACCTCTGCAGATAGCTGGCAGCCAGAAAGAGCTAGCCTGGAAAGCTGTTGCTCAGCCTCATCTGCCCATGGCACTGCTCGCACAGAGGCACAGAGACTGGGGCTGCTTGCTTGTCTTGCCCCCTCAAACTTCAAACGTAGCTTAGGTGGTCCTTTATGGGCGCCTCCGGCAGCCCTGCTCCCAAAATGCAAACATCTGCAGATAGCTGGCAGCCAGAAAGAGCTAGCCTGGAAAGCTGTTGCTCAGCCTCATCTGCCCATGGCACTGCTCGCACAGAGGCACAGAGACTGGGGCTGCTTGCTTGTCTTGCCTCCTCAAACTTCAAACGTATCTTAGGTGGTGCGTGCTGGGCGCCTCCGGCAGCCCTGCTCTAAATATGCGAACGTCTGCAGATAGCTGGCAGCCAGAAAGAGCTAGCCTGGAAAGCTGTTGCTCAGCGTCATCTGCCCATGGCACTGCTCGCACAGAGGCACAGAGACTGGGGCTGCTTGCTTGTCTTGCCCCCTCAAACTTCAAACGTAGCTTAGGTGGTGCGTGCCGGGCGCCTCCGGCAGCCCTGCTCCCAAAATGCGAACTTCTGCAGATAGCTGGCAGCCAGAAAGAGCTAGCCTGGAAAGCTGTTGCTCAGCCTCATCTGCCCATGGCACTGCTCGCACAGAGACACAGAGACTGGGGCTGCTTGCTTGTCTTGCCCCCTCAAACTTCAAAAGTATCTTAGGTGGTGCGTTCCGGGCGCCTCCGGCAGCCCTGCTCTAAAAAAGCGAACGTCTGCAGATAGCTGGCAGGCAGAAAGAGCTAGCCTGGAAAGCTGTTGCTCAGCCTCATCTGCCCATGGCACTGCTCGCACAGAGGCACAGAGACTGGGGCTGCTTGCTTGTCTTGACCCCTCAAACTTCAAACGTAGCTTAGGTGGTCCTTTATGGGCGCCTCCGGCAGCAGTGCTCCCACAATGAAAACATCTGCAGATAGCTGGCAGCCAGAAAGAGCTAGCCTGGAAAGCTGTTGCTCAGCCTCATCTGCCCATGGCACTGCTCGCACAGAGGCACAGAGACTGGGGCTGCTTGCTTGTCTTGATCCCTCAAACTTCAAACGTAGCTTAGGTGTTCCGTGCCGGAAGCCTCCGGCAGCCCTGCTCTGAAAATGCGAACGTCTGCAGATAGCTGGCAGCCAGAAAGAGCTAGCCTGGAAAGCTGTTGCTCAGCCTCATCTGCCCATGGCACTGCTCGCACAGAGGCACAGAGACTGGGGCTGCTTGCTTCTCTTGACCCCTCAAACTTCAAACGTAGCTTAGGTGGTCCGTGCCGGAAGCCTCCGGCAGCCCTACTCTGAAAATGCAAACGTCTGCAGATAGCTGGCAGGCAGAAAGAGCTAGCCTGGAAAGCTGTTGCTCAGCCTCATCTGCCCATGGCACTGCTCGCACAGAGGCACAGAGACTGGGGCTGCTTGCTTGTCTTGCCCCCTCAAACTTCAAAAGTATCTTAGGTGGTGCGTTCCGGGCGCCTCCGGCAGCCCTGCTCTAAAAATGCGAACGTCTGCAGATAGCTGGCAGCCAGAAAGAGCTAGCCTGGAAAGCTGTTGCTCAGCCTCATCTGCCCATGGCACTGCTCGCACAGAGGCACAGAGACTGGGGCTGCTTGCTTGTCTTGCCCCCTCAAACTTCAAACGTAGCTTAGGTGGTCCTTTATGGGCGCCTCCGGCAGCCCTGCTCCCAAAATGCAAACATCTGCAGATAGCTGGCAGGCAGAAAGAGCTAGCCTGGAAAGCTGTTGCTCAGCGTCATCTGCCCATGGCACTGCTCGCACAGAGGCACAGAGACTGGGGCTGCTTGCTTGTCTTGCCCCCTCAAACTTCAAACGTAGCTTAGGTGGTCCGTGCCGGGCGCCTCCGGCAGCCCTGCTCTAAAAATGCGAACGTCTGCAGATAGCTGGCAGGCAGAAAGAGCTAGCCTGGAAAGCTGTTGCTCAGCCTCATCTGCCCATGGCACTGCTCGCACAGAGGCACAGAGACTGGGGCTGCTTGCTTGTCTTGACCCCTCAAACTTCAAACGTAACTTAGGTGGTCCGTACCGGAAGCCTCCGGCAGCCCTCCTCCCAAAATGCGAACGTCTGCAGATATCTGGCAGGCAGAAAGAGCTAGCCTGGAAAGCTGTTGCTCAGCCTCATCTGCCCATGGCACTGCTCGCACAGAGGCACAGAGACTGGGGCTGCTTGCTTGTCTTGCCCCCTCAAACTTCAAACGTAGCTTAGGTGGTCCGTGCCGGGCGGCTCCGGCAGACCTGCTCCCAAAATGCGAACGTCTCAGATAGCTGGCAGGCAGAAAGAGCTAGCCCGGAAAGCTGTTGCTCAGCGTCATCTGCCCATGGCACTGCTCGCACAGAGGCACAGAGACTGGGGCTGCTTGCTTGTCTTGCCCCCTCAAACTTCAAACGTAGCTTAGGTGGTGCGTTCCGGGCGCCTCCGGCAGCCCTGCTCTAAAAATGCGAACGTCTGCAGATAGCTGGCAGGCAGAAAGAGCTAGCCTGGAAAGCTGTTGCTCAGCCTCATCTGCCCATGGCACTGCTCGCACAGAGGCACAGAGACTGGGGCTGCTTGCTTGTCTTGACCCCTCAAACTTCAAACGTAACTTAGGTGGTCCGTGCCAGAAGCCTCCGTCAGCCCTGCTCCCAAAATGCGAACCTCTGCAGATAGCTGGCAGCCAGAAAGAGCTAGCCTGGAAAGCTGTTGCTCAGCCTCATCTGCCCATGGCACTGCTCGCACAGAGGCACAGAGACTGGGGCTGCTTGCTTGTCTTGCCCCCTCAAACTTCAAACGTAGCTTAGGTGGTGCGTGCTGGGCGCCTCCGGCAGCCCTGCTCTAAATATGCGAACGTCTGCAGATAGCTGGCAGCCAGAAAGAGCTAGCCTGGAAAGCTGTTGCTCAGCGTCATCTGCCCATGGCACTGCTCGCACAGAGGCACAGAGACTGGGGCTGCTTGCTTGTCTTGCCCCCTCAAACTTCAAACGTAGCTTAGGTGGTGCGTGCCGGGCGCCTCCGGCAGCCCTGCTCCCAAAATGCGAACTTCTGCAGATAGCTGGCAGCCAGAAAGAGCTAGCCTGGAAAGCTGTTGCTCAGCCTCATCTGCCCATGGCACTGCTCGCACAGAGACACAGAGACTGGGGCTGCTTGCTTGTCTTGCCCCCTCAAACTTCAAAAGTATCTTAGGTGGTGCGTTCCGGGCGCCTCCGGCAGCCCTGCTCTAAAAAAGCGAACGTCTGCAGATAGCTGGCAGGCAGAAAGAGCTAGCCTGGAAAGCTGTTGCTCAGCCTCATCTGCCCATGGCACTGCTCGCACAGAGGCACAGAGACTGGGGCTGCTTGCTTGTCTTGCCCCCTCAAACTTCAAACGTAGCTTAGGTGGTCCTTTATGGGCGCCTCCGGCAGCAGTGCTCCCACAATGAAAACATCTGCAGATAGCTGGCAGCCAGAAAGAGCTAGCCTGGAAAGCTGTTGCTCAGCCTCATCTGCCCATGGCACTGCTCGCACAGAGGCACAGAGACTGGGGCTGCTTGCTTGTCTTCATCCCTCAAACTTCAAACGTAGCTTAGGTGTTCCGTGCCGGAAGCCTCCGGCAGCCCTGCTCTGAAAATGCGAACGTCTGCAGATAGCTGGCAGCCAGAAAGAGCTAGCCTGGAAAGCTGTTGCTCAGCCTCATCTGCCCATGGCACTGCTCGCACAGAGGCACAGAGACTGGGGCTGCTTGCTTCTCTTGACCCCTCAAACTTCAAACGTAGCTTAGGTGGTCCGTGCCGGAAGCCTCCGGCAGCCCTACTCTGAAAATGCAAACGTCTGCAGATAGCTGGCAGGCAGAAAGAGCTAGCCTGGAAAGCTGTTGCTCAGCCTCATCTGCCCATGGCACTGCTCGCACAGAGGCACAGAGACTGGGGCTGCTTGCTTGTCTTGCCCCCTCAAACTTCAAACGTAGCTTAGGTGGTCCTTTCCGGGCGCCTCAGGCACCCCTACTCTTAAAATGCGAACGTCTGCAGATAGCTGGCAGCCAGAAAGAGCTAGCCTGGAAAGCTGTTGCTCAGCCTCATCTGCCCATGGCACTGCTCGCACAGAGGCACAGAGACTGGGGCTGCTTGCTTGTCTTGCCCCCTCAAACTTCAAACGTAGCTTAGGTGGTCCGTGCCGGGCGCCTCCGGCAGACCTGCTCCCAAAATGCGAACGTCTGCAGATAGCTGGCAGCCAGAAAGAGCTAGCCTGGAAAGCTGTTGCTCAGCCTCATCTGCCCATGGCACTGTTCGCACAGAGACACAGAGACTGGGGCTGCTTGCTTGTCTTGCCCCCTCAAACTTCAAAAGTATCTTAGGTGGTGCGTTCCGGGCGCCTCCGGCAGCCCTGCTCTAAAAATGCGAACGTCTGCAGATAGCTGGCAGGCAGAAAGAGCTAGCCTGGAAAGCTGTTGCTCAGCCTCATCTGCCCATGGCACTGCTCGCACAGAGGCACAGAGACTGGGGCTGCTTGCTTGTCTTGCCCCCTCAAACTTCAAACGTAGCTTAGGTGGTCCTTTATGGGCGCCTCCGGCAGCCCTGCTCCCAAAATGCAAACATCTGCAGATAGCTGGCAGCCAGAAAGAGCTAGCCTGGAAAGCTGTTGCTCAGCCTCATCTGCCCATGGCACTGCTCGCACAGAGGCACAGAGACTGGGGCTGCTTGCTTGTCTTGACCCCTCAAACTTCAAACGTAGCTTAGGTGGTCCGTGCCGGGCGCCTCCGGCACCCCTACTCTTAAAATGCGAACGTCTGCAGATAGCTGGCAGCCAGAAAGAGCTAGCCTGGAAAGCTGTTGCTCAGCGTCATCTGCCCATGGCACTGCTCGCACAGAGGCACAGAGACTGGGGCTGCTTGCTTGTCTTGCCCCCTCAAACTTCAAACGTAGCTTAGGTGGTCCGTGCCGGGCGCCTCCGGCAGCCCTGCTCCCAAAATGCGAACGTCTGCAGATAGCTGGCAGCCAGAAAGAGCTAGCCTGGAAAGCTGTTGCTCAGCCTCATCTGCCCATGGCACTGCTCGCACAGAGGCACAGAGACTGGGGCTGCTTGCTTGTCTTGCCCCCTCAAACTTCAAAAGTATCTTAGGTGGTGCGTTCCGGGCGCCTCCGGCAGCCCTGCTCTAAAAATGCGAACGTCTGCAGATAGCTGGCAGCCAGAAAGAGCTAGCCTGGAAAGCTGTTGCTCAGCCTCATCTGCCCATGGCACTGCTCGCACAGAGGCACAGAGACTGGGGCTGCTTGCTTGTCTTGCCCCCTCAAACTTCAAACGTAGCTTAGGTGGTCCTTTATGGGCGCCTCCGGCAGCCCTGCTCCCAAAATGCAAAGATCTGCAGATAGCTGGCAGCCAGAAAGAGCTAGCCTGGAAAGCTGTTGCTCAGCCTCATCTGCCCATGGCACTGCTCGCACAGAGGCACAGAGACTGGGGCTGCTTGCTTGTCTTGACCCCTCAAACTTCAAACGTAGCTTAGGTGGTGCGTGCCGGGCGCCTCCGGCAGCCCTGCTCTGAAAATGCGAACGTCTGCAGATAGCTGGCAGCCAGAAAGAGCTAGCCTGGAAAGCTGTTGCTCAGCCTCATCTGCCCATGGCACTGCTCGCACAGAGGCACAGAGACTGGGGCTGCTTGCTTGTCTTGCCCCCTCAAACTTCAAACGTAGCTTAGGTGGTCCGTGCCGGGCGCCTTCGGCAGCCCTGCTCCCAAAATGCGAACGTCTGCAGATAGCTGGCAGCCAGAAAGAGCTAGCCTGGAAAGCTGTTGCTCAGCCTCATCTGCCCATGGCACTGCTCGCACAGAGACACAGAGACTGGGGCTGCTTGCTTGTCTTGCCCCCTCAAACTTCAAAAGTATCTTAGGTGGTGCGTTCCGGGCGCCTCCGGCAGCCCTGCTCTAAAAATGCGAACGTCTGCAGATAGCTGGCAGGCAGAAAGAGCTAGCCTGGAAAGCTGTTGCTCAGCCTCATCTGCCCATGGCACTGCTCGCACAGAGGCACAGAGACTGGGGCTGCTTGCTTGTCTTGCCCCCTCAAACTTCAAACGTAGCTTAGGTGGTCCTTTATGGGCGCCTCCGGCAGCAGTGCTCCCAAAATGCAAACATCTGCAGATAGCTGGCAGCCAGAAAGAGCTAGCCTGGAAAGCTGTTGCTCAGCCTCATCTGCCCATGGCACTGCTCGCACAGAGGCACAGAGACTGGGGCTGCTTGCTTGTCTTGCCCCCTCAAACTTCAAAAGTATCTTAGGTGGTGCGTTCCGGGCGCCTCCGGCAGCCCTGCACTAAAAATGCGAACGTCTGCAGATAGCTGGCAGGCAGAAAGAGCTAGCCTGGAAAGCTGTTGCTCAGCCTCATCTGCCCATGGCACTGCTCGCACAGAGGCACAGAGACTGGGGCTGCTTGCTTGTCTTGCCCCCTCAAACTTCAAACGTAGCTTAGGTGGTGCGTTCCGGGCGCCTCCGGCAGCCCTGCTCTGAAAATGCGAACGTCTGCAGATAGCTGGCAGGCAGAAAGAGCTAGCCTGGAAAGCTGTTGCTCAGCCTCATCTGCCCATGGCACTGCTCGCACAGAGGCACAGAGACTGGGGCTGCTTGCTTGTCTTGACCCCTCAAACTTCAAACGTAGCTTAGGTGGTCCGTGCCGGAAGCCTCCGGCAGCCCTGCTCCCAAAATGCGAACGTCTGCAGATAGCTGGCAGGCAGAAAGAGCTAGCCTGGAAAGCTGTTGCTCAGCCTCATCTGCCCATGGCACTGCTCGCACAGAGGCACAGAGACTGGGGCTGCTTGCTTGTCTTGCCCCCTCAAACTTCAAACGTACCTTAGGTGGTCCGTGCCGGGCGCCTCCGGCAGCCCTGCTCCCAAAATGCGAACGTCTGCAGATAGC
Organism: Opisthocomus hoazin; assembly: GCF_030867145.1. Classification (NCBI taxonomy): domain Eukaryota; kingdom Metazoa; phylum Chordata; class Aves; order Opisthocomiformes; family Opisthocomidae; genus Opisthocomus; species Opisthocomus hoazin. The sequence continues at coordinate 417,658 of NW_027448992.1, forward strand.
TGGCAGCCAGAAAGAGCTAGCCTGGAAAGCTGTTGCTCAGCCTCATCTGCCCATGGCACTGCTCGCACAGAGGCACAGAGACTGGGGCTGCTTGCTTGTCTTGCCCCCTCAAACTTCAAACGTATCTTAGGTGGTGCGTTCCGGGCGCCTCCAGCAGCCCTGCTCTGAAAATGCGAACGTCTGCAGATAGCTGGCAGGCAGAAAGAGCTAGCCTGGAAAGCTGTTGCTCAGCCTCATCTGCCCATGGCACTGCTCGCACAGAGGCACAGAGACTGGGGCTGCTTGCTTGTCTTGACCCCTCAAACTTCAAACGTAGCTTAGGTGGTCCGTGCCAGAAGCCTCCGGCAGCCCTGCTCTGAAAATGCGAACGTCTGCAGATAGCTGGCAGCCAGAAAGAGCTAGCCTGGAAAGCTGTTGCTCAGCCTCATCTGCCCATGGCACTGCTCGCACAGAGGCACAGAGACTGGGGCTTCTTGCTTCTCTTGACCCCTCAAACTTCAAACGTAGCTTAGGTGGTCCGTGCCGGAAGCCTCCGGCAGCCCTACTCTGAAAATGCAAACGTCTGCAGATAGCTGGCAGCCAGAAAGAGCTAGCCTGGAAAGCTGTTGCTCAGCCTCATCTGCCCATGGCACTGCTCGCACAGAGGCACAGAGACTGGGGCTGCTTGCTTGTCTTGCCCCCTCAAACTTCAAACGTAGCTTAGGTGGTCCGTGCCGGGCGCCTCCGGCAGCCCTGCTCCCAAAATGCGAACGTCTGCAGATAGCTGGCAGCCAGAAAGAGCTAGCCTGGAAAGCTGTTGCTCAGCCTCATCTGCCCATGGCACTGCTCGCACAGAGACACAGAGACTGGGGCTGCTTGCTTGTCTTGCCCCCTCAAACTTCAAAAGTATCTTAGGTGGTGCGTTCCGGGCGCCTCCGGCAGCCCTGCTCTAAAAATGCGAACGTCTGCAGATAGCTGGCAGCCAGAAAGAGCTAGCCTGGAAAGCTGTTGCTCAGCCTCATCTGCCCATGGCACTGCTCGCACAGAGGCACAGAGACTGGGGCTGCTTGCTTGTCTTGCCCCCTCAAACTTCAAACGTAGCTTAGGTGGTCCTTTATGGGCGCCTCCGGCAGCCCTGCTCCCAAAATGCAAACATCTGCAGATAGCTGGCAGCCAGAAAGAGCTAGCCTGGAAAGCTGTTGCTCAGCCTCATCTGCCCATGGCACTGCTCGCACAGAGGCACAGAGACTGGGGCTGCTTGCTTGTCTTGCCACCTCAAACTTCAAACGTAGCTTAGGTGGTCCTTTCCGGGCGCGTCCGGCACCCCTACTCTTAAAATGCGAACGTCTGCAGATAGCTGGCAGCCAGAAAGAGCTAGCCTGGAAAGCTGTTGCTCAGCGTCATCTGCCCATGGCACTGCTCGCACAGAGGCACAGAGACTGGGGCTGCTTGCTTGTCTTGCCCCCTCAAACTTCAAACGTAGCTTAGGTGGTCCGTGCCGGGCGCCTCCGGCAGCCCTGCTCCCAAAATGCGAACGTCTGCAGATAGCTGGCAGCCAGAAAGAGCTAGCCTGGAAAGCTGTTGCTCAGCCTCATCTGCCCATGGCACTGCTCGCACAGAGACACAGAGACTGGGGCTGCTTGCTTGTCTTGCCCCCTCAAACTTCAAAAGTATCTTAGGTGGTGCGTTCCGGGCGCCTCCGGCAGCCCTGCTCTAAAAATGCGAACGTCTGCAGATAGCTGGCAGGCAGAAAGAGCTAGCCTGGAAAGCTGTTGCTCAGCCTCATCTGCCCATGGCACTGCTCGCACAGAGGCACAGAGACTGGGGCTGCTTGCTTGTCTTGCCCCCTCAAACTTCAAACGTAGCTTAGGTGGTCCTTTATGGGCGCCTCCGGCAGCCCTGCTCCCAAAATGCAAACATCTGCAGATAGCTGGCAGCCAGAAAGAGCTAGCCTGGAAAGCTGTTGCTCAGCCTCATCTGCCCATGGCACTGCTCGCACAGAGGCACAGAGACTGGGGCTGCTTGCTTGTCTTGACCCCTCAAACTTCAAACGTAGCTTAGGTGGTCCTTTCCGGGCGCGTCCGGCACCCCTACTCTTAAAATGCGAACGTCTGCAGATAGCTGGCAGCCAGAAAGAGCTAGCCTGGAAAGCTGTTGCTCAGCGTCATCTGCCCATGGCACTGCTCGCACAGAGGCACAGAGACTGGGGCTGCTTGCTTGTCTTGCCCCCTCAAACTTCAAACGTAGCTTAGGTGGTCCGTGCCGGGCGCCTCCGGCAGCCCTGCTCCCAAAATGCGAACGTCTGCAGATAGCTGGCAGCCAGAAAGAGCTAGCCTGGAAAGCTGTTGCTCAGCCTCATCTGCCCATGGCACTGCTCGCACAGAGGCACAGAGACTGGGGCTGCTTGCTTGTCTTGCCCCCTCAAACTTCAAACGTAGCTTAGGTGGTCCTTTATGGGCGCCTCCGGCAGCCCTGCTCCCAAAATGCAAAAGTCTGCAGATAGCTGGCAGGCAGAAAGAGCTAGCCTGGAAAGCTGTTGCTCAGCCTCATCTGCCCATTGCACTGCTCGCACAGAGGCACAGAGACTGGGGCTGCTTGCTTGTCTTGCCGCCTCAAACTTCAAACGTAGCTTAGGTGGTCCGTACCGGAAGCCTCCGGCAGCCCTCCTCCCAAAATGCGAACGTCTGCAGATAGCTGGCAGCCAGAAAGAGCTAGCCTGGAAAGCTGTTGCTCAGCGTCATCTGCCCATGGCACTGCTCGCACAGAGGCACAGAGACTGGGGCTGCTGGCTTGTCTTGCCACCTCAAACTTCAAACGTAGCTTAGGTGGTCCGTGCCGGGCGCCTCCGGCAGCCCTGCTCCCAAAATGCGAACGTCTGCAGATAGCTGGCAGGCAGAAAGAGCTAGCCTGGAAAGCTGTTGCTCAGCCTCATCTGCCCATGGCACTGCTCGCACAGAGGCACAGAGACTGGGGCTGCTTGCTTGTCTTGCCCCCTCAAACTTCAAAAGTATCTTAGGTGGTGCGTTCCGGGCGCCTCCGGCAGCCCTGCTCCCAAAATGCGAACGTCTGCAGATAGCTGGCAGCCAGAAAGAGCTAGCCCGGAAAGCTGTTGCTCAGCCTCATCTGCCCATGGCACTGCTCGCACAGAGGCACAGAGACTGGGGCTGCTTGCTTGTCTTGCCCCCTCAAACTTCAAACGTAGCTTAGGTGGTCCTTTATGGGCGCCTCCGGCAGCCCTGCTCCCAAAATGCAAACGTCTGCAGATAGCTGGCAGGCAGAAAGAGCTAGCCTGGAAAGCTGTTGCTCAGCCTCATCTGCCCATGGCACTGCTCGCACAGAGGCACAGAGACTGGGGCTGCTTGCTTGTCTTGCCCCCTCAAACTTCAAACGTAGCTTAGGTGGTCCGTGCCGGGCGCCTCCGGCAGCCCTGCTCCCAAAATGCGAACGTCTGCAGATAGCTGGCAGCCAGAAAGAGCTAGCCTGGAAAGCTGTTGCTCAGCCTCATCTGCCCATGGCACTGCTCGCACAGAGGCACAGAGACTGGGGCTGCTTGCTTGTCTTGCCCCCTCAAACTTCAAACGTAGCTTAGGTGGTCCTTTACGGGCGCCTCCGGCAGCCCTGCTCCCAAAATGCAAAAGTCTGCAGATAGCTGGCAGCCAGAAAGAGCTAGCCTGGAAAGCTGTTGCTCAGCCTCATCTGCCCATGGCACTGCTCGCACAGAGGCACAGAGACTGGGGCTGCTTGCTTGTCTTGCCCCCTCAAACTTCAAACGTAGCTTAGGTGGTCCGTGCCGGGCGCCTCCGGCAGCCCTGCTCCCAAAATGCGAACGTCTGCAGATAGCTGGCAGCCAGAAAGAGCTAGCCTGGAAAGCTGTTGCTCAGCCTCATCTGCCCATGGCACTGCTCGCACAGAGACACAGAGACTGGGGCTGCTTGCTTGTCTTGCCCCCTCAAACTTCAAAAGTATCTTAGGTGGTCCGTTCCGGGCGCCTCCGGCAGCCCTGCTCCCAAAATGCAAACGTCTGCAGATAGCTGGCAGCCAGAAAGAGCTAGCCTGGAAAGCTGTTGCTCAGCCTCATCTGCCCATGGCACTGCTCGCACAGAGGCACAGAGACTGGGGCTGCTTGCTTGTCTTGCCCCCTCAAACTTCAAACGTAGCTTAGGTGGTCCTTTATGGGCGCCTCCGGCAGCCCTGCTCCCAAAATGCAAACATCTGCAGATAGCTGGCAGCCAGAAAGAGCTAGCCTGGAAAGCTGTTGCTCAGCCTCATCTGCCCATGGCACTGCTCGCACAGAGGCACAGAGACTGGGGCTGCTTGCTTGTCTTGACCCCTCAAACTTCAAACGTAGCTTAGGTGGTCCTTTCCGGGCGCCTCCGGCACCCCTACTCTTAAAATGCGAACGTCTGCAGATAGCTGGCAGCCAGAAAGAGCTAGCCTGGAAAGCTGTTGCTCAGCGTCATCTGCCCATGGCACTGCTCGCACAGAGGCACAGAGACTGGGGCTGCTTGCTTGTCTTGCCCCCTCAAACTTCAAACGTAGCTTAGGTGGTCCGTGCCGGGCGCCTCCGGCAGCCCTGCTCCCAAAATGCGAACGTCTGCAGATAGCTGGCAGGCAGAAAGAGCTAGCCTGGAAAGCTGTTGCTCAGCCTCATCTGCCCATGGCACTGCTCGCACAGAGGCACAGAGACTGGGGCTGCTTGCTTGTCTTGCCCCCTCAAACTTCAAAAGTATCTTAGGTGGTGCGTTCCGGGCGCCTCCGGCAGCCCTGCTCCCAAAATGCGAACGTCTGCAGATAGCTGGCAGCCAGAAAGAGCTAGCCCGGAAAGCTGTTGCTCAGCCTCATCTGCCCATGGCACTGCTCGCACAGAGGCACAGAGACTGGGGCTGCTTGCTTGTCTTGCCCCCTCAAACTTCAAACGTAGCTTAGGTGGTCCTTTATGGGCGCCTCCGGCAGCCCTGCTCCCAAAATGCAAACGTCTGCAGATAGCTGGCAGCCAGAAAGAGCTAGCCTGGAAAGCTGTTGCTCAGCCTCATCTGCCCATGGCACTGCTCGCACAGAGGCACAGAGACTGGGGCTGCTTGCTTGTCTTGCCCCCTCAAACTTCAAACGTAGCTTAGGTGGTCCGTGCCGGGCGCCTCCGGCAGCCCTGCTCCCAAAATGCGAACGTCTGCAGATAGCTGGCAGCCAGAAAGAGCTAGCCTGGAAAGCTGTTGCTCAGCCTCATCTGCCCATGGCACTGCTCGCACAGAGGCACAGAGACTGGGGCTGCTTGCTTGTCTTGCCCCCTCAAACTTCAAACGTAGCTTAGGTGGTCCTTTATGGGCGCCTCCGGCAGCCCTGCTCCCAAAATGCAAAAGTCTGCAGATAGCTGGCAGCCAGAAAGAGCTAGCCTGGAAAGCTGTTGCTCAGCCTCATCTGCCCATGGCACTGCTCGCACAGAGGCACAGAGACTGGGGCTGCTTGCTTGTCTTGCCGCCTCAAACTTCAAACGTAGCTTAGGTGGTCCGTACCGGAAGCCTCCGGCAGCCCTCCTCCCAAAATGCGAACGTCTGCAGATAGCTGGCAGCCAGAAAGAGCTAGCCTGGAAAGCTGTTGCTCAGCCTCATCTGCCCATGGCACTGCTCGCACAGAGGCACAGAGACTGGGGCTGCTTGCTTGTCTTGCCCCCTCAAACTTCAAACGTAGCTTAGGTGGTCCGTGCCGGGCGCCTCCGGCAGACCTGCTCCCAAAATGCGAACGTCTCAGATAGCTGGCAGGCAGAAAGAGCTAGCCCGGAAAGCTGTTGCTCAGCGTCATCTGCCCATGGCACTGCTCGCACAGAGGCACAGAGACTGGGGCTGCTTGCTTGTCTTGCCCCCTCAAACTTCAAACGTATCTTAGGTGGTCCGTGCCGGGTGCCTCCGGCAGCCCTGCTCCCAAAATGCGAACGTCTGCAGATAGCTGGCAGCCAGAAAGAGCTAGCCTGGAAAGCTGTTGCTCAGCCTCATCTGCCCATGGCACTGCTCGCACAGAGGCACAGAGACTGGGGCTGCTTGCTTGTCTTCCCCCTCAAACTTCAAAAGTATCTTAGGTGGTGCGTTCCGGGCGCCTCCGGCAGCCCTGCTCTAAAAATGTGAACGTCTGCAGATAGCTGGCAGGCAGAAAGAGCTAGCCTGGAAAGCTGTTGCTCAGCCTCATCTGCCCATGGCACTGCTCGCACAGAGGCACAGAGACTGGGGCTGCTTGCTTGTCTTGCCCCCTCAAACTTCAAACGTAGCTTAGGTGGTCCTTTATGGGCGCCTCCGGCAGCAGTGCTCCCAAATTGCAAGCATCTGCAGATAGCTGGCAGCCAGAAAGAGCTAGCCTGGAAAGCTGTTGCTCAGCCTCATCTGCCCATGGCACTGCTCGCACAGAGGCACAGAGACTGGGGCTGCTTGCTTGTCTTGCCCCCTCAAACTTCAAAAGTATCTTAGGTGGTGCGTTCCGGGCGCCTCCGGCAGCCCTGCTCTAAAAATGCGAACGTCTGCAGATAGCTGGCAGCCAGAAAGAGCTAGCCTGGAAAGCTGTTGCTCAGCCTCATCTGCCCATGGCACTGCTCGCACAGAGGCACAGAGACTGGGGCTGCTTGCTTGTCTTGACCCCTCAAACTTCAAACGTAGCTTAGGTGGTCCTTTATGGGCGCCTCCGGCAGCCCTGCTCCCAAAATGCAAACATCTGCAGATAGCTGGCAGCCAGAAAGAGCTAGCCTGGAAAGCTGTTGCTCAGCCTCATCTGCCCATGGCACTGCTCGCACAGAGGCACAGAGACTGGGGCTGCTTGCTTGTCTTGCCCCCTCAAACTTCACACGTATCTTAGGTGGTGCGTTCCGGGCGCCTCCAGCAGCCCTGCTCTGAAAATGCGAACGTCTGCAGATAGCTGGCAGGCAGAAAGAGCTAGCCTGGAAAGCTGTTGCTCAGCCTCATCTGCCCATGGCACTGCTCGCACAGAGGCACAGAGACTGGGGCTGCTTGCTTGTCTTGCCCCCTCAAACTTCAAACGTAGCTTAGGTGGTGCGTTCCGGGCGCCTCCGGCAGCCCTGCTCTGAAAATGCGAACGTCTGCAGATAGCTGGCAGGCAGAAAGAGCTAGCCTGGAAAGCTGTTGCTCAGCCTCATCTGCCCATGGCACTGCTCGCACAGAGGCACAGAGACTGGGGCTGCTTGCTTGTCTTGACCCCTCAAACTTCAAACGTAGCTTAGGTGGTCCGTGCCGGAAGCCTCCGGCAGCCCTGCTCCCAAAATGCGAACGTCTGCAGATAGCTGGCAGCCAGAAAGAGCTAGCCTGGAAAGCTGTTGCTCAGCCTCATCTGCCCATGGCACTGCTCGCACAGAGGCACAGAGACTGGGGCTGCTTGCTTGTCTTGCACCCTCAAACTTCAAACGTAGCTTAGGTGGTCCGTGCCGGGCGCCTCCGGCAGCCCTGCTCCCAAAATGCGAACGTCTGCAGATAGCTGGCAGCCAGAAAGAGCTAGCCTGGAAAGCTGTTGCTCAGCCTCATCTGCCCATGGCACTGCTCGCACAGAGGCACAGAGACTGGGGCTGCTTGCTTGTCTTGCCCCCTCAAACTTCAAACGTATCTTAGGTGGTGCGTTCCGGGCGCCTCCAGCAGCCCTGCTCTGAAAATGCGAACGTCTGCAGATAGCTGGCAGGCAGAAAGAGCTAGCCTGGAAAGCTGTTGCTCAGCCTCATCTGCCCATGGCACTGCTCGCACAGAGGCACAGAGACTGGGGCTGCTTGCTTGTCTTGACCCCTCAAACTTCAAACGTAGCTTAGGTGGTGCGTTCCGGGCGCCTCCGGCAGCCCTGCTCTGAAAATGCGAACGTCTGCAGATAGCTGGCAGCCAGAAAGAGCTAGCCTGGAAAGCTGTTGCTCAGCCTCATCTGCCCATGGCACTGCTCGCACAGAGGCACAGAGACTGGGGCTGCTTGCTTCTCTTGACCCCTCAAACTTCAAACGTAGCTTAGGTGGTCCGTACCGGAAGCCTCCGGCAGCCCTACTCTGAAAATGCAAACGTCTGCAGATAGCTGGCAGGCAGAAAGAGCTAGCCTGGAAAGCTGTTGCTCAGCCTCATCTGCCCATGGCACTGCTCGCACAGAGGCACAGAGACTGGGGCTGCTTGCTTGTCTTGCCCCCTCAAACTTCAAACGTAGCTTAGGTGGTCCTTTATGGGCGCCTCCGGCAGCCCTGCTCCCAAAATGCAAACATCTGCAGATAGCTGGCAGCCAGAAAGAGCTAGCCTGGAAAGCTGTTGCTCAGCCTCATCTGCCCATGGCACTGCTCGCACAGAGGCACAGAGACTGGGGCTGCTTGCTTGTCTTGACCCCTCAAACTTCAAACGTAGCTTAGGTGGTCCTTTCCGGGCGCCTCCGGCACCCCTACTCTTAAAATGCGAACGTCTGCAGATAGCTGGCAGCCAGAAAGAGCTAGCCTGGAAAGCTGTTGCTCAGCGTCATCTGCCCATGGCACTGCTCGCACAGAGGCACAGAGACTGGGGCTGCTTGCTTGTCTTGCCCCCTCAATCTTCAAACGTAGCTTAGGTGGTCCGTGCCGGGCGCCTCCGGCACCCCTACTCTTAAAATGCGAACGTCTGCAGATAGCTGGCAGCCAGAAAGAGCTAGCCTGGAAAGCTGTTGCTCAGCCTCATCTGCCCATGGCACTGCTCGCACAGAGGCACAGAGACTGGGGCTGCTTGCTTGTCTTGCCCCCTCAAACTTCAAACGTATCTTAGGTGGTCCGTGCCGGAAGCCTCCAGCAGCCCTGCTCCCAAAATGCGAACGTCTGCAGATAGCTGGCAGGCAGAAAGAGCTAGCCTGGAAAGCTGTTGCTCAGCCTCATCTGCCCATGGCACTGCTCGCACAGAGGCACAGAGACTGGGGCTGCTTGCTTGTCTTGACCCCTCAAACTTCAAACGTAGCTTAGGTGTTCCGTGCCGGAAGCCTCCGGCAGCCCTGCTCTGAAAATGTGAACGTCTGCAGATAGCTGGCAGCCAGAAAGAGCTAGCCTGGAAAGCTGTTGCTCAGCCTCATCTGCCCATGGCACTGCTCGCACAGAGGCACAGAGACTGGGGCTGCTTGCTTCTCTTGACCCCTCAAACTTCAAACGTAGCTTAGGTGGTCCGTACCGGAAGCCTCCGGCAGCCCTACTCTGAAAATGCAAACGTCTGCAGATAGCTGGCAGGCAGAAAGAGCTAGCCTGGAAAGCTGTTGCTCAGCCTCATCTGCCCATGGCACTGCTCGCACAGAGGCACAGAGACTGGGGCTGCTTGCTTGTCTTGCCGCCTCAGACTTCAAACGTAGCTTAGGTGGTGCGTGCCGGGCGCCTCCGGCAGCCCTGCTCCCAAAATGCGAACGTCTGCAGATAGCTGGCAGCCAGAAAGAGCTAGCCTGGAAAGCTGTTGCTCAGCCTCATCTGCCCATGGCACTGCTCGCACAGAGACACAGAGACTGGGGCTGCTTGCTTGTCTTGCCCCCTCAAACTTCAAAAGTATCTTAGGTGGTGCGTTCCGGGCGCCTCCGGCCGCCCTGCTCTAAAAATGCGAACGTCTGCACATAGCTGGCAGCCAGAAAAAGCTAGCCTGGAAAGCTGTTGCTCAGCCTCATCTGCCCATGGCACTGCTCGCACAGAGGCACAGAGACTGGGGCTGCTTGCTTGTCTTGACCCCTCAAACTTCAAACGTAGCTTAGGTGGTCCTTTATGGGCGCCTCCGGCAGCCCTGCTCCCAAAATGCAAACATCTGCAGATAGCTGGCAGCCAGAAAGAGCTAGCCTGGAAAGCTGTTGCTCAGCGTCATCTGCCCATGGCACTGCTCGCACAGAGGCACAGAGACTGGGGCTGCTTGCTTGTCTTGACCCCTCAAACTTCAAACGTAGCTTAGGTGGTGCGTGCCGGGCGCCTCCGGCAGCCCTGCTCTAAATATGCGAACGTCTGCAGATAGCTGGCAGCCAGAAAGAGCTAGCCTGGAAAGCTGTTGCTCAGCCTCATCTGCCCATGGCACTGCTCGCACAGAGGCACAGAGACTGGGGCTGCTTGCTTGTCTTGCCCCCTCAAACTTCAAACGTAGCTTAGGTGGTCCTTTATGGGCGCCTCCGGCAGCCCTGCTCCCAAAATGCGAACGTCTGCAGATAGCTGGCAGCCAGAAAGAGCTAGCCTGGAAAGCTGTTGCTCAGCCTCATCTGCCCATGGCACTGCTCGCACAGAGACACAGAGACTGGGGCTGCTTGCTTGTCTTGCCCCCTCAAACTTCAAAAGTATCTTCGGTGGTGCGTTCCGGGCGCCTCCGGCAGCCCTGCTCTAAAAATGCGAACATCTGCAGATAGCTGGCAGGCAGAAAGAGCTAGCCTGGAAAGCTGTTGCTCAGCCTCATCTGCCCATGGCACTGCTCGCACAGAGGCACAGAGACTGGGGCTGCTTGCTTGTCTTGCCCCCTCAAACTTCAAACGTAGCTTAGGTGGTCCGTGCCGGGCGCCTCCGGCAGCAGTGCTCCCAAAATGCAAACATCTGCAGATAGCTGGCAGCCAGAAAGAGCTAGCCTGGAAAGCTGTTGCTCAGCCTCATCTGCCCATGGCACTGCTCGCACAGAGGCACAGAGACTGGGGCTGCTTGCTTGTCTTGCCCCCTCAAACTTCAAACGTAGCTTAGGTGGTGCGTTCCGGGCGCCTCCGGCAGCCCTGCTCTGAAAATGCGAACGTCTGCAGATAGCTGGCAGGCAGAAAGAGCTAGCCTGGAAAGCTGTTGCTCAGCCTCATCTGCCCATGGGACTGCTCGCACAGAGGCACAGAGACTGGGGCTGCTTGCTTGTCTTGACCCCTCAAACTTCAAACGTAGCTTAGGTGGTCCGTGCCGGAAGCCTCCGGCAGCCCTACTCTGAAAATGCAAACGTCTGCAGATAGCTGGCAGGCAGAAAGAGCTAGCCTGGAAAGCTGTTGCTCAGCCTCATCTGCCCATGGCACTGCTCGCACAGAGGCACAGAGACTGGGGCTGCTTGCTTGTCTTGCCCCCTCAAAATTCAAACGTAGCTTAGGTGGTCCGTGCCGGGCGCCTCCGGCAGCCCTGCTCCCAAAATGCGAACGTCTGCAGATAGCTGGCAGCCAGAAAGAGCTAGCCTGGAAAGCTGTTGCTCAGCCTCATCTGCCCATGGCACTGCTCGCACAGAGGCACAGAGACTGGGGCTGCTTGCTTGTCTTGCCCCCTCAAACTTCAAACGTAGCTTAGGTGGTGCGTTCCGGGCGCCTCCGGCAGCCCTGCTCTGAAAATGCGAACGTCTGCAGATAGCTGGCAGGCAGAAAGAGCTAGCCTGGAAAGCTGTTGCTCAGCCTCATCTGCCCATGGGACTGCTCGCACAGAGGCACAGAGACTGGGGCTGCTTGCTTGTCTTGACCCCTCAAACTTCAAACGTAGCTTAGGTGGTCCGTGCCGGAAGCCTCCGGCAGCCCTACTCTGAAAATGCAAACGTCTGCAGATAGCTGGCAGGCAGAAAGAGCTAGCCTGGAAAGCTGTTGCTCAGCCTCATCTGCCCATGGCACTGCTCGCACAGAGGCACAGAGACTGGGGCTGCTTGCTTGTCTTGCCCCCTCAAAATTCAAACGTAGCTTAGGTGGTCCGTGCCGGGCGCCTCCGGCAGCCCTGCTCCCAAAATGCGAACGTCTGCAGATAGCTGGCAGCCAGAAAGAGCTAGCCTGGAAAGCTGTTGCTCAGCCTCATCTGCCCATGGCACTGCTCGCACAGAGACACAGAGACTGGGGCTGCTTGCTTGTCTTGCCCCCTCAAACTTCAAAAGTATCTTAGGTGGTGCGTTCCGGGCGCCTCCGGCAGCCCTGCTCTAAAAATGCGAACGTCTGCAGATAGCTGGCAGGCAGAAAGAGCTAGCCTGGAAAGCTGTTGCTCAGCCTCATCTGCCCATGGCACTGCTCGCACAGAGGCACAGAGACTGGGGCTGCTTGCTTGTCTTGCCCCCTCAAACTTCAAACGTAGCTTAGGTGGTCCTTTATGGGCGCCTCCGGCAGCCCTGCTCCCAAAATGCAAACATCTGCAGATAGCTGGCAGCCAGAAAGAGCTAGCCTGGAAAGCTGTTGCTCAGCCTCATCTGCCCATGGCACTGCTCGCACAGAGGCACAGAGACTGGGGCTGCTTGCTTGTCTTGCCCCCTCAAACTTCAAACATATCTTAGGTGGTGCGTTCCGGGCGCCTCCAGCAGCCCTGCTCTGAAAATGCGAACGTCTGCAGATAGCTGGCAGCCAGAAAGAGCTAGCCTGGAAAGCTGTTGCTCAGCCTCATCTGCCCATGGCACTGCTCGCACAGAGGCACAGAGACTGGGGCTGCTTGCTTGTCTTGCCCCCTCAAACTTCAAACGTAGCTTAGGTGGTCCGTGCCGGGCGCCTCCGGCAGCCCTGCTCTGAAAATGCGAACGTCTGCAGATAGCTGGCAGGCAGAAAGAGCTAGCCTGGAAAGCTGTTGCTCAGCCTCATCTGCCCATGGCACTGCTCGCACAGAGGCACAGAGACTGGGGCTGCTTGCTTGTCTTGACCCCTCAAACTTCAAACGTAGCTTAGGTGGTCCGTGCCAGAAGCCTCCGGCAGCCCTGCTCCCAAAATGCAAACATCTGCAGATAGCTGGCAGCCAGAAAGAGCTAGCCTGGAAAGCTGTTGCTCAGCCTCATCTGCCCATGGCACTGCTCGCACAGAGGCACAGAGACTGGGGCTGCTTGCTTGTCTTGCCCCCTCAAACTTCAAACGTATCTTAGGTGGTGCGTTCCGGGCGCCTCCAGCAGCCCTGCTCTGAAAATGCGAACGTCTGCAGATAGCTGGCAGCCAGAAAGAGCTAGCCTGGAAAGCTGTTGCTCAGCCTCATCTGCCCATGGCACTGCTCGCACAGAGGCACAGAGACTGGGGCTGCTTGCTTGTCTTGCCCCCTCAAACTTCAAACGTAGCTTAGGTGGTCCGTGCCGGGCGCCTCCGGCAGCCCTGCTCTGAAAATGCGAACGTCTGCAGATAGCTGGCAGGCAGAAAGAGCTAGCCTGGAAAGCTGTTGCTCAGCCTCATCTGCCCATGGCACTGCTCGCACAGAGGCACAGAGACTGGGGCTGCTTGCTTGTCTTGACCCCTCAAACTTCAAACGTAGCTTAGGTGGTCCGTGCCAGAAGCCTCCGGCAGCCCTGCTCCCAAAATGCGAACGTCTGCAGATAGCTGGCAGCCAGAAAGAGCTAGCCTGGAAAGCTGTTGCTCAGCCTCATCTGCCCATGGCACTGCTCGCACAGAGGCACAGAGACTGGGGCTGCTTGCTTGTCTTGACCCCTCAAACTTCAAACGTAGCTTAGGTGGTCCGTGCCGGGCGCCTCCGGCAGCCCTGCTCCCAAAATGCGAACGTCTGCAGATAGCTGGCAGCCAGAAAGAGCTAGCCTGGAAAGCTGTTGCTCAGCCTCATCTGCCCATGGCACTGCTCGCACAGAGGCACAGAGACTGGGGCTGCTTGCTTGTCTTGCCCCCTCAAACTTCAAACGTATCTTAGGTGGTGCGTTCCGGGCGCCTCCAGCAGCCCTGCTCTGAAAATGCGAACGTCTGCAGATAGCTGGCAGGCAGAAAGAGTTAGCCTGGAAAGCTGTTGCTCAGCCTCATCTGCCCATGGCACTGCTCGCACAGAGGCACAGAGACTGGGGCTGCTTGCTTGTCTTGACCCCTCAAACTTCAAACGTATCTTAGGTGGTGCGTTCCGGGCGCCTCCAGCAGCCCTGCTCTGAAAATGCGAACGTCTGCAGATAGCTGGCAGGCAGAAAGAGCTAGCCTGGAAAGCTGTTGCTCAGCGTCATCTGCCCATGGCACTGCTCGCACAGAGGCACAGAGACTGGGGCTGCTTGCTTCTCTTGACCCCTCAAACTTCAAACGTAGCTTAGGTGGTCCGTGCCGGAAGCCTCCGGCAGCCCTACTCTGAAAATGCAAACGTCTGCAGATAGCTGGCAGGCAGAAAGAGCTAGCCTGGAAAGCTGTTGCTCAGCCTCATCTGCCCATGGCACTGCTCGCACAGAGGCACAGAGACTGGGGCTGCTTGCTTGTCTTGCCGCCTCAGACTTCAAACGTAGCTTAGGTGGTCCTTTCCGGGCGCCTCAGGCACCCATACTCTTAAAATGCGAACGTCTGCAGATAGCTGGCAGCCAGAAAGAGCTAGCCTGGAAAGCTGTTGCTCAGCCTCATCTGCCCATGGCACTGCTCGCACAGAGGCACAGAGACTGGGGCTGCTTGCTTGTCTTGCCCCCTCAAAATTCAAACGTAGCTTAGGTGGTCCGTGCCGGGCGCCTCCGGCAGCCCTGCTCCCAAAATGCGAACGTCTGCAGATAGCTGGCAGGCAGAAAGAGCTAGCCTGGAAAGCTGTTGCTCAGCCTCATCTGCCCATGGCACTGCTCGCACAGAGACACAGAGACTGGGGCTGCTTGCTTGTCTTGCCCCCTCAAACTTCAAAAGTATCTTAGGTGGTGCGTTCCGGGCGCCTCCGGCAGCCCTGCTCTAAAAATGCGAACGTCTGCAGATAGCTGGCAGGCAGAAAGAGCTAGCCTGGAAAGCTGTTGCTCAGCCTCATCTGCCCATGGCACTGCTCGCACAGAGGCACAGAGACTGGGGCTGCTTGCTTGTCTTGCCCCCTCAAACTTCAAACGTAGCTTAGGTGGTCCTTTATGGGCGCCTCCGGCAGCCCTGCTCCCAAAATGCAAACATCTGCAGATAGCTGGCAGCCAGAAAGAGCTAGCCTGGAAAGCTGTTGCTCAGCCTCATCTGCCCATGGCACTGCTCGCACAGAGGCACAGAGACTGGGGCTGCTTGCTTGTCTTGCCCCCTCAAACTTCAAACGTATCTTAGGTGGTGCGTTCCGGGCGCCTCCAGCAGCCCTGCTCTGAAAATGCGAACGTCTGCAGATAGCTGGCAGGCAGAAAGAGCTAGCCTGGAAAGCTGTTGCTCAGCCTCATCTGCCCATGGCACTGCTCGCACAGAGGCACAGAGACTGGGGCTGCTTGCTTGTCTTGCCCCCTCAAACTTCAAACGTATCTTAGATGGTGCGTTCCGGGCGCCTCCAGCAGCCCTGCTCCCAAAATGCGAACGTCTGCAGATAGCTGGCAGCCAGAAAGAGCTAGCCTGGAAAGCTGTTGCTCAGCCTCATCTGCCCATGGCACTGCTCGCACAGAGGCACAGAGACTGGGGCTGCTTGCTTGTCTTGCCCCCTCAAACTTCAAACGTATCTTAGGTGGTGCGTTCCGGGCGCCTCCAGCAGCCCTGCTCTGAAAATGCGAACGTCTGCAGATAGCTGGCAGGCAGAAAGAGCTAGCCTGGAAAGCTGTTGCTCAGCCTCATCTGCCCATGGCACTGCTCGCACAGAGGCACAGAGACTGGGGCTGCTTGCTTGTCTTGACCCCTCAAACTTCAAACGTAGCTTAGGTGTTCCGTGCCGGAAGCCTCCGGCAGCCCTGCTCTGAAAATGCGAACGTCTGCAGATAGCTGGCAGCCAGAAAGAGCTAGCCTGGAAAGCTGTTGCTCAGCCTCATCTGCCCATGGCACTGCTCGAACAGAGGCACAGAGACTGGGGCTGCTTGCTTCTCTTGACCCCTCAAACTTCAAACGTAGCTTAGGTGGTCCGTACTGGAAGCCTCCGGCAGCCCTACTCTGAAAATGCAAACGTCTGCAGATAGCTGGCAGGCAGAAAGAGCTAGCCTGGAAAGCTGTTGCTCAGCCTCATCTGCCCATGGCACTGCTCGCACAGAGGCACAGAGACTGGGGCTGCTTGCTTGTCTTGCCGCCTCAGACTTCAAACGTAGCTTAGGTGGTCCTTTCCGGGCGCCTCAGGCACCCCTACTCTTAAAATGCGAACGTCTGCAGATAGCTGGCAGCCAGAAAGAGCTAGCCTGGAAAGCTGTTGCTCAGCGTCATCTGCCCATGGCACTGCTCGCACAGAGGCACAGAGACTGGGGCTGCTTGCTTGTCTTGCCCCCTCAAACTTCAAACGTAGCTTAGGTGGTGCGTGCCGGGCGCCTCCGGCAGCCCTGCTCCCAAAATGCGAACGTCTGCAGATAGCTGGCAGCCAGAAAGAGCTAGCCTGGAAAGCTGTTGCTCAGCCTCATCTGCCCATGGCACTGCTCGCACAGAGACACAGAGACTGGGGCTGCTTGCTTGTCTTGCCCCCTCAAACTTCAAAAGTATCTTAGGTGGTGCGTTCCGGGCGCCTCCGGCAGCCCTGCTCTAAAAATGCGAACGTCTGCAGATAGCTGGCAGGCAGAAAGAGCTAGCCTGGAAAGCTGTTGCTCAGCCTCATCTGCCCATGGCACTGCTCGCACAGAGGCACAGAGACTGGGGCTGCTTGCTTGTCTTGCCCCCTCAAACTTCAAACGTAGCTTAGGTGGTCCTTTATGGGCGCCTCCGGCAGCCCTGCTCCCAAAATGCAAACATCTGCAGATAGCTGGCAGCCAGAAAGAGCTAGCCTGGAAAGCTGTTGCTCAGCCTCATCTGCCCATGGCACTGCTCGCACAGAGGCACAGAGACTGGGGCTGCTTGCTTGTCTTGACCCCTCAAACTTCAAACGTAGCTTAGGTGGTCCTTTCCGGGCGCCTCCGGCACCCCTACTCTTAAAATGCGAACGTCTGCAGATAGCTGGCAGCCAGAAAGAGCTAGCCTGGAAAGCTGTTGCTCAGCGTCATCTGCCCATGGCACTGCTCGCACAGAGGCACAGAGACTGGGGCTGCTTGCTTGTCTTGCCCCCTCAAACTTCAAACGTAGCTTAGGTGGTCCTTTATGGGCGCCTCCGGCACCCCTACTCTTAAAATGCGAACGTCTGCAGATAGCTGGCAGCCAGAAAGAGCTAGCCTGGAAAGCTGTTGCTCAGCCTCATCTGCCCATGGCACTGCTCGCACAGAGGCACAGAGACTGGGGCTGCTTGCTTGTCTTGACCCCTCAAACTTCAAACGTAGCTTAGGTGGTCCGTGCCGGAAGCCTCCGGCAGCCCTGCTCCCAAAATGCGAACGTCTGCAGATAGCTGGCAGCCAGAAAGAGCTAGCCTGGAAAGCTGTTGCTCAGCCTCATCTGCCCATGGCACTGCTCGCACAGAGGCACAGAGACTGGGGCTGCTTGCTTGTCTTGCCCCCTCAAACTTCAAAAGTATCTTAGGTGGTGCGTTCCGGGCGCGTCCGGCAGCCCTGCTCTAAAAATGCGAACGTCTGCAGATAGCTGGCAGGCAGAAAGAGCTAGCCTGGAAAGCTGTTGCTCAGCCTCATCTGCCCATGGCACTGCTCGCACAGAGGCACAGAGACTGGGGCTGCTTGCTTGTCTTGCCCCCTGAAACTTCAAATGTAGCTTAGGTGGTCCTTTATGGGCGCCTCCGGCAGCCCTGCTCCCAAAATGCAAACATCTGCAGATAGCTGGCAGCCAGAAAGAGCTAGCCTGGAAAGCTGTTGCTCAGCGTCATCTGCCCATGGCACTGCTCGCACAGAGGCACAGAGACTGGGGCTGCTTGCTTGTCTTGACCCCTCAAACGTCAAACGTAGCTTAGGTGGTGCGTGCCGGGCGCCTCCGGCAGCCCTGCTCTAAATATGCGAACGTCTGCAGATAGCTGGCAGCCAGAAAGAGCTAGCCTGGAAAGCTGTTGCTCAGCCTCATCTGCCCATGGCACTGCTCGCACAGAGGCACAGAGACTGGGGCTGCTTGCTTGTCTTGCCCCCTCAAACTTCAAACGTAGCTTAGGTGGTCCTTTATGGGCGCCTCCGGCAGCCCTGCTCCCAAAATGCGAACGTCTGCAGATTGCTGGCAGCCAGAAAGAGCTAGCCTGGAAAGCTGTTGCTCAGCCTCATCTGCCCATGGCACTGCTCGCACAGAGACACAGAGACTGGGGCTGCTTGCTTGTCTTGCCCCCTCAAACTTCAAAAGTATCTTAGGTGGTGCGTTCCGGGCGCCTCCGGCAGCCCTGCTCTAAAAATGCGAACGTCTGCAGATAGCTGGCAGGCAGAAAGAGCTAGCCTGGAAAGCTGTTGCTCAGCCTCATCTGCCCATGGCACTGCTCGCACAGAGGCACAGAGACTGGGGCTGCTTGCTTGTCTTGCCCCCTCAAACTTCAAACGTAGCTTAGGTGGTCCTTTATGGGCGCCTCCGGCAGCAGTGCTCCCAAAATGCAAACATCTGCAGATAGCTGGCAGCCAGAAAGAGCTAGCCTGGAAAGCTGTTGCTCAGCCTCATCTGCCCATGGCACTGCTCGCACAGAGGCACAGAGACTGGGGCTGCTTGCTTGTCTTGCCCCCTCAAACTTCAAACGTAGCTTAGGTGGTGCGTTCCGGGCGCCTCCGGCAGCCCTGCTCTGAAAATGCGAACGTCTGCAGATAGCTGGCAGGCAGAAAGAGCTAGCCTGGAAAGCTGTTGCTCAGCGTCATCTGCCCATGGCACTGCTCGCACAGAGGCACAGAGACTGGGGCTGCTTGCTTGTCTTGACCCCTCAAACTTCAAACGTAGCTTACGTGGTCCGTGCCGGAAGCCTCCGGCAGCCCTGCTCCCAAAATGCGAACGTCTGCAGATAGCTGGCAGCCAGAAAGAGCTAGCCTGGAAAGCTGTTGCTCAGCCTCATCTGCCCATGGCACTGCTCGCACAGAGGCACAGAGACTGGGGCTGCTTGCTTGTCTTGCCCCCTCAAACTTCAAACGTAGCTTAGGTGGTGCGTTCCGGGCGCCTCCGGCAGCCCTGCTCTGAAAATGCGAACGTCTGCAGATAGCTGGCAGGCAGAAAGAGCTAGCCTGGAAAGCTGTTGCTCAGCCTCATCTGCCCATGGCACTGCTCGCACAGAGGCACAGAGACTGGGGCTGCTTGCTTGTCTTGACCCCTCAAACTTCAAACGTATCTTAGGTGGTGCGTTCCGGGCGCCTCCAGCAGCCCTGCTCTGAAAATGCGAACGTCTGCAGATAGCTGGCAGGCAGAAAGAGCTAGCCTGGAAAGCTGTTGCTCAGCCTCATCTGCCCATGGCACTGCTCGCACAGAGGCACAGAGACTGGGGCTGCTTGCTTCTCTTGACCCCTCAAACTTCAAACGTAGCTTAGGTGGTCCGTGCCGGAAGCCTCCGGCAGCCCTACTCTGAAAATGCAAACGTCTGCAGATAGCTGGCAGGCAGAAAGAGCTAGCCTGGAAAGCTGTTGCTCAGCCTCATCTGCCCATGGCACTGCTCGCACAGAGGCACAGAGACTGGGGCTGCTTGCTTGTCTTGCCGCCTCAGACTTCAAACGTATCTTAGGTGGTCCTTTCCGGGCGCCTCAGGCACCCCTACTCTTAAAATGCGAACGTCTGCAGATAGCTGGCAGGCAGAAAGAGCTAGCCTGGAAAGCTGTTGCTCAGCGTCATCTGCCCATGGCACTGCTCGCACAGAGGCACAGAGACTGGGGCTGCTTGCTTGTCTTGCCCCCTCAAAATTCAAACGTAGCTTAGGTGGTCCGTGCCGGGCGCCTCCGGCAGCCCTGCTCCCAAAATGCGAACGTCTGCAGATAGCTGGCAGCCAGAAAGAGCTAGCCTGGAAAGCTGTTGCTCAGCGTCATCTGCCCATGGCACTGCTCGCACAGAGACACAGAGACTGGGGCTGCTTGCTTGTCTTGCCCCCTCAAACTTCAAAAGTATCTTAGGTGGTGCGTTCCGGGCGCCTCCGGCAGCCCTGCTCTAAAAATGCGAACGTCTGCAGATAGCTGGCAGGCAGAAAGAGCTAGCCTGGAAAGCTGTTGCTCAGCCTCATCTGCCCATGGCACTGCTCGCACAGAGGCACAGAGACTGGGGCTGCTTGCTTGTCTTGCCCCCTCAAACTTCAAACGTAGCTTAGGTGGTCCTTTATGGGCGCCTCCGGCAGCCCTGCTCCCAAAATGCAAACATCTGCAGATAGCTGGCAGCCAGAAAGAGCTAGCCTGGAAAGCTGTTGCTCAGCCTCATCTGCCCATGGCACTGCTCGCACAGAGGCACAGAGACTGGGGCTGCTTGCTTGTCTTGACCCCTCAAACTTCAAACGTAGCTTAGGTGGTCCTTTCCGTGCGCCTCCGGCACCCCTACTCTTAAAATGCGAACGTCTGCAGATAGCTGGCAGCCAGAAAGAGCTAGCCTGGAAAGCTGTTGCTCAGCGTCATCTGCCCATGGCACTGCTCGCACAGAGGCACAGAGACTGGGGCTGCTTGCTTGTCTTGCCCCCTCAAACTTCAAACGTAGCTTAGGTGGTCCTTTATGGGCGCCTCCGGCACCCCTACTCTTAAAATGCGAACGTCTGCAGATAGCTGGCAGCCAGAAAGAGCTAGCCTGGAAAGCTGTTGCTCAGCCTCATCTGCCCATGGCACTGCTCGCACAGAGGCACAGAGACTGGGGCTGCTTGCTTGTCTTGACCCCTCAAACTTCAAACGTAGCTTAGGTGGTCCGTGCCGGAAGCCTCCGGCAGCCCTGCTCTGAAAATGCGAACGTCTGCAGATAGCTGGCAGCCAGAAAGAGCTAGCCTGGAAAGCTGTTGCTCAGCCTCATCTGCCCATGGCACTGCTCGCACAGAGGCACAGAGACTGGGGCTGCTTGCTTGTCTTGCCCCCTCAAACTTCAAAAGTATCTTAGGTGGTGCGTTCCGGGCGCGTCCGGCAGCCCTGCTCTAAAAATGCGAACGTCTGCAGATAGCTGGCAGCCAGAAAGAGCTAGCCTGGAAAGCTGTTGCTCAGCCTCATCTGCCCATGGCACTGCTCGCACAGAGGCACAGAGACTGGGGCTGCTTGCTTGTCTTGCCCCCTGAAACTTCAAACGTAGCTTAGGTGGTCCTTTATGGGCGCCTCCGGCAGCCCTGCTCCCAAAATGCAAACATCTGCAGATAGCTGGCAGCCAGAAAGAGCTAGCCTGGAAAGCTGTTGCTCAGCCTCATCTGCCCATGGCACTGCTCGCACAGAGGCACAGAGACTGGGGCTGCTTGCTTGTCTTGACCCCTCAAACTTCAAACGTAGCTTAGGTGGTCCGTGCCGGAAGCCTCCGGCAGCCCTGCTCTGAAAATGCGAACGTCTGCAGATAGCTGGCAGCCAGAAAGAGCTAGCCTGGAAAGCTGTTGCTCAGCCTCATCTGCCCATGGCACTGCTCGCACAGAGGCACAGAGACTGGGGCTGCTTGCTTGTCTTGCCCCCTCAAACTTCAAAAGTATCTTAGGTGGTGCGTTCCGGGCGCGTCCGGCAGCCCTGCTCTAAAAATGCGAACGTCTGCAGATAGCTGGCAGCCAGAAAGAGCTAGCCTGGAAAGCTGTTGCTCAGCCTCATCTGCCCATGGCACTGCTCGCACAGAGGCACAGAGACTGGGGCTGCTTGCTTGTCTTGCCCCCTGAAACTTCAAACGTAGCTTAGGTGGTCCTTTATGGGCGCCTCCGGCAGCAGTGCTCCCAAAATGCAAACATCTGCAGATAGCTGGCAGCCAGAAAGAGCTAGCCTGGAAAGCTGTTGCTCAGCCTCATCTGCCCATGGCACTGCTCGCACAGAGGCACAGAGACTGGGGCTGCTTGCTTGTCTTGCCCCCTCAAACTTCAAACGTACCTTAGGTGGTGCGTTCCGGGCGCCTCCGGCAGCCCTGCTCTGAAAATGCGAACGTCTGCAGATAGCTGGCAGGCAGAAATAGCTAGCCTGGAAAGCTGTTGCTCAGCGTCATCTGCCCATGGCACTGCTCGCACAGAGGCACAGAGACTGGGGCTGCTTGCTTGTCTTGACCCCTCAAACTTCAAACGTAGCTTACGTGGTCCGTGCCGGAAGCCTCCGGCAGCCCTGCTCCCAAAATGCGAACGTCTGCAGATAGCTGGCAGCCAGAAAGAGCTAGCCTGGAAAGCTGTTGCTCAGCCTCATCTGCCCATGGCACTGCTCGCACAGAGGCACAGAGACTGGGGCTGCTTGCTTGTCTTGCCCCCTCAAACTTCAAACGTAGCTTAGGTGGTCCGTGCCGGGCGCCTCCGGCAGCCCTGCTCCCAAAATGCGAACGTCTGCAGATAGCTGGCAGCCAGAAAGAGCTAGCCTGGAAAGCTGTTGCTCAGCCTCATCTGCCCATGGCACTGCTCGCACAGAGGCACAGAGACTGGGGCTGCTTGCTTGTCTTGACCCCTCAAACTTCAAACGTATCTTAGGTGGTGCGTTCCGGGCGCCTCCAGCAGCCCTGCTCTGAAAATGCGAACGTCTGCAGATAGCTGGCAGGCAGAAAGAGCTAGCCTGGAAAGCTGTTGCTCAGCCTCATCTGCCCATGGCACTGCTCGCACAGAGGCACAGAGACTGGGGCTGCTTGCTTCTCTTGACCCCTCAAACTTCAAACGTAGCTTAGGTGGTCCGTGCCGGAAGCCTCCGGCAGCCCTACTCTGAAAATGCAAACGTCTGCAGATAGCTGGCAGGCAGAAAGAGCTAGCCTGGAAAGCTGTTGCTCAGCCTCATCTGCCCATGGCACTGCTCGCACAGAGGCACAGAGACTGGGGCTGCTTGCTTGTCTTGCCGCCTCAGACTTCAAACGTAGCTTAGGTGGTCCTTTCCGGGCGCCTCAGGCACCCATACTCTTAAAATGCGAACGTCTGCAGATAGCTGGCAGCCAGAAAGAGCTAGCCTGGAAAGCTGTTGCTCAGCCTCATCTGCCCATGGCACTGCTCGCACAGAGGCACAGAGACTGGGGCTGCTTGCTTGTCTTGCCCCCTCAAAATTCAAACGTAGCTTAGGTGGTCCGTGCCGGGCGCCTCCGGCAGCCCTGCTCCCAAAATGCGAACGTCTGCAGATAGCTGGCAGCCAGAAAGAGCTAGCCTGGAAAGCTGTTGCTCAGCGTCATCTGCCCATGGCACTGCTCGCACAGAGACACAGAGACTGGGGCTGCTTGCTTGTCTTGCCCCCTCAAACTTCAAAAGTATCTTAGGTGGTGCGTTCCGGGCGCCTCCGGCAGCCCTGCTCTAAAAATGCGAACGTCTGCAGATAGCTGGCAGGCAGAAAGAGCTAGCCTGGAAAGCTGTTGC
This sequence comes from Opisthocomus hoazin, assembly GCF_030867145.1. NCBI lineage: Eukaryota > Metazoa > Chordata > Aves > Opisthocomiformes > Opisthocomidae > Opisthocomus > Opisthocomus hoazin. The sequence goes on from NW_027448992.1 coordinate 440,612, forward strand.
TCAGCCTCATCTGCCCATGGCACTGCTCGCACAGAGGCACAGAGACTGGGGCTGCTTGCTTGTCTTGCCCCCTCAAACTTCAAACGTAGCTTAGGTGGTCCTTTATGGGCGCCTCCGGCAGCCCTGCTCCCAAAATGCAAACATCTGCAGATAGCTGGCAGCCAGAAAGAGCTAGCCTGGAAAGCTGTTGCTCAGCCTCATCTGCCCATGGCACTGCTCGCACAGAGGCACAGAGACTGGGGCTGCTTGCTTGTCTTGACCCCTCAAACTTCAAACGTAGCTTAGGTGGTCCTTTCCGGGCGCCTCCGGCACCCCTACTCTTAAAATGCGAACGTCTGCAGATAGCTGGCAGCCAGAAAGAGCTAGCCTGGAAAGCTGTTGCTCAGCGTCATCTGCCCATGGCACTGCTCGCACAGAGGCACAGAGACTGGGGCTGCTTGCTTGTCTTGCCCCCTCAAACTTCAAACGTAGCTTAGGTGGTGCGTGCCGGGCGCCTCCGGCAGCCCTGCTCCCAAAATGCGAACGTCTGCAGATAGCTGGCAGCCAGAAAGAGCTAGCCTGGAAAGCTGTTGCTCAGCCTCATCTGCCCATGGCACTGCTCGCACAGAGACACAGAGACTGGGGCTGCTTGCTTGTCTTGACCCCTCAAACTTCAAAAGTATCTTAGGTGGTGCGTTCCGGGCGCCTCCGGCAGCCCTGCTCTAAAAATGCGAACGTCTGCAGATAGCTGGCAGGCAGAAAGAGCTAGCCTGGAAAGCTGTTGCTCAGCCTCATCTGCCCATGGCACTGCTCGCACAGAGGCACAGAGACTGGGGCTGCTTGCTTGTCTTGCCCCCTCAAACTTCAAACGTAGCTTAGGTGGTCCTTTATGGGCGCCTCCGGCAGCCCTGCTCCCAAAATGCAAACGTCTGCAGATAGCTGGCAGGCAGAAAGAGCTAGCCTGGAAAGCTGTTGCTCAGCCTCATCTGCCCATGGCACTGCTCGCACAGAGGCACAGAGACTGGGGCTGCTTGCTTGTCTTGACCCCTCAAACTTCAAACGTAGCTTAGGTGGTCCTTTAAGGGCGCCTCCAGGAGCCCTTCTCTGAAAATGCGAACGTCTGCAGATAGCTGGCATCCAGAAAGAGCTAGCCTGGAAAGCTGTTGCTCAGCCTCATCTGCCCATGGCACTGCTCGCACAGAGGCACAGAGACTGGGGCTGCTTGCTTGTCTTGCCCCCTCAAACTTCAAACGTAGCTTAGGTGGTCCTTTATGGGCGCCTCCGGCAGCCCTGCTCCCAAAATGCAAACATCTGCAGATAGCTGGCAGCCAGAAAGAGCTAGCCTGGAAAGCTGTTGCTCAGCCTCATCTGCCCATTGCACTGCTCGCACAGAGGCACAGAGACTGGGGCTGCTTGCTTGTCTTGCCGCTTCAAACTTCAAACGTAGCTTTGGTGGTCCGTACCGGAAGCCTCCGGCAGCCCTCCTCCCAAAATGCGAACGTCTGCAGATAGCTGGCAGCCAGAAAGAGCTAGCCTGGAAAGCTGTTGCTCAGCCTCATCTGCCCATGGCACTGCTCGCACAGAGGCACAGAGACTGGGGCTGCTTGCTTGTCTTGCCCCCTGAAACTTCAAACGTAGCTTAGGTGGTCCTTTATGGGCGCCTCCGGCAGACCTGCTCCCAAAATGCGAACGTCTCAGATAGCTGGCAGGCAGAAAGAGCTAGCCCGGAAAGCTGTTGCTCAGCGTCATCTGCCCATGGCACTGCTCGCACAGAGGCACAGAGACTGGGGCTGCTTGCTTGTCTTGCCCCCTCAAACTTCAAACGTAGCTTAGGTGGTCCTTTCCGGGCGCCTCCGGCAGCCCTGCTCTGAAAATGCGAACGTCTGCAGATAGCTGGCAGGCAGAAAGAGCTAGCCTGGAAAGCTGTTGCTCAGCCTCATCTGCCCATGGCACTGCTCGCACAGAGGCACAGAGACTGGGGCTGCTTGCTTGTCTTGACCCCTCAAACTTCAAACGTAGCTTAGGTGGTCCGTGCCGGAAGCCTCCGGCAGCCCTGCTCCCAAAATGCGAACGTCTGCAGATAGCTGGCAGCCAGAAAGAGCTAGCCTGGAAAGCTGTTGCTCAGCCTCATCTGCCCATGGCACTGCTCGCACAGAGGCACAGAGACTGGGGCTGCTTGCTTGTCTTGCCCCCTCAAACTTCAAAAGTATCTTAGGTGGTGCGTTCCGGGCGCCTCCGGCAGCCCTGCTCTAAAAATGCGAACGTCTGCAGATAGCTGGCAGGCAGAAAGAGCTAGCCTGGAAAGCTGTTGCTCAGCCTCATCTGCCCATGGCACTGCTCGCACAGAGGCACAGAGACTGGGGCTGCTTGCTTGTCTTGCCCCCTCAAACTTCAAACGTAGCTTAGGTGGTCCTTTATGGGCGCCTCCGGCAGCCCTGCTCCCAAAATGCAAACATCTGCAGATAGCTGGCAGCCAGAAAGAGCTAGCCTGGAAAGCTGTTGCTCAGCCTCATCTGCCCATGGCACTGCTCGCACAAAGGCACAGAGACTGGGGCTGCTTGCTTGTCTTGACCCCTCAAACTTCAAACGTAGCTTAGGTGGTCCGTGCCGGAAGCCTCCGGCAGCCCTGCTCTAAATATGCGAACGTCTGCAGATAGCTGGCAGCCAGAAAGAGCTAGCCTGGAAAGCTGTTGCTCAGCCTCATCTGCCCATGGCACTGCTCGCACAGAGGCACAGAGACTGGGGCTGCTTGCTTGTCTTGCCCCCTCAAACTTCAAACGTAGCTTAGGTGGTCCTTTATGGGCGCCTCCGGCAGCCCTGCTCCCAAAATGCGAACGTCTGCAGATAGCTGGCAGCCAGAAAGAGCTAGCCTGGAAAGCTGTTGCTCAGCCTCATCTGCCCATGGCACTGCTCGCACAGAGACACAGAGACTGGGGCTGCTTGCTTGTCTTGCCCCCTCAAACTTCAAAAGTATCTTAGGTGGTGCGTTCCGGGCGCCTCCGGCAGCCCTGCTCTAAAAATGCGAACGTCTGCAGATAGCTGGCAGGCAGAAAGAGCTAGCCTGGAAAGCTGTTGCTCAGCCTCATCTGCCCATGGCACTGCTCGCACAGAGGCACAGAGACTGGGGCTGCTTGCTTGTCTTGCCCCCTCAAACTTCAAACGTAGCTTAGGTGGTCCTTTATGGGCGCCTCCGGCAGCAGTGCTCCCAAAATGCAAACATCTGCAGATAGCTGGCAGCCAGAAAGAGCTAGCCTGGAAAGCTGTTGCTCAGCCTCATCTGCCCATGGCACTGCTCGCACAGAGGCACAGAGACTGGGGCTGCTTGCTTGTCTTGCCCCCTCAAACTTCAAACGTACCTTAGGTGGTCCGTGCCGGGCGCCTCCGGCAGCCCTGCTCTGAAAATGCGAACGTCTGCAGATAGCTGGCAGGCAGAAAGAGCTAGCCTGGAAAGCTGTTGCTCAGCGTCATCTGCCCATGGCACTGCTCGCACAGAGGCACAGAGACTGGGGCTGCTTGCTTGTCTTGACCCCTCAAACTTCAAACGTAGCTTACGTGGTCCGTGCCGGAAGCCTCCGGCAGCCCTGCTCCCAAAATGCGAACGTCTGCAGATAGCTGGCAGCCAGAAAGAGCTAGCCTGGAAAGCTGTTGCTCAGCCTCATCTGCCCATGGCACTGCTCGCACAGAGGCACAGAGACTGGGGCTGCTTGCTTGTCTTGCCCCCTCAAACTTCAAACGTAGCTTAGGTGGTCCGTGCCGGGCGCCTCCGGCAGCCCTGCTCCCAAAATGCGAACGTCTGCAGATAGCTGGCAGCCAGAAAGAGCTAGCCTGGAAAGCTGTTGCTCAGCCTCATCTGCCCATGGCACTGCTCGCACAGAGGCACAGAGACTGGGGCTGCTTGCTTGTCTTGACCCCTCAAACTTCAAACGTATCTTAGGTGGTGCGTTCCGGGCGCCTCCAGCAGCCCTGCTCTGAAAATGCGAACGTCTGCAGATAGCTGGCAGGCAGAAAGAGCTAGCCTGGAAAGCTGTTGCTCAGCCTCATCTGCCCATGGCACTGCTCGCACAGAGGCACAGAGACTGGGGCTGCTTGCTTCTCTTGACCCCTCAAACTTCAAACGTAGCTTAGGTGGTCCGTGCCGGAAGCCTCCGGCAGCCCTACTCTGAAAATGCAAACGTCTGCAGATAGCTGGCAGGCAGAAAGAGCTAGCCTGGAAAGCTGTTGCTCAGCCTCATCTGCCCATGGCACTGCTCGCACAGAGGCACAGAGACTGGGGCTGCTTGCTTGTCTTGCCGCCTCAGACTTCAAACGTACCTTAGGTGGTCCTTTCCGGGCGCCTCAGGCACCCCTACTCTTAAAATGCGAACGTCTGCAGATAGCTGGCAGGCAGAAAGAGCTAGCCTGGAAAGCTGTTGCTCAGCGTCATCTGCCCATGGCACTGCTCGCACAGAGGCACAGAGACTGGGGCTGCTTGCTTGTCTTGCCCCCTCAAAATTCAAACGTAGCTTAGGTGGTCCGTGCCGGGCGCCTCCGGCAGCCCTGCTCCCAAAATGCGAACGTCTGCAGATAGCTGGCAGCCAGAAAGAGCTAGCCTGGAAAGCTGTTGCTCAGCGTCATCTGCCCATGGCACTGCTCGCACAGAGACACAGAGACTGGGGCTGCTTGCTTGTCTTGCCCCCTCAAACTTCAAAAGTATCTTAGGTGGTGCGTTCCGAGCGCCTCCGGCAGCCCTGCTCTAAAAATGCGAACGTCTGCAGATAGCTGGCAGGCAGAAAGAGCTAGCCTGGAAAGCTGTTGCTCAGCCTCATCTGCCCATGGCACTGCTCGCACAGAGGCACAGAGACTGGGGCTGCTTGCTTGTCTTGCCCCCTCAAACTTCAAACGTAGCTTAGGTGGTCCTTTATGGGCGCCTCCGGCAGCCCTGCTCCCAAAATGCAAACATCTGCAGATAGCTGGCAGCCAGAAAGAGCTAGCCTGGAAAGCTGTTGCTCAGCCTCATCTGCCCATGGCACTGCTCGCACAGAGGCACAGAGACTGGGGCTGCTTGCTTGTCTTGCCCCCTCAAACTTCAAACGTAGCTTAGGTGGTCCGTGCCGGGCGCCTCCGGCAGCCCTGCTCCCAAAATGCGAACGTCTGCAGATAGCTGGCAGCCAGAAAGAGCTAGCCTGGAAAGCTGTTGCTCAGCCTCATCTGCCCATGGCACTGCTCGCACAGAGGCACAGAGACTGGGGCTGCTTGCTTGTCTTGACCCCTCAAACTTCAAACGTATCTTAGGTGGTGCGTTCCGGGCGCCTCCAGCAGCCCTGCTCTGAAAATGCGAACGTCTGCAGATAGCTGGCAGGCAGAAAGAGCTAGCCTGGAAAGCTGTTGCTCAGCCTCATCTGCCCATGGCACTGCTCGCACAGAGGCACAGAGACTGGGGCTGCTTGCTTCTCTTGACCCCTCAAACTTCAAACGTAGCTTAGGTGGTCCGTGCCGGAAGCCTCCGGCAGCCCTACTCTGAAAATGCAAACGTCTGCAGATAGCTGGCAGGCAGAAAGAGCTAGCCTGGAAAGCTGTTGCTCAGCCTCATCTGCCCATGGCACTGCTCGCACAGAGGCACAGAGACTGGGGCTGCTTGCTTGTCTTGCCGCCTCAGACTTCAAACGTATCTTAGGTGGTCCTTTCCGGGCGCCTCAGGCACCCCTACTCTTAAAATGCGAACGTCTGCAGATAGCTGGCAGGCAGAAAGAGCTAGCCTGGAAAGCTGTTGCTCAGCGTCATCTGCCCATGGCACTGCTCGCACAGAGGCACAGAGACTGGGGCTGCTTGCTTGTCTTGCCCCCTCAAAATTCAAACGTAGCTTAGGTGGTCCGTGCCGGGCGCCTCCGGCAGCCCTGCTCCCAAAATGCGAACGTCTGCAGATAGCTGGCAGCCAGAAAGAGCTAGCCTGGAAAGCTGTTGCTCAGCGTCATCTGCCCATGGCACTGCTCGCACAGAGACACAGAGACTGGGGCTGCTTGCTTGTCTTGCCCCCTCAAACTTCAAAAGTATCTTAGGTGGTGCGTTCCGAGCGCCTCCGGCAGCCCTGCTCTAAAAATGCGAACGTCTGCAGATAGCTGGCAGGCAGAAAGAGCTAGCCTGGAAAGCTGTTGCTCAGCCTCATCTGCCCATGGCACTGCTCGCACAGAGGCACAGAGACTGGGGCTGCTTGCTTGTCTTGCCCCCTCAAACTTCAAACGTAGCTTAGGTGGTCCTTTATGGGCGCCTCCGGCAGCCCTGCTCCCAAAATGCAAACATCTGCAGATAGCTGGCAGCCAGAAAGAGCTAGCCTGGAAAGCTGTTGCTCAGCCTCATCTGCCCATGGCACTGCTCGCACAGAGGCACAGAGACTGGGGCTGCTTGCTTGTCTTGACCCCTCAAACTTCAAACGTAGCTTAGGTGGTCCTTTCCGGGCGCCTCCGGCACCCCTACTCTTAAAATGCGAACGTCTGCAGATAGCTGGCAGCCAGAAAGAGCTAGCCTGGAAAGCTGTTGCTCAGCGTCATCTGCCCATGGCACTGCTCGCACAGAGGCACAGAGACTGGGGCTGCTTGCTTGTCTTGCCCCCTCAAACTTCAAACGTAGCTTAGGTGGTGCGTGCCGGGCGCCTCCGGCAGCCCTGCTCCCAAAATGCGAACGTCTGCAGATAGCTGGCAGCCAGAAAGAGCTAGCCTGGAAAGCTGTTGCTCAGCCTCATCTGCCCATGGCACTGCTCGCACAGAGACACAGAGACTGGGGCTGCTTGCTTGTCTTGCCCCCTCAAACTTCAAAAGTATCTTAGGTGGTGCGTTCCGGGCGCCTCCGGCAGCCCTGCTCTAAAAATGCGAACGTCTGCAGATAGCTGGCAGGCAGAAAGAGCTAGCCTGGAAAGCTGTTGCTCAGCCTCATCTGCCCATGGCACTGCTCGCACAGAGGCACAGAGACTGAGGCTGCTTGCTTGTCTTGCCCCCTCAAACTTCAAACGTAGCTTAGGTGGTCCTTTATGGGCGCCTCCGGCAGCCCTGCTCCCAAAATGCAAACGTCTGCAGATAGCTGGCAGCCAGAAAGAGCTAGCCTGGAAAGCTGTTGCTCAGCCTCATCTGCCCATGGCACTGCTCGCACAGAGGCACAGAGACTGGGGCTGCTTGCTTGTCTTGACCCCTCAAACTTCAAACGTAGCTTAGGTGGTCCTTTAAGGGCGCCTCCGGGAGCCCTTCTCTGAAAATGCGAACGTCTGCAGATAGCTGGCAGCCAGAAAGAGCTAGCCTGGAAAGCTGTTGCTCAGCCTCATCTGCCCATGGCACTGCTCGCACAGAGGCACAGAGACTGGGGCTGCTTGCTTGTCTTGCCCCCTCAAACTTCAAACGTAGCTTAGGTGGTCCTTTATGGGCGCCTCCGGCAGCCCTGCTCCCAAAATGCAAACATCTGCAGATAGCTGGCAGCCAGAAAGAGCTAGCCTGGAAAGCTGTTGCTCAGCCTCATCTGCCCATTGCACTGCTCGCACAGAGGCACAGAGACTGGGGCTGCTTGCTTGTCTTGCCGCCTCAAACTTCAAACGTAGCTTTGGTGGTCCGTACCGGAAGCCTCCGGCAGCCCTCCTCCCAAAATGCGAACGTCTGCAGATAGCTGGCAGCCAGAAAGAGCTAGCCTGGAAAGCTGTTGCTCAGCCTCATCTGCCCATGGCACTGCTCGCACAGAGGCACAGAGACTGGGGCTGCTTGCTTGTCTTGCCCCCTGAAACTTCAAACGTAGCTTAGGTGGTCCTTTATGGGCGCCTCCGGCAGACCTGCTCCCAAAATGCGAACGTCTCAGATAGCTGGCAGCCAGAAAGAGCTAGCCCGGAAAGCTGTTGCTCAGCATCATCTGCCCATGGCACTGCTCGCACAGAGGCACAGAGACTGGGGCTGCTTGCTTGTCTTGCCCCCTCAAACTTCAAACGTAGCTTAGGTGGTCCTTTCCGGGCGCCTCCGGCAGCCCTGCTCTGAAAATGCGAACGTCTGCAGATAGCTGGCAGGCAGAAAGAGCTAGCCTGGAAAGCTGTTGCTCAGCCTCATCTGCCCATGGCACTGCTCGCACAGAGGCACAGAGACTGGGGCTGCTTGCTTGTCTTGACCCCTCAAACTTCAAACGTAGCTTAGGTGGTCCGTGCCGGAAGCCTCCGGCAGCCCTGCTCCCAAAATGCGAACGTCTGCAGATAGCTGGCAGCCAGAAAGAGCTAGCCTGGAAAGCTGTTGCTCAGCCTCATCTGCCCATGGCACTGCTCGCACAGAGGCACAGAGACTGGGGCTGCTTGCTTGTCTTGCCCCCTCAAACTTCAAAAGTATCTTAGGTGGTGCGTTCCGGGCGCCTCCGGCAGCCCTGCTCTAAAAATGCGAACGTCTGCAGATAGCTGGCAGGCAGAAAGAGCTAGCCTGGAAAGCTGTTGCTCAGCCTCATCTGCCCATGGCACTGCTCGCACAGAGGCACAGAGACTGGGGCTGCTTGCTTGTCTTGCCCCCTCAAACTTCAAACGTAGCTTAGGTGGTCCTTTATGGGCGCCTCCGGCAGCCCTGCTCCCAAAATGCAAACATCTGCAGATAGCTGGCAGCCAGAAAGAGCTAGCCTGGAAAGCTGTTGCTCAGCCTCATCTGCCCATGGCACTGCTCGCACAGAGGCACAGAGACTGGGGCTGCTTGCTTGTCTTGACCCCTCAAACTTCAAACGTAGCTTAGGTGGTCCGTGCCGGAAGCCTCCGGCAGCCCTGCTCTAAATATGCGAACGTCTGCAGATAGCTGGCAGCCAGAAAGAGCTAGCCTGGAAAGCTGTTGCTCAGCCTCATCTGCCCATGGCACTGCTCGCACAGAGGCACAGAGACTGGGGCTGCTTGCTTGTCTTGACCCCTCAAACTTCAAACGTAGCTTAGGTGGTCCGTGCCGGAAGCCTCCGGCAGCCCTGCTCTAAATATGCGAACGTCTGCAGATAGCTGGCAGCCAGAAAGAGCTAGCCTGGAAAGCTGTTGCTCAGCCTCATCTGCCCATGGCACTGCTCGCACAGAGGCACAGAGACTGGGGCTGCTTGCTTGTCTTGCCCCCTCAAACTTCAAACGTACCTTAGGTGGTCCGTGCCGGGCGCCTCCGGCAGCCCTGCTCCCAAAATGCGAACGTCTGCAGATAGCTGGCAGCCAGAAAGAGCTAGCCTGGAAAGCTGTTGCTCAGCCTCATCTGCCCATGGCACTGCTCGCACAGAGACACAGAGACTGGGGCTGCTTGCTTGTCTTGCCCCCTCAAACTTCAAAAGTATCTTAGGTGGTGCGTTCCGGGCGCCTCCGGCAGCCCTGCTCCCAAAATGCGAACGTCTGCAGATAGCTGGCAGGCAGAAAGAGCTAGCCTGGAAAGCTGTTGCTCAGCCTCATCTGCCCATGGCACTGCTCGCACAGAGGCACAGAGACTGGGGCTGCTTGCTTGTCTTGCCCCCTCAAACTTCAAACGTAGCTTAGGTGGTCCTTTATGGGCGCCTCCGGCAGCCCTGCTCCCAAAATGCAAACATCTGCAGATAGCTGGCAGCCAGAAAGAGCTAGCCTGGAAAGCTGTTGCTCAGCCTCATCTGCCCATGGCACTGCTCGCACAGAGGCACAGAGACTGGGGCTGCTTGCTTGTCTTGACCCCTCAAACTTCAAACGTAGCTTAGGTGGTCCGTGCCGGGCGCCTCCGGCAGCCCTGCTCTAAATATGCGAACGTCTGCAGATAGCTGGCAGACAGAAAGAGCTAGCCTGGAAAGCTGTTGCTCAGCCTCATCTGCCCATGGCACTGCTCGCACAGAGACACAGAGACTGGGGCTGCTTGCTTGTCTTGCCCCCTCAAACTTCAAAAGTATCTTAGGTGGTGCGTTCCGGGCGCCTCCGGCAGCCCTGCTCTAAAAATGCAAACGTCTGCAGATAGCTGGCAGGCAGAAAGAGCTAGCCTGGAAAGCTGTTGCTCAGCCTCATCTGCCCATGGCACTGCTCGCACAGAGACACAGAGACTGGGGCTGCTTGCTTGTCTTGCCCCCTCAAACTTCATAAGTATCTTAGGTGGTCCGTGCCGGGCGCCTCCGGCAGCCCTGCTCTAAAAATGCGAACGTCTGCAGATAGCTGGCAGCCAGAAAGAGCTAGCCTGGAAAGCTGTTGCTCAGCCTCATCTGCCCATGGCACTGCTCGCACAGAGGCACAGAGACTGGGGCTGCTTGCTTGTCTTGCCCCCTCAAACTTCAAACGTAGCTTAGGTGGTCCTTTAAGGGCGCCTCCGGGAGCCCTTCTCTGAAAATGCGAACGTCTGCAGATAGCTGGCAGCCAGAAAGAGCTAGCCTGGAAAGCTGTTGCTCAGCCTCATCTGCCCATGGCACTGCTCGCACAGAGGCACAGAGACTGGGGCTGCTTGCTTGTCTTGCCCCCTCAAACTTCAAACGTAGCTTAGGTGGGCCGTGCCGGGCGCCTCCGGCAGCCCTGCTCCAAAAATGCGAACGTCTGCAGATAGCTGGCAGCCAGAAAGAGCTAGCCTGGAAAGCTGTTGCTCAGCCTCATCTGCCCATGGCACTGCTCGCACAGAGGCACAGAGACTGGGGCTGCTTGCTTGTCTTGCCCCCTCAAATTTCAAACGTAACTTAGGTGGTCCTTTATGGGCGCCTCCGGCAGCCCTGCTCCCAAAATGCAAACGTCTGCAGATAGCTGGCAGCCAGAAAGAGCTAGCCTGGAAAGCTGTTGCTCAGCCTCATCTGCCCATGGCACTGCTCGCACAGAGGCACAGAGACTGGGGCTGCTTGCTTGTCTTGACCCCTCAAACTTCAAACGTAGCTTAGGTGGTCCGTGCCGGAAGCCTCCGGCAGCCCTGCTCTGAAAATGCGAACGTCTGCAGATAGCTGGCAGCCAGAAAGAGCTAGCCTGGAAAGCTGTTGCTCAGCCTCATCTGCCCATGGCACTGCTCGCACAGAGGCACAGAGACTGGGGCTGCTTGCTTGTCTTGACCCCTCAAACTTCAAACGTAGCTTAGGTGGTCCTTTCCGGGCGCCTCCGGCAGCCCTGCTCTGAAAATGCGAACGTCTGCAGATAGCTGGCAGCCAGAAAGAGCTAGCCTGGAAAGCTGTTGCTCAGCCTTATCTGCCCATGGCACTGCTCGCACAGAGGCACAGAGACTGGGGCTGCTTGCTTGTCTTGCCACCTCAAACTTCAAACGTAGCTTAGGTGGTCCGTGCCGGGCGCCTCCGGCAGCCCTGCTCCCAAAATGCGAACGTCTGCAGATAGCTGGCAGGCAGAAAGAGCTAGCCTGGAAAGCTGTTGCTCAGCCTCATCTGCCCATGGCACTGGTCGCACAGAGGCACAGAGACTGGGGCTGCTTGCTTGTCTTGCCCCCTCAAACTTCAAACGTATCTTAGGTGGTGCGTTCCGGGCGCCTCCGGCAGCCCTGCTCTGAAAATGCGAACGTCTGCAGATAGCTGGCAGGCAGAAAGAGCTAGCCTGGAAAGCTGATGCTCAGCCTCATCTGCCCATGGCACTGCTCGCACAGAGGCACAGAGACTGGGGCTGCTTGCTTGTCTTGCCCCCTCAAACTTCAAACGTAGCTTAGGTGGTCCGTGCCGGAAGCCTCCGGCAGCCCTGCTCTGAAAATGCGAACGTCTGCAGATAGCTGGCAGCCAGAAAGAGCTAGCCTGGAAAGCTGTTGCTCAGCCTCATCTGCCCATGGCACTGCTCGTACAGAGGCACAGAGACTGGGGCTGTTTGCTTCTCTTGACCCCTCAAACTTCAAACGTAGCTTAGGTGGTCCGTGCCGGAAGCCTCCGGCAGCCCTGCTCTGAAAATGCAAACGTCTGCAGATAGCTGGCAGCCAGAAAGAGCTAGCCTGGAAAGCTGTTGCTCAGCCTCATCTGCCCATGGCACTGCTCGCACAGAGGCACAGAGACTGGGGCTGCTTGCTTGTCTTGCCCCCTCAAACTTCAAACGTAGCTTAGGTGGTCCGTGCCGTGCGCCTCCGGCAGCCCTGCTCCCAAAATGCGAACGTCTGCAGATAGCTGGCAGGCAGAAAGAGCTAGCCTGGAAAGCTGTTGCTCAGCGTCATCTGCCCATGGCACTGCTCGCACAGAGGCACAGAGACTGGGGCTGCTTGCTTGTCTTGCCCCCTCAAACTTCAAACGTACCTTAGGTGGTCCGTGCCGGGCGCCTCCGGCAGCCCTGCTCCCAAAATGCGAACGTCTGCAGATAGCTGGCAGCCAGAAAGAGCTAGCCTGGAAAGCTGTTGCTCAGCGTCATCTGCCCATGGCACTGCTCGCACAGAGGCACAGAGACTGGGGCTGCTTGCTTGTCTTGACCCCTCAAACTTCAAACGTAGCTTAGGTGGTCCGTACCGGAACCCTCCGGCAGCCCTGCTCTGAAAATGCGAACGTCTGCAGATAGCTGGCAGCCAGAAAGAGCTAGCCTGGAAAGCTGTTGCTCAGCCTCATCTGCCCATGGCACTGCTCGCACAGAGGCACAGAGACTGGGGCTGCTTGCTTGTCTTGACCCCTCAAACTTCAAACGTAGCTTAGGTGGTCCGTGCCGGAAGCCTCCGGCAGCCCTGCTCTAAATATGCGAACGTCTGCAGATAGCTGGCAGCCAGAAAGAGCTAGCCTGGAAAGCTGTTGCTCAGCCTCATCTGCCCATGGCACTGCTCGCACAGAGGCACAGAGACTGGGGCTGCTTGCTTGTCTTGCCCCCTCAAACTTCAAACGTACCTTAGGTGGTCCGTGCCGGGCGCCTCCGGCAGCCCCGCTCTGAAAATGCGAACGTCTGCAGATAGCTGGCAGCCAGAAAGAGCTAGCCTGGAAAGCTGTTGCTCAGCCTCATCTGCCCATGGCACTGCTCGCACAGAGACACAGAGACTGGGGCTGCTTGCTTGTCTTGCCCCCTCAAACTTCAAAAGTATCTTAGGTGGTGCGTTCCGGGCGCCTCCGGCAGCCCTGCTCCCAAAATGCGAACGTCTGCAGATAGCTGGCAGGCAGAAAGAGCTAGCCTGGAAAGCTGTTGCTCAGCCTCATCTGCCCATGGCACTGCTCGCACAGAGGCACAGAGACTGGGGCTGCTTGCTTGTCTTGCCCCCTCAAACTTCAAACGTAGCTTAGGTGGTCCTTTATGGGCGCCTCCGGCAGCCCTGCTCCCAAAATGCAAACATCTGCAGATAGCTGGCAGCCAGAAAGAGCTAGCCTGGAAAGCTGTTGCTCAGCCTCATCTGCCCATGGCACTGCTCGCACAGAGGCACAGAGACTGGGGCTGCTTGCTTGTCTTGACCCCTCAAACTTCAAACGTAGCTTAGGTGGTCCGTGCCGGGCGCCTCCGGCAGCCCTGCTCTAAATATGCGAACGTCTGCAGATAGCTGGCAGACAGAAAGAGCTAGCCTGGAAAGCTGTTGCTCAGCCTCATCTGCCCATGGCACTGCTCGCACAGAGACACAGAGACTGGGGCTGCTTGCTTGTCTTGCCCCCTCAAACTTCAAAAGTATCTTAGGTGGTGCGTTCCGGGCGTCTCCGGCAGCCCTGCTCTAAAAATGCAAACGTCTGCAGATAGCTGGCAGGCAGAAAGAGCTAGCCTGGAAAGCTGTTGCTCAGCCTCATCTGCCCATGGCACTGCTCGCACAGAGACACAGAGACTGGGGCTGCTTGCTTGTCTTGCCCCCTCAAACTTCATAAGTATCTTAGGTGGTCCGTGCCGGGCGCCTCCGGCAGCCCTGCTCTAAAAATGCGAACGTCTGCAGATAGCTGGCAGGCAGAAAGAGCTAGCCTGGAAAGCTGTTGCTCAGCCTCATCTGCCCATGGCACTGCTCGCACAGAGGCACAGAGACTGGGGCTGCTTGCTTGTCTTGCCCCCTCAAACTTCAAACGTAGCTTAGGTGGTCCTTTAAGGGCGCCTCCGGGAGCCCTTCTCTGAAAATGCGAACGTCTGCAGATAGCTGGCAGCCAGAAAGAGCTAGCCTGGAAAGCTGTTGCTCAGCCTCATCTGCCCATGGCACTGCTCGCACAGAGGCACAGAGACTGGGGCTGCTTGCTTGTCTTGCCCCCTCAAACTTCAAACGTAGCTTAGGTGGGCCGTGCCGGGCGCCTCCGGCAGCCCTGCTCCAAAAATGCGAACGTCTGCAGATAGCTGGCAGCCAGAAAGAGCTAGCCTGGAAAGCTGTTGCTCAGCCTCATCTGCCCATGGCACTGCTCGCACAGAGGCACAGAGACTGGGGCTGCTTGCTTGTCTTGCCCCCTCAAATTTCAAACGTAACTTAGGTGGTCCTTTATGGGCGCCTCCGGCAGCCCTGCTCCCAAAATGCAAACGTCTGCAGATAGCTGGCAGCCAGAAAGAGCTAGCCTGGAAAGCTGTTGCTCAGCCTCATCTGCCCATGGCACTGCTCGCACAGAGGCACAGAGACTGGGGCTGCTTGCTTGTCTTGACCCCTCAAACTTCAAACGTAGCTTAGGTGGTCCGTGCCGGAAGCCTCCGGCAGCCCTGCTCTGAAAATGCGAACGTCTGCAGATAGCTGGCAGCCAGAAAGAGCTAGCCTGGAAAGCTGTTGCTCAGCCTCATCTGCCCATGGCACTGCTCGCACAGAGGCACAGAGACTGGGGCTGCTTGCTTGTCTTGACCCCTCAAACTTCAAACGTAGCTTAGGTGGTCCTTTCCGTGCGCCTCCGGCAGCCCTGCTCTGAAAATGCGAACGTTTGCAGATAGCTGGCAGCCAGAAAGAGCTAGCCTGGAAAGCTGTTGCTCAGCCTTATCTGCCCATGGCACTGCTCGCACAGAGGCACAGAGACTGGGGCTGCTTGCTTGTCTTGCCACCTCAAACTTCAAACGTAGCTTAGGTGGTCCGTGCCGGGCGCCTCCGGCAGCCCTGCTCCCAAAATGCGAACGTCTGCAGATAGCTGGCAGCCAGAAAGAGCTAGCCTGGAAAGCTGTTGCTCAGCCTCATCTGCCCATGGCACTGCTCGCACAGAGGCACAGAGACTGGGGCTGCTTGCTTGTCTTGCCCCCTCAAACTTCAAACGTATCTTAGGTGGTGCGTTCCGGGCGCCTCCGGCAGCCCTGCTCTGAAAATGCGAACGTCTGCAGATAGCTGGCAGGCAGAAAGAGCTAGCCTGGAAAGCTGATGCTCAGCCTCATCTGCCCATGGCACTGCTCGCACAGAGGCACAGAGACTGGGGCTGCTTGCTTGTCTTGCCCCCTCAAACTTCAAACGTAGCTTAGGTGGTCCGTGCCGGAAGCCTCCGGCAGCCCTGCTCTGAAAATGCGAACGTCTGCAGATAGCTGGCAGCCAGAAAGAGCTAGCCTGGAAAGCTGTTGCTCAGCCTCATCTGCCCATGGCACTGCTCGTACAGAGGCACAGAGACTGGGGCTGTTTGCTTCTCTTGACCCCTCAAACTTCAAACGTAGCTTAGGTGGTCCGTGCCGGAAGCCTCCGGCAGCCCTGCTCTGAAAATGCAAACGTCTGCAGATAGCTGGCAGCCAGAAAGAGCTAGCCTGGAAAGCTGTTGCTCAGCCTCATCTGCCCATGGCACTGCTCGCACAGAGGCACAGAGACTGGGGCTGCTTGCTTGTCTTGCCCCCTCAAACTTCAAACGTAGCTTAGGTGGTCCGTGCCGTGCGCCTCCGGCAGCCCTGCTCCCAAAATGCGAACGTCTGCAGATAGCTGGCAGGCAGAAAGAGCTAGCCTGGAAAGCTGTTGCTCAGCGTCATCTGCCCATGGCACTGCTCGCACAGAGGCACAGAGACTGGGGCTGCTTGCTTGTCTTGCCCCCTCAAACTTCAAACGTACCTTAGGTGGTCCGTGCCGGGCGCCTCCGGCAGCCCTGCTCCCAAAATGCGAACGTCTGCAGATAGCTGGCAGCCAGAAAGAGCTAGCCTGGAAAGCTGTTGCTCAGCGTCATCTGCCCATGGCACTGCTCGCACAGAGGCACAGAGACTGGGGCTGCTTGCTTGTCTTGACCCCTCAAACTTCAAACGTAGCTTAGGTGGTCCGTACCGGAACCCTCCGGCAGCCCTGCTCTGAAAATGCGAACGTCTGCAGATAGCTGGCAGCCAGAAAGAGCTAGCCTGGAAAGCTGTTGCTCAGCCTCATCTGCCCATGGCACTGCTCGCACAGAGGCACAGAGACTGGGGCTGCTTGCTTGTCTTGCCCCCTCAAACTTCAAACGTAGCTTAGGTGGTCCGTGCCGGGCGCCTCCGGCACCCCTACTCTTAAAATGTGAACGTCTGCAGATAGCTGGCAGCCAGAAAGAGCTAGCCTGGAAAGCTGTTGCTCAGCCTCATCTGCCCATGGCACTGCTCGCACAGAGGCACAGAGACTGGGGCTGCTTGCTTGTCTTGACCCCTCAAACTTCAAACGTAGCTTAGGTGGTCCGTACCGGAACCCTCCGGCAGCCCTGCTCTGAAAATGCGAACGTCTGCAGATAGCTGGCAGCCAGAAAGAGCTAGCCTGGAAAGCTGTTGCTCAGCCTCATCTGCCCATGGCACTGCTCGCACAGAGGCACAGAGACTGGGGCTGCTTGCTTGTCTTGCCCCCTCAACTTCAAACGTATCTTAGGTGGTGCGTTCCGGGCGCCTCCGGCAGCCCTGCTCTGAAAATGCGAACGTCTGCAGATAGCTGGCAGGCAGAAAGAGCTAGCCTGGAAAGCTGTTGCTCAGCCTCATCTGCCCATGGCACTGCTCGCACAGAGGCACAGAGACTGGGGCTGCTTGCTTGTCTTGACCCCTCAAACTTCAAACGTAGCTTAGGTGGTACGTACCGGAAGCCTCCGGCAGCCCTGCTCCCAAAATGCGAACGTCTGCAGATAGCTGGCAGCCAGAAAGAGCTAGCCTGGAAAGCTGTTGCTCAGCCTCATCTGCCCATGGCACTGCTCGCACAGAGGCACAGAGACTGGGGCTGCTTGCTTGTCTTGACCCCTCAAACTTCAAACGTACCTTAGGTGGTCCGTGCCGGGCGCCTCCGGCAGACCTGCTCCCAAAATGCGAACGTCTCAGATAGCTGGCAGGCAGAAAGAGCTAGCCCGGAAAGCTGTTGCTCAGCGTCATCTGCCCATGGCACTGCTCGCACAGAGGCACAGAGACTGGGGCTGCTTGCTTGTCTTGCCCCCTCAAACATCAAACGTAGCTTAGGTGGTGCGTTCCGGGCGCCTCCGGCAGCCCTGCTCTGAAAATGCGAACGTCTGCATATAGCTGGCAGGCAGAAAGAGCTAGCCTGGAAAGCTGTTGCTCAGCCTCATCTGCCCATGGCACTGCTCGCACAGAGGCACAGAGACTGGGGCTGCTTGCTTGTCTTGACCCCTCAAACTTCAAACGTAGCTTAGGTGGTCCGTGCCGGAAGCCTCCGGCAGCCCTGCTCCCAAAATGCGAACGTCTGCAGATAGCTGGCAGGCAGAAAGAGCTAGCCTGGAAAGCTGTTGCTCAGCCTCATCTGCCCATGGCACTGCTCGCACAGAGGCACAGAGACTGGGGCTGCTTGCTTGTCTTGCCCCCTCAAACTTCAAAAGTATCTTAGGTGGTGCGTTCCGGGCGCCTCCGGCAGCCCTGCTCTAAAAATGCGAACGTCTGCAGATAGCTGGCAGGCAGAAAGAGCTAGCCTGGAAAGCTGTTGCTCAGCGTCATCTGCCCATGGCACTGCTCGCACAGAGGCACAGAGACTGGGGCTGCTTGCTTGTCTTGCCCCCTCAAACTTCAAACGTAGCTTAGGTGGTCCTTTATGGGCGCCTCCGGCAGCCCTGCTCCCAAAATGCAAACATCTGCAGATAGCTGGCAGCCAGAAAGAGCTAGCCTGGAAAGCTGTTGCTCAGCCTCATCTGCCCATGGCACTGCTCGCACAGAGACACAGAGACTGGGGCTGCTTGCTTGTCTTGCCCCCTCAAACTTCAAACGTAGCTTAGGTGGTCCTTTAAGGGCGCCTCCGGGAGCCCTTCTCTGAAAATGCGAACGACTGCAGATAGCTGGCAGCCAGAAAGAGCTAGCCTGGAAAGCTGTTGCTCAGCCTCATCTGCCCATGGCACTGCTCGCACAGAGGCACAGAGACTGGGGCTGCTTGCTTGTCTTGCCACCTCAAACTTCAAACGTAGCTTAGGTGGTCCTTTCCGGGCGCCTCCGGCACCCCTACTCTTAAAATGCGAACGTCTGCAGATAGCTGGCAGCCAGAAAGAGCTAGCCTGGAAAGCTGTTGCTCAGCGTCATCTGCCCATGGCACTGCTCGCACAGAGGCACAGAGACTGGGGCTGCTTGCTTGTCTTGCCCCCTCAAACTTCAAACGTAGCTTAGGTGGTCCGTGCCGGGCGCCTCCGGCAGCCCTGCTCTGAAAATGCGAACGTCTGCAGATAGCTGGCAGGCAGAAAGAGCTAGCCTGGAAAGCTGATGCTCAGCCTCATCTGCCCATGGCACTGCTCGCACAGAGGCACAGAGACTGGGGCTGCTTGCTTGTCTTGCCCCCTCAAACTTCAAACGTAGCTTAGGTGGTCCGTGCCGGAAGCCTCCGGCAGCCCTGCTCTGAAAATGCGAACGTCTGCAGATAGCTGGCAGCCAGAAAGAGCTAGCCTGGAAAGCTGTTGCTCAGCCTCATCTGCCCATGGCACTGCTCGCACAGAGGCACAGAGACTGGGGCTGCTTGCTTCTCTTGACCCCTCAAACTTCAAACGTAGCTTAGGTGGTCCGTGCCGGAAGCCTCCGGCAGCCCTGCTCTGAAAATGCAAACGTCTGCAGATAGCTGGCAGCCAGAAAGAGCTAGCCTGGAAAGCTGTTGCTCAGCCTCATCTGCCCATGGCACTGCTCGCACAGAGGCACAGAGACTGGGGCTGCTTGCTTTTCTTGCCCCCTCAAACTTCAAACGTACCTTAGGTGGTCCGTGCCGGGCGCCTCCGGCAGCCCTGCTCCCAAAATGCGAACGTCTGCAGATAGCTGGCAGCCAGAAAGAGCTAGCCTGGAAAGCTGTTGCTCAGCCTCATCTGCCCATGGCACTGCTCGCACAGAGGCACAGAGACTGGGGCTGCTTGCTTGTCTTGCCCCCTCAAACTTCAAACGTAGCTTAGGTGGTCCTTTATGGGCGCCTCCGGCAGCCCTGCTCCCAAAATGCAAACATCTGCAGATAGCTGGCAGCCAGAAAGAGCTAGCCTGGAAAGCTGTTGCTCAGCCTCATCTGCCCATGGCACTGCTCGCACAGAGGCACAGAGACTGGGGCTGCTTGCTTGTCTTGCCCCCTCAAACTTCAAAAGTATCTTAGGTGGTGCGTTCCGGGCGCCTCCGGCAGCCCTGCTCTAAAAATGCGAACGTCTGCAGATAGCTGGCAGCCAGAAAGAGCTAGCCTGGAAAGCTGTTGCTCAGCCTCATCTGCCCATGGCACTGCTCGCACAGAGGCACAGAGACTGGGGCTGCTTGCTTGTCTTGCCCCCTCAAACTTCAAACGTAGCTTAGGTGGTCCTTTATGGGCGCCTCCGGCAGCCCTGCTCCCAAAATGCAAACATCTGCAGATAGCTGGCAGGCAGAAAGAGCTAGCCTGGAAAGCTGTTGCTCAGCCTCATCTGCCCATGGCACTGCTCGCACAGAGGCACAGAGACTGGGGCTGCTTGCTTGTCTTGCCCCCTCAAACTTCAAACGTAGCTTAGGTGGTCCTTTATGGGCGCCTCCGGCAGCCCTGCTCCCAAAATGCAAACATCTGCAGATAGCTGGCAGGCAGAAAGAGCTAGCCTGGAAAGCTGTTGCTCAGCCTCATCTGCCCATGGCACTGCTCGCACAGAGGCACAGAGACTGGGGCTGCTTGCTTGTCTTGACCCCTCAAACTTCAAACGTATCTTAGGTGGTCCTTTATGGGCGCCTCCGGCAGCCCTGATCTAAATATGCGAACGTCTGCAGATAGCTGGCAGCCAGAAAGAGCTAGCCTGGAAAGCTGTTGCTCAGCCTCATCTGCCCATGGCACTGCTCGCACAGAGACACAGAGACTGGGGCTGCTTGCTTGTCTTGCCCCCTCAAACTTCAAAAGTATCTTAGGTGGTGCGTTCCGGGCGCCTCCGGCAGCCCTGCTCTAAAAATGCGAACGTCTGCACATAGCTGGCAGGCAGAAAGAGCTAGCCTGGAAAGCTGTTGCTCAGCCTCATCTGCCCATGGCACTGCTCGCACAGAGACACAGAGACTGGGGCTGCTTGCTTGTCTTGACCCCTCAAACTTCAAACGTAGCTTAGGTGGTCCGTGACGGAAGCCTCCGGCAGCCCTGCTCTGAAAATGCGAACGTCTGCAGATAGCTGGCAGCCAGAAAGAGCTAGCCTGGAAAGCTGTTGCTCAGCCTCATCTGCCCATGGCACTGCTCGCACAGAGGCACAGAGACTGGGGCTGCTTGCTTGTCTTGACCCCTCAAACTTCAAACGTAGCTTAGGTGGTCCTTTCCGGGCGCCTCCGGCACCCCTACTCTTAAAATGCGAACGTCTGCAGATAGCTGGCAGCCAGAAAGAGCTAGCCTGGAAAGCTGTTGCTCAGCGTCATCTGCCCATGGCACTGCTCGCACAGAGGCACAGAGACTGGGGCTGCTTGCTTGTCTTGCCCCCTCAAACTTCAAACGTAGCTTAGGTGGTGCGTTCCGGGCGCCTCCGGCAGCCCTGCTCTGAAAATGCGAACGTCTGCAGATAGCTGGCAGGCAGAAAGAGCTAGCCTGGAAAGCTGTTGCTCCGCGTCATCTGCCCATGGCACTGCTCGCACAGAGGCACAGAGACTGGGGCTGCTTGCTTGTCTTGCCCCCTCAAACTTCAAACGTAGCTTAGGTGGTCCGTGCCGGGCGCCTCCGGCAGCCCTGCTCTGAAAATGCGAACGTCTGCAGATAGCTGGCAGCCAGAAAGAGCTAGCCTGGAAAGCTGTTGCTCAGCCTCATCTGCCCATGGCACTGCTCGCACAGAGGCACAGAGACTGGGGCTGCTTGCTTCTCTTGACCCCTCAAACTTCAAACGTAGCTTAGGTGGTCCGTGCCGGAAGCCTCCGGCAGCCCTGCTCTGAAAATGCAAACGTCTGCAGATAGCTGGCAGCCAGAAAGAGCTAGCCTGGAAAGCTGTTGCTCAGCCTCATCTGTCCATGGCACTGCTCGCACAGAGGCACAGAGACTGGGGCTGCTTGCTTGTCTTGCCCCCTCAAACTTCAAACGTAGCTTAGGTGGTCCGTGCCGGGCGCCTCCGGCAGCCCTGCTCCCAAAATGCAAACATCTGCAGATAGCTTGCAGCCAGAAAGAGCTAGCCTGGAAAGCTGTTGCTCAGCCTCATCTGCCCATGGCACTGCTCGCACAGAGACACAGAGACTGGGGCTGCTTGCTTGTCTTGCCCCCTCAAACTTCAAACGTAGCTTAGGTGGTCCTTTAAGGGCGCCTCCGGGAGCCCTTCTCTGAAAATGCGAACGTCTGCAGATAGCTGGCAGCCAGAAAGAGCTAGCCTGGAAAGCTGTTGCTCAGCGTCATCTGCCCATGGCACTGCTCGCACAGAGGCACAGAGACTGGGGCTGCTTGCTTGTCTTGCCACCTCAAACTTCAAACGTAGCTTAGGTGGTCCGTGCCGGGCGCCTCCGGCAGCCCTGCTCCCAAAATGCGAACGTCTGCAGATAGCTGGCAGCCAGAAAGAGCTAGCCTGGAAAGCTGTTGCTCAGCCTCATCTGCCCATGGCACTGCTCGCACAGAGGCACAGAGACTGGGGCTGCTTGCTTGTCTTGCCCCCTCAAATTTCAAACGTAACTTAGGTGGTCCTTTATGGGCGCCTCCGGCAGCCCTGCTCCCAAAATGCAAACGTCTGCAGATAGCTGGCAGCCAGAAAGAGCTAGCCTGGAAAGCTGTTGCTCAGCCTCATCTGCCCATGGCACTGCTCGCACAGAGGCACAGAGACTGGGGCTGCTTGCTTGTCTTGACCCCTCAAACTTCAAACGTAGCTTAGGTGGTCCGTGCCGGAAGCCTCCGGCAGCCCTGCTCTGAAAATGCGAACGTCTGCAGATAGCTGGCAGCCAGAAAGAGCTAGCCTGGAAAGCTGTTGCTCAGCCTCATCTGCCCATGGCACTGCTCGCACAGAGGCACAGAGACTGGGGCTGCTTGCTTGTCTTGCCCCCTGAAACTTCAAACGTAGCTTAGGTGGTCCTTTATGGGCGCCTCCGGCAGCCCTGCTCCCAAAATGCAAACATCTGCAGATAGCTGGCAGGCAGAAAGAGCTAGCCTGGAAAGCTGTTGCTCAGCCTCATCTGCCCATGGCACTGCTCGCACAGAGGCACAGAGACTGGGGCTGCTTGCTTGTCTTGACCCCTCAAACTTCAAACGTAGCTTAGGTGGTCCGTGCCGGGCGCCTCCAGCAGCCCTGCTCTAAATATGCGAACGTCTGCAGATAGCTGGCAGCCAGAAAGAGCTAGCCTGGAAAGCTGTTGCTCAGCCTCATCTGCCCATGGCACTGCTCGCACAGAGACACAGAGACTGGGGCTGCTTGCTTGTCTTGCCCCCTCAAACTTCAAAAGTATCTTAGGTGGTGCGTTCCGGGCGCCTCCGGCAGTCCTGCTCTAAAAATGCAAACGTCTGCAGATAGCTGGCAGGCAGAAAGAGCTAGCCTGGAAAGCTGTTGCTCAGCCTCATCTGCCCATGGCACTGCTCGCACAGAGGCACAGAGACTGGGGCTGCTTGCTTGTCTTGCCCCCTCAAACTTCAAACGTAGCTTAGGTGGTCCGTGCCGGGCGCCTCCGGCAGCCCTGCTCCCAAAATGCAACCATCTGCAGATAGCTGGCAGCCAGAAAGAGCTAGCCTGGAAAGCTGTTGCTCAGCGTCATCTGCCCATGGCACTGCTCGCACAGAGACACAGAGACTGGGGCTGCTTGCTTGTCTTGCCCCCTCAAACTTCAAACGTAGCTTAGGTGGTCCTTTAAGGGCGCCTCCGGGAGCCCTTCTCTGAAAATGCGAACGTCTGCAGATAGCTGGCAGCCAGAAAGAGCTAGCCTGGAAAGCTGTTGCTCAGCCTCATCTGCCCATGGCACTGCTCGCACAGAGGCACAGAGACTGGGGCTGCTTGCTTGTCTTGCCACCTCAAACTTCAAACGTAGCTTAGGTGGTCCGTGCCGGGCGCCTCCGGCAGCCCTGCTCCCAAAATGCGAACGTCTGCAGATAGCTGGCAGCCAGAAAGAGCTAGCCTGGAAAGCTGTTGCTCAGCCTCATCTGCCCATGGCACTGCTCGCACAGAGGCACAGAGACTGGGGCTGCTTGCTTGTCTTGACCCCTCAAACTTCAAACGTAGCTTAGGTGGTCCGTGCCGGAAGCCTCCGGCAGCCCTGCTCTGAAAATGCGAACGTCTGCAGATAGCTGGCAGCCAGAAAGAGCTAGCCTGGAAAGCTGTTGCTCAGCCTCATCTGCCCATGGCACTGCTCGCACAGAGGCACAGAGACTGGGGCTGCTTGCTTGTCTTGACCCCTCAAACTTCAAACGTAGCTTAGGTGGTCCTTTCCGGGCGCCTCCGGCACCCCTACTCTTAAAATGCGAACGTCTGCAGATAGCTGGCAGCCAGAAAGAGCTAGCCTTGAAAGCTGTTGCTCAGCGTCATCTGCCCATGGCACTGCTCGCACAGAGGCACAGAGACTGGGGCTGCTTGCTTGTCTTGCCCCCTCAAACTTCAAACGTAGCTTAGGTGGTCCGTGCCGGGCGCCTCCGGCAGCCCTGCTCTGAAAATGCGAACGTCTGCAGATAGCTGGCACGCAGAAAGAGCTAGCCTGGAAAGCTGATGCTCAGCCTCATCTGCCCATGGCACTGCTCGCACAGAGGCACAGAGACTGGGGCTGCTTGCTTGTCTTGACCCCTCAAACTTCAAACGTAGCTTAGGTGGTCCGTGCCGGAAGCCTCCGGCAGCCCTGCTCTGAAAATGCGAACGTCTGCAGATAGGTGGCAGCCAGAAAGAGCTAGCCTGGAAAGCTGTTGCTCAGCCTCATCTGCCCATGGCACTGCTCGCACAGAGGCACAGAGACTGGGGCTGCTTGCTTCTCTTGACCCCTCAAACTTCAAACGTAGCTTAGGTGGTCCGTGCCGGAAGCCTCCGGCAGCCCTGCTCCCAAAATGCAAACGTCTGCAGATAGCTGGCAGCCAGAAAGAGCTAGCCTGGAAAGCTGTTGCTCAGCCTCATCTGCCCATGGCACTGCTCGCACAGAGGCACAGAGACTGGGGCTGCTTGCTTGTCTTGCCCCCTCAAACTTCAAACGTATCTTAGGTGGTCCGTGCCGGGCGCCTCCGGCAGCCCTGCTCTAAAAATGCGAACGTCTGCAGATAGCTGGCAGGCAGAAAGAGCTAGCCTGGAAAGCTGTTGCTCAGCCTCATCTGCCCATGGCACTGCTCGCACAGAGGCACAGAGACTGGGGCTGCTTGCTTGTCTTGCCCCCTCAAACTTCAAACATAGCTTAGGTGGTCCTTTATGGGCACCTCCGGCAGCCCTGCTCCCAAAATGCAAACGTCTGCAGATAGCTGGCAGCCAGAAAGAGCTAGCCTGGAAAGCTGTTGCTCAGCCTCATCTGCCCATGGCACTGCTCGCACAGAGGCACAGAGACTGGGGCTGCTTGCTTGTCTTGCCCCCTCAAACTTCAAACGTAGCTTAGGTGGTCCTTTCCGGGCAACTCCGGCAGCGCTGCTCCCAAAATGCAAACGTCTGCAGATAGCTGGCAGGCAGAAAGAGCTAGCCTGGAAAGCTGTTGCTCAGCCTCATCTGCCCATGGCACTGCTCGCACAGAGGCACAGAGACTGGGGCTGCTTGCTTGTCTTGCCCCCTCAAACTTCAAAAGTAGCTTAGGTGGTCCGTACCGGAAGCCTCCGGCAGCCCTGCTCTGAAAATGCGAACGTCTGCAGATAGCTGGCAGGCAGAAAGAGCTAGCCTGGAAAGCTGTTGCTCAGCCTCATCTGCCCATGGCACTGCTCGCACAGAGGCACAGAGACTGGGGCTGCTTGCTTGTCTTGCCCCCTCAACTTCAAATGTATCTTAGGTGGTGCGTTCCGGGCGCCTCCGGCAGCCCTGCTCTGAAAATGCGAACGTCTGCAGATAGCTGGCAGGCAGAAAGAGCTAGCCTGGAAAGCTGTTGCTCCGCGTCATCTGCCCATGGCACTGCTCGCACAGAGGCACAGAGACTGGGGCTGCTTGCTTGTCTTGCCACCTCAAACTTCAAACGTAGC
Organism: Opisthocomus hoazin; assembly: GCF_030867145.1. Classification (NCBI taxonomy): domain Eukaryota; kingdom Metazoa; phylum Chordata; class Aves; order Opisthocomiformes; family Opisthocomidae; genus Opisthocomus; species Opisthocomus hoazin. The sequence continues at coordinate 465,718 of NW_027448992.1, forward strand.
TTAGGTGGTCCGTGCCGGGCGCCTCCGGCAGCCCTGCTCCCAAAATGCAAACGTCTGCAGATAGCTGGCAGGCAGAAAGAGCTAGCCTGGAAAGCTGTTGCTCAGCCTCATCTGCCCATGGCACTGCTCGCACAGAGGCACAGAGACTGGGGCTGCTTGCTTGTCTTGCCACCTCAAACTTCAAACGTAGCTTAGGTGGTGCGTGCCGGGCGCCTCCGGCAGCCCTGCTCTGAAAATGCGAACGTCTGCAGATAGCTGGCAGGCAGAAAGAGCTAGCCTGGAAAGCTGTTGCTCAGCGTCATCTGCCCATTGCACTGCTCGCACAGAGGCACAGAGACTGGGGCTGCTTGCTTGTCTTGCCCCCTCAAACTTCAAACGTAGCTTAGGTGGTGCGTGCCGGGCGCCTCCGGCAGCCCTGCTCTGAAAATGCGAACGTCTGCAGATAGCTGGCAGGCAGAAAGAGCTAGCCTGGAAAGCTGTTGCTCAGCCTCATCTGCCCATGGCACTGCTCGCACAGAGGCACAGAGACTGGGGCTGCTTGCTTGTCTTGCCGCCTCAAACTTCAAACGTAGCTTATGTGTTCCATACCGGAAGCCTCAGGCTGCCCTCCTCCCAAAATGCGAACGTCTGCAGATAGCTGGCAGCCAGAAAGAGCTAGCCTGGAAAGCTGTTGCTCAGCCTCATCTGCCCATGGCACTGCTCGCACAGAGGCACAGAGACTGGGGCTGCTTGCTTGTCTTGCCCCCTCAAACTTCAAACGTAGCTTAGGTGGTCCGTGCCGGGCGCCTCCGGCAGCCCTGCTCTGAAAATGCGAACGTCTGCAGATAGCTGGCAGGCAGAAAGAGCTAGCCTGGAAAGCTGTTGCTCAGCCTCATCTGCCCATGGCACTGCTCGCACAGAGGCACAGAGACTGGGGCTGCTTGCTTGTCTTGCCACCTCAAACTTCAAACGTAGCTTAGGTGTTCCGTGCCGGGCGCCTCCGGCAGCCCTGCTCTGAAAATGCAAACGTCTGCAGATAGCTGGCAGGCAGAAAGAGCTAGCCTGGAAAGCTGTTGCTCAGCCTCATCTGCCCATGGCACTGCTCGCACAGAGGCACAGAGACTGGGGCTGCTTGCTTGTCTTGCCCCCTCAAACTTCAAACGTAGCTTAGGTGGTGCGTTCCGGGCGCCTCCGGCAGCCCTGCTCTGAAAATGCGAACGTCTGCAGATAGCTGGCAGGCAGAAAGAGCTAGCCTGGAAAGCTGTTGCTCAGCGTCATCTGCCCATGGCACTGCTCGCAAAGAGGCACAGAAACTGGGGCTGCTTGCTTGTCTTGACCCCTCAAACTTCAAACGTAGCTTAGGTGGTCCGTGCCGGAAGCCTCCGGCAGCCCTGCTCTGAAAATGCAAACGTCTGCAGATAGCTGGCAGCCAGAAAGAGCTAGCCTGGAAAGCTGTTGCTCAGCCTCATCTGCCCATGGCACTGCTCGCACAGAGGCACAGAGACTGGGGCTGCTTGCTTGTCTTGCCCCCTCAAACTTCAAACGTAGCTTAGGTGGTCCTTTCCGGGCGCCTCCGGCACCCCTACTCTTAAAATGCGAACGTCTGCAGATAGCTGGCAGCCAGAAAGAGCTAGCCTGGAAAGCTGTTGCTCAGCCTCATCTGCCCATGGCACTGCTCGCACAGAGGCACAGAGACTGGGGCTGCTTGCTTGTCTTGCCCCCTCAAACTTCAAACGTAGCTTAGGTGGTCCCTGCCGGGCGCCTCCGGCAGCCCTGCTCCCAAAATGCGAACGTCTGCAGATAGCTGGCAGCCAGAAAGAGCTAGCCTGGAAAGCTGTTGCTCAGCCTCATCTGCCCATGGCACTGCTCGCACAGAGGCACAGAGACTGGGGCTGCTTGCTTGTCTTGACCCCTCAAACTTCAAACGTATCTTAGGTGGTGCGTTCCGGGCGCCTCCGGCAGCCCTGCTCTAAAAATGCGAACGTCTGCAGATAGCTGGCAGGCAGAAAGAGCTAGCCTGGAAAGCTGTTGCTCAGCCTCATCTGCCCATGGCACTGCTCGCACAGAGGCACAGAGACTGGGGCTGCTTGCTTCTCTTGCCCCCTCAAACTTCAAACGTAACTTAGGTGGTCCTTTATGGGCACCTCCGGCAGCCCTGCTCCCAAAATGCAAACGTCTGCAGATAGCTGGCAGCCAGAAAGAGCTAGCCTGGAAAGCTGTTGCTCAGCCTCATCTGCCCATGGCACTGCTCGCACAGAGGCACAGAGACTGGGGCTGCTTGCTTGTCTTGACCCCTCAAACTTCAAACGTAGCTTACGTGGTCCTTTTCAGGCAACTCCGGCAGCCCTGCTCTGAAAATGCAAACGTCTGCAGATAGCTGGCAGCCAGAAAGAGCTAGCCTGGAAAGCTGTTGCTCAGCCTCATCTGCCCATGGCACTGCTCGCACAGAGGCACAGAGACTGGGGCTGCTTGCTTGTCTTGACCCCTCAAACTTCAAACGTAGCTTAGGTGGTCCGTACCGGAAGCCTCCGGTAGCCCTGCTCTGAAAATGCGAACGTCTGCAGATAGCTGGCAGGCAGAAAGAGCTAGCCTGGAAAGCTGTTGCTCAGCCTCATCTGCCCATGGCACTGCTCGCACAGAGGCACAGAGACTGGGGCTGCTTGCTTGTCTTGCCCCCTCAACTTCAAACGTATCTTAGGTGGTGCGTTCCGGGCGCCTCCGGCAGCCCTGCTCTGAAAATGCGAACGTCTGCAGATAGCTGGCAGGCAGAAAGAGCTAGCCTGGAAAGCTGTTGCTCCGCGTCATCTGCCCATGGCACTGCTCGCACAGAGGCACAGAGACTGGGGCTGCTTGCTTGTCTTGCCACCTCAAACTTCAAACGTAGCTTAGGTGGTCCGTGCCGGGCGCCTCCGGCAGCCCTGCTCCCAAAATTCAAACGTCTGCAGATAGCTGGCAGGCAGAAAGAGCTAGCCTGGAAAGCTGTTGCTCAGCCTCATCTGCCCATGGCACTGCTCGCACAGAGGCACAGAGACTGGGGCTGCTTGCTTGTCTTGCCCCCTCAAACTTCCAACGTAGCTTAGGTGGTGCGTTCCGGGCGCCTCCGGCAGCCCTGCTCCCAAAATGCGAACGTCTGCAGATAGCTGGCAGGCAGAAAGAGCTAGCCTGGAAAGCTGTTGCTCAGCGTCATCTGCCCATGGCACTGCTCGCACAGAGGCACAGAGACTGGGGCTGCTTGCTTGTCTTGCCCCCTCAAACTTCAAACGTAGCTTAGGTGGTCCTTTATGGGCGCCTCCGGCAGCCCTGCTCTGAAAATGCGAACGTCTGCAGATAGCTGGCAGGCAGAAAGAGCTAGCCTGGAAAGCTGTTGCTCAGCCTCATCTGCCCATGGCACTGCTCGCACAGAGGCACAGAGACTGGGGCTGCTTGCTTGTCTTGCCGCCTCAAACTTCAAACGTAGCTTAGGTGTTCCGTACCGGAAGCCTCCGGCAGCCCTCCTCCCAAAATGCGAACGTCTGCAGATAGCTGGCAGCCAGAAAGAGCTAGCCCGGAAAGCTGTTGCTCAGCGTCATCTGCCCATGGCACTGCTCGCACAGAGGCACAGAGACTGGGGCTGCTTGCTTGTCTTGCCCCCTCAAACTTCAAACGTAGCTTAGGTGGTGCGTTCCGGGCGCCTCCGGCAGCCCTGCTCTGAAAATGCGAACGTCTGCAGATAGCTGGCAGGCAGAAAGAGCTAGCCCGGAAAGCTGTTGCTCAGCGTCATCTGCCCATGGCACTGCTCGCACAGAGGCACAGAGACTGGGGCTGCTTGCTTGTCTTGCCCCCTCAAACTTCAAACGTAGCTTAGGTGGTGCGTTCCGGGCGCCTCCGGCAGCCCTGCTCTGACAATGCGAACGTCTGCAGATAGCTGGCAGGCAGAAAGAGCTAGCCTGGAAAGCTGTTGCTCAGCGTCATCTGCCCATGGCACTGCTCGCACAGAGGCACAGAGACTGGGGCTGCTTGCTTGTCTTGCCCCCTCAAACTTCAAACGTAGCTTAGGTGGTCCGTGCCGGGCGCCTCCGGCAGCCCTGCTCTGAAAATGCAAACGTCTGCAGATAGCTGGCAGCCAGAAAGAGCTAGCCCGGAAAGCTGTTGCTCAGCCTCATCTGCCCATGGCACTGCTCGCACAGAGGCACAGAGACTGGGGCTGCTTGCTTGTCTTGCCCCCTCAAACTTCAAACGTAGCTTAGGTGGTGCGTTCCGGGCGCCTCCGGCAGCCCTGCTCTGAAAATGCGAACGTCTGCAGATAGCTGGCAGGCAGAAAGAGCTAGCCTGGAAAGCTGTTGCTCAGCCTCATCTGCCCATGGCACTGCTCGCACAGAGGCACAGAGACTGGGGCTGCTTGCTTGTCTTGACCCCTCAAACTTCAAACGTAGCTTACGTGGTCCTTTCCGGGCAACTCCGGCAGCGCTGCTCCCAAAATGCAAACGTCTGCAGATAGCTGGCAGCCAGAAAGAGCTAGCCTGGAAAGCTGTTGCTCAGCGTCATCTGCCCATGGCACTGCTCGCACAGAGGCACAGAGACTGGGGCTGCTTGCTTGTCTTGCCCCCTCAAACTTCAAACGTAGCTTAGGTGGTCCGTGCCGGAAGCCTCCGGCAGCCCTGCTCTGAAAATGCGAACGTCTGCAGATAGCTGGCAGGCAGAAAGAGCTAGCCTGGAAAGCTGTTGCTCAGCCTCATCTGCCCATGGCACTGCTCGCACAGAGGCACAGAGACTGGGGCTGCTTGCTTGTCTTGCCCCCTCAAACTTCAAACGTATCTTAGGTGGTGCGTTCCGGGCGCCTCCGGCAGCCCTGCTCTGAAAATGCGAACGTCTGCAGATAGCTGGCAGGCAGAAAGAGCTAGCCTGGAAAGCTGTTGCTCAGCCTCATCTGCCCATGGCACTGCTCGCACAGAGGCACAGAGACTGGGGCTGCTTGCTTGTCTTGCCACCTCAAACTTCAAACGTAGCTTAGGTGGTCCGTGCCGGGCGCCTCCGGCAGCCCTGCTCCCAAAATGCGAACGTCTGCAGATAGCTGGCAGCCAGAAAGAGCTAGCCTGGAAAGCTGTTGCTCAGCCTCATCTGCCCATGGCACTGCTCGCACAGAGGCACAGAGACTGGGGCTGCTTGCTTGTCTTGACCCCTCAAACTTCAAACGTAGCTTAGGTGGTCCGTGCCGGGCGCCTCCGGCAGCCCTGCTCCCAAAATGCAAACGTCTGCAGATAGCTGGCAGGCAGAAAGAGCTAGCCTGGAAAGCTGTTGCTCAGCGTCATCTGCCCATGGCACTGCTCGCACAGAGGCACAGAGACTGGGGCTGCTTGCTTGTCTTGCCACCTCAAACTTCAAACGTAGCTTAGGTGGTCCGTGCCGGGCGCCTCCGGCAGCCCTGCTCTGAAAATGCAAACGTCTGCAGATAGCTGGCAGCCAGAAAGAGCTAGCCTGGAAAGCTGTTGCTCAGCCTCATCTGCCCATGGCACTGCTCGCACAGAGGCACAGAGACTGGGGCTGCTTGCTTGTCTTGACCCCTCAAACTTCAAACGTAGCTTAGGTGGTGCGTTCCGGGCGCCTCCGGCAGCCCTGCTCTGAAAATGCGAACGTCTGCAGATAGCTGGCAGGCAGAAAGAGCTAGCCTGGAAAGCTGTTGCTCAGCGTCATCTGCCCATGGCACTGCTCGCACAGAGGCACAGAGACTGGGGCTGCTTGCTTGTCTTGACTCCTCAAACTTCAAACGTAGCTTAGGTGGTCCGTGCCGGAAGCCTCCGGCAGCCCTGCTCTGAAAATGCAAACGTCTGCAGATAGCTGGCAGCCAGAAAGAGCTAGCCTGGAAAGCTGTTGCTCAGCCTCATCTGCCCATGGCACTGCTCGCACAGAGGCACAGAGACTGGGGCTGCTTGCTTGTCTTGCCCCCTCAAACTTCAAACGTAGCTTAGGTGGTCCTTTATGGGTGCCTCCGGCAGCCCTGCTCTAAAAATGTGAACGTCTGCAGATAGCTGGCAGGCAGAAAGAGCTAGCCTGGAAAGCTGTTGCTCAGCCTCATCTGCCCATGGCACTGCTCGCACAGAGGCACAGAGACTGGGGCTGCTTGCTTGTCTTGCCCCCTCAAACTTCAAACGTAACTTAGGTGGTCCTTTATGGGCACCTCCGGCAGCCCTGCTCCCAAAATGCGAACGTCTGCAGATAGCTGGCAGCCAGAAAGAGCTAGCCTGGAAAGCTGTTGCTCAGCCTCATCTGCCCATGGCACTGCTCGCACAGAGGCACAGAGACTGGGGCTGCTTGCTTGTCTTGACCCCTCAAACTTCAAACGTAGCTTAGGTGGTCCGTACCGGAAGCCTCCGGTAGCCCTGCTCTGAAAATGCGAACGTCTGCAGATAGCTGGCAGCCAGAAAGAGCTAGCCTGGAAAGCTGTTGCTCAGCCTCATCTGCCCATGGCACTGCTCGCACAGAGGCACAGAGACTGGGGCTGCTTGCTTGTCTTGCCCCCTCAAACTTCAAACGTAGCTTAGGTGGTCCGTGCCGGGCGCCTCCGGCAGCCCTGCTCTGAAAATGCGAACGTCTGCAGATAGCTGGCAGGCAGAAAGAGCTAGCCTGGAAAGCTGTTGCTCCGCGTCATGTGCCCATGGCACTGCTCGCACAGAGGCACAGAGACTGGGGCTGCTTGCTTGTCTTGCCACCTCAAACTTCAAACGTAGCTTAGGTGGTCCGTGCCGGGCGCCTCCGGCAGCCCTGCTCCCAAAATGCAAACGTCTGCAGATAGCTGGCAGCCAGAAAGAGCTAGCCTGGAAAGCTGTTGCTCAGCCTCATCTGCCCATGGCACTGCTCGCACAGAGGCACAGAGACTGGGGCTGCTTGCTTGTCTTGCCCCCTCAAACTTCCAACGTAGCTTAGGTGGTGCGTTCCGGGCGCCTCCGGCAGCCCTGCTCCCAAAATGCGAACGTCTGCAGATAGCTGGCAGGCAGAAAGAGCTAGCCTGGAAAGCTGTTGCTCAGCCTCATCTGCCCATGGCACTGCTCGCACAGAGGCACAGAGACTGGGGCTGCTTGCTTGTCTTGCCCCCTCAAACTTCAAACGTAGCTTAGGTGGTGCGTTCCGGGCGCCTCCGGCAGCCCTGCTCTGAAAATGCGAACGTCTGCAGATAGCTGGCAGGCAGAAAGAGCTAGCCTGGAAAGCTGTTGCTCAGCCTCATCTGCCCATGGCACTGCTCGCACAGAGGCACAGAGACTGGGGCTGCTTGCTTGTCTTGCCCCCTCAACTTCAAACGTATCTTAGGTGGTGCGTTCCGGGCGCCTCCGGCAGCCCTGCTCTGAAAATGCGAACGTCTGCAGATAGCTGGCAGGCAGAAAGAGCTAGCCTGGAAAGCTGTTGCTCCACGTCATCTGCCCATGGCACTGCTCGCACAGAGGCACAGAGACTGGGGCTGCTTGCTTGTCTTGCCACCTCAAACTTCAAACGTAGCTTAGGTGGTCCGTGCCGGGCGCCTCCGGCAGCCCTGCTCTGACAATGCGAACGTCTGCAGATAGCTGGCAGCCAGAAAGAGCTAGCCTGGAAAGCTGTTGCTCAGCCTCATCTGCCCATGGCACTGCTCGCACAGAGGCACAGAGACTGGGGCTGCTTGCTTGTCTTGCCCCCTCAAACTTCAAACGTAGCTTAGGTGGTCCGTGCCGGGCGCCTCCGGCAGCCCTGCTCTGAAAATGCAAACGTCTGCAGATAGCTGGCAGCCAGAAAGAGCTAGCCTGGAAAGCTGTTGCTCAGCCTCATCTGCCCATGGCACTGCTCGCACAGAGGCACAGAGACTGGGGCTGCTTGCTTGTCTTGCCCCCTCAAACTTCAAACGTAGCTTAGGTGGTGCGTTCCGGGCGCCTCCGGCAGCCCTGCTCCCAAAATGCAAACGTCTGCAGATAGCTGGCAGCCAGAAAGAGCTAGCCTGGAAAGCTGTTGCTCAGCGTCATCTGCCCATGGCACTGCTCGCACAGAGGCACAGAGACTGGGGCTGCTTGCTTGTCTTGACCCCTCAAACTTCAAACGTAGCTTACGTGGTCCTTTCCGGGCAACTCCGGCAGCGCTGCTCCCAAAATGCAAACGTCTGCAGATAGCTGGCAGCCAGAAAGAGCTAGCCTGGAAAGCTGTTGCTCAGCCTCATCTGCCCATGGCACTGCTCGCACAGAGGCACAGAGACTGGGGCTGCTTGCTTGTCTTGCCACCTCAAACTTCAAACGTACCTTAGGTGGTCCGTGCCGGAAGCCTCCGGCAGCCCTGCTCTGAAAATGCGAACGTCTGCAGATAGCTGGCAGGCAGAAAGAGCTAGCCTGGAAAGCTGTTGCTCAGCCTCATCTGCCCATGGCACTGCTCGCACAGAGGCACAGAGACTGGGGCTGCTTGCTTGTCTTGCCCCCTCAAACTTCAAACGTATCTTAGGTGGTGCGTTCCGGGCGCCTCCGGCAGCCCTGCTCTGAAAATGCGAACGTCTGCAGATAGCTGGCAGGCAGAAAGAGCTAGCCTGGAAAGCTGTTGCTCCGCGTCATCTGCCCATGGCACTGCTCGCACAGAGGCACAGAGACTGGGGCTGCTTGCTTGTCTTGCCACCTCAAACTTCAAACGTAGCTTAGGTGGTGCGTTCCGGGCGCCTCCGGCAGCCCTGCTCCCAAAATGCGAACGTCTGCAGATAGCTGGCAGCCAGAAAGAGCTAGCCTGGAAAGCTGTTGCTCAGCGTCATCTGCCCATGGCACTGCTCGCACAGAGGCACAGAGACTGGGGCTGCTTGCTTGTCTTGACCCCTCAAACTTCAAACGTAGCTTACGTGGTCCTTTCCGGGCAACTCCGGCAGCGCTGCTCCCAAAATGCAAACGTCTGCAGATAGCTGGCAGCCAGAAAGAGCTAGCCTGGAAAGCTGTTGCTCAGCCTCATCTGCCCATGGCACTGCTCGCACAGAGGCACAGAGACTGGGGCTGCTTGCTTGTCTTGCCACCTCAAACTTCAAACGTACCTTAGGTGGTCCGTGCCGGAAGCCTCCGGCAGCCCTGCTCTGAAAATGCGAACGTCTGCAGATAGCTGGCAGGCAGAAAGAGCTAGCCTGGAAAGCTGTTGCTCAGCCTCATCTGCCCATGGCACTGCTCGCACAGAGGCACAGAGACTGGGGCTGCTTGCTTGTCTTGCCCCCTCAAACTTCAAACGTATCTTAGGTGGTGCGTTCCGGGCGCCTCCGGCAGCCCTGCTCTGAAAATGCGAACGTCTGCAGATAGCTGGCAGGCAGAAAGAGCTAGCCTGGAAAGCTGTTGCTCCGCGTCATCTGCCCATGGCACTGCTTGCACAGAGGCACAGAGACTGGGGCTGCTTGCTTGTCTTGCCACCTCAAACTTCAAACGTAGCTTAGGTGGTCCGTGCCGGGCGCCTCTGGCAGCCCTGCTCCCAAAATGCGAACGTCTGCAGATAGCTGGCAGCCAGAAAGAGCTAGCCTGGAAAGCTGTTGCTCAGCCTCATCTGCCCATGGCACTGCTCGCACAGAGGCACAGAGACTGGGGCTGCTTGCTTGTCTTGCCCCCTCAAACTTCAAACGTAGCTTAGGTGGTCCGTGCCGGGCGCCTCCGGCAGCCCTGCTCCCAAAATGCGAACGTCTGCAGATAGCTGGCAGCCAGAAAGAGCTAGCCTGGAAAGCTGTTGCTCAGCCTCATCTGCCCATGGCACTGCTCGCACAGAGGCACAGAGACTGGGGCTGCTTGCTTGTCTTGCCGCCTCAAACTTCAAACGTAGCTTAGGTGGTCCTTTCCAGGCGCCTCCGGCACCCCTACTCTTAAAATGCGAACGTCTGCAGATAGCTGGCAGGCAGAAAGAGCTAGCCTGGAAAGCTGTTGCTCAGCGTCATCTGCCCATGGCACTGCTCGCACAGAGGCACAGAGACTGGGGCTGCTTGCTTGTCTTGCCCCCTCAAACTTCAAACGTAGCTTAGGTGGTCCGTGCCGGGCGCCTCCGGCAGCCCTGCTCCCAAAATGCGAACGTCTGCAGATAGCTGGCAGCCAGAAAGAGCTAGCCCAGAAAGCTGTTGCTCAGCCTCATCTGCCCATGGCACTGCTCGCACAGAGGCACAGAGACTGGGGCTTCTTGCTTGTCTAGCCGCCTCAAACTTCAAACGTAGCTTAGGTGTTCCATACCGGAAGCCTCCGGCTGCCCTCCTCCCAAAATGCGAACGTCTGCAGATAGCTGGCAGGCAGAAAGAGCTAGCCTGGAAAGCTGTTGCTCAGCCTCACCTGCCCATGGCACTGCTCGCACAGAGGCACAGAGACTGGGGCTGCTTGCTTGTCTTGCCCCCTCAAACTTCAAACGTAGCTTAGGTGGTCCGTGCCGGGCGCCTCCGGCAGCCCTGCTCCCAAAATGCGAACGTCTGCAGATAGCTGGCAGGCAGAAAGAGCTAGCCTGGAAAGCTGTTGCTCAGCCTCATCTGCCCATGGCACTGCTCGCACAGAGGCACAGAGACTGGGGCTGCTTGCTTGTCTTGCCGCCTCAAACTTCAAACGTAGCTTAGGTGTTCCATACCGGAAGCCTCCGGCTGCCCTCCTCCCAAAATGCGAACGTCTGCAGATAGCTGGCAGCCAGAAAGAGCTAGCCTGGAAAGCTGTTGCTCAGCGTCATCTGCCCATGGCACTGCTCGCACAGAGGCACAGAGACTGGGGCTGCTTGCTTGTCTTGCCCCCTCAAACTTCAAACGTAGCTTAGGTGGTCCGTGCCGGGCGCCTCCGGCAGCCCTGCTCCCAAAATGCGAACGTCTGCAGATAGCTGGCAGCCAGAAAGAGCTAGCCTGGAAAGCTGTTGCTCAGCCTCATCTGCCCATGGCACTGCTCGCACAGAGGCACAGAGACTGGGGCTGCTTGCTTGTCTTGACCCCTCAAACTTCAAACGTAGCTTAGGTGGTGCGTTCCGGGCGCCTCCGGCAGCCCTGCTCTAAAAATGCGAACGTCTGCAGATAGCTGGCAGGCAGAAAGAGCTAGCCTGGAAAGCTGTTGCTCAGCCTCATCTGCCCATGGCACTGCTCGCACAGAGGCACAGAGACTGGGGCTGCTTGCTTGTCTTGCCCCCTCAAACTTCAAACGTAACTTAGGTGGTCCTTTATGGGCACCTCCGGCAGCCCTGCTCCCAAAATGCAAACGTCTGCAGATAGCTGGCAGCCAGAAAGAGCTAGCCTGGAAAGCTGTTGCTCAGCCTCATCTGCCCATGGCACTGCTCGCACAGAGGCACAGAGACTGGGGCTGCTTGCTTGTCTTGCCCCCTCAAACTTCAAACGTAGCTTAGGTGGTCCGTGCCGGGCGCCTCCGGCAGCCCTGCTCCCAAAATGCGAACGTCTGCAGATAGCTGGCAGGCAGAAAGAGCTAGCCCGGAAAGCTGTTGCTCAGCCTCCTCTGCCCATGGCACTGCTCGCACAGAGGCACAGAGACTGGGGCTGCTTGCTTGTCTTGCCCCCTCAAACTTCAAACGTAGCTTAGGTGGTGCGTTCCGGGCGCCTCCGGCAGCCCTGCTCTGAAAATGCGAACGTCTGCAGATAGCTGGCAGCCAGAAAGAGCTAGCCTGGAAAGCTGTTGCTCAGCCTCATCTGCCCATGGCACTGCTCGCACAGAGGCACAGAGACTGGGGCTGCTTGCTTGTCTTGCCGCCTCAAACTTCAAACGTAGCTTAGGTGGTCCTTTCCAGGCGCCTCCGGCACCCCTACTCTTAAAATGCGAACGTCTGCAGATAGCTGGCAGGCAGAAAGAGCTAGCCTGGAAAGCTGTTGCTCAGCGTCATCTGCCCATGGCACTGCTCGCACAGAGGCACAGAGACTGGGGCTGCTTGCTTGTCTTGCCCCCTCAACCTTCAAACGTATATTAGGTGGTGCGTTCCGGGCGCCTCCGGCAGCCCTGCTCTGAAAATGCGAACGTCTGCAGATAGCTGGCAGGCAGAAAGAGCTAGCCTGGAAAGCTGTTGCTCAGCCTCATCTGCCCATGGCACTGCTCGCACAGAGGCACAGAGACTGGGGCTGCTTGCTTGTCTTGCCCCCTCAAACTTCAAACGTAGCTTAGGTGGTCCTTTATGGGCAAGTCCGGCAGCCCTGCTCCCAAAATGCAAACGTCTGCAGATAGCTGGCAGCCAGAAAGAGCTAGCCTGGAAAGCTGTTGCTCAGCCTCATCTGCCCATGGCACTGCTCGCACAGAGGCACAGAGACTGGGGCTGCTTGCTTGTCTTGACCCCTCAAACTTCAAACGTAGCTTACGTGGTCCTTTCCGGGCAACTCCGGCAGCGCTGCTCCCAAAATGCAAACGTCTGCAGATAGCTGGCAGCCAGAAAGAGCTAGCCTGGAAAGCTGTTGCTCAGCCTCATCTGCCCATGGCACTGCTCGCACAGAGGCACAGAGACTGGGGCTGCTTGCTTGTCTTGCCCCCTCAAACTTCAAACGTAGCTTAGGTGGTCCGTACCGGAAGCCTCCGGCAGCCCTGCTCCCAAAATGCGAACGTCTGCAAATAGCTGGCAGCCAGAAAGAGCTAGCCCGGAAAGCTGTTGCTCAGCCTCATCTGCCCATGGCACTGCTCGCACAGAGGCACAGAGACTGGGGCTGCTTGCTTGTCTTGCCCCCTCAAACTTCAAACGTATCTTAGGTGGTGCGTTCCGGGCGCCTCCGGCAGCCCTGCTCTGAAAATGCGAACGTCTGCAGATAGCTGGCAGCCAGAAAGAGCTAGCCTGGAAAGCTGTTGCTCCGCGTCATCTGCCCATGGCACTGCTCGCACAGAGGCACAGAGACTGGGGCTGCTTGCTTGTCTTGCCGCCTCAAACTTCAAACGTAGCTTAGGTGGTCCTTTCCGGGCGCCTCCGGCACCCCTACTCTTAAAATGCGAACGTCTGCAGATAGCTGGCAGCCAGAAAGAGCTAGCCTGGAAAGCTGTTGCTCAGCGTCATCTGCCCATGGCACTGCTCACACAGAGGCACAGAGACTGGGGCTGCTTGCTTGTCTTGCCCCCTCAAACTTCAAACGTAGCTTAGGTGGTCCGTGCCGGGCGCCTCCGGCAGCCCTGCTCCCAAAATGCGAACGTCTGCAGATAGCTGGCAGCCAGAAAGAGCTAGCCTGGAAAGCTGTTGCTCAGCCTCATCTGCCCATGGCACTGCTCGCACAGAGGCACAGAGACTGGGGCTGCTTGCTTGTCTTGCCCCCTCAAACTTCCAACGTAGCTTAGGTGGTGCGTTCCGGGCGCCTCCGGCAGCCCTGCTCTGAAAATGCGAACGTCTGCAGATAGCTGGCAGGCAGAAAGAGCTAGCCTGGAAAGCTGTTGCTCAGCCTCATCTGCCCATGGCACTGCTCGCACAGAGGCACAGAGACTGGGGCTGCTTGCTTGTCTTGCCCCCTCAAACTTCCAACGTAGCTTAGGTGGTGCGTTCCGGGCGCCTCCGGCAGCCCTGCTCTGAAAATGCGAACGTCTGCAGATAGCTGGCAGGCAGAAAGAGCTAGCCTGGAAAGCTGTTGCTCAGCCTCATCTGCCCATGGCACTGCTCGCACAGAGGCACAGAGACTGGGGCTGCTTGCTTGTCTTGCCCCCTCAAACTTCAAACGTAGCTTAGGTGGTCATTTATGGGCGCCTCCGGCAGCCCTGCTCTGAAAATGCGAACGTCTGCAGATAGCTGGCAGGCAGAAAGAGCTAGCCTGGAAAGCTGTTGCTCCGCGTCATCTGCCCATGGCACTGCTCGCACAGAGGCACAGAGACTGGGGCTGCTTGCTTGTCTTGCCCCCTCAAACTTCAAACGTAGCTTAGGTGGTCCTTTCCGGGCGCCTCCGGCACCCCTACTCTGAAAATGCGAACGTCTGCAGATAGCTGGCAGCCAGAAAGAGCTAGCCTGGAAAGCTGTTGCTCAGCGTCATCTGCCCATGGCACTGCTCGCACAGAGGCACAGAGACTGGGGCTGCTTGCTTGTCTTGCCCCCTCAAACTTCAAACGTAGCTTAGGTGGTCCGTGCCGTGCGCCTCCGGCAGCCCTGCTCCCAAAATGCGAACATCTGCAGATAGCTGGCAGGCAGAAAGAGCTAGCCTGGAAAGCTGTTGCTCAGCCTCATCTGCCCATGGCACTGCTTGCACAGAGGCACAGAGACTGGGGCTGCTTGCTTGTCTTGCCCCCTCAAACTTCAAACGTAGCTTAGGTGGTGCTTTAAGGGCGCCTCCGGCAGCCCTGCTCTGAAAATGCGAAAGTCTGCAGATAGCTGGCAGGCAGAAAGAGCTAGCCTGGAAAGCTGTTGCTCAGCCTCATCTGCCCATGGCACTGCTCGCACAGAGGCACAGAGACTGGGGCTGCTTGCTTGTCTTGCCCCCTCAAACTTCAAACGTAGCTTAGGTGGTGCGTTCCGGGCGCCTCCGGCAGCCCTGCTCTGAAAATGCGAACGTCTGCAGATAGCTGGCAGGCAGAAAGAGCTAGCCTGGAAAGCTGTTGCTCAGCCTCATCTGCCCATGGCACTGCTCGCACAGAGGCACAGAGACTGGGGCTGCTTGCTTGTCTTGCCCCCTCAAACTTCAAACGTAGCTTAGGTGGTCATTTATGGGCGCCTCCGGCAGCCCTGCTCTGAAAATGCGAACGTCTGCAGATAGCTGGCAGGCAGAAAGAGCTAGCCTGGAAAGCTGTTGCTCAGCCTCATCTGCCCATGGCACTGCTCGCACAGAGGCACAGAGACTGGGGCTGCTTGCTTGTCTTGCCCCCTCAAACTTCAAACGTAGCTTAGGTGTTCCGTACCCGAAGCCTCCGGCAGCCCTCCTCCCAAAATGCGAACGTCTGCAGATAGCTGGCAGGCAGAAAGAGCTAGCCTGGAAAGCTGTTGCTCAGCCTCATCTGCCCATGGCACTGCTCGCACAGAGGCACAGAGACTGGGGCTGCTTGCTTGTCTTGCCCCCTCAAACTTCAAAAGTAGCTTAGGTGGTGCGTTCCGGGCGCCTCCGGCAGCCCTGCTCTGAAAATGCGAACGTCTGCAGATAGCTGGCAGGCAGAAAGAGCTAGCCTGGAAAGCTGTTGCTCCGCGTCATCTGCCCATGGCACTGCTCGCACAGAGGCACAGAGACTGGGGCTGCTTGCTTGTCTTGACCCCTCAAACTTCAAACGTAGCTTGGGTGGTCCTTTATGGGCGCCTCCGGCAGCCCTGCTCCCAAAATGCAAAAGTCTGCAGATAGCTGGCAGGCAGAAAGAGCTAGCCTGGAAAGCTGTTGCTCAGCCTCATCTGCCCATGGCACTGCTCGCACAGAGGCACAGAGACTGGGGCTGCTTGCTTGTCTTGACCCCTCAAACTTCAAACGTAGCTTAGGTGGTCCGTACCGGAAGCCTCCGGCAGCCCTTCTCCCAAAATGCGAACGTCTGCAGATAGCTGGCAGCCAGAAAGAGCTAGCCCGGAAAGCTGTTGCTCAGCCTCATCTGCCCATGGCACTGCTCGCACAGAGGCACAGAGACTGGGGCTGCTTGCTTGTCTTGCCCCCTCAAACTTCAAACGTAGCTTAGGTGGTCCGTGCCGGGCGCCTCCGGCAGCCCTGCTCCCAAAATGCGAACGTCTGCAGATAGCTGGCAGGCAGAAAGAGCTAGCCCGGAAAGCTGTTGCTCAGCGTCATCTGCCCATGGCACTGCTCGCACAGAGGCACAGAGACTGGGGCTGCTTGCTTGTCTTGCCCCCTCAAACTTCAAACGTAACTTACGTGGTGCGTTCCGGGCGCCTCTGGCAGCCCTGCTCTGAAAATGCGAACGTCTGCAGATAGCTGGCAGGCAGAAAGAGCTAGCCTGGAAAGCTGTTGCTCAGCGTCATCTGCCCATGGCACTGCTCGCACAGAGGCACAGAGACTGGGGCTGCTTGCTTGTCTTGCCCCCTCAAACTTCAAACGTAGCTTAGGTGGTCCGTGCCGGAAGCCTCCGGCAGCCCTGCTCCCAAAATGCGAACGTCTGCAGATAGCTGGCAGGCAGAAAGAGCTAGCCCGGAAAGCTGTTGCTCAGCGTCATCTGCCCAAGGCACTGCTCGCACAGAGGCACAGAGACTGGGGCTGCTTGCTTGTCTTGCCCCCTCAAACTTCAAACGTAGCTTAGGTGGTGCGTTCCGGGCGCCTCCGGCAGCCCTGCTCTGAAAATGCGAACGTCTGCAGATAGCTGGCAGGCAGAAAGAGCTAGCCTGGAAAGCTGTTGCTCAGCGTCATCTGCCCATGGCACTGCTCGCACAGAGGCACAGAGACTGGGGCTGCTTGCTTGTCTTGCCCCCTCAAACTTCAAACGTAGCTTAGGTGGTCCATGCCGGGCGCCTCCGGCAGCCCTGCTCTGAAAATGCAAACGTCTGCAGATAGCTGGCAGGCAGAAAGAGCTAGCCTGGAAAGCTGTTGCTCCGCGTCATCTGCCCATGGCACTGCTCGCACAGAGGCACAGAGACTGGGGCTGCTTGCTTGTCTTGCCACCTCAAACTTCAAACGTAGCTTAGGTGGTCCGTGCCGGGCGCCTCCGGCAGCCCTGCTCCCAAAATGCGAACGTCTGCAGATAGCTGGCAGCCAGAAAGAGCTAGCCTGGAAAGCTGTTGCTCAGCCTCATCTGCCCATGGCACTGCTCGCACAGAGGCACAGAGACTGGGGCTGCTTGCTTGTCTTGTCCCCTCAAACTTCCAACGTAGCTTAGGTGGTGCGTTCCGGGCGCCTCCGGCAGTCCTGCTCTGAAAATTCAAACGTCTGCAGATAGCTGTCAGCCAGAAAGAGCTAGCCTGGAAAGCTGTTGCTCAGCCTCATCTGCCCATGGCACTGCTCGCACAGAGGCACAGAGACTGGGGCTGCTTGCTTGTCTTGCCCCCTCAAACTTCAAACGTAGCTTAGGTGGTCCGTGCCGGGCGCCTCCGGCAGCCCTGCTCCCAAAATGCGAACGTCTGCAGATAGCTGGCAGGCAGAAAGATCTAGCCTGGAAAGCTGTTGCTCAGCGTCATCTGCCCATGGCACTGCTCGCACAGAGGCACAGAGACTGGGGCTGCTTGCTTGTCTTGCCCCCTCAAACTTCAAACGTAGCTTAGGTGGTCCGTGCCGGGCGCCTCCGGCAGCCCTGCTCCCAAAATGCGAACGTCTGCAGATAGCTGGCAGGCAGAAAGAGCTAGCCTGGAAAGCTGTTGCTCAGCCTCATCTGCCCATGGCACTGCTCGCACAGAGGCACAGAGACTGGGGCTGCTTGCTTGTCTTGCCCCCTCAAACTTCAAACGTAACTTAGGTGGTCCTTTATGGGCACCTCCGGCAGCCCTGCTCCCAAAATGCAAACGTCTGCAGATAGCTGGCAGCCAGAAAGAGCTAGCCTGGAAAGCTGTTGCTCAGCCTCATCTGCCCATGGCACTGCTCGCACAGAGGCACAGAGACTGGGGCTGCTTGCTTGTCTTGACCCCTCAAACTTCAAACGTAGCTTACGTGGTCATTTATGGGCGCCTCCGGCAGCCCTGCTCTGAAAATGCGAACGTCTGCAGATAGCTGGCAGGCAGAAAGAGCTAGCCTGGAAAGCTGTTGCTCCGCGTCATCTGCCCATGGCACTGCTCGCACAGAGGCACAGAGACTGGGGCTGCTTGCTTGTCTTGCCCCCTCAAACTTCAAACGTAGCTTAGGTGGTCCTTTCCGGGCGCCTCCGGCACCCCTACTCTGAAAATGCGAACGTCTGCAGATAGCTGGCAGCCAGAAAGAGCTAGCCTGGAAAGCTGTTGCTCAGCCTCATCTGCCCATGGCACTGCTCGCACAGAGGCACAGAGACTGGGGCTGCTTGCTTGTCTTGCCCCCTCAAACTTCAAACGTAGCTTAGGTGGTCCGTGCCGGGCGCCTCCGGCAGCCCTGCTCCCAAAATGCGAACATCTGCAGATAGCTGGCAGGCAGAAAGAGCTAGCCTGGAAAGCTGTTGCTCAGCCTCATCTGCCCATGGCACTGCTTGCACAGAGGCACAGAGACTGGGGCTGCTTGCTTGTCTTGCCCCCTCAAACTTCAAACGTAGCTTAGGTGGTGCGTTCCGGGCGCCTCCGGCAGCCCTGCTCCCAAAATGCGAACGTCTGCAGATAGCTGGCAGGCAGAAAGAGCTAGCCTGGAAAGCTGTTGCTCAGCCTCATCTGCCCATGGCACTGCTCGCACAGAGGCACAGAGACTGGGGCTGCTTGCTTGTCTTGCCCCCTCAAACTTCAAACGTAGCTTAGGTGGTCATTTATGGGCGCCTCCGGCAGCCCTGCTCTGAAAATGCGAACGTCTGCAGATAGCTGGCAGGCAGAAAGAGCTAGCCTGGAAAGCTGTTGCTCAGCCTCATCTGCCCATGGCACTGCTCGCACAGAGGCACAGAGACTGGGGCTGCTTGCTTGTCTTGCCCCCTCAAACTTCAAACGTAGCTTAGGTGTTCCGTACCCGAAGCCTCCGGCAGCCCTCCTCCCAAAATGCGAACGTCTGCAGATAGCTGGCAGGCAGAAAGAGCTAGCCTGGAAAGCTGTTGCTCAGCCTCATCTGCCCATGGCACTGCTCGCACAGAGGCACAGAGACTGGGGCTGCTTGCTTGTCTTGACCCCTCAAACTTCAAACGTAGCTTAGGTGGTCCGTACCGGAAGCCTCCGGCAGCCCTTCTCCCAAAATGCGAACGTCTGCAGATAGCTGGCAGCCAGAAAGAGCTAGCCCGGAAAGCTGTTGCTCAGCCTCATCTGCCCATGGCACTGCTCGCACAGAGGCACAGAGACTGGGGCTGCTTGCTTGTCTTGCCCCCTCAAACTTCAAACGTAGCTTAGGTGGTCCGTGCCGGGCGCCTCCGGCAGCCCTGCTCCCAAAATGCGAACGTCTGCAGATAGCTGGCAGGCAGAAAGAGCTAGCCCGGAAAGCTGTTGCTCAGCGTCATCTGCCCATGGCACTGCTCGCACAGAGGCACAGAGACTGGGGCTGCTTGCTTGTCTTGCCCCCTCAAACTTCAAACGTAACTTAGGTGGTGCGTTCCGGGCGCCTCCGGCAGCCCTGCTCTGAAAATGCGAACGTCTGCAGATAGCTGGCAGGCAGAAAGAGCTAGCCTGGAAAGCTGTTGCTCAGCGTCATCTGCCCATGGCACTGCTCGCACAGAGGCACAGAGACTGGGGCTGCTTGCTTGTCTTGCCCCCTCAAACTTCAAACGTAGCTTAGGTGGTCCGTGCCGGAAGCCTCCGGCAGCCCTGCTCCCAAAATGCGAACGTCTGCAGATAGCTGGCAGGCAGAAAGAGCTAGCCCGGAAAGCTGTTGCTCAGCGTCATCTGCCCAAGGCACTGCTCGCACAGAGGCACAGAGACTGGGGCTGCTTGCTTGTCTTGCCCCCTCAAACTTCAAACGTAGCTTAGGTGGTGCGTTCCGGGCGCCTCCGGCAGCCCTGCTCTGAAAATGCGAACGTCTGCAGATAGCTGGCAGGCAGAAAGAGCTAGCCTGGAAAGCTGTTGCTCAGCGTCATCTGCCCATGGCACTGCTCGCACAGAGGCACAGAGACTGGGGCTGCTTGCTTGTCTTGCCCTCTCAAACTTCAAACGTAGCTTAGGTGGTCCGTGCCGGGCGCCTCCGGCAGCCCTGCTCTGAAAATGCAAACGTCTGCAGATAGCTGGCAGGCAGAAAGAGCTAGCCTGGAAAGCTGTTGCTCCGCGTCATCTGCCCATGGCACTGCTCGCACAGAGGCACAGAGACTGGGGCTGCTTGCTTGTCTTGCCACCTCAAACTTCAAACGTAGCTTAGGTGGTCCGTGCCGGGCGCCTCCGGCTGCCCTGCTCCCAAAATGCAAACGTCTGCAGATAGCTGGCAGCCAGAAAGAGCTAGCCTGGAAAGCTGTTGCTCAGCCTCATCTGCCCATGGCACTGCTCGCACAGAGGCACAGAGACTGGGGCTGCTTGCTTGTCTTGCCCCCTCAAACTTCAAACGTAGCTTAGGTGGTCATTTATGGGCGCCTCCGGCAGCCCTGCTCTGAAAATGCGAACGTCTGCAGATAGCTGGCAGGCAGAAAGAGCTAGCCTGGAAAGCTGTTGCTCAGCCTCATCTGCCCATGGCACTGCTCGCACAGAGGCACAGAGACTGGGGCTGCTTGCTTGTCTTGCCCCCTCAAACTTCAAACGTAGCTTAGGTG
Organism: Opisthocomus hoazin; assembly: GCF_030867145.1. Lineage (NCBI taxonomy): Eukaryota > Metazoa > Chordata > Aves > Opisthocomiformes > Opisthocomidae > Opisthocomus > Opisthocomus hoazin. Next base: position 485,778 of record NW_027448992.1, read on the forward strand.
TTCCGTACCCGAAGCCTCCGGCAGCCCTCCTCCCAAAATGCGAACGTCTGCAGATAGCTGGCAGGCAGAAAGAGCTAGCCTGGAAAGCTGTTGCTCAGCCTCATCTGCCCATGGCACTGCTCGCACAGAGGCACAGAGACTGGGGCTGCTTGCTTGTCTTGACCCCTCAAACTTCAAACGTAGCTTAGGTGGTCCGTACCGGAAGCCTCCGGCAGCCCTTCTCCCAAAATGCGAACGTCTGCAGATAGCTGGCAGCCAGAAAGAGCTAGCCCGGAAAGCTGTTGCTCAGCCTCATCTGCCCATGGCACTGCTCGCACAGAGGCACAGAGACTGGGGCTGCTTGCTTGTCTTGCCCCCTCAAACTTCAAACGTAGCTTAGGTGGTCCGTGCCGGGCGCCTCCGGCAGCCCTGCTCCCAAAATGCGAACGTCTGCAGATAGCTGGCAGGCAGAAAGAGCTAGCCCGGAAAGCTGTTGCTCAGCGTCATCTGCCCATGGCACTGCTCGCACAGAGGCACAGAGACTGGGGCTGCTTGCTTGTCTTGCCCCCTCAAACTTCAAACGTAACTTAGGTGGTGCGTTCCGGGCGCCTCCGGCAGCCCTGCTCTGAAAATGCGAACGTCTGCAGATAGCTGGCAGGCAGAAAGAGCTAGCCTGGAAAGCTGTTGCTCAGCGTCATCTGCCCATGGCACTGCTCGCACAGAGGCACAGAGACTGGGGCTGCTTGCTTGTCTTGCCCCCTCAAACTTCAAACGTAGCTTAGGTGGTCCGTGCCGGAAGCCTCCGGCAGCCCTGCTCCCAAAATGCGAACGTCTGCAGATAGCTGGCAGGCAGAAAGAGCTAGCCCGGAAAGCTGTTGCTCAGCGTCATCTGCCCAAGGCACTGCTCGCACAGAGGCACAGAGACTGGGGCTGCTTGCTTGTCTTGCCCCCTCAAACTTCAAACGTAGCTTAGGTGGTGCGTTCCGGGCGCCTCCGGCAGCCCTGCTCTGAAAATGCGAACGTCTGCAGATAGCTGGCAGGCAGAAAGAGCTAGCCTGGAAAGCTGTTGCTCAGCGTCATCTGCCCATGGCACTGCTCGCACAGAGGCACAGAGACTGGGGCTGCTTGCTTGTCTTGCCCTCTCAAACTTCAAACGTAGCTTAGGTGGTCCGTGCCGGGCGCCTCCGGCAGCCCTGCTCTGAAAATGCAAACGTCTGCAGATAGCTGGCAGGCAGAAAGAGCTAGCCTGGAAAGCTGTTGCTCCGCGTCATCTGCCCATGGCACTGCTCGCACAGAGGCACAGAGACTGGGGCTGCTTGCTTGTCTTGCCACCTCAAACTTCAAACGTAGCTTAGGTGGTCCGTGCCGGGCGCCTCCGGCTGCCCTGCTCCCAAAATGCAAACGTCTGCAGATAGCTGGCAGCCAGAAAGAGCTAGCCTGGAAAGCTGTTGCTCAGCCTCATCTGCCCATGGCACTGCTCGCACAGAGGCACAGAGACTGGGGCTGCTTGCTTGTCTTGTCCCCTCAAACTTCCAACGTAGCTTAGGTGGTGCGTTCCGGGCGCCTCCGGCAGTCCTGCTCTGAAAATTCAAACGTCTGCAGATAGCTGTCAGCCAGAAAGAGCTAGCCTGGAAAGCTGTTGCTCAGCCTCATCTGCCCATGGCACTGCTCGCACAGAGGCACAGAGACTGGGGCTGCTTGCTTGTCTTGCCCCCTCAAACTTCAAACGTAGCTTAGGTGGTCCGTACCGGAAACCTCCGGCAGCCCTGCTCCCAAAATGCGAACGTCTGCAGATAGCTGGCAGGCAGAAAGAGCTAGCCTGGAAAGCTGTTGCTCAGCGTCATCTGCCCATGGCACTGCTCGCACAGAGGCACAGAGACTGGGGCTGCTTGCTTGTCTTGCCCCCTCAAACTTCAAACGTAGCTTAGGTGGTCCGTGCCGGGCGCCTCCGGCAGCCCTGCTCCCAAAATGCGAACGTCTGCAGATAGCTGGCAGGCAGAAAGAGCTAGCCTGGAAAGCTGTTGCTCAGCCTCATCTGCCCATGGCACTGCTCGCACAGAGGCACAGAGACTGGGGCTGCTTGCTTGTCTTGCCCCCTCAAACTTCAAACGTAACTTAGGTGGTCCTTTATGGGCACCTCCGGCAGCCCTGCTCCCAAAATGCAAACGTCTGCAGATAGCTGGCAGCCAGAAAGAGCTAGCCTGGAAAGCTGTTGCTCAGCCTCATCTGCCCATGGCACTGCTCGCACAGAGGCACAGAGACTGGGGCTGCTTGCTTGTCTTGACCCCTCAAACTTCAAACGTAGCTTACGTGGTCATTTATGGGCGCCTCCGGCAGCCCTGCTCTGAAAATGCGAACGTCTGCAGATAGCTGGCAGGCAGAAAGAGCTAGCCTGGAAAGCTGTTGCTCCGCGTCATCTGCCCATGGCACTGCTCGCACAGAGGCACAGAGACTGGGGCTGCTTGCTTGTCTTGCCCCCTCAAACTTCAAACGTAGCTTAGGTGGTCCTTTCCGGGCGCCTCCGGCACCCCTACTCTGAAAATGCGAACGTCTGCAGATAGCTGGCAGGCAGAAAGAGCTAGCCTGGAAAGCTGTTGCTCAGCCTCATCTGCCCATGGCACTGCTCGCACAGAGGCACAGAGACTGGGGCTGCTTGCTTGTCTTGCCCCCTCAAACTTCAAACGTAGCTTAGGTGGTCCGTGCCGGGCGCCTCCGGCAGCCCTGCTCCCAAAATGCGAACATCTGCAGATAGCTGGCAGGCAGAAAGAGCTAGCCTGGAAAGCTGTTGCTCAGCCTCATCTGCCCATGGCACTGCTTGCACAGAGGCACAGAGACTGGGGCTGCTTGCTTGTCTTGCCCCCTCAAACTTCAAACGTAGCTTAGGTGGTGCGTTCCGGGCGCCTCCGGCAGCCCTGCTCTGAAAATGCGAAAGTCTGCAGATAGCTGGCAGGCAGAAAGAGCTAGCCTGGAAAGCTGTTGCTCAGCCTCATCTGCCCATGGCACTGCTCGCACAGAGGCACAGAGACTGGGGCTGCTTGCTTGTCTTGCCCCCTCAAACTTCCAACGTATCTTAGGTGGTGCGTTCCGGGCGCCTCCGGCAGCCCTGCTCTGAAAATGCGAACGTCTGCAGATAGCTGGCAGGCAGAAAGAGCTAGCCTGGAAAGCTGTTGCTCAGCCTCATCTGCCCATGGCACTGCTCGCACAGAGGCACAGAGACTGGGGCTGCTTGCTTGTCTTGCCCCCTCAAACTTCAAACGTAGCTTAGGTGGTCATTTATGGGCGCCTCCGGCAGCCCTGCTCTGAAAATGCGAACGTCTGCAGATAGCTGGCAGCCAGAAAGAGCTAGCCTGGAAAGCTGTTGCTCAGCCTCATCTGCCCATGGCACTGCTCGCACAGAGGCACAGAGACTGGGGCTGCTTGCTTGTCTTGCCCCCTCAAACTTCAAACGTAGCTTAGGTGTTCCGTACCCGAAGCCTCCGGCAGCCCTCCTCCCAAAATGCGAACGTCTGCAGATAGCTGGCAGGCAGAAAGAGCTAGCCTGGAAAGCTGTTGCTCAGCCTCATCTGCCCATGGCACTGCTCGCACAGAGGCACAGAGACTGGGGCTGCTTGCTTGTCTTGCCCCCTCAAACTTCAAAAGTAGCTTAGGTGGTGCGTTCCGGGCGCCTCCGGCAGCCCTGCTCTGAAAATGCGAACGTCTGCAGATAGCTGGCAGGCAGAAAGAGCTAGCCTGGAAAGCTTTTGCTCCGCGTCATCTGCCCATGGCACTGCTCGCACAGAGGCACAGAGACTGGGGCTGCTTGCTTGTCTTGACCCCTCAAACTTCAAACGTAGCTTGGGTGGTCCTTTATGGGCGCCTCCGGCAGCCCTGCTCCCAAAATGCAAAAGTCTGCAGATAGCTGGCAGGCACAAAGAGCTAGCCTGGAAAGCTGTTGCTCAGCCTCATCTGCCCATGGCACTGCTCGCACAGAGGCACAGAGACTGGGGCTGCTTGCTTGTCTTGACCCCTCAAACTTCAAACGTAGCTTAGGTGGTCCGTACCGGAAGCCTCCGGCAGCCCTTCTCCCAAAATGCGAACGTCTGCAGATAGCTGGCAGCCAGAAAGAGCTAGCCCGGAAAGCTGTTGCTCAGCCTCATCTGCCCATGGCACTGCTCGCACAGAGGCACAGAGACTGGGGCTGCTTGCTTGTCTTGCCCCCTCAAACTTCAAACGTAGCTTAGGTGGTCCGTGCCGGGCGCCTCCGGCAGCCCTGCTCCCAAAATGCGAACGTCTGCAGATAGCTGGCAGGCAGAAAGAGCTAGCCCGGAAAGCTGTTGCTCAGCGTCATCTGCCCATGGCACTGCTCGCACAGAGGCACAGAGACTGGGGCTGCTTGCTTGTCTTGCCCCCTCAAACTTCAAACGTAACTTAGGTGGTGCGTTCCGGGCGCCTCCGGCAGCCCTGCTCTGAAAATGCGAACGTCTGCAGATAGCTGGCAGGCAGAAAGAGCTAGCCTGGAAAGCTGTTGCTCAGCGTCATCTGCCCATGGCACTGCTCGCACAGAGGCACAGAGACTGGGGCTGCTTGCTTGTCTTGCCCCCTCAAACTTCAAACGTAGCTTAGGTGGTCCGTGCCGGAAGCCTCCGGCAGCCCTGCTCCCAAAATGCGAACGTCTGCAGATAGCTGGCAGGCAGAAAGAGCTAGCCCGGAAAGCTGTTGCTCAGCGTCATCTGCCCAAGGCACTGCTCGCACAGAGGCACAGAGACTGGGGCTGCTTGCTTGTCTTGCCACCTCAAACTTCAAACGTAGCTTAGGTGGTGCGTTCCGGGCGCCTCCGGCAGCCCTGCTCTGAAAATGCGAACGTCTGCAGATAGCTGGCAGGCAGAAAGAGCTAGCCTGGAAAGCTGTTGCTCAGCGTCATCTGCCCATGGCACTGCTCGCACAGAGGCACAGAGACTGGGGCTGCTTGCTTGTCTTGCCCCCTCAAACTTCAAACGTAGCTTAGGTGGTCCGTGCCGGGCGCCTCCGGCAGCCCTGCTCTGAAAATGCAAACGTCTGCAGATAGCTGGCAGGCAGAAAGAGCTAGCCTGGAAAGCTGTTGCTCCGCGTCATCTGCCCATGGCACTGCTCGCACAGAGGCACAGAGACTGGGGCTGCTTGCTTGTCTTGCCACCTCAAACTTCAAACGTAGCTTAGGTGGTCCGTGCCGGGCGCCTCCGGCAGCCCTGCTCCCAAAATGCAAACGTCTGCAGATAGCTGGCAGCCAGAAAGAGCTAGCCTGGAAAGCTGTTGCTCAGCCTCATCTGCCCATGGCACTGCTCGCACAGAGGCACAGAGACTGGGGCTGCTTGCTTGTCTTGTCCCCTCAAACTTCCAACGTAGCTTAGGTGGTGCGTTCCGGGCGCCTCCGGCAGTCCTGCTCTGAAAATTCAAACGTCTGCAGATAGCTGTCAGCCAGAAAGAGCTAGCCTGGAAAGCTGTTGCTCAGCCTCATCTGCCCATGGCACTGCTCGCACAGAGGCACAGAGACTGGGGCTGCTTGCTTGTCTTGCCCCCTCAAACTTCAAACGTAGCTTAGGTGGTCCGTGCCGGGCGCCTCCGGCAGCCCTGCTCCCAAAATGCGAACGTCTGCAGATAGCTGGCAGGCAGAAAGATCTAGCCTGGAAAGCTGTTGCTCAGCGTCATCTGCCCATGGCACTGCTCGCACAGAGGCACAGAGACTGGGGCTGCTTGCTTGTCTTGCCCCCTCAAACTTCAAACGTAGCTTAGGTGGTCCGTGCCGGGCGCCTCCGGCAGCCCTGCTCCCAAAATGCGAACGTCTGCAGATAGCTGGCAGGCAGAAAGAGCTAGCCTGGAAAGCTGTTGCTCAGCCTCATCTGCCCATGGCACTGCTCGCACAGAGGCACAGAGACTGGGGCTGCTTGCTTGTCTTGCCCCCTCAAACTTCAAACGTAACTTAGGTGGTCCTTTATGGGCACCTCCGGCAGCCCTGCTCCCAAAATGCAAACGTCTGCAGATAGCTGGCAGCCAGAAAGAGCTAGCCTGGAAAGCTGTTGCTCAGCCTCATCTGCCCATGGCACTGCTCGCACAGAGGCACAGAGACTGGGGCTGCTTGCTTGTCTTGACCCCTCAAACTTCAAACGTAACTTAGGTGGTCCTTTATGGGCACCTCCGGCAGCCCTGCTCCCAAAATGCAAACGTCTGCAGATAGCTGGCAGCCAGAAAGAGCTAGCCTGGAAAGCTGTTGCTCAGCCTCATCTGCCCATGGCACTGCTCGCACAGAGGCACAGAGACTGGGGCTGCTTGCTTGTCTTGACCCCTCAAACTTCAAACGTAGCTTACGTGGTCATTTATGGGCGCCTCCGGCAGCCCTGCTCTGAAAATGCGAACGTCTGCAGATAGCTGGCAGGCAGAAAGAGCTAGCCTGGAAAGCTGTTGCTCCGCGTCATCTGCCCATGGCACTGCTCGCACAGAGGCACAGAGACTGGGGCTGCTTGCTTGTCTTGCCCCCTCAAACTTCAAACGTAGCTTAGGTGGTCCTTTCCGGGCGCCTCCGGCACCCCTACTCTGAAAATGCGAACGTCTGCAGATAGCTGGCAGGCAGAAAGAGCTAGCCTGGAAAGCTGTTGCTCAGCCTCATCTGCCCATGGCACTGCTCGCACAGAGGCACAGAGACTGGGGCTGCTTGCTTGTCTTGCCCCCTCAAACTTCAAACGTAGCTTAGGTGGTCCTTTCCGGGCAACTCCGGCAGCGCTGCTCCCAAAATGCAAACGTCTGCAGATAGCTGGCAGCCAGAAAGAGCTAGCCTGGAAAGCTGTTGCTCAGCCTCATCTGCCCATGGCACTGCTCGCACAGAGGCACAGAGACTGGGGCTGCTTGCTTGTCTTGCCCCCTCAAACTTCAAACGTAGCTTAGGTGGTCCGTACCGGAAGCCTCCGGCAGCCCTGCTCCCAAAATGCGAACGTCTGCAGATAGCTGGCAGGCAGAAAGAGCTAGCTTGGAAAGCTGTTGCTCAGCCTCATCTGCCCATGGCACTGCTCGCACAGAGGCACAGAGACTGGGGCTGCTTGCTTGTCTTGCCCCCTCAAACTTCAAACGTATCTTAGGTGGTGCGTTCCGGGCGCCTCCGGCAGCCCTGCTCTGAAAATGCGAACGTCTGCAGATAGCTGGCAGGCAGAAAGAGCTAGCCTGGAAAGCTGTTGCTCAGCCTCATCTGCCCATGGCACTGCTCGCACAGAGGCACAGAGACTGGGGCTGCTTGCTTGTCTTGCCCCCTCAAACTTCAAACGTAGCTTAGGTGGTCCTTTATGGGCGCCTCCGGCACCCCTACTCTTAAAATGCGAACGTCTGCAGATAGCTGGCAGGCAGAAAGAGCTAGCCTGGAAAGCTGTTGCTCAGCCTCATCTGCCCATGGCACTGCTCGCACAGAGGCACAGAGACTGGGGCTGCTTGCTTGTCTTGCCCCCTCAAACTTCCAACGTAGCTTAGGTGGTGCGTTCCGGGCGCCTCCGGCAGCCCTGCTCTGAAAATGCGAACGTCTGCAGATAGCTGGCAGCCAGAAAGAGCTAGCCTGGAAAGCTGTTGCTCAGCCTCATCTGCCCATGGCACTGCTCGCACAGAGGCACAGAGACTGGGGCTGCTTGCTTGTCTTGCCCCCTCAAACTTCCAACGTAGCTTAGGTGGTGCGTTCCGGGCGCCTCCGGCAGCCCTGCTCTGAAAATGCGAACGTCTGCAGATAGCTGGCAGGCAGAAAGAGCTAGCCTGGAAAGCTGTTGCTCAGCCTCATCTGCCCATGGCACTGCTCGCACAGAGGCACAGAGACTGGGGCTGCTTGCTTGTCTTGCCCCCTCAAACTTCAAACGTAGCTTAGGTGGTCATTTATGGGCGCCTCCGGCAGCCCTGCTCTGAAAATGCGAACGTCTGCAGATAGCTGGCAGGCAGAAAGAGCTAGCCTGGAAAGCTGTTGCTCAGCCTCATCTGCCCATGGCACTGCTTGCACAGAGGCACAGAGACTGGGGCTGCTTGCTTGTCTTGCCCCCTCAAACTTCCAACGTAGCTTAGGTGGTGCGTTCCGGGCGCCTCCGGCAGCCCTGCTCCCAAAATGCAAACGTCTGCAGATAGCTGGCAGCCAGAAAGAGCTAGCCTGGAAAGCTGTTGCTCAGCCTCATCTGCCCATGGCACTGCTCGCACAGAGGCACAGAGACTGGGGCTGCTTGCTTGTCTTGCCCCCTCAAACTTCAAACGTAGCTTAGGTGGTCCGTGCCGGGCGCCTCCGGCAGCCCTGCTCTGAAAATGCGAACGTCTGCAGATAGCTGGCAGGCAGAAAGAGCTAGCCTGGAAAGCTGTTGCTCAGCCTCATCTGCCCATGGCACTGCTCGCACAGAGGCACAGAGACTGGGGCTGCTTGCTTGTCTTGCCCCCTCAAACTTCAAACGTAGCTTAGGTGGTCCTTTATGGGCGCCTCCGGCAGCCCTGCTCTGAAAATGCGAACGTCTGCAGATAGCTGGCAGCCAGAAAGAGCTAGCCTGGAAAGCTGTTGCTCAGCCTCATCTGCCCATGGCACTGCTCGCACAGAGGCACAGAGACTGGGGCTGCTTGCTTGTCTTGACCCCTGAAACTTCAAACGTAGCTTAGGTGTTCCGTACCGGAAGCCTCCGGCAGCCCTCCTCCCAAAATGCGAACGTCTGCAGATAGCTGGCAGCCAGAAAGAGCTAGCCTGGAAAGCTGTTGCTCAGCGTCATCTGCCCATGGCACTGCTCGCACAGAGGCACAGAGACTGGGGCTGCTTGCTTGTCTTGCCCCCTCAAACTTCAAACGTAGCTTAGGTGGTCCGTGCCGGGCGCTTCCGGCAGCCCTGCTCCCAAAATGCGAACGTCTGCAGATAGCTGGCAGGCAGAAAGAGCTAGCCCGGAAAGCTGTTGCTCAGCGTCATCTGCCCATGGCACTGCTCGCACAGAGGCACAGAGACTGGGGCTGCTTGCTTGTCTTGCCCCCTCAAACTTCAAACGTAGCTTAGGTGGTCCGTGCCGGAAGCCTCCGGCAGCCCTGCTCTGAAAATGCGAACGTCTGCAGATAGCTGGCAGCCAGAAAGAGCTAGCCTGGAAAGCTGTTGCTCAGCCTCATCTGCCCATGGCACTGCTCGCACAGAGGCACAGAGACTGGGGCTGCTTGCTTGTCTTGCCACCTCAAACTTCAAACGTAGCTTACGTGGTGCGTTCCGGGCGCCTCCGGCAGCCCTGCTCTGAAAATGCGGACGTCTGCAGATAGCTGGCAGCCAGAAAGAGCTAGCCTGGAAAGCTGTTGCTCCGCGTCATCTGCCCATGGCACTGCTCGCACAGAGGCACAGAGACTGGGGCTGCTTGCTTGTCTTGCCACCTCAAACTTCAAACGTAGCTTAGGTGGTCCGTGCCGGGCGCCTCCCGCAGCCCTGCTCTGAAAATGCGAACGTCTGCAGATAGCTGGCAGGCAGAAAGAGCTAGCCTGGAAAGCTGTTGCTCAGCGTCATCTGCCCATGGCACTGCTCGCACAGAGGCACAGAGACTGGGGCTGCTTGCTTGTCTTGCCCCCTCAAACTTCAAACGTAGCTTAGGTGGTCCTTTCCGGGCGCCTCCGGCAGCCCTGCTCTGAAAATGCGAACGTCTGCAGATAGCTGGCAGGCAGAAAGAGCTAGCCTGGAAAGCTGTTGCTCAGCGTCATCTGCCCATGGCACTGCTCGCACAGAGGCACAGAGACTGGGGCTGCTTGCTTGTCTTGCCCCCTCAAACTTCAAACGTAGCTTAGGTGGTCCGTGCCGGAATCCTCCGGCAGCCCTGCTCTGAAAATGCGAACGTCTGCAGATAGCTGGCAGCCAGAAAGAGCTAGCCTGGAAAGCTGTTGCTCAGCCTCATCTGCCCATGGCACTGCTCGCACAGAGGCACAGAGACTGGAGCTGCTTGCTTCTCTTGACCCCTCAAACTTCAAACGTAGCTTAGGTGGTCCGTGCCGGAAGCCTCCGGCAGCCCTGCTCTGAAAATGCAAACGTCTGCAGATAGCTGGCAGCCAGAAAGAGCTAGCCTGAAAAGCTGTTGCTCAGCCTCATCTGCCCATGGCACTGCTCGCACAGAGGCACAGAGACTGGGGCTGCTTGCTTGTCTTGCCGCCTCAAACTTCAAACGTAGCTTAGGTGGTCCGTGCCGGGCGCCTCCGGCAGCCCTGATCTAAATATGCGAACGTCTGCAGATAGCTGGCAGCCAGAAAGAGCTAGCCTGGAAAGCTGTTGCTCAGCCTCATCTGCCCATGGCACTGCTCGCACAGAGGCACAGAGACTGGGGCTGCTTGCTTGTCTTGCCCCCTCAAACTTCAAACGTAGCTTAGGTGGTCCGTGCCGGGCGCCTCCGGCAGCCCTGCTCCCAAAATGCGAACGTCTGCAGATAGCTGGCAGCCAGAAAGAGCTAGCCTGGAAAGCTGTTGCTCAGCGTCATCTGCCCATGGCACTGCTCGCACAGAGGCACAGAGACTGGGGCTGCTTGCTTGTCTTGCCCCCTCAAACTTCAAACGTATCTTAGGTGGTCTGTGCCGGGCGCCTCCGGCAGCCCTGCTCTAAAAATGCGAACGTCTGCAGATAGCTGGCAGGCAGAAAGAGCTAGCCTGGAAAGCTGTTGCTCAGCCTCATCTGCCCATGGCACTGCTCGCACAGAGGCACAGAGACTGGGGCTGCTTGCTTGTCTTGCCCCCTCAAACTTCAAACGCAGCTTAGGTGGTCCGTGCCGGGCGCCTCCGGCAGCCCTGCTCCCAAAATGCGAACGTCTGCAGATAGCTGGCAGGCAGAAAGAGCTAGCCCGGAAAGCTGTTGCTCAGCCTCATCTGCCCATGGCACTGCTCGCACAGAGGCACAGAGACTGGGGCTGCTTGCTTGTCTTGCCCCCTCAAACTTCAAACGTAGCTTAGGTGGTGCGTTCCGGGCGCCTCCGGCAGCCCTGCTCTGAAAATGCGAACGTCTGCAGATAGCTGGCAGGCAGAAAGAACTAGCCTGGAAAGCTGTTGCTCCGCGTCATCTGCCCATGGCACTGCTCGCACAGAGGCACAGAGACTGGGGCTGCTTGCTTGTCTTGCCACCTCAAACTTCAAACGTAGCTTAGGTGGTCCGTGCCGGGCGCCTCCCGCAGCCCTGCTCTGAAAATGCGAACGTCTGCAGATAGCTGGCAGGCAGAAAGAGCTAGCCTGGAAAGCTGTTGCTCAGCCTCATCTGCCCATGGCACTGCTCGCACAGAGGCACAGAGACTGGGTCTGCTTGCTTGTCTTGCCCCCTCAAACTTCAAACGCAGCTTAGGTGGTCCGTGCCGGGCGCCTCCGGCAGCCCTGCTTCCAAAATGCGAACGTCTGCAGATAGCTGGCAGGCAGAAAGAGCTAGCCCGGAAAGCTGTTGCTCAGCCTCATCTGCCCATGGCACTGCTCGCACAGAGGCACAGAGACTGGGGCTGCTTGCTTGTCTTGCCCCCTCAAACTTCAAACGTAGCTTAGGTGGTGCGTTCCGGGCGCCTCCGGCAGCCCTGCTCTGAAAATGCGAACGTCTGCAGATAGCTGGCAGGCAGAAAGAGCTAGCCTGGAAAGCTGTTGCTCAGCCTCATCTGCCCATGGCACTGCTCGCACAGAGGCACAGAGACTGGGGCTGCTTGCTTGTCTTGCCCCCTCAAACTTCAAACGTAGCTTAGGTGGTCCGTGCCGGAAGCCTCCGGCAGCCCTGCTCTGAAAATGCAAACGTCTGCAGATAGCTGGCAGCCAGAAAGAGCTAGCCTGGAAAGCTGTTGCTCAGCCTCATCTGCCCATGGCACTGCTCGCACAGAGGCACAGAGACTGGGGCTGCTTGCTTGTCTTGACCCCTCAAACTTCAAACGTATCTTAGGTGGTGCGTTCCGGGCGCCTCCGGCAGCCCTGCTCTGAAAATGCGGACGTCTGCAGATAGCTGGCAGGCAGAAAGAGCTAGCCTGGAAAGCTGTTGCTCCGCGTCATCTGCCCATGGCACTGCTCGCACAGAGGCACAGAGACTGGGGCTGCTTGCTTGTCTTGCCACCTCAAACTTCCAACGTAGCTTAGGTGGTCCGTGCCGGGCGCCTCCCGCAGCCCTGCTCTGAAAATGCGAACGTCTGCCGATAGCTGGCAGGCAGAAAGAGCTAGCCTGGAAAGCTGTTGCTCAGCGTCATCTGCCCATGGCACTGCTCGCACAGAGGCACAGAGACTGGGTCTGCTTGCTTGTCTTGCCCCCTCAAACTTCAAACGTATCTTAGGTGGTCCTTTATGGGCGCCTCCGGCAGCCCTGCTCCCAAAATGCAAAAGTCTGCAGATAGCTGGCAGCCAGAAAGAGCTAGCCTGGAAAGCTGTTGCTCAGCCTCATCTGCCCATGGCACTGCTCGCACAGAGGCACAGAGACTGGGGCTGCTTGCTTGTCTTGCCGCCTCAAACTTCAAACGTAGCTTAGGTGGTCCGTGCTGGAAGCCTCCGGCAGCCCTGCTCTGAAAATGCGAACGTCTGCAGATAGCTGGCAGGCAGAAAGAGCTAGCCTGGAAAGCTGTTGCTCAGCCTCATCTGCCCATGGCACTGCTCGCACAGAGGCACAGAGACTGGGGCTGCTTGCTTGTCTTGCCCCCTCAAACTTCAAACGTAGCTTAGGTGGTGCGTTCCGGGCGCCTCCGGCAGCCCTGCTCTGAAAATGCGAACGTCTGCAGATAGCTGGCAGGCAGAAAGTGCTAGCCTGGAAAGGTGTTGCTCCGCGTCATCTGCCCATGGCACTGCTCGCACAGAGGCACAGAGACTGGGGCTGCTTGCTTGTCTTGCCCCCTCAAACTTCAAACGTAGCTTAGGTGGTGCGTTCCGGGCGCCTCCGGCAGCCCTCCTCTGAAAATGCGAACGTCTGCAGATAGCTGGCAGGCAGAAAGAGCTAGCCTGGAAAGCTGTTGCTCAGCGTCATCTGCCCATGGCACTGCTCGCACAGAGGCACAGAGACTGGGGCTGCTTGCTTGTCTTGCCCCCTCAAACTTCAAACGTAGCTTAGGTGGTCCGTGCCGGAATCCTCCGGCAGCCCTGCTCTGAAAATGCGAACGTCTGCAGATAGCTGGCAGCCAGAAAGAGCTAGCCTGGAAAGCTGTTGCTCAGCCTCATCTGCCCATGGCACTGCTCGCACAGAGGCACAGAGACTGGAGCTGCTTGCTTCTCTTGACCCCTCAAACTTCAAACGTAGCTTAGGTGGTCCGTGCCGGAAGCCTCCGGCAGCCCTGCTCTGAAAATGCAAACGTCTGCAGATAGCTGGCAGCCAGAAAGAGCTAGCCTGGAAAGCTGTTGCTCAGCCTCATCTGCCCATGGCACTGCTCGCACAGAGGCACAGAGACTGGGGCTGCTTGCTTGTCTTGCCGCCTCAAACTTCAAACGTAGCTTAGGTGGTCCGTGCCGGGCGCCTCCGGCACCCCTACTCTTAAAATGCGAACGTCTGCAGATAGCTGGCAGCCAGAAAGAGCTAGCCTGGAAAGCTGTTGCTCAGCCTCATCTGCCCATGGCACTGCTCGCACAGAGGCACAGAGACTGGGGCTGCTTGCTTGTCTTGCCCCCTCAAACTTCAAACGTAGCTTAGGTGGTCCTTTCCGGGCGCCTCCGGCAGCCCTGCTCCCAAAATGCGAACGTCTGCAGATAGCTGGCAGCCAGAAAGAGCTAGCCTGGAAAGCTGTTGCTCAGCCTCATCTGCCCATGGCACTGCTCGCACAGAGGCACAGAGACTGGGGCTGCTTGCTTGTCTTGCCCCCTCAAACTTCAAACGTATCTTAGGTGGTGCGTTCCGGGCGCCTCCGGCAGCCCTGCTCTGAAAATGCGAACGTCTGCAGATAGCTGGTAGCCAGAAAGAGCTAGCCTGGAAAGCTGTTGCTCAGCCTCATCTGCCCATGGCACTGCTCGCACAGAGGCACAGAGACTGGGGCTGCTTGCTTGTCTTGACCCCTCAAACTTCAAACGTAGCTTAGGTGGTCCTTTATGGGCGCCTCCGGCAGCCCTGCTCCCAAAATGCAAACGTCTGCAGATAGCTGGCAGCCAGAAAGAGCTAGCCTGGAAAGCTGTTGCTCAGCCTCATCTGCCCATGGCACTGCTCGCACAGAGGCACAGAGACTGGGGCTGCTTGCTTGTCTTGCCCCCTCAAACTTCAAACGTAGCTTACGTGGTCCTTTCCGGGCAACTCCGGCAGCGCTGCTCCCAAAATGCAAACGTCTGCAGATAGCTGGCAGCCAGAAAGAGCTAGCCTGGAAAGCTGTTGCTCAGCCTCATCTGCCCATGGCACTGCTCGCACAGAGGCACAGAGACTGGGGCTGCTTGCTTGTCTTGCCCCCTCAAACTTCCAACGTAGCTTAGGTGGTGCGTTCCGGGCGCCTCCGGCAGCCCTGCTCTGAAAATGCGAACGTCTGCAGATAGCTGGCAGGCAGAAAGAGCTAGCCTGGAAAGCTGTTGCTCAGCCTCATCTGCCCATGGCACTGCTCGCACAGAGGCACAGAGACTGGGGCTGCTTGCTTGTCTTGCCCCCTCAAACTTCAAACGTAGCTTAGGTGGTGCGTTCCGGGCGCCTCCGGCAGCCCTGCTCTGAAAATGCGAACGTCTGCAGATAGCTGGCAGGCAGAAAGAGCTAGCCTGGAAAGCTGTTGCTCAGCCTCATCTGCCCATGGCACTGCTCGCACAGAGGCACAGAGACTGGGGCTGCTTGCTTGTCTTGCCCCCTCAAACTTCAAACGTAGCTTAGGTGGTCCGTGCCGGGCGCCTCCGGCTGCCCTGCTCTGAAAATGCAAACGTCTGCAGATAGCTGGCAGCCAGAAAGAGCTAGCCTGGAAAGCTGTTGCTCAGCCTCATCTGCCCATGGCACTGCTCGCACAGAGGCACAGAGACTGGGGCTGCTTGCTTGTCTTGCCCCCTCAAACTTCAAACGTAGCTTAGGTGGTCCGTGCCGGGCGCCTCCGGCACCCCTACTCTTAAAATGCGAACGTCTGCAGATAGCTGGCAGCCAGAAAGAGCTAGCCTGGAAAGCTGTTGCTCAGCCTCATCTGCCCATGGCACTGCTCGCACAGAGGCACAGAGACTGGGGCTGCTTGCTTGTCTTGCCCCCTCAAACTTCAAACGTAGCTTAGGTGGTCCGTGCCGGGCGCCTCCGGCAGCCCTGCTCCCAAAATGCGAACGTCTGCAGATAGCTGGCAGCCAGAAAGAGCTAGCCTGGAAAGCTGTTGCTCAGCCTCATCTGCCCATGGCACTGCTCGCACAGAGGCACAGAGACTGGGGCTGCTTGCTTGTCTTGCCCCCTCAAACTTCAAACGTAGCTTAGGTGGTCCGTGCCGGGCGCCTCCGGCAGCCCTACTCCCAAAATGCGAACGTCTGCAGATAGCTGGCAGGCAGAAAGAGCTAGCCTGGAAAGCTGTTGCTCAGCCTCATCTGCCCATGGCACTGCTCGCACAGAGGCACAGAGACTGGGGCTGCTTGCTTGTCTTGCCCCCTCAAACTTCAAACGTAGCTTAGGTGGTCCTTTATGGGCGCCTCCGGCAGCCCTGCTCCCAAAATGCAAACGTCTGCAGATAGCTGGCAGCCAGAAAGAGCTAGCCTGGAAAGCTGTTGCTCAGCCTCATCTGCCCATGGCACTGCTCGCACAGAGGCACAGAGACTGGGGCTGCTTGCTTGTCTTGACCCCTCAAACTTCAAACGTAGCTTACGTGGTCCTTTCCGGGCAACTCCGGCAGCGCTGCTCCCAAAATGCAAACGTCTGCAGATAGCTGGCAGCCAGAAAGAGCTAGCCTGGAAAGCTGTTGCTCAGCCTCATCTGCCCATGGCACTGCTCGCACAGAGGCACAGAGACTGGGGCTGCTTGCTTGTCTTGCCCCCTCAAACTTCAAACGTATCTTAGGTGGTGCGTTCCGGGCGCCTCCGGCAGCCCTGCTCTGAAAATGCGAACGTCTGCAGATAGCTGGCAGGCAGAAAGAGCTAGCCTGGAAAGCTGTTGCTCAGCCTCATCTGCCCATGGCACTGCTCGCACAGAGGCACAGAGACTGGGGCTGCTTGCTTGTCTTGCCCCCTCAAACTTCAAACGTAGCTTAGGTGGTGCGTTCCGGGCGCCTCCGGCAGCCCTGCTCTGAAAATGCGAACGTCTGCAGATAGCTGGCAGGCAGAAAGAGCTAGCCTGGAAAGCTGTTGCTCAGCCTCATCTGCCCATGGCACTGCTCGCACAGAGGCACAGAGACTGGGGCTGCTTGCTTGTCTTGCCCCCTCAAACTTCAAACGTAGCTTAGGTGGTCCGTGCCGGGCGCCTCCGGCTGCCCTGCTCTGAAAATGCAAACGTCTGCACATAGCTGGCAGCCAGAAAGAGCTAGCCTGGAAAGCTGTTGCTCAGCCTCATCTGCCCATGGCACTGCTCGCACAGAGGCACAGAGACTGGGGCTGCTTGCTTGTCTTGTCCCCTCAAACTTCAAACGTAGCTTAAGTGGTGCGTTCCGGGCGCCTCCGGCAGCCCTGCTCTGAAAATGCGAACGTCTGCAGATAGCTGGCAGCCAGAAAGAGCTAGCCTGGAAAGCTGTTGATCCGCGTCATCTGCCCATGGCACTGCTCGCACAGAGGCACAGAGACTGGGGCTGCTTGCTTGTCTTGACCCCTCAAACTTCAAACGTAGCTTACGTGGTACTTTCCGGGCAACTCCGGCAGCGCTGCTCCCAAAATGCAAACGTCTGCAGATAGCTGGCAGCCAGAAAGAGCTAGCCTGGAAAGCTGTTGCTCAGCCTCATCTGCCCATGGCACTGCTCGCACAGAGGCACAGAGACTGGGGCTGCTTGCTTGTCTTGCCACCTCAAACTTCAAACGTAGCTTAGGTGGTCCGTGCCGGAAGCCTCCGGCAGCCCTGCTCTGAAAATGCGAACGTCTGCAGATAGCTGGCAGGCAGAAAGAGCTAGCCTGGAAAGCTGTTGCTCAGCCTCATCTGCCCATGGCACTGCTCGCACAGAGGCACAGAGACTGGGGCTGCTTGCTTGTCTTGCCCCCTCAAACTTCAAACGTAGCTTAGGTGGTCCGTGCCGGGCGCCTCCGGCAGCCCTGCTCCCAAAATGCAAACGTCTGCAGATAGCTGGCAGCCAGAAAGAGCTAGCCTGGAAAGCTGTTGCTCAGCCTCATCTGCCCATGGCACTGCTCGCACAGAGGCACAGAGACTGGGGCTGCTTGCTTGTCTTGCCACCTCAAACTTCAAACGTAGCTTAGGTGGTGCGTTCCGGGCGCCTCCGGCAGCCCTGCTCTGAAAATTCAAACGTCTGCAGATAGCTGGCAGGCAGAAAGAGCTAGCCTGGAAAGCTGTTGCTCAGCGTCATCTGCCCATGGCACTGCTCGCACAGAGGCACAGAGACTGGGGCTGCTTGCTTGTCTTGACCCCTCAAACTTCAAACGTAGCTTAGGTGGTCCGTGCCGGAAGCCTCCGGCAGCCCTGCTCTGAAAATGCGAACGTCTGCAGATAGCTGGCAGCCAGAAAGAGCTAGCCTGGAAAGCTGTTGCTCAGCCTCATCTGCCCATGGCACTGCTCGCACAGAGGCACAGAGACTGGGGCTGCTTGCTTGTCTTGCCCCCTCAAACTTCAAACGCAGCTTAGGTGGTCCGTGCCGGGCGCCTCCGGCAGCCCTGCTCCCAAAATGCGAACGTCTGCAGATAGCTGGCAGGCAGAAAGAGCTAGCCCGGAAAGCTGTTGCTCAGCCTCATCTGCCCATGGCACTGCTCGCACAGAGGCACAGAGACTGGGGCTGCTTGCTTGTCTTGCCCCCTCAAACTTCAAACGTAGCTTAGGTGGTGCGTTCCGGGCGCCTCCGGCAGCCCTGCTCTGAAAATGCGAACGTCTGCAGATAGCTGGCAGGCAGAAAGAGCTAGCCTGGAAAGCTGTTGCTCAGCCTCATCTGCCCATGGCACTGCTCGCACAGAGGCACAGAGACTGGGGCTGCTTGCTTGTCTTGCCCCCTCAAACTTCAAACGTAGCTTAGGTGGTCCGTGCCGGGCGCCTCCGGCTGCCCTGCTCTGAAAATGCAAACGTCTGCAGATAGCTGGCAGCCAGAAAGAGCTAGCCTGGAAAGCTGTTGCTCAGCCTCATCTGCCCATGGCACTGCTCGCACAGAGGCACAGAGACTGGGGCTGCTTGCTTGTCTTGCCGCCTCAAACTTCAAACGTAGCTTAGGTGGTCCGTGCCGGAAACCTCCGGCAGCCCTGCTCTGAAAATGCGAACGTCTGCAGATAGCTGGCAGGCAGAAAGATCTAGCCTGGAAAGCTGTTGCTCAGCCTCATCTGCCCATGGCACTGCTCGCACAGAGGCACAGAGAATGGGGCTGCTTGCTTGTCTTGCCACCTCAAACTTCAAACGTAGCCTGGGAAAGAAGTGTACCTGCTAGGCTCCTTTCGCAGCCCTGCTCTTGAAATGCGAACGTCTGCAGATAGCTGGCAGCCAGAAGGGGCTAGCCTGGAAAGCTGTTGCTCAGCCTCCCACTTCAAACCGAAACTGGGAATGAGGGAGTCCGTGCCAGGATCGCTTCGCAGCACCACCTAATCTACATTTGAAGTTTGAGGGGGCAAGACAAGCAAGCAGCCCCAGTCTCTGTGCCTCTGTGCGAGCAGTGCCATGGGCAGATAAGACTGAGCAACAGCTTTCCAGGCTAGCTCTTTCTGGCTGCCAGCTATCTGCAGACGTTCGCATTTTCAGAGCAGGGCTGCCGGAGGCCCCCGGCACGCACCACCTAAGTTACGTTTGAAGTTTGCGGGGGCAAGACAAGCAAGCAGCCCCAGTCTCTGTGCCTCTGTGCGAGCAGTGCCATGGGCAGATGAGGCTGAGCAACAGCTTTCCAGGCTAGCTCTTTCTGGCTGCCAGCTATCAGCAGACGTTCGCATTTTCAGAGCAGGGCTGCCGGAGGCGCCCATAAAGGACCACCTAAGATACGTTTGAAGTTTGAGGGGGCAAGACAAGCAAGCAGCCCCAGTCTCTGTGCCTCTGTGCGAGCAGTGCCATGGGCAGATGAGGCTGAGCAACAGCTTTCCAGGCTAGCTCTTTCTGGCTGCCAGCTATCTGCAGACGTTCGCATTTTCAGAGCAGGGCTGCCGGAGGCCCCCGGCACTCACCTCCTAAGCTACGTTTGAAGTTTGAGGGGGCAAGACAAGCAAGCAGCCCCAGTCTCTGTGCCTCTGTGCGAGCAGTGCCATGGGCAGATAAGGCTGAGCAACAGCTTTCCAGGCTAGCACTTTCTGCCTGCCAGCTATCTGCAGACGTTCGCATTTTCAGAGCAGGGCTGCCGGAGGCCCCCGGCACTCACCTCCTAAGCTACGTTTGAAGTTTGAGGGGGCAAGACAAGCAAGCAGCCCCAGTCTCTGTGCCTCTGTGCGAGCAGTGCCATGGGCAGATGAGGCTGAGCAACAGCTTTCCAGGCTAGCTCTTTCTGCCTGCCAGCTATCTGCAGACGTTTGCATTTTGGGAGCAGGGCTGCCGGAGGCGCCCATAAAGGACCACCTAAGCTACGTTTGAAGTTTGAGGGGGCAAGACAAGCAAGCAGCCCCAGTCTCTGTGCCTCTGTGCGAGCAGTGCCATGGGCAGATGAGGCTGAGCAACAGCTTTCCAGGCTAGCTCTTTCTGGCTGCCAGCTATCTGCAGACGTTCGCATTTTGGGAGCAGGGCTGCCGGAGGCGCCCGGCACGGACCACGTAAGCTACGTTTGAAGTTTGAGGGGGCAAGACAAGCAAGCATCCCCAGTCTCTGTGCCTCTGTGCGAGCAGTGCCATGGGCAGATGAGGCTGAGCAACAGCTTTCCAGGCTAGCTCTTTCTGGCTGCCAGCTATCTGCAGACGTTCACATTTTGGGAGTAGGGCTGCCGGAGGCGCCCGGCACGGACCACCTAAGCTACGTTTGAAGTTTGAGGGGGCAAGACAAGCAAGCAGCCCCAGTCTCTGTGCCTCTGTGCGAGCAGTGCCATGGGCAGATGAGGCTGAGCAACAGCTTTCCAGGCTAGCTCTTTCTGGCTGCCAGCTATCTGCAGACGTTTGCATTTTCAGAGCAGGGCTGCCGGAGGCGCCCGGCACGCACCACCTAAGCTACTTTTGAAGTTTGAGGGGGCAAGACAAGCAAGCAGCCCCAGTCTCTGTGCCTCTGTGCGAGCAGTGCCATGGGCAGATGAGGCTGAGCAACAGCTTTCCAGGCTAGCTCTTTCTGGCTGCCAGCTATCTGCAGACGTTTGCATTTTGGGAGCAGGGCTGTCGGAGGCGCCCGGAACGCACCACCTAAGCTACTTTTGAAGTTTGAGGGGACAAGACAAGCAAGCAGCCCCAGTCTCTGTGCCTCTGTGCGAGCAGTGCCATGGGCAGATGAGGCTGAGCAACAGCTTTCCAGGCTAGCTCTTTCTGGCTGCCAGCTATCTGCAGACGTTCGCATTTTTGGAGCAGGGCTGCCGGAGGCGCCCGGCACGGCCCACCTAAGCTACGTTTGAAGTTTGAGGGGGCAAGACAAGCAAGCATCCCCAGTCTCTGTGCCTCTGTGCGAGCAGTGCCATGGGCAGATGAGGCTGAGCAACAGCTTTCCAGGCTAGCTCTTTCTGGCTGCCAGCTATCTGCAGACGTTCACATTTTGGGAGTAGGGCTGCCGGAGGCGCCCGGCACGGACCACCTAAGCTACGTTTGAAGTTTGAGAGGGCAAGACAAGCAAGCAGCCCCAGTCTCTGTGCCTCTGTGCGAGCAGTGCCATGGGCAGATGAGGCTGAGCAACAGCTTTCCAGGCTAGCTCTTTCTGGCTGCCAGCTATCTGCAGACGTTTGCATTTTCAGAGCAGGGCTGCCGGAGGCGCCCGGCACGCACCACCTAAGTTACGTTTGAAGTTTGAGGTGGCAAGACAAGCAAGCAGCCCCAGTCTCTGTGCCTCTGTGCGAGCAGTGCCATGGGCAGATGAGGCTGAGCAACAGCTTTCCAGGCTAGCTCTTTCTGGCTGCCAGCTATCTGCAGACGTTCGCATATTTAGAGCAGGGCTGCCGGAGGCGCCCGGAACGCACCACCTAAGATACGTTTGAAGTTTGAGGGGGCAAGACAAGCAAGCAGCACCAGTCTCTGTGCCTCTGTGCGAGCAGTGCCATGGGCAGATGAGGCTGAGCAACAGCTTTCCAGGCTAGCTCTTTCTGGCTGCCAGCTATCTGCAGACGTTTGCATTTTGGGAGCAGGGCGGCCGGAGGCGCCAGGCACGCTCCACCTAAGCTATGTTTAAAGTTTGAGGGGGCAAGACAAGCAAGCAGCCCCAGTCTCTGTGCCTCTGTGCGAGCAGTGCCATGGGCAGATGAGGCTGAGCAACAGCTTTCCAGGCTAGCTCTTTCTGGCTGCCAGCTATCTGCAGACGTTCGCATTTTGGGAGCAGGGCTGCCGGAGGCGCCCGGCACGGACCACCTAAGCTACGTTTGAAGTTTGAGGTGGCAAGACAAGCAAGCAGCCCCAGTCTCTGTGCCTCTGTGCGAGCAGTGCCATGGGCAGATGAGGCTGAGCAACAGCTTTCCAGGCTAGCTCTTTCTGGCTGCCAGCTATCTGCAGACGTTCGCATTTTGGGAGCAGGGCTGCCGGCGGCGCCCGGAAAGGACCACGTAAGCTACGTTTGAAGTTTGAGGGGTCAAGACAAGCAAGCAGCCCCAGTCTCTGTGCCTCTGTGCGAGCAGTGCCATGGGCAGATGAGGCTGAGCAACAGCTTTCCAGGCTAGGTCTTTCTGGCTGCCAGCTATCTGCAGACGTTTGCATTTTGGGAGCAGGGCGGCCGGAGGCGCCAGGCACGCTCCACCTAAGCTATGTTTAAAGTTTGAGGGGGCAAGACAAGCAAGCAGCCCCAGTCTCTGTGCCTCTGTGCGAGCAGTGCCATGGGCAGATGAGGCTGAGCAACAGCTTTCCAGGCTAGCTCTTTCTGCCTGCCAGCTATCTGCAGACGTTCGCATTTTGGGAGCAGGGCTGCCGGAGGCGCCCGGCACGGACCACCTAATCTACGTTTGAAGTTTGAGGTGGCAAGACAAGCAAGCAGCCCCAGTCTCTGTGCCTCTGTGCGAGCAGTGCCATGGGCAGATGAGGCTGAGCAACAGCTTTCCAGGCTAGCTCTTTCTGGCTGCCAGCTATCTGCAGACGTTCGCATTTTCAGAGCAGGGCTGCCGGAGGCGCCCGGAAAGGACCACCTAAGCTACGTTTGAAGTTTGAGGGGGCAAGACAAGCAAGCAGCCCCAGTCTCTGTGCCTCTGTGCGAGCAGTGCCATGGGCAGATGAGGCTGAGCAACAGCTTTCCAGGCTAGCTCTTTCTGGCTGCCAGCTATCTGCAGACGTTCGCATTTTCAGAGCAGGGCTGCCGGAGGCCCCCGGCACGCACCACCTAAGTTACGTTTGAAGTTTGCGGGGGCAAGACAAGCAAGCAGCCCCAGTCTCTGTGCCTCTGTGCGAGCAGTGCCATGGGCAGATGAGGCTGAGCAACAGCTTTCCAGGCTAGCTCTTTCTGGCTGCCAGCTATCTGCAGACGTTCGCATTTTCAGAGCAGGGCTGCCGGAGGCGCCCGGAAAGGACCACCTAAGCTATGTTTGAAGTTTGAGGCAGCAAGACAAGCAAGCAGCCCCAGTCTCTGTGCCTCTGTGCGAGCAGTGCCATGGGCAGATGAGGCTGAGCAACAGCTTTCCAGGCTAGCTCTTTCTGGCTGCCAGCTATCTGCAGACGTTCGCATTTTCAGAGCAGGGCTGCCGGAGGCCCCCGGCACTCACCTCCTAAGCTACGTTTGAAGTTTGAGGGGGCAAGACAAGCAAGCAGCCCCAGTCTCTGTGCCTCTGTGCGAGCAGTGCCATGGGCAGATAAGGCTGAGCAACAGCTTTCCAGGCTAGCTCTTTCTGGCTGCCATCTATCTGCAGACGTTCGCATTTTCAGAGCAGGGCTGCCGGAGGCCCCCGGCACTCACCTCCTAAGCTACGTTTGAAGTTTGAGGGGGCAAGACAAGCAAGCAGCCCCAGTCTCTGTGCCTCTGTGCGAGCAGTGCCATGGGCAGATGAGGCTGAGCAACAGCTTTCCAGGCTAGCTCTTTCTGCCTGCCAGCTATCTGCAGACGTTTGCATTTTGGGAGCAGGGCTGCCGGAGGCGCCCATAAAGGACCACCTAAGCTACGTTTGAAGTTTGAGGGGGCAAGACAAGCAAGCAGCCCCAGTCTCTGTGCCTCTGTGCGAGCAGTGCCATGGGCAGATGAGGCTGAGCAACAGCTTTCCAGGCTAGCTCTTTCTGGCTGCCAGCTATCTGCAGACGTTCGCATTTTGGGAGCAGGGCTGCCGGAGGCGCCCGGCACGGACCACCTAAGCTACGTTTGAAGTTTGAGGGGGCAAGACAAGCAAGCATCCCCAGTCTCTGTGCCTCTGTGCGAGCAGTGCCATGGGCAGATGAGGCTGAGCAACAGCTTTCCAGGCTAGCTCTTTCTGGCTGCCAGCTATCTGCAGACGTTTGCATTTTCAGAGCAGGGCTGCCGGAGGCGCCCGGCACGCACCACCTAAGCTACTTTTGAAGTTTGAGGGGGCAAGACAAGCAAGCAGCCCCAGTCTCTGTGCCTCTGTGCGAGCAGTGCCATGGGCAGATGAGGCTGAGCAACAGCTTTCCAGGCTAGCTCTTTCTGGCTGCCAGCTATCTGCAGACGTTTGCATTTTGGGAGCAGGGCTGTCGGAGGCGCCCGGAACGCACCACCTAAGCTACTTTTGAAGTTTGAGGGGACAAGACAAGCAAGCAGCCCCAGTCTCTGTGCCTCTGTGCGAGCAGTGCCATGGGCAGATGAGGCTGAGCAACAGCTTTCCAGGCTAGCTCTTTCTGGCTGCCAGCTATCTGCAGACGTTCGCATTTTTGGAGCAGGGCTGCCGGAGGCGCCCGGCACGGCCCACCTAAGCTACGTTTGAAGTTTGAGGGGGCAAGACAAGCAAGCATCCCCAGTCTCTGTGCCTCTGTGCGAGCAGTGCCATGGGCAGATGAGGCTGAGCAACAGCTTTCCAGGCTAGCTCTTTCTGGCTGCCAGCTATCTGCAGACGTCACATTTTGGGAGTAGGGCTGCCGGAGGCGCCCGGCACGGACCACCTAAGCTACGTTTGAAGTTTGAGGGGGCAAGACAAGCAAGCAGCCCCAGTCTCTGTGCCTCTGTGCGAGCAGTGCCATGGGCAGATGAGGCTGAGCAACAGCTTTCCAGGCTAGCTCTTTCTGGCTGCCAGCTATCTGCAGACGTTTGCATTTTCAGAGCAGGGCTGCCGGAGGCGCCCGGCACGCACCACCTAAGCTACGTTTGAAGTTTTAGGTGGCAAGACAAGCAAGCAGCCCCAGTCTCTGTGCCTCTGTGCGAGCAGTGCCATGGGCAGATGACGCGGAGCAACAGCTTTCCAGGCTAGCTCTTTCTGGCTGCCAGCTATCTGCAGACGTTCGCATTTTTAGAGCAGGGCTGCCGGAGGCGCCCGGAACGCACCACCTAAGATACGTTTGAAGTTTGAGGGGGCAAGACAAGCAAGCAGCACCAGTCTCTGTGCCTCTGTGCGAGCAGTGCCATGGGCAGATGAGGCTGAGCAACAGCTTTCCAGGCTAGCTCTTTCTGGCTGCCAGCTATCTGCAGACGTTTGCATTTTGGGAGCAGGGCGGCCGGAGGCGACAGGCACGCTCCACCTAAGCTATGTTTAAAGTTTGAGGGGGCAAGACAAGCAAGCAGCCCCAGTCTCTGTGCCTCTGTGCGAGCAGTGCCATGGGCAGATGAGGCTGAGCAACAGCTTTCCAGGCTAGCTCTTTCTGGCTGCCAGCTATCTGCAGACGTTCGCATTTTGGGAGCAGGGCTGCCGGAGGCGCCCGGCACGGACCACCTAAGCTACGTTTGAAGTTTGAGGGGGCAAGACAAGCAAGCAGCCCCAGTCTCTGTGCCTCTGTGCGAGCAGTGCCATGGGCAGATGAGGCTGAGCAACAGCTTTCCAGGCTAGCTCTTTCTGGCTACCAGCTATCTGCAGACGTTCGCATTTTCAGAGCAGGGCTGCCGGAGGCGCCCGGAAAGGACCACCTAAGCTACGTTTGAAGTTTGCGGGGGCAAGACAAGCAAGCAGCCCCAGTCTCTGTGCCTCTGTGCGAGCAGTGCCATGGGCAGATGAGGCTGAGCAACAGCTTTCCAGGCTAGCTCTTTCTGGCTGCCAGCTATCTGCAGACGTTCGCATTTTCAGAGCAGGGCTGCCGGAGGCCCCCGGCACGCACCACCTAAGTTACGTTTGAAGTTTGAGGGGGCAAGACAAGCAAGCAGCCCCAGTCTCTGTGCCTCTGTGCGAGCAGTGCCATGGGCAGATGAGGCTGAGCAACAGCTTTCCAGGCTAGCTCTTTCTGGCTGCCAGCTATCTGCAGACGTTCGCATTTTCAGAGCAGGGCTGCCGGAGGCGCCCGGAAAGGACCACCTAAGCTATGTTTGAAGTTTGAGGGGGCAAGACAAGCAAGCAGCCCCAGTCTCTGTGCCTCTGTGCGAGCAGTGCCATGGGCAGATGAGGCTGAGCAACAGCTTTCCAGGCTAGCTCTTTCTGGCTGCCAGCTATCTGCAGACGTTCGCATTTTCAGAGCAGGGCTGCCGGAGGCTTCCGGCACGCACCTCCTAAGCTACGTTTGAAGTTTGAGGGTGCAAGACAAGCAAGCAGCCCCAGTCTCTGTGCCTCTGTGCGAGCAGTGCCATGGGCAGATGAGGCTGAGCAACAGCTTTCCAGGCTAGCTCTTTCTGGCTGCCAGCTATCTGCAGACGTTCGCATTTTTGGAGCAGGGCTGCCGGAGGCGCCCGAAACGCACCACCTAAGCTACGTTTGAAGTTTGAGGGGGCAAGACAAGCAAGCAGCCCCAGTCTCTGTGCCTCTGTGCGAGCAGTGCCATGGGCAGATGAGGCTGAGCAACAGCTTTCCAGGCTAGCTCTTTCTGGCTGCCAGCTATCTGCAGACGTTCGCATTTTTAGAGCAGGGCTGCCGGAGGCGCCCAGAACGCACCACCTAAGCTACGTTTGAAGTTTGAGGGGTCAAGACAAGCAAGCAGCCCCAGTCTCTGTGCCTCTGTGCGAGCAGTGCCATGGGCAGATGACGCTGAGCAACAGCTTTCCGGGCTAGCTCTTTCTGCCTGCCAGCTATCTGCAGACGTTCGCATTTTGGGAGCAGGGCTGCCCGAGGCTTCCGGCACGCACCTCCTAACCTACGTTTGAAGTTTGAGGGGGCAAGACATGCAAGCAGCCCCAGTCTCTGTGCCTCTGTGCGAGCAGTGCCATGGGCAGATAGGGCTGAGCAACAGCTTTCCAGGCTAGCTCTTTCTGGCTGCCAGCTATCTGCAGACGTTCGCATTTTTGGAGCAGGGCTGCGGGAGGCGCCCGGCACGGACCACCTAAGCTACGTTTGAAGTTTGAGGGGGCAAGACAAGCAAGCAGCCCCAGTCTCTGTGCTTCTGTGCGAGCAGTGCCATGGGCAGATGAGGCTGAGCAACAGCTTTCCAGGCTAGCTCTTTCTGGCTGCCAGCTATCTGCAGACGTTCGCATTTTGGGAGCAGGGCTGCTGGCGGCGCCCGGAAAGGACCACGTAAGCTACGTTTGAAGTTTGAGGGGTCAAGACAAGCAAGCAGCCCCAGTCTCTGTGCCTCTGTGCGAGCAGTGCCATGGGCAGATGAGGCTGAGCAACAGCTTTCCAGGCTAGCTCTTTCTGGCTGCCAGCTATCTGCAGACGTTTGCATTTTGGGAGCAGGGCGGCCGGAGGCGCCAGGCACGCTCCACCTAAGCTATGTTTAAAGTTTGAGGGGGCAAGACAAGCAAGCAGCCCCAGTCTCTGTGCCTCTGTGCGAGCAGTGCCATGGGCAGATGAGGCTGAGCAACAGCTTTCCAGGCTAGCTCTTTCTGGCTGCCAGCTATCTGCAGACGTTCGCATTTTGGGAGCAGGGCTGCCGGAGGCGCCCGGCACGGACCACCTAAGCTACGTTTGAAGTTTGAGGTGGCAAGACAAGCAAGCAGCCCCAGTCTCTGTGCCTCTGTGCGAGCAGTGCCATGGGCAGATGAGGCTGAGCAACAGCTTTCCAGGCTAGCTCTTTCTGGCTACCAGCTATCTGCAGACGTTCGCATTTTCAGAGCA
Source organism: Opisthocomus hoazin (assembly GCF_030867145.1). Lineage (NCBI taxonomy): Eukaryota > Metazoa > Chordata > Aves > Opisthocomiformes > Opisthocomidae > Opisthocomus > Opisthocomus hoazin. The sequence goes on from NW_027448992.1 coordinate 512,846, forward strand.
GGGCTGCCGGAGGCGCCCGGAAAGGACCACCTAAGCTACGTTTGAAGTTTGAGGGGGCAAGACAAGCAAGCAGCCCCAGTCTCTGTGCCTCTGTGCGAGCAGTGCCATGGGCAGATGAGGCTGAGCAACAGCTTTCCAGGCTAGCTCTTTCTGGCTGCCAGCTATCTGCAGACGTTCGCATTTTCAGAGCAGGGCTGCCGGAGGCGCCCGGAAAGGACCACCTAAGCTATGTTTGAAGTTTGAGGCAGCAAGACAAGCAAGCAGCCCCAGTCTCTGTGCCTCTGTGCGAGCAGTGCCATGGGCAGATGAGGCTGAGCAACAGCTTTCCAGGCTAGCTCTTTCTGGCTGCCAGCTATCTGCAGACGTTCGCATTTTCAGAGCAGGGCTGCCGGAGGCCCCCGGCACGCACCTCCTAAGCTACGTTTGAAGTTTGAGGGGGCAAGACAAGCAAGCAGCCCCAGTCTCTGTGCCTCTGTGCGAGCAGTGCCATGGGCAGATAAGGCTGAGCAACAGCTTTCCAGGCTAGCTCTTTCTGGCTGCCATCTATCTGCAGACGTTCGCATTTTTGGAGCAGGGCTGCCGGAGGCGCCCGGCACGGACCCCCTAAGCTACGTTTGAAGTTTGAGGGGGCAAGACAAGCAAGCAGCCCCAGTCTCTGTGCCTCTGTGCGAGCAGTGCCATGGGCAGATGAGGCTGAGCAACAGCTTTCCAGGCTAGCTCTTTCTGGCTGCCAGCTATCTGCAGACGTTCGCATTTTTAGAGCAGGGCTGCCGGAGGCGCCCGGCACGGACCACCTAAGCTACGTTTGAATTTTGAGGCGGCAAGACAAGCAAGCAGCCCCAGTCTCTGTGCCTCTGTGCGAGCAGTGCCATGGACAGATGAGGCTGAGCAACAGCTTTCCAGGCTAGCTCTTTCTGGCTGCCAGCTATCTGCAGACGTTCGCATTTTTAGAGCAGGGCTGCCGGAGGCGCCCGGCACGGACCACCTAAGCTACGTTTGAATTTTGAGGCGGCAAGACAAGCAAGCAGCCCCAGTCTCTGTGCCTCTGTGCGAGCAGTGCCATGGACAGATGAGGCTGAGCAACAGCTTTCCAGGCTAGCTCTTTCTGGCTGCCAGCTATCTGCAGACGTTCGCATTTTCAGAGCAGGGCTGCTGGAGGCGCCCGGAAAGGACCACGTAAGCTACGTTTGAAGTTTGAGGGGTCAAGACAAGCAAGCAGCCCCAGTCTCTGTGCCTCTGTGCGAGCAGTGCCATGGGCAGGTGAGGCTGAGCAACAGCTTTCCAGGCTAGCTCTTTCTGGCTGCCAGCTATCTGCAGACGTTCGCATTTTCAGAGCAGGGCTGCCGGAGGCGCACATAAAGGACCACCTAAGATACTTTTGAAGTTTGAGGGGGCAAGACAAGCAAGCAGCCCCAGTCTCTGTGCCTCTGTGCGAACAGTGCCATGGGCAGATGAGGCTGAGCAACAGCTTTCCAGGCTAGCTCTTTCTGGCTGCCAGCTATCTGCAGACGTTCGCATTTTCAGAGCAGGGCTGCCGGAGGCGCCCGGCACGGACCACCTAAGCTACGTTTGAAGTTTGAGGGGGCAAGACAAGCAAGCAGCCCCAGTCTCTGTGCCTCTGTGCGAGCAGTGCCATGGGCAGATGAGGCTGAGCAACAGCTTTCCAGGCTAGCTCTTTCTGGCTGCCAGCTATCTGCAGACGTTCGCATTTTAGGAGCAGGGCTGCCGGAGGCGCCCGGCACGGACCACCTAAGCTACGTTTGAAGTTTGAGGGGGCAAGACAAGCAAGCAGCCCCAGTCTCTGTGCCTCTATGCGAGCAGTGCCATGGGCAGATAAGGCTGAGCAACAGTTTTCCAGGCTAGCTCTTTCTGTCTGCCAGCTATCTGCAGACGTTCGCATTTTTGGAGCAGGGCTGCGGGAGGCGCCCGGCACGGACCACCTAAGCTACGTTAGAAGTTTGAGGGGGCAAGACAAGCAAGCAGCCCCAGTCTCTGTGCCTCTGTGCGAGCAGTGCCATGGGCAGATGACGCTGAGCAACAGCTTTCCAGGCTAGCTCTTTCTGGCTGCCAGCTATCTGCAGACGTTCGCATTTTCAGAGCAGGGCTGCCGGAGGCGCCCGGCACGGACCACCTAAGCTACGTTTGAAGTTTGAGGGGGCAAGACAAGCAAGCAGCCCCAGTCTCTGTGCTTCTGTGCGAGCAGTGCCATGGGCAGATGAGGCTGAGCAACAGCTTTCCAGGCTAGCTCTTTCTGGCTGCCAGCTATCTGCAGACGTTCGCATTTTGGGAGCAGGGCTGCCGGCGGCGCCCGGAAAGGACCACGTAAGCTACGTTTGAAGTTTGAGGGGTCAAGACAAGCAAGCAGCCCCAGTCTCTGTGCCTCTGTGCGAGCAGTGCCATGGGCAGATGAGGCTGAGCAACAGCTTTCCAGGCTAGCTCTTTCTGGCTGCCAGCTATCTGCAGACGTTCGCATTTTCAGAGCAGGGCTGCCGGAGGCCCCCGGCACTCACCTCCTAAGCTACGTTTGAAGTTTGAGGGGGCAATACAAGCAAGCAGCCCCAGTCTCTGTGCCTCTGTGCGAGCAGTGCCATGGGCAGATAAGGCTGAGCAACAGCTTTCCAGGCTAGCACTTTCTGCCTGCCAGCTATCTGCAGACGTTCGCATTTTCAGAGCAGGGCTGCCGGAGGCCCCCGGCACTCACCTCCTAAGCTACGTTTGAAGTTTGAGGGGGCAAGACAAGCAAGCAGCCCCAGTCTCTGTGCCTCTGTGCGAGCAGTGCCATGGGCAGATGAGGCTGAGCAACAGCTTTCCAGGCTAGCTCTTTCTGCCTGCCAGCTATCTGCAGACGTTTGCATTTTGGGAGCAGGGCTGCCGGAGGCGCCCATAAAGGACCACCTAAGCTACGTTTGAAGTTTGAGGGGGCAAGACAAGCAAGCAGCCCCAGTCTCTGTGCCTCTGTGCGAGCAGTGCCATGGGCAGATGAGGCTGAGCAACAGCTTTCCAGGCTAGCTCTTTCTGGCTGCCAGCTATCTGCAGACGTTCGCATTTTGGGAGCAGGGCTGCCGGAGGCGCCCGGCACGGACCACCTAAGCTACGTTTGAAGTTTGAGGGGGCAAGACAAGCAAGCATCCCCAGTCTCTGTGCCTCTGTGCGAGCAGTGCCATGGGCAGATGAGGCTGAGCAACAGCTTTCCAGGCTAGCTCTTTCTGGCTGCCAGCTATCTGCAGACGTTCACATTTTGGGAGTAGGGCTGCCGGAGGCGCCCGGCACGGACCACCTAAGCTACGTTTGAAGTTTGAGGGGGCAAGACAAGCAAGCAGCCCCAGTCTCTGTGCCTCTGTGCGAGCAGTGCCATGGGCAGATGAGGCTGAGCAACAGCTTTCCAGGCTAGCTCTTTCTGGCTGCCAGCTATCTGCAGACGTTTGCATTTTCAGAGCAGGGCTGCCGGAGGCGCCCGGCACGCACCACCTAAGCTACTTTTGAAGTTTGAGGGGGCAAGACAAGCAAGCAGCCCCAGTCTCTGTGCCTCTGTGCGAGCAGTGCCATGGGCAGATGAGGCTGAGCAACAGCTTTCCAGGCTAGCTCTTTCTGGCTGCCAGCTATCTGCAGACGTTTGCATTTTGGGAGCAGGGCTGTCGGAGGCGCCCGGAACGCACCACCTAAGCTACTTTTGAAGTTTGAGGGGACAAGACAAGCAAGCAGCCCCAGTCTCTGTGCCTCTGTGCGAGCAGTGCCATGGGCAGATGAGGCTGAGCAACAGCTTTCCAGGCTAGCTCTTTCTGGCTGCCAGCTATCTGCAGACGTTCGCATTTTTGGAGCAGGGCTGCCGGAGGCGCCCGGCACGGCCCACCTAAGCTACGTTTGAAGTTTGAGGGGGCAAGACAAGCAAGCATCCCCAGTCTCTGTGCCTCTGTGCGAGCAGTGCCATGGGCAGATGAGGCTGAGCAACAGCTTTCCAGGCTAGCTCTTTCTGGCTGCCAGCTATCTGCAGACGTTCACATTTTGGGAGTAGGGCTGCCGGAGGCGCCCGGCACGGACCACCTAAGCTACGTTTGAAGTTTGAGAGGGCAAGACAAGCAAGCAGCCCCAGTCTCTGTGCCTCTGTGCGAGCAGTGCCATGGGCAGATGAGGCTGAGCAACAGCTTTCCAGGCTAGCTCTTTCTGGCTGCCAGCTATCTGCAGACGTTCGCATTTTCAGAGCAGGGCTGCCGGAGGCGCCCGGCACGGACCACCTAAGCTACGTTTGAAGTTTGAGGGGGCAAGACAAGCAAGCAGCCCCAGTCTCTGTGCTTCTGTGCGAGCAGTGCCATGGGCAGATGAGGCTGAGCAACAGCTTTCCAGGCTAGCTCTTTCTGGCTGCCAGCTATCTGCAGACGTTCGCATTTTGGGAGCAGGGCTGCCGGCGGCGCCCGGAAAGGACCACGTAAGCTACGTTTGAAGTTTGAGGGGTCAAGACAAGCAAGCAGCCCCAGTCTCTGTGCCTCTGTGCGAGCAGTGCCATGGGCAGATGAGGCTGAGCAACAGCTTTCCAGGCTAGCTCTTTCTGGCTGCCAGCTATCTGCAGACGTTCGCATTTTCAGAGCAGGGCTGCCGGAGGCCCCCGGCACTCACCTCCTAAGCTACGTTTGAAGTTTGAGGGGGCAAGACAAGCAAGCAGCCCCAGTCTCTGTGCCTCTGTGCGAGCAGTGCCATGGGCAGATAAGGCTGAGCAACAGCTTTCCAGGCTAGCACTTTCTGCCTGCCAGCTATCTGCAGACGTTCGCATTTTCAGAGCAGGGCTGCCGGAGGCCCCCGGCACTCACCTCCTAAGCTACGTTTGAAGTTTGAGGGGGCAAGACAAGCAAGCAGCCCCAGTCTCTGTGCCTCTGTGCGAGCAGTGCCATGGGCAGATGAGGCTGAGCAACAGCTTTCCAGGCTAGCTCTTTCTGCCTGCCAGCTATCTGCAGACGTTTGCATTTTGGGAGCAGGGCTGCCGGAGGCGCCCATAAAGGACCACCTAAGCTACGTTTGAAGTTTGAGGGGGCAAGACAAGCAAGCAGCCCCAGTCTCTGTGCCTCTGTGCGAGCAGTGCCATGGGCAGATGAGGCTGAGCAACAGCTTTCCAGGCTAGCTCTTTCTGGCTGCCAGCTATCTGCAGACGTTCGCATTTTGGGAGCAGGGCTGCCGGAGGCGCCCGGCACGGACCACCTAAGCTACGTTTGAAGTTTGAGGGGGCAAGACAAGCAAGCATCCCCAGTCTCTGTGCCTCTGTGCGAGCAGTGCCATGGGCAGATGAGGCTGAGCAACAGCTTTCCAGGCTAGCTCTTTCTGGCTGCCAGCTATCTGCAGACGTTCACATTTTGGGAGTAGGGCTGCCGGAGGCGCCCGGCACGGACCACCTAAGCTACGTTTGAAGTTTGAGGGGGCAAGACAAGCAAGCAGCCCCAGTCTCTGTGCCTCTGTGCGAGCAGTGCCATGGGCAGATGAGGCTGAGCAACAGCTTTCCAGGCTAGCTCTTTCTGGCTGCCAGCTATCTGCAGACGTTTGCATTTTCAGAGCAGGGCTGCCGGAGGCGCCCGGCACGCACCACCTAAGCTACTTTTGAAGTTTGAGGGGGCAAGACAAGCAAGCAGCCCCAGTCTCTGTGCCTCTGTGCGAGCAGTGCCATGGGCAGATGAGGCTGAGCAACAGCTTTCCAGGCTAGCTCTTTCTGGCTGCCAGCTATCTGCAGACGTTTGCATTTTGGGAGCAGGGCTGTCGGAGGCGCCCGGAACGCACCACCTAAGCTACTTTTGAAGTTTGGGGGGACAAGACAAGCAAGCAGCCCCAGTCTCTGTGCCTCTGTGCGAGCAGTGCCATGGGCAGATGAGGCTGAGCAACAGCTTTCCAGGCTAGCTCTTTCTGGCTGCCAGCTATCTGCAGACGTTCGCATTTTTGGAGCAGGGCTGCCGGAGGCGCCCGGCACGGCCCACCTAAGCTACGTTTGAAGTTTGAGGGGGCAAGACAAGCAAGCATCCCCAGTCTCTGTGCCTCTGTGCGAGCAGTGCCATGGGCAGATGAGGCTGAGCAACAGCTTTCCAGGCTAGCTCTTTCTGGCTGCCAGCTATCTGCAGACGTTCACATTTTGGGAGTAGGGCTGCCGGAGGCGCCCGGCACGGACCACCTAAGCTACGTTTGAAGTTTGAGAGGGCAAGACAAGCAAGCAGCCCCAGTCTCTGTGCCTCTGTGCGAGCAGTGCCATGGGCAGATGAGGCTGAGCAACAGCTTTCCAGGCTAGCTCTTTCTGGCTGCCAGCTATCTGCAGACGTTCGCATTATCAGAGCAGGGCTGCCGGAGGCGCCCGGAAAGGACCACCTAAGCTACGTTTGAAGTTTGAGGGGGCAAGACAAGCAAGCAGCCCCAGTCTCTGTGCCTCTGTGCGAGCAGTGCCATGGGCAGATGAGGCTGAGCAACAGCTTTCCAGGCTAGCTCTTTCTGGCTGCCAGCTATCTGCAGACGTTCGCATTTTCAGAGCAGGGCTGCCGGAGGCCCCCGGCACGCACCACCTAAGTTACGTTTGAAGTTTGCGGGGGCAAGACAAGCAAGCAGCCCCAGTCTCTGTGCCTCTGTGCGAGCAGTGCCATGGGCAGATGAGGCTGAGCAACAGCTTTCCAGGCTAGCTCTTTCTGGCTGCCAGCTATCTGCAGACGTTCGCATTTTCAGAGCAGGGCTGCCGGAGGCGCCCGGAAAGGACCACCTAAGCTATGTTTGAAGTTTGAGGCAGCAAGACAAGCAAGCAGCCCCAGTCTCTGTGCCTCTGTGCGAGCAGTGCCATGGGCAGATGAGGCTGAGCAACAGCTTTCCAGGCTAGCTCTTTCTGGCTGCCAGCTATCTGCAGACGTTCGCATTTTCAGAGCAGGGCTGCCGGAGGCCCCCTGCACTCACCTCCTAAGCTACGTTTGAAGTTTGAGGGGGCAAGACAAGCAAGCAGCCCCAGTCTCTGTGCCTCTGTGCGAGCAGTGCCATGGGCAGATAAGGCTGAGCAACAGCTTTCCAGGCTAGCTCTTTCTGGCTGCCATCTATCTGCAGACGTTCGCATTTTCAGAGCAGGGCTGCCGGAGGCCCCCGGCACTCACCTCCTAAGCTACGTTTGAAGTTTGAGGGGGCAAGACAAGCAAGCAGCCCCAGTCTCTGTGCCTCTGTGCGAGCAGTGCCATGGGCAGATGAGGCTGAGCAACAGCTTTCCAGGCTAGCTCTTTCTGCCTGCCAGCTATCTGCAGACGTTTGCATTTTGGGAGCAGGGCTGCCGGAGGCGCCCATAAAGGACCACCTAAGCTACGTTTGAAGTTTGAGGGGGCAAGACAAGCAAGCAGCCCCAGTCTCTGTGCCTCTGTGCGAGCAGTGCCATGGGCAGATGAGGCTGAGCAACAGCTTTCCAGGCTAGCTCTTTCTGGCTGCCAGCTATCTGCAGACGTTCGCATTTTGGGAGCAGGGCTGCCGGAGGCGCCCGGCACGGCCCACCTAAGCTACGTTTGAAGTTTGAGGGGGCAAGACAAGCAAGCAGCCCCAGTCTCTGTGCCTCTGTGCGAGCAGTGCCATGGGCAGATGAGGCTGAGCAACAGCTTTCCAGGCTAGCTCTTTCTGGCTGCCAGCTATCTGCAGACGTTCACATTTTGGGAGTAGGGCTGCCGGAGGCGCCCGGCACGGACCACCTAAGCTACGTTTGAAGTTTGAGGGGGCAAGACAAGCAAGCAGCCCCAGTCTCTGTGCCTCTGTGCGAGCAGTGCCATGGGCAGATGAGGCTGAGCAACAGCTTTCCAGGCTAGCTCTTTCTGGCTGCCAGCTATCTGCAGACGTTTGCATTTTCAGAGCAGGGCTGCCGGAGGCGCCCGGCACGCACCACCTAAGTTACGTTTGAAGTTTGAGGTGGCAAGACAAGCAAGCAGCCCCAGTCTCTGTGCCTCTGTGCGAGCAGTGCCATGGGCAGATGAGGCTGAGCAACAGCTTTCCAGGCTAGCTCTTTCTGGCTGCCAGCTATCTGCAGACGTTCGCATTTTTAGAGCAGGGCTGCCGGAGGCGCCCGGAACGCACCACCTAAGATACGTTTGAAGTTTGAGGGGGCAAGACAAGCAAGCAGCACCAGTCTCTGTGCCTCTGTGCGAGCAGTGCCATGGGCAGATGAGGCTGAGCAACAGCTTTCCAGGCTAGCTCTTTCTGGCTGCCAGCTATCTGCAGACGTTTGCATTTTGGGAGCAGGGCGGCCGGAGGCGCCAGGCACGCTCCACCTAAGCTATGTTTAAAGTTTGAGGGGGCAAGACAAGCAAGCAGCCCCAGTCTCTGTGCCTCTGTGCGAGCAGTGCCATGGGCAGATGAGGCTGAGCAACAGCTTTCCAGGCTAGCTCTTTCTGCCTGCCAGCTATCTGCAGACGTTCGCATTTTGGGAGCAGGGCTGCCGGAGGCGCCCGGCACGGACCACCTAAGCTACGTTTGAAGTTTGAGGGGGCAAGACAAGCAAGCAGCCCCAGTCTCTGTGCCTCTGTGCGAGCAGTGCCATGGGCAGATGAGGCTGAGCAACAGCTTTCCAGGCTAGCTCTTTCTGGCTACCAGCTATCTGCAGACGTTCGCATTTTCAGAGCAGGGCTGCCGGAGGCGCCCGGAAAGGACCACCTAAGCTACGTTTGAAGTTTGAGGGGGCAAGACAAGCAAGCAGCCCCAGTCTCTGTGCCTCTGTGCGAGCAGTGCCATGGGCAGATGAGGCTGAGCAACAGCTTTCCAGGCTAGCTCTTTCTGCCTGCCAGCTATCTGCAGACGTTCGCATTTTCAGAGCAGGGCTGCCGGAGGCCCCCGGCACGCACCACCTAAGTTACGTTTGAAGTTTGAGGGGGCAAGACAAGCAAGCAGCCCCAGTCTCTGTGCCTCTGTGCGAGCAGTGCCATGGGCAGATGAGGCTGAGCAACAGCTTTCCAGGCTAGCTCTTTCTGGCTGCCAGCTATCTGCAGACGTTCGCATTTTCAGAGCAGGGCTGCCGGAGGCGCCCGGAAAGGACCACCTAAGCTATGTTTGAAGTTTGAGGCGGCAAGACAAGCAAGCAGCCCCAGTCTCTGTGCCTCTGTGCGAGCAGTGCCATGGGCAGATGAGGCTGAGCAACAGCTTTCCAGGCTAGCTCTTTCTGGCTGCCAGCTATCTGCAGACGTTCGCATTTTTGGAGCAGGGCTGCCGAAGGCGCCCGGCACGCACCTCCTAAGCTACGTTTGAAGTTTGAGGGTGCAAGACAAGCAAGCAGCCCCAGTCTCTGTGCCTCTGTGCGAGCAGTGCCATGGGCAGATGAGGCTGAGCAACAGCTTTCCAGGCTAGCTCTTTCTGGCTGCCAGCTATCTGCAGACGTTCGCATTTTTGGAGCAGGGCTGCCGGAGGCGCCCGAAACGCACCACCTAAGCTACGTTTGAAGTTTGAGGGGGCAAGACAAGCAAGCAGCCCCAGTCTCTGTGCCTCTGTGCGAGCAGTGCCATGGGCAGATGAGGCTGAGCAACAGCTTTCCAGGCTAGCTCTTTCTGGCTGCCAGCTATCTGCAGACGTTCGCATTTTTAGAGCAGGGCTGCCGGAGGCGCCCGGAACGCACCACCTAAGCTACGTTTGAAGTTTGAGGGGTCAAGACAAGCAAGCAGCCCCAGTCTCTGTGCCTCTGTGCGAGCAGTGCCATGGGCAGATGACGCTGAGCAACAGCTTTCCGGGCTAGCTCTTTCTGCCTGCCAGCTATCTGCAGACGTTCGCATTTTGGGAGCAGGGCTGCCGGAGGCTTCCGGCACGCACCTCCTAACCTACGTTTGAAGTTTGAGGGGGCAAGACATGCAAGCAGCCCCAGTCTCTGTGCCTCTGTGCGAGCAGTGCCATGGGCAGATAGGGCTGAGCAACAGCTTTCCAGGCTAGCTCTTTCTGGCTGCCAGCTATCTGCAGACGTTCGCATTTTTGGAGCAGGGCTGCGGGAGGCGCCCGGCACGGACCACCTAAGCTACGTTTGAAGTTTGAGGGGGAAAGACAAGCAAGCAGCCCCAGTCTCTGTGCTTCTGTGCGAGCAGTGCCATGGGCAGATGAGGCTGAGCAACAGCTTTCCAGGCTAGCTCTTTCTGGCTGCCAGCTATCTGCAGACGTTCGCATTTTGGGAGCAGGGCAGCTGGCGGCGCCCGGAAAGGACCACGTAAGCTACGTTTGAAGTTTGAGGGGTCAAGACAAGCAAGCAGCCCCAGTCTCTGTGCCTCTGTGCGAGCAGTGCCATGGGCAGATGAGGCTGAGCAACAGCTTTCCAGGCTAGCTCTTTCTGGCTGCCAGCTATCTGCAGACGTTTGCATTTTGGGAGCAGGGCGGCCGGAGGCGCCAGGCACGCTCCACCTAAGCTATGTTTAAAGTTTGAGGGGGCAAGACAAGCAAGCAGCCCCAGTCTCTGTGCCTCTGTGCGAGCAGTGCCATGGGCAGATGAGGCTGAGCAACAGCTTTCCAGGCTAGCTCTTTCTGGCTGCCAGCTATCTGCAGACGTTCGCATTTTGGGAGCAGGGCTGCCGGAGGCGCCCGGCACGGACCACCTAAGCTACGTTTGAAGTTTGAGGTGGCAAGACAAGCAAGCAGCCCCAGTCTCTGTGCCTCTGTGCGAGCAGTGCCATGGGCAGATGAGGCTGAGCAACAGCTTTCCAGGCTAGCTCTTTCTGGCTACCAGCTATCTGCAGACGTTCGCATTTTCAGAGCAGGGCTGCCGGAGGCGCCCGGAAAGGACCACCTATGCTACGTTTGAAGTTTGAGGGGGCAAGACAAGCAAGCAGCCCCAGTCTCTGTGCCTCTGTGCGAGCAGTGCCATGGGCAGATGAGGCTGAGCAACAGCTTTCCAGGCTAGCTCTTTCTGGCTGCCAGCTATCTGCAGACGTTCGCATTTTCAGAGCAGGGCTGCCGGAGGCGCCCGGAAAGGACCACCTAAGCTATGTTTGAAGTTTGAGGCAGCAAGACAAGCAAGCAGCCCCAGTCTCTGTGCCTCTGTGCGAGCAGTGCCATGGGCAGATGAGGCTGAGCAACAGCTTTCCAGGCTAGCTCTTTCTGCCTGCCAGCTATCTGCAGACGTTCGCATTTTCAGAGCAGGGCTGCCGGAGGCCCCCGGCACGCACCTCCTAAGCTACGTTTGAAGTTTGAGGGGGCAAGACAAGCAAGCAGCCCCAGTCTCTGTGCCTCTGTGCGAGCAGTGCCATGGGCAGATAAGGCTGAGCAACAGCTTTCCAGGCTAGCTCTTTCTGGCTGCCATCTATCTGCAGACGTTCGCATTTTTGGAGCAGGGCTGCCGAAGGCGCCCGGCACGGACCCCCTAAGCTACGTTTGAAGTTTGAGGGGTCAAGACAAGCAAGCAGCCCCAGTCTCTGTGCCTCTGTGCGAGCAGTGCCATGGGCAGATGAGGCTGAGCAACAGCTTTCCAGGCTAGCTCTTTCTGCCTGCCAGCTATCTGCAGACGTTCGCATTTTTAGAGCAGGGCTGCCGGAGGCGCCCGGCACGGACCACCTAAGCTACGTTTGAATTTTGAGGCGGCAAGACAAGCAAGCAGCCCCAGTCTCTGTGCCTCTGTGCGAGCAGTGCCATGGACAGATGAGGCTGAGCAACAGCTTTCCAGGCTAGCTCTTTCTGGCTGCCAGCTATCTGCAGACGTTCGCATTTTTAGAGCAGGGCTGCCGGAGGCGCCCGGCACGGACCACCTAAGCTACGTTTGAATTTTGAGGCGGCAAGACAAGCAAGCAGCCCCAGTCTCTGTGCCTCTGTGCGAGCAGTGCCATGGACAGATGAGGCTGAGCAACAGCTTTCCAGGCTAGCTCTTTCTGGCTGCCAGCTATCTGCAGACGTTCGCATTTTCAGAGCAGGGCTGCTGGAGGCGCCCGGAAAGGACCACGTAAGCTACGTTTGAAGTTTGAGGGGTCAAGACAAGCAAGCAGCCCCAGTCTCTGTGCCTCTGTGCGAGCAGTGCCATGGGCAGGTGAGGCTGAGCAACAGCTTTCCAGGCTAGCTCTTTCTGGCTGCCAGCTATCTGCAGACGTTTGCATTTTGGGAGCAGGGCTGCCGGAGGCGCACATAAAGGACCACCTAAGATACTTTTGAAGTTTGAGGGGGCAAGACAAGCAAGCAGCCCCAGTCTCTGTGCCTCTGTGCGAACAGTGCCATGGGCAGATGAGGCTGAGCAACAGCTTTCCAGGCTAGCTCTTTCTGGCTGCCAGCTATCTGCAGACGTTCGCATTTTCAGAGCAGGGCTGCCGGAGGCGCCCGGCACGGACCACCTAAGCTACGTTTGAAGTTTGAGGGGGCAAGACAAGCAAGCAGCCCCAGTCTCTGTGCCTCTGTGCGAGCAGTGCCATGGGCAGATGAGGCTGAGCAACAGCTTTCCAGGCTAGCTCTTTCTGGCTGCCAGCTATCTGCAGACGTTCGCATTTTAGGAGCAGGGCTGCCGGAGGCGCCCGGCACGGACCACCTAAGCTACGTTTGAAGTTTGAGGGGGCAAGACAAGCAAGCAGCCCCAGTCTCTGTGCCTCTATGCGAGCAGTGCCATGGGCAGATAAGGCTGAGCAACAGTTTTCCAGGCTAGCTCTTTCTGTCTGCCAGCTATCTGCAGACGTTCGCATTTTTGGAGCAGGGCTGCGGGAGGCGCCCGGCACGGACCACCTAAGCTACGTTAGAAGTTTGAGGGGGCAAGACAAGCAAGCAGCCCCAGTCTCTGTGCCTCTGTGGGAGCAGTGCCATGGGCAGATGACGCTGAGCAACAGCTTTCCAGGCTAGCTCTTTCTGGCTGCCAGCTATCTGCAGACGTTCGCATTTTCAGAGCAGGGCTGCCGGAGGCGCCCGGCACGGACCACCTAAGCTATGTTTGAAGTTTGAGGGGGCAAGACAAGCAAGCAGCCCCAGTCTCTGTGCTTCTGTGCGAGCAGTGCCATGGGCAGAAGAGGCTGAGCAACAGCTTTCCAGGCTAGCTCTTTCTGGCTGCCAGCTATCTGCAGACGTTCGCATTTTGGGAGCAGGGCTGCCGGCGGCGCCCGGAAAGGACCACGTAAGCTACGTTTGAAGTTTGAGGGGTCAAGACAAGCAAGCAGCCCCAGTCTCTGTGCCTCTGTGCGAGCAGTGCCATGGGCAGATGAGGCTGAGCAACAGCTTTCCAGGCTAGCTCTTTCTGGCTACCAGCTATCTGCAGACGTTTGCATTTTGGGAGCAGGGCGGCCGGAGGCGCCAGGCACGCTCCACCTAAGCTATGTTTAAAGTTTGAGGGGGCAAGACAAGCAAGCAGCCCCAGTCTCTGTGCCTCTGTGCGAGCAGTGCCATGGGCAGATGAGGCTGAGCAACAGCTTTCCAGGCTAGCTCTTTCTGCCTGCCAGCTATCTGCAGACGTTCGCATTTTGGGAGCAGGGCTGCCGGAGGCGCCCGGCACGGACCACCTAAGCTACGTTTGAAGTTTGAGGTGGCAAGACAAGCAAGCAGCCCCAGTCTCTGTGCCTCTGTGCGAGCAGTGCCATGGGCAGATGAGGCTGAGCAACAGCTTTCCAGGCTAGCTCTTTCTGCCTGCCAGCTATCTGCAGACGTTCGCATTTTCAGAGCAGGGCTGCCGGAGGCTTCCGGCACGGACCACCTAAGCTACGTTTGAAGTTTGAGGGGTCAATACAAGCAAGCAGCCCCAGTCTCTGTGCCTCTGTGCGAGCAGTGCCATGGGCAGATGAGGCTGAGCAACAGCTTTCCAGGCTAGCTCTTTCTGGCTGCCAGCTATCTGCAGACGTTTGCATTTTCAGAGCAGGGCTGCCGGAGGCGCCCGGAAAGGACCACGTAAGCTACGTTTGAAGTTTGAGGGGGCAAGACAAGCAAGCAGCCCCAGTCTCTGTGCCTCTGTGCGAGCAGTGCCATGGGCAGATGAGGCTGAGCAACAGCTTTCCAGGCTAGCTCTTTCTGCCTGCCAGCTATCTGCAGACGTTCGCATTTTCAGAGCAGGGCTGCCGGAGGCGCCCGGCACGGACCACCTAAGCTACGTTTGAAGTTTGAGGTGGCAAGACAAGCAAGCAGCCCCAGTCTCTGTGCCTCTGTGCGAGCAGTGCCATGGGCAGATGAGGCTGAGCAACAGCTTTCCAGGCTAGCTCTTTCTGGCTGCCAGCTATCTGCAGACGTTCGCATTTTGGGAGCAGGGCTGCCGGAGGCGCCCGGCACGGACCACCTAAGCTACGTTTGAAGTTTGAGGGGGCAAGACAAGCAAGCAGCCCCAGTCTCTGTGCCTCTATGCGAGCAGTGCCATGGGCAGATAAGGCTGAGCAACAGCTTTCCAGGCTAGCTCTTTCTGGCTGCCAGCTATCTGCAGACGTTCGCATTTTTGGAGCAGGGCTGCGGGAGGCGCCCGGCACGGACCACCTAAGCTACGTTAGAAGTTTGAGGGGGCAAGACAAGCAAGCAGCCCCAGTCTCTGTGCCTCTGTGGGAGCAGTGCCATGGGCAGATGAGGCTGAGCAACAGCTTTCCAGGCTAGCTCTTTCTGGCTGCCAGCTATCTGCAGACGTTCGCATTTTCAGAGCAGGGCTGCCGGAGGCGCCCGGCACGCACTACCTAAGCTACGTTTGAATTTTGAGGGGTCAAGACAAGCAAGCAGCCCCAGTCTCTGTGCCTCTGTGCGAGCAGTGCCATGGGCAGATGAGGCTGAGCAACAGCTTTCCAGGCTAGCTCTTTCTGGCTGCCAGCTATCTCAGACGTTTGCATTTTGGGAGCAGGGCTGCCGGAGGCGCCCGGCACGCACCACCTAAGCTACGTTGGAAGTTTGAGGGGGCAAGACAAGCAAGCAGCCCCAGTCTCTGTGCCTCTGTGCGAGCAGTGCCATGGGCAGATGAGGCTGAGCAACAGCTTTCCAGGCTAGCTCTTTCTGGCTGCCAGCTATCTGCAGACGTTCGCATTTTGGGAGCAGGGCTGCTGGAGGCGCCCGGAAAGGACCACCTAATATATGTTTGAAGTTTGAGGCGGCAAGACAAGCAAGCAGCCCCAGTCTCTGTGCCTCTGTGCGAGCAGTGCCATGGGCAGATGAGGCTGAGCAACAGCTTTCCAGGCTAGCTCTTTCTGGCTGCCAGCTATCTGCAGACATTCGCATTTTCAGAGCAGGGCTGCCGGAGGCGCCCGGCACGCACCACCTAAGTTACGTTTGAAGTTTGAGGGGGCAAGACAAGCAAGCATCCCCAGTCTCTGTGCCTCTGTGCGAGCAGTGCCATGGGCAGATGAGTCTGAGCAACAGCTTTCCAGGCTAGCTCTTTCTGGCTGCCAGCTATCTGCAGACGTTCGCATTTTCAGAGGAGGTCTGCGGGAGGCGCCCGGAAAGGACCACGTAAGCTACGTTTGAAGTTTGAGGGGTCAAGACAAGCAAGCAGCCCCAGTCTCTGTGCCTCTGTGCGAGCAGTGCCATGGGCAGATGAGGCTGAGCAACAGCTTTCCAGGCTAGCTCTTTCTGGCTGCCAGCTATCTGCAGACGTTTGCATTTTCAGAGCAGGGCTGCGGGAGGCGCCCGGCACGCACCACCTAAGCTACTTTTGAAGTTTGAGGGGGCAAGACAAGCAAGCAGCCCCAGTCTCTGTGCCTCTGTGCGAGCAGTGCCATGGGCAGATGACGCTGAGCAACAGCTTTCCAGGCTAGATCTTTCTGCCTGCCAGCTATCTGCAGACGTTCGCATTTTCAGAGCAGGGCTGCCGGAGGCGCCCGGCACGGACCACCTAAGCTACGTTTGAAGTTTGAGGGGTCAAGACAAGCAAGCAGCCCCAGTCTCTGTGCCTCTGTGCGAGCAGTGCCATGGGCAGATGAGGCTGAGCAACAGCTTTCCAGGCTAGCTCTTTCTGGCTGACAGCTATCTGCAGACGTTTGCATTTTGGGAGCAGGGCTGCCGGAGGCGCCCATAAAGGACCACCTAAGCTACGTTTGAAGTTTGAGGGGGCAAGACAAGCAAGCAGCCCCAGTCTCTGTGCCTCTGTGCGAGCAGTGCCATGGGCAGATGAGGCTGAGCAACAGCTTTCCAGGCTAGCTCTTTCTGCCTGCCAGCTATCTGCAGACGTTCGCATTTTCAGAGCAGGGCTGCCGGAGGCTTCCGGCACGGACCACGTAAGCTACGTTTGAAGTTTGAGGTGGCAAGACAAGCAAGCAGCCCCAGTCTCTGTGCCTCTGTGCGAGCAGTGCCATGGGCAGATGAGGCTGAGCAACAGCTTTCCAGGCTAGCTCTTTCTGCCTGCCAGCTATCTGCAGACGTTTGCATTTTGGGAGCAGGGCTGCAGGAGGCACCCATAAAGGACCACCTAAGCTACGTTTGAAGTTTGAGGGGGCAAGATAAGCAAGCAGCCCCAGTCTCTGTGCCTCTGTGCGAGCAGTGCCATGGGCAGATGAGGCTGAGCAACAGCTTTCCAGGTTAGCTCTTTCTGGCTGCCAGCTATCTGCAGACGTTTGCATTTTGGGAGCAGGGCTGCCGGAGGCTTCCGGCACGGACCACGTAAGCTACGTTTGAAGTTTGAGGGGGCAAGACAAGCAAGCAGCCCCAGTCTCTGTGCCTCTGTGCGAGCAGTGCCATGGGCAGATGAGGCTGAGCAACAGCTTTCCAGGCTAGCTCTTTCTGCCTGCCAGCTATCTGCAGACGTTCGCATATTTAGAGCAGGGCTGCCGGAGGCGCCCGGAACGCACCACCTAAGATACGTTTGAAGTTTGAGGGGGGAAGACAAGCAAGCAGCCCCAGTCTCTGTGCCTCTGTGCGAGCAGTGCCATGGGCAGATGAGACTGAGCAACAGCTTTCCAGGCTAGCTCTTTCTGGCTGCCAGCTATCCGCAGACGTTTGCATTTTGGGAGCAGGGCTGCCGGAGGCGCCCGGCACGGACCACCTAAGCTACGTTTGAAGTTTGAGGTAGCAAAACAAGCAAGCAGCCCCAGTCTCTGTGCCTCTGTGCGAGCAGTGCCATGGGCAGATGAGGCTGAGCAACAGCTTTCCAGGCTAGCTCTTTCTGGCTGCCAGCTATCTGCAGACGTTCGCATTTTGGGAGCAGGGCTGCCGGAGGCGCCCGGCACGGACCACCTAAGCTACGTTTGAAGTTTGAGGGGGCAAGACAAGCAAGCAGCCCCAGTCTCTGTGCCTCTGTGCGAGCAGTGCCATGGGCAGATGAGGCTGAGCAACAGCTTTCCAGGCTAGCTCTTTCTGGCTGCCAGCTATCTGCAGACGTTCGCATTTTGGGAGCAGGGCTGCCGGAGGCGCCCATAAAGGACCACCTAAGCTACGTTTGAAGTTTGAGGGGGCAAGACAAGCAAGCAGCCCCAGTCTCTGTGCCTCTGTGCGAGCAGTGCCATGGGCAGATGAGGCTGAGCAACAGCTTTCCAGGCTAGCTCTTTCTGGCTGCCAGCTATCTGCAGACATTCGCATTTTAGGAGCAGGGCTGCCGGAGGCGCCCGGAACGCACCACCTAAGATACGTTTGAAGTTTGAGGGGTCAAGACAAGCAAGCAGCCCCAGTCTCTGTGCCTCTGTGCGAGCAGTGCCATGGGCAGATGAGGCTGAGCAACAGCTTTCCAGGCTAGCTCTTTCTGGCTGCCAGCTATCTGCAGACGTTCGCATTTTCAGAGCAGGGCTGCCGGAGGCTTCCGGTACGGACCACCTAAGCTACGTTTGAAGTTTGAGGGGTCAAGACAAGCAAGCAGCCCCAGTCTCTGTGCCTCTGTGCGAGCAGTGCCATGGGCAGATGAGGCTGAGCAACAGCTTTCCAGGCTAGCTCTTTCTGGCTGCCAGCTATCTGCAGACGTTTGCATTTTCAGAGGAGGGCTGCCGGAGGCGCCCGGAAAGGACCACGTAAGCTACGTTTGAAGTTTGAGGGGTCAAGACAAGAAAGCAGCCCCAGTCTCTGTGCCTCTGTGCGAGCAGTGCCATGGGCAGATGACGCTGAGCAACAGCTTTCCAGGCTAGATCTTTCTGCCTGCCAGCTATCTGCAGACGTTCGCATTTTCAGAGCAGGGCTGCCGGAGGCGCCCGGCACGGACCACCTAAGCTACGTTTGAAGTTTGAGGGGTCAAGACAAGCAAGCAGCCCCAGTCTCTGTGCCTCTGTGCGAGCAGTGCCATGGGCAGATGAGGCTGAGCAACAGCTTTCCAGGCTAGCTCTTTCTGGCTGACAGCTATCTGCAGACGTTTGCATTTTGGGAGCAGGGCTGCCGGAGGCGCCCATAAAGGACCACCTAAGCTACGTTTGAAGTTTGAGGGGGCAAGACAAGCAAGCAGCCCCAGTCTCTGTGCCTCTGTGCGAGCAGTGCCATGGGCAGATGAGGCTGAGCAACAGCTTTCCAGGCTAGCTCTTTCTGGCTGCCAGCTATCTGCAGACGTTCGCATTTTCAGAGCAGGGCTGCCGGAGGCTTCCGGCACGGACCACGTAAGCTACGTTTGAAGTTTGAGGTGGCAAGACAAGCAAGCAGCCCCAGTCTCTGTGCCTCTGTGCGAGCAGTGCCATGGGCAGATGAGGCTGAGCAACAGCTTTCCAGGCTAGCTCTTTCTGGCTGCCAGCTATCTGCAGACGTTTGCATTTTGGGAGCAGGGCTGCAGGAGGCACCCATAAAGGACCACCTAAGCTACGTTTGAAGTTTGAGGGGGCAAGATAAGCAAGCAGCCCCAGTCTCTGTGCCTCTGTGCGAGCAGTGCCATGGGCAGATGAGGCTGAGCAACAGCTTTCCAGGTTAGCTCTTTCTGGCTGCCAGCTATCTGCAGACGTTTGCATTTTGGGAGCAGGGCTGCCGGAGGCTTCCGGCACGGACCACCTAAGCTACGTTTGAAGTTTGAGGGGGCAAGACAAGCAAGCAGCCCCAGTCTCTGTGCCTCTGTGCGAGCAGTGCCATGGGCAGATGAGGCTGAGCAACAGCTTTCCAGGCTAGCTCTTTCTGCCTGCCAGCTATCTTCAGACGTTCGCATATTTAGAGCAGGGCTGCCGGAGGCGCCCGGAACGCACCACCTAAGATACGTTTGAAGTTTGAGGGGGGAAGACAAGCAAGCAGCCCCAGTCTCTGTGCCTCTGTGCGAGCAGTGCCATGGGCAGATGAGACTGAGCAACAGCTTTCCAGGCTAGCTCTTTCTGGCTGCCAGCTATCCGCAGACGTTTGCATTTTGGGAGCAGGGCTGCCGGAGGCGCCCGGCACGGACCACCTAAGCTACGTTTGAAGTTTGAGGTAGCAAAACAAGCAAGCAGCCCCAGTCTCTGTGCCTCTGTGCGAGCAGTGCCATGGGCAGATGAGGCTGAGCAACAGCTTTCCAGGCTAGCTCTTTCTGGCTGCCAGCTATCTGCAGACGTTTGCATTTTGGGAGCAGGGCTGCCGAAGGAGCCCATAAAGGACGACCTAAGATACGTTTGAAGTTTGAGGTGGCAAGACAAGCAAGCAGCCCCAGTCTCTGTGCCTCTGTGCGAGCAGTGCCATGGGCAGATGAGGCTGAGCAACAGCTTTCCAGGCTAGCTCTTTCTGGCTGCCAGCTATCTGCAGACGTTCGCATTTTGGGAGCAGGGCTGCCGGAGGCGCCCGGCACGGACCACCTAAGCTACGTTTGATGTTTGAGGGGGCAAGACAAGCAAGCAGCCCCAGTCTCTGTGCCTCTGTGCGAGCAGTGCCATGGGCAGATGAGGCTGAGCAACAGCTTTCCAGGCTAGCTCTTTCTGGCTGCCAGCTATCTGCAGACGTTTGCATTTTCAGAGCAGGGCTGCCGGAGGCGCCCATAAAGGACCACCTAAGCTACGTTTGAAGTTTGAGGGGGCAAGACAAGCAAGCAGCCCCAGTCTCTGTGCCTCTGTGCGAGCAGTGCCATGGGCAGATGAGGCTGAGCAACAGCTTTCCAGGCTAGCTCTTTCTGCCTGCCAGCTATCTGCAGACGTTCGCATTTTCAGAGCAGGGCTGCCGGAGGCTTCCGGCACGGACCACGTAAGATACGTTTGAAGTTTGAGGTGGCAAGACAAGCAAGCAGCCCCAGTCTCTGTGCCTCTGTGCGAGCAGTGCCATGGGCAGATGAGGCTGAGCAACAGCTTTCCAGGCTAGCTCTTTCTGGCTGCCAGCTATCTGCAGACGTTTGCATTTTGGGAGCAGGGCTGCAGGAGGCACCCATAAAGGACCACCTAAGCTACGTTTGAAGTTTGAGGGGGCAAGATAAGCAAGCAGCCCCAGTCTCTGTGCCTCTGTGCGAGCAGTGCCATGGGCAGATGAGGCTGAGCAACAGCTTTCCAGGTTAGCTCTTTCTGGCTGCCAGCTATCTGCAGACGTTTGCATTTTGGGAGCAGGGCTGCCGGAGGCTTCCGGCACGGACCACGTAAGCTACGTTTGAAGTTTGAGGGGGCAAGACAAGCAAGCAGCCCCAGTCTCTGTGCCTCTGTGCGAGCAGTGCCATGGGCAGATGAGGCTGAGCAACAGCTTTCCAGGCTAGCTCTTTCTGCCTGCCAGCTATCTTCAGACGTTCGCATATTTAGAGCAGGGCTGCCGGAGGCGCCCGGAACGCACCACCTAAGATACGTTTGAAGTTTGAGGGGGGAAGACAAGCAAGCAGCCCCAGTCTCTGTGCCTCTGTGCGAGCAGTGCCATGGGCAGATGAGACTGAGCAACAGCTTTCCAGGCTAGCTCTTTCTGGCTGCCAGCTATCCGCAGACGTTTGCATTTTGGGAGCAGGGCTGCCGGAGGCGCCCGGCACGGACCACCTAAGCTACGTTTGAAGTTTGAGGTAGCAAAACAAGCAAGCAGCCCCAGTCTCTGTGCCTCTGTGCGAGCAGTGCCATGGGCAGATGAGGCTGAGCAACAGCTTTCCAGGCTAGCTCTTTCTGGCTGCCAGCTATCTGCAGACGTTTGCATTTTGGGAGCAGGGCTGCCGAAGGAGCCCATAAAGGACGACCTAAGATACGTTTGAAGTTTGAGGTGGCAAGACAAGCAAGCAGCCCCAGTCTCTGTGCCTCTGTGCGAGCAGTGCCATGGGCAGATGAGGCTGAGCAACAGCTTTCCAGGCTAGCTCTTTCTGGCTGCCAGCTATCTGCAGACGTTCGCATTTTGGGAGCAGGGCTGCCGGAGGCGCCCGGCACGGACCACCTAAGCTACGTTTGAAGTTTGAGGGGGCAAGACAAGCAAGCAGCCCCAGTCTCTGTGCCTCTGTGCGAGCAGTGCCATGGGCAGATGAGGCTGAGCAACAGCTTTCCAGGCTAGCTCTTTCTGGCTGCCAGCTATCTGCAGACGTTTGCATTTTGGGAGCAGGGCTGCCGGAGGCGCCCATAAAGGACCACCTAAGCTACGTTTGAAGTTTGAGGGGGCAAGACAAGCAAGCAGCCCCAGTCTCTGTGCCTCTGTGCGAGCAGTGCCATGGGCAGATGAGGCTGAGCAACAGCTTTCCAGGCTAGCTCTTTCTGCCTGCCAGCTATCTGCAGACATTCGCATTTTAGGAGCAGGGCTGCCGGAGGCGCCCGGAACGCACCACCTAAGATACGTTTGAAGTTTGAGGGGTCAAGACAAGCAAGCAGCCCCAGTCTCTGTGCCTCTGTGCGAGCAGTGCCATGGGCAGATGAGGCTGAGCAACAGCTTTCCAGGCTAGCTCTTTCTGGCTGCCAGCTATCTGCAGACGTTCGCATTTTCAGAGCAGGGCTGCCGGAGGCTTCCGGCACGGACCACCTAAGCTACGTTTGAAGTTTGAGGGGTCAAGACAAGCAAGCAGCCCCAGTCTCTGTGCCTCTGTGCGAGCAGTGCCATGGGCAGATGAGGCTGAGCAACAGCTTTCCAGGCTAGCTCTTTCTGGCTGCCAGCTATCTGCAGACGTTCGCATTTTGGGAGCAGGGCTGCCGGAGGCGCCCGGCACGGACCACCTAAGCTACGTTTGAAGTTTGAGGGGTCAAGACAAGCAAGCAGCCCCAGTCTCTGTGCCTCTGTGCGAGCAGTGCCATGGGCAGATGAGGCTGAGCAACAGCTTTCCAGGCTAGCTCTTTCTGGCTGACAGCTATCTGCAGACGTTCGCATATTTAGAGCAGGGCTGCCGGAGGCGCCCGGAACGCACCACCTAAGATACGTTTGTAGTTTGAGGGGGGAAGACAAGCAAGCAGCCCCAGTCTCTGTGCCTCTGTGCGAGCAGTGCCATGGGCAGATGAGACTGAGCAACAGCTTTCCAGGCTAGCTCTTTCTGGCTGCCAGCTATCTGCAGACGTTTGCATTTTGGGAGCAGGGCTGCCAGAGGCGCCCGGTACGGACCACCTAAGCTACGTTTGAAGTTTGAGGAGGCAAGACAAGCAAGCAGCCCCAGTCTCTGTGCCTCTGTGCGAGCAGTGCCATGGGCAGATGAGGTTGAGCAACAGCTTTCCAGGCTAGCTCTTTCTGGCTGCCAGCTGTCTGCAGACGTTTGCATTTTGGGAGCAGGGCTGCCGGAGGCTTCCGGCACGGACCACCTAATCTATGTTTGAAGTTTGAGGTGGCAAGACAAGCAAGCAGCCCCAGTCTCTGTGCCTCTGTGCGAGCAGTGCCATGGGCAGATGAGGCTGAGCAACAGCTTTCCAGGCTAGCTCTTTCTGCCTGCCAGCTATCTGCAGACGTTCGCATATTTAGAGCAGGGCTGCCGGAGGCGCCCGGAACGCACCACCTAAGATACGTTTGAAGTTTGAGGGGGGAAGACAAGCAAGCAGCCCCAGTCTCTGTGCCTCTGTGCGAGCAGTGCCATGGGCAGATGAGACTGAGCAACAGCTTTCCAGGCTAGCTCTTTCTGGCCGCCAGCTATCTGCAGACGTTCGCATTTTGGGAGCAGGGCTGCCGGAGGCGCCCGGCACGGACCACCTAAGCTACGTTTGAAGTTTGAGGTGGCAAGACAAGCAAGCAGCCCCAGTCTCTGTGCCTCTGTGCGAGCAGTGCCATGGGCAGATGAGGCTGAGCAACAGCTTTCCAGGCTAGCTCTTTCTGGCTGCCAGCTATCTGCAGACGTTCGCATTTTCAGAGCAGGGCTGCCGGAGGCTTCCGGCACGGACCACCTAAGCTACGTTTGAAGTTTGAGGGGTCAAGACAAGCAAGCAGCCCCAGTCTCTGTGCCTCTGTGCGAGCAGTGCCATGGGCAGATGAGGCTGAGCAACAGCTTTCCAGGCTAGCTCTTTCTGCCTGCCAGCTATCTGCAGACGTTTGCATTTTGGGAGCAGGGCTGCCAGAGGCGCCCGGTACGGACCACCTAAGCTACGTTTGAAGTTTGAGGGGGGAAGACAAGCAAGCAGCCCCAGTCTCTGTGCCTCTGTGCGAGCAGTGCCATGGGCAGATGAGGTTGAGCAACAGCTTTCCAGGCTAGCTCTTTCTGGCTGCCAGCTATCTGCAGACGTTTGCATTTTGGGAGCAGGGCTGCCGGAGGCTTCCGGCACGGACCACCTAATCTATGTTTGAAGTTTGAGGGGGCAAGACAAGCAAGCAGCCCCAGTCTCTGTGCCTCTGTGCGAGCAGTGCCATGGGCAGATGAGGCTGAGCAACAGCTTTCCAGGCTAGCTCTTTCTGCCTGCCAACTATCTGCAGACGTTCGCATATTTAGAGCAGGGCTGCCGGAGGCGCCCATAAAGGACCACCTAAGATACGTTTGAAGTTTGAGGGGGGAAGACAAGCAAGCAGCCCCAGTCTCTGTGCCTCTGTGCGAGCAGTGCCATGGGCAGATGAGACTTAGCAACAGCTTTCCAGGCTAGCTCTTTCTGGCTGCCAGCTATCTGCAGACGTTCGCATTTTGGGAGCAGGGCTGCCGGAGGCGCCCGGCACGGACCACCTAAGCTACGTTTGAAGTTTGAGGTGGCAAGAGAAGCAAGCAGCCCCAGTCTCTGTGCCTCTGTGCGAGCAGTGCCACGGGCAGATGAGGCTGAGCAACAGCTTTCCAGGCTAGCTCTTTCTGGCTGCCAGCTATCTGCAGACGTTTGCATTTTGGAAGCAGGGCTGCCGAAGGAGCCCATAAAGGACGACCTAAGCTACGTTTGAAGTTTGAGGGGGCAAGACAAGCAAGCAGCCCCAGTCTCTGTGCCTCTGTGCGAGCAGTGCCATGGGCAGATGAGGCTGAGCAACAGCTTTCCAGGCTAGCTCTTTCTGGCTGCCAGCTATCTGCAGACGTTTGCATTTTGGGAGCAGGGCTGCCGAAGGAGCCCATAAAGGACGACCTAAGCTACGTTTGAAGTTTGAGGGGGCAAGACAAGCAAGCAGCCCCAGTCTCTGTGCCTCTGTGCGAGCAGTGCCATGGGCAGATGAGGCTGAGCAACAGCTTTCCAGGCTAGCTGTTTCTGGCTGCCAGCTATCTGCAGACGTTTCCATTTTGGGAGCAGGGCTGCCGGAGGCGCCCATAAAGGACCACCTAAGCTACGTTTGAAGTTTGAGGGGGCAAGACAAGCAAGCAGCCTCAGTCTCTGTGCCTCTGTGCGAGCAGTGCCATGGGCAGATGAGGCTGAGCAACAGCTTTCCAGGCTAGCTCTTTCTGCCTGCCAGCTATCTGCAGACATTCGCATTTTAGGAGCAGGGCTGCCGGAGGCGCCCGGAACGCACCACCTAAGATACGTTTGAAGTTTGAGGGGTCAAGACAAGCAAGCAGCCCCAGTCTCTGTGCCTCTGTGCGAGCAGTGCCATGGGCAGATGAGGCTGAGCAACAGCTTTCCAGGCTAGCTCTTTCTGGCTGCCAGCTATCTGCAGACGTTCGCATTTTCAGAGCAGGGCTGCCGGAGGCTTCCGGCACGGACCACCTAAGCTACGTTTGAAGTTTGAGGGGTCAAGACAAGCAAGCAGCCCCAGTCTCTGTGCCTCTGTGCGAGCAGTGCCATGGGCAGATGAGGCTGAGCAACAGCTTTCCAGGCTAGCTCTTTCTGGCTGCCAGCTATCTGCAGACGTTTGCATTTTCAGAGCAGGGCTGCCAGAGGCGCCCGGTACGGACCACCTAAGCTACGTTTGAAGTTTGAGGAGGCAAGACAAGCAAGCAGCCCCAGTCTCTGTGCCTCTGTGCGAGCAGTGCCATGGGCAGATGAGGCTGAGCAACAGCTTTCCAGGCTAGCTCTTTCTGGCTGCCAGCTATCTGCAGACGTTCGCATTTTCAGAGCAGGGCTGCCGGAGGCTTCCGGCACGGACCACCTAATCTACGTTTGAAGTTTGAGGGGGCAAGATAAGCAAGCAGCCCCAGTCTCTGTGCCTCTGTGCGAGCAGTGCCATGGGCAGATGACGCTGAGCAACAGCTTTCCAGACTAGCTCTTTCTGCCTGCCAGCTATCTGCAGACGTTCGCATTTTTAGAGCAGGGCTGCCGGAGGAGCACGGAACGCACCACCTAAGATACGTTTGAAGTTTGAGGGGGCAAGACAAGCAAGCAGCCCCAGTCTCTGTGCCTCTGTGCGAGCAGTGCCATGGGCAGATGACGCTGAGCAACAGCTTTCCAGGCTAGCTCTTTATGGCTGCCAGCTATCTGCAGACATTCGCATTTTGGGAGCAGGGCTGCCGGAGGCGCCCGGCACGGACCACCTAAGATACGTTTGAAGTTTGAGGGGGCAAGACAAGCAAGCAGCCCCAGTCTCTGTGCCTCTGTGCGAGCAGTGCCATGGGCAGATGAGGCTGAGCAACAGCTTTCCAGGCTAGCTCTTTCTGGCTGCCAGCTATCTGCAGACGTTTGCATTTTGGGAGCAGGGCTGCCGAAGGAGCCCATAAAGGACGACCTAAGCTACGTTTGAAGTTTGAGGGGTCAAGACAAGCAAGCAGCCCCAGTCTCTGTGCCTCTGTGCGAGCAGTGCCATGGGCAGATGAGGCTGAGCAACAGCTTTCCAGGCTAGCTCTTTCTGGCTGCCAGCTATCTGCAGACGTTTGCATTTTGGGAGCAGGGCTGCCGGAGGCGCCCGGCACGCACCACCTAAGCTACTTTTGAGGTTTGAGGTGGCAAGACAAGCAAGCAGCCCCAGTCTCTGTGCCTCTGTGCGAGCAGTGCCATGGGCAGATGAGGCTGAGCAACAGCTTTCCAGGCTAGCTCTTTCTGGCTGCCAGCTATCTGCAGACGTTCGCATTTTGGGAGCAGGGCTGCCGGAGGCACCCGGCACGGACCACCTAAGCTACGTTTGAAGTTTGAGGGGGCAAGACAAGCAAGCAGCCCCAGTCTCTGTGCCTCTGTGCGAGCAGTGCCATGGGCAGATGAGGCTGAGCAACAGCTTTCCAGGCTAGCTCTTTCTGGCTGCCAGCTATCTGCAGACGTTCGCATTTTGGGAGTAGGGCTGCCGGAGGCGCCCGGCACGGACCACCTAAGCTACGTTTGAAGTTTGAGGGGGCAAGACTAGCAAGCAGCCTCAGTCTCTGTGCCTCTGTGCGAGCAGTGCCATGGGCAGATGAGGCTGAGCAACAGCTTTCCAGGCTAGCTCTTTCTGGCTGCCAGCTATCTGCAGACGTTTGCATTTTCAGAGCAGGGCTGCCGGAGGCGACCGGCACGCACCACCTAAGTTACGTTTGAAGTTTGAGGTGGCAAGACAAGCAAGCAGCCCCAGTCTCTGTACCTCTGTGCGAGCAGTGCCATGGGCAGATGAGGCTGAGCAACAGCTTTCCAGGCTAGCTCTTTCTGGCTGCCAGCTATCTGCAGACGTTTGCATTTTGGGAGCAGGGCTGCCGGAGGCGCCCATAAAGGACCACCTAAGCTACGTTTGAAGTTTGAGGGGGCAAGACAAGCAAGCAGCCCCAGTCTCTGTGCCTCTGTGCGAGCAGTGCCATGGGCAGATGAGGCTGAGCAACAGCTTTCCAGGCTAGCTCTTTCTGCCTGCCAGCTATCTGCAGACATTCGCATTTTAGGAGCAGGGCTGCCGGAGGCGCCCGGAACGCACCACCTAAGATACGTTTGAAGTTTGAGGGGTCAAGACAAGCAAGCAGCCCCAGTCTCTGTGCCTCTGTGCGAGCAGTGCCATGGGCAGATGAGGCTGAGCAACAGCTTTCCAGGCTAGCTCTTTCTGCCTGCCAGCTATCTGCAGACGTTCGCATTTTCAGAGCAGGGCTGCCGGAGGCTTCCGGCACGGACCACCTAAGCTACGTTTGAAGTTTGAGGGGGCAAGACAAGCAAGCAGCCCCAGTCTCTGTGCCTCTGTGCGAGCAGTGCCATGGGCAGATGAGGCTGAGCAACAGCTTTCCAGGCTAGCTCTTTCTGGCTGCCAGCTATCTGCAGACGTTTGCATTTTCAGAGCAGGGCTGCCGGAGGCGCCCGGAAAGGACCACGTAAGCTACGTTTGAAGTTTGAGGGGTCAAGACAAGCAAGCAGCCCCAGTCTCTGTGCCTCTGTGCGAGCAGTGCCATGGGCAGATGACGCTGAGCAACAGCTTTCCAGGCTAGCTCTTTCTGCCTGCCAGCTATCTGCAGACGTTCGCATTTTGGGAGCAGGGCTGCCGGAGGCTTCCGGCACGGACCACCTAAGCTACGTTTGAAGTTTGAGGGGTCAAGACAAGCAAGCAGCCCCAGTCTCTGTGCCTCTGTGCGAGCAGTGCCATGGGCAGATGAGGCTGAGCAACAGCTTTCCAGGCTAGCTCTTTCTGGCTGCCAGCTATCTGCAGACGTTCGCATTTTGGGAGCAGGGCTGCCGGAGGCACCCATAAAGGACCACCTAAGCTACGTTTGAAGTTTGAGGGGGCAAGACAAGCAAGCAGCCCCAGTCTCTGTGCCTCTGTGCGAGCAGTGCCATGGGCAGATGAGGCTGAGCAACAGCTTTCCAGGCTAGCTCTTTCTGGCTGCCAGCAATCTGCAGACGTTCACATTTTGGGAGCAGGGCTGCCGGAGGCGCCCGGAAAGGACCACGTAAGATACGTTTGAAGTTTGAGGGGTCAAGACAAGCAAGCAGCCCCAGTCTCTGTGCCTCTGTGCGAGCAGTGCCATGGGCAGATGAGGCTGAGCAACAGCTTTCCAGGCTAGCTCTTTCTGGCTGCCAGCTATCTGCAGACGTTTGCATTTTGGGAGCAGGGCTGCCGGAGGCGCCCGGCACGCACCACCTAAGCTACTTTTGAAGTTTGAGGTGGCAAGACAAGCAAGCAGCCCCAGTCTCTGTGCCTCTGTGCGAGCAGTGCCATGGGCAGATGAGGCTGAGCAACAGCTTTCCAGGCTAGCTCTTTATGGCTGCCAGCTATCTGCAGACGTTCGCATTTTGGGAGTAGGGCTGCCGGAGGCGCCCGGCACAGACCACCTAAGCTATGTTTGAAGTTTGAGGGGGCAAGACAAGCAAGCAGCCCCAGTCTCTGTGCCTCTGTGCGAGCAGTGCCATGGGCAGATGAGGCTGAGCAACAGCTTTCCAGGCTAGCTCTTTCTGCCTGCCAGCTATCTGCAGACGTTCGCATTTTCAGAGCAGGGCTGCCGGAGGCGCCCGGCACGGACCACCTAAGCTACGTTTGAAGTTTGAGGGGGCAAGACAAGCAAGCAGCCCCAGTCTCTGTGCCTCTGTGCGAGCAGTGCCATGGGCAGATGAGGCTGAGCAACAGCTTTCCAGGCTAGCTCTTTCTGGCTGCCAGCTATCTGCAGACGTTTGCATTTTGGGAGCAGGGCTGCTGGAGGCGCCCATAAAGGACCACCTAAGCTACGTTTGAAGTTGGAGGGGTCAAGACAAGCAAGCAGCCCCAGTCTCTGTGCCTCTGTGCGAGCAGTGCCATGGGCAGATGACGCTGAGCAACAGCTTTCCAGGCTAGCTCTTTCTGCCTGCCAGCTATCTGCAGACATTCGCATTTTAGGAGCAGGGCTGCCGGAGGCGCCCGGAACGCACCACCTAAGATACGTTTGAAGTTTGAGGGGTCAAGACAAGCAAGCAGCCCCAGTCTCTGTGCCTCTGTGCGAGCAGTGCCATGGGCAGATGAGGCTGAGCAACAGCTTTCCAGGCTAGCTCTTTCTGGCTGCCAGCTATCTGCAGACGTTCGCATTTTCAGAGCAGGGCTGCCGGAGGCGCCCGGCACGGATCACCTAAGCTACGTTTGAAGTTTGAGGGGGCCAGACAAGCAAGCAGCCCCAGTCTCTGTGCCTCTGTGCGAGCAGTGCCATGGGCAGATGAGGCTGAGCAACAGCTTTCCAGGCTAGCTCTTTCTGGCTGCCAGCTATCTGCAGACGTTTGCATTTTCAGAGCAGGGCTGCCGGAGGCGCCCATAAAGGACCACCTAAGCTACGTTTGAAGTTTGAGGGGGCAAGACAAGCAAGCAGCCCCAGTCTCTGTGCCTCTGTGCGAGCAGTGCCATGGGCAGATGAGGCTGAGCAACAGCTTTCCAGGCTAGCTCTTTCTGCCTGCCAGCTATCTGCAGACATTCGCATTTTAGGAGCAGGGCTGCCAGAGGCGCCCGGAACGCACCACCTAAGATACGTTTGAAGTTTGAGGGGTCAAGACAAGCAAGCAGCCCCAGTCTCTGTGCCTCTGTGCGAGCAGTGCCATGGGCAGATGAGGCTGAGCAACAGCTTTCCAGGCTAGCTCTTTCTGCCTGCCAGCTATCTGCAGACGTTCGCATTTTCAGAGCAGGGCTGCCGGAGGCTTCCGGCACGGACCACCTAAGCTACGTTTGAAGTTTGAGGGGTCAAGACAAGCAAGCAGCCCCAGTCTCTGTGCCTCTGTGCGAGCAGTGCCATGGGCAGATGAGGCTGAGCAACAGCTTTCCAGGCTAGCTCTTTCTGGCTGCCAGCTATCTGCAGACGTTTGCATTTTCAGAGCAGGGCTGCCGGAGGCGCCCGGAAAGGACCACGTAAGCTACGTTTGAAGTTTGAGGGGTCAAGACAAGCAAGCAGCCCCAGTCTCTGTGCCTCTGTGCGAGCAGTGCCATGGGCAGATGACGCTGAGCAACAGCTTTCCAGGCTAGCTCTTTCTGCCTGCCAGCTATCTGCAGACGTTCGCATTTTGGGAGCAGGGCTGCCGGAGGCGCCCGGCACGGACCACCTAAGCTACGTTTGAAGTTTGAGGGGTCAAGACAAGCAAGCAGCCCCAGTCTCTGTGCCTCTGTGCGAGCAGTGCCATGGGCAGATGAGGCTGAGCAACAGCTTTCCAGGCTAGCTCTTTCTGGCTGACAGCTATCTGCAGACGTTCGCATTTTGGGAGCAGGGCTGCCGGAGGCGCCCATAAAGGACCACCTAAGCTACGTTTGAAGTTTGAGGGGGCAAGACAAGCAAGCAGCCCCAGTCTCTGTGCCTCTGTGCGAGCAGTGCCATGGGCAGATGAGGCTGAGCAACAGCTTTCCAGGCTAGCTCTTTCTGGCTGCCAGCTATCTGCAGACGTTCACATTTTGGGAGCAGGGCTGCCGGAGGCGCCCGGAAAGGACCACGTAAGATACGTTTGAAGTTTGAGGGGTCAAGACAAGCAAGCAGCCCCAGTCTCTGTGCCTCTGTGCGAGCAGTGCCATGGGCAGATGAGGCTGAGCAACAGCTTTCCAGGCTAGCTCTTTCTGGCTGCCAGCTATCTGCAGACGTTTGCATTTTGGGAGCAGGGCTGCCGGAGGCGCCCGGCACGCACCATCTAAGCTACTTTTGAAGTTTGAGGTGGCAAGACAAGCAAGCGGCCCCAGTCTCTGTGCCTCTGTGCGAGCAGTGCCATGGGCAGATGAGGCTGAGCAACAGCTTTCCAGGCTAGCTCTTTCTGGCTGCCAGCTATCTGCAGACGTTCGCATTTTGGGAGCAGGGCTGCCGGAGGCGCCCGGCACGGACCACCTAAGCTACGTTTGAAGTTTGAGGGGGCAAGACAAGCAAGCATCCCCAGTCTCTGTGCCTCTGTGCGAGCAGTGCCATGGGCAGATGAGGTTGAGCAACAGCTTTCAGGCTAGCTCTTTCTGGCTGCCAGCTATCTGCAGACGTTCGCATTTTGGGAGTAGGGCTGCCGGAGGCGCCCGGCACGGACCACCTAAGCTACGTTTGAAGTTTGAGGGGGCAAGACAAGCAAGCAGCCCCAGTCTCTGTGCCTCTGTGCGAGCAGTGCCATGGGCAGATGAGGCTGAGCAACAGCTTTCCAGGCTAGCTCTTTCTGGCTGCCAGCTATCTGCAGACGTTTGCATTTTCAGAGCAGGGCTGCCGGAGGCGCCCGGCACGCACCACCTAAGCTACGTTTGAAGTTTGAGGTGGCAAGACAAGCAAGCAGCCCCAGTCTCTGTGCCTCTGTGCGAGCAGTGCCATGGGCAGATGAGGCTGAGCAACAGCTTTCCAGGCTAGCTCTTTCTGGCTGCCAGCTATCTGCAGACGTTCGCATTTTGGGAGCAGGGCTGCCGGAGGCGCCCGGCACGGACCACCTAAGCTACGTTTGAAGTTTGAGGGGGCAAGACAAGCAAGCAGCCCCAGTCTCTGTGCCTCTGTGCGAGCAGTGCCATGGGCAGATGAGGCTGAGCAACAGCTTTCCAGGCTAGCTCTTTCTGGCTGCCAGCTATCTGCAGACGTTCACATTTTCAGAGCAGGGCTGCTGGAGGCGCCCATAAAGGACCACCTAAGCTACGTTTGAAGTTTGAGGGGGCAAGACAAGCAAGCAGCCCCAGTCTCTGTGCCTCTGTGCGAGCAGTGCCATGGGCAGATGAGGCTGAGCAACAGCTTTCCAGGCTAGCTCTTTCTGGCTGCCAGCTATCTGCAGACATTCGCATTTTAGGAGCAGGGCTGCCGGAGGCGCCCGGAACGCACCACCTAAGATACGTTTGAAGTTTGAGGGGTCAAGACAAGCAAGCAGCCCCAGTCTCTGTGCCTCTGTGCGAGCAGTGCCATGGGCAGATGAGGCTGAGCAACAGCTTTCCAGGCTAGCTCTTTCTGGCTGCCAGCTATCTGCAGACGTTCGCATTTTCAGAGCAGGGCTGCCGGAGGCTTCCGGCACGGACCACCTAAGCTACGTTTGAAGTTTGAGGGGGCAAGACAAGCAAGCAGCCCCAGTCTCTGTGCCTCTGTGCGAGCAGTGCCATGGGCAGATGAGGCTGAGCAACAGCTTTCCAGGCTAGCTCTTTCTGGCTGCCAGCTATCTGCAGACGTTTGCATTTTCAGAGCAGGGCTGCCGGAGGCGCCCATAAAGGACCACCTAAGCTACGTTTGAAGTTTGAGGGGGCAAGACAAGCAAGCAGCCCCAGTCTCTGTGCCTCTGTGCGAGCAGTGCCATGGGCAGATGAGGCTGAGCAACAGCTTTCCAGGCTAGCTCTTTCTGCCTGCCAGCTATCTGCAGACATTCGCATTTTAGGAGCAGGGCTGCCAGAGGCGCCCGGAACGCACCACCTAAGATACGTTTGAAGTTTGAGGGGTCAAGACAAGCAAGCAGCCCCAGTCTCTGTGCCTCTGTGCGAGCAGTGCCATGGGCAGATGAGGCTGAGCAACAGCTTTCCAGGCTAGCTCTTTCTGCCTGCCAGCTATCTGCAGACGTTCGCATTTTCAGAGCAGGGCTGCCGGAGGCTTCCGGCACGGACCACCTAAGCTACTTTTGAAGTTTGAGGGGTCAAGACAAGCAAGCAGCCCCAGTCTCTGTGCCTCTGTGCGAGCAGTGCCATGGGCAGATGACGCTGAGCAACAGCTTTCCAGGCTAGCTCTTTCTGGCTGCCAGCTATCTGCAGACGTTTGCATTTTCAGAGCAGGGCTGCCGGAGGCGCCCGGAAAGGACCACGTAAGCTACGTTTGAAGTTTGAGGGGTCAAGACAAGCAAGCAGCCCCAGTCTCTGTGCCTCTGTGCGAGCAGTGCCATGGGCAGATGACGCTGAGCAACAGCTTTCCAGGCTAGCTCTTTCTGCCTGCCAGCTATCTGCAGACGTTTGCATTTTGGGAGCAGGGCTGCCGGAGGCGCCCGGCACGCACCATCTAAGCTACTTTTGAAGTTTGAGGTGGCAAGACAAGCAAGCAGCCCCAGTCTCTGTGCCTCTGTGCGAGCAGTGCCATGGGCAGATGAGGCTGAGCAACAGCTTTCCAGGCTAGCTCTTTCTGGCTGCCAGCTATCTGCAGACATTCGCATTTTCAGAGCAGGGCTGCCGGAGGCGCCCGGCACGGACCACCTAAGCTACGTTTGAAGTTTGAGGGGGCAAGACAAGCAAGCAGCCCCAGTCTCTGTGCCTCTGTGCGAGCAGTGCCATGGGCAGATGAGGTTGAGCAACAGCTTTCAGGCTAGCTCTTTCTGGCTGCCAGCTATCTGCAGACGTTCGCATTTTGGGAGTAGGGCTGCCGGAGGCGTCCGGCACGGACCACCTAAGCTACGTTTGAAGTTTGAGGGGTCAAGACAAGCAAGCAGCCCCAGTCTCTGTGCCTCTGTGCGAGCAGTGCCATGGGCAGATGAGGCTGAGCAACAGCTTTCCAGGCTAGCTCTTTCTGGCTGCCAGCTATCTGCAGACGTTCGCATTTTTAGAGCAGGGCTGCCGGAGGAGCCCGGAAAGCACCACCTAAGCTACGTTTGAAGTTTGAGGGGGCAAGACAAGCAAGCAGCCCCAGTCTCTGTGCCTCTGTGCGAGCAGTGCCATGGGCAGATGAGGCTGAGCAACAGCTTTCCAGGCTAGCTCTTTCTGGCTGCCAGCTATCTGCAGACGTTTGCATTTTGGGAGCAGGGCTGCCAGAGGCGCCCGGTACGGACCACCTAAGCTACGTTTGAAGTTTGAGGAGGCAAGACAAGCAAGCAGCCCCAGTCTCTGTGCCTCTGTGCGAGCAGTGCCATGGGCAGATGAGGCGGAGCAACAGCTTTCCAGGCTAGCTCTTTCTGGCTGCCAGCTATCTGCAGACGTTCGCATTTTCAGAGCAGGGCTGCCGGAGGCTTCCGGCACGGACCACCTAATCTACGTTTGAAGTTTGAGGGGGCAAGACAAGCAAGCAGCCCCAGTCTCTGTGCCTCTGTGCGAGCAGTGCCATGGGCAGATGAGGCTGAGCAACAGCTTTCCAGGCTAGCTCTTTCTGCCTGCCAGCTATCTGCAGACGTTCGCATATTTAGAGCAGGGCTGCCGGAGGCGCCCGGAACGCACCACGTAAGCTACGTTTGAAGTTTGAGGGGTCAAGACAAGCAAGCAGCCCCAGTCTCTGTGCCTCTGTGCGAGCAGTGCCATGGGCAGATGAGGCTGAGCAACAGCTTTCCAGGCTAGCTCTTTCTGGCTGCCAGCTATCTGCAGACGTTCGCATTTTCAGAGCAGGGCTGCCGGAGGCGCCCGGCACGCACCATCTAAGCTACTTTTGAAGTATGAGGTGGCAAGACAAGCAAGCAGCCCCAGTCTCTGTGCCTCTGTGCGAGCAGTGCCATGGGCAGATGAGGCTGAGCAACAGCTTTCCAGGCTAGCTCTTTCTGGCTGCCAGCTATCTGCAGACGTTCGCATTTTCAGAGCACGGCTGCCGGAGGCGCCCGGCACGGACCACCTAAGCTACGTTTGAAGTTTGAGGGGGCAAGACAAGCAAGCATCCCCAGTCTCTGTGCCTCTGTGCGAGCAGTGCCATGGGCCGATGAGGTTGAGCAACAGCTTTCAGGCTAGCTCTTTCTGGCTGCCAGCTATCTGCAGACGTTCGCATTTTGGGAGTAGGGCTGCCGGAGGCGCCCGGCACGGACCACCTAAGCTACGTTTGAAGTTTGAGGGGGCAAGACAAGCAAGCAGCCCCAGTCTCTGTGCCTCTGTGCGAGCAGTGCCATGGGCAGATGAGGGTGAGCAACAGCTTTCCAGGCTAGGTCTTTCTGGCTGCCAGCTATCTGCAGACGTTTGCATTTTCAGAGCAGGGCTGCCGGAGGCGCCCGGCACGCACCACCTAAGTTACGTTTGAAGTTTGAGGTGGCAAGACAAGCAAGCAGCCCCAGTCTCTGTGCCTCTGTGCGAGCAGTGCCATGGGCAGATGAGGCTGAGCAACAGCTTTCCAGGCTAGCTCTTTCTGGCTGCCAGCTATCTGCAGACGTTCGCATTTTGGGAGCAGGGCTGCCGGAGGCGCCCGGCACGGACCACCTAAGCTACGTTTGAAGTTTGAGGGGGCAAGACAAGCAAGCAGCCCCAGTCTCTGTGCCTCTGTGCGAGCAGTGCCATGGGCAGATGAGGCTGAGCAACAGCTTTCCAGGCTAGCTCTTTCTGGCTGCCAGCTATCTGCAGACGTTCGCATTTTCAGAGCAGGGCTGCTGGAGGCGCCCGGAAAGGACCACGTAAGCTACGTTTGAAGTTTGAGGGGTCAAGACAAGCAAGCAGCCCCAGTCTCTGTGCGTCTGAGCGAGCAGTGCCATGGGCAGATGACGCTGAGCAACAGCTTTCCAGGCTAGCTCTTTCTGCCTGCCAGCTATCTGCAGACGTTCGCATTTTGGGGGCAGGGCTGCCGGAGGCGCCCGGCACGGACCACCTAAGCTACGTTTGAAGTTTGAGGGGTCAAGACAAGCAAGCAGCCCCAGTCTCTGTGCCTCTGTGCGAGCAGTGCCATGGGCAGATGAGGCTGAGCAACAGCTTTCCAGGCTAGCTCTTTCTGGCTGACAGCTATCTGCAGACGTTCGCATTTTTAGAGCAGGGCTGCCGGAGTAGCCCGGAAAGCACCACCTAAGCTACGTTTGAAGTTTGAGGAGGCAAGACAAGCAAGCAGCCCCAGTCTCTGTGCCTCTGTGCGAGCAGTGCCATGGGCAGATGAGGCGGAGCAACAGCTTTCCAGGCTAGCTCTTTCTGGCTGCCAGCTATCTGCAGACGTTCGCATTTTCAGAGCAGGGCTGCCGGAGGCTTCCGGCACGGACCACCTAATCTACGTTTGAAGTTTGAGGGGGCAAGACAAGCAAGCAGCCCCAGTCTCTGTGCCTCTGTGCGAGCAGTGCCATGGGCAGATGAGGCTGAGCAACAGCTTTCCAGGCTAGCTCTTTCTGCCTGCCAGCTATCTGCAGACGTTCGCATATTTAGAGCAGGGCTGCCGGAGGCGCCCGGAACGCACCACGTGAGCTACGTTTGAAGTTTGAGGGGGCAAGACAAGCAAGCAGCCCCAGTCTCTGTGCCTCTGTGCGAGCAGTGCCATGGGCAGATGACGCTGAGCAACAGCTTTCCAGGCTCGCTCTTTCTGCCTGCCAGCTATCTGCAGACGTTCGCATTTTTAGAGCAGGGCTGCCGGAGGAGCCCGGAAAGCACCACCTAAGCTACGTTTGAAGTTTGAGGGGGCAAGACAAGCAAGCAGCCCCAGTCTCTGTGCCTCTGTGCGAGCAGTGCCATGGGCAGATGAGGCTGAGCAACAGTTTTCCAGGCTAGCTCTTTCTGGCTGCCAGCTATCTGCAGACGTTTGCATTTTGGGACCAGGGCTGCCAGAGGCGCCCGGCACGGACCACCTAAGCTACGTTTGAAGTTTGAGGAGGCAAGACAAGCAAGCAGCCCCAGTCTCTGTGCCTCTGTGCGAGCAGTGCCATGGGCAGATGAGGCGGAGCAACAGCTTTCCAGGCTAGCTCTTTCTGGCTGCCAGCTATCTGCAGACGTTCGCATTTTCAGAGCAGGGCTGCCGGAGGCTTCCGGCACGGACCACCTAATCTACGTTTGAAGTTTGAGGGGGCAAGACAAGCAAGCAGCCCCAGTCTCTGTGCCTCTGTGCGAGCAGTGCCATGGGCAGATGAGGCTGAGCAACAGCTTTCCAGGCTAGCTCTTTCTGCCTGCCAGCTATCTGCAGACGTTCGCATATTCAGAGCAGGGCTGCCGGAGGCGCCCGGAACGCACCACGTAAGCTACGTTTGAAGTTTGAGGGGGCAAGACAAGCAAGCAGCCCCAGTCTCTGTGCCTCTGTGCGAGCAGTGCCATGGGCAGATGAGGCTGAGCAACAGCTTTCCAGGCTAGCTCTTTCTGCCTGCCAGCTATCTGCAGACGTTCGCATTTTGGGAGCAGGGCTGCCAGAGGCGCCCGGTACGGACCACCTAAGCTACGTTTGAAGTTTGAGGGGGCAAGACAAGCAAGCAGCCCCAGTCTCTGTGCCTCTGTGCGAGCAGTGCCATGGGCAGATGAGGCTGAGCAAAAGCTTTCCAGGCTAGCTCTTTCTGGCTGCCAGCTATCTGCAGACGTTCGCATATTTAGAGCAGGGCTGCCGGAGGCGCCCGGAACGCACCACCTAAGATACGTTTGAAGTTTGAGGGGGCAAGAGAAGCAAGCAGCCCCAGTCTCTGTGCCTCTGTGCGAGCAGTGCCATGGGCAGATGAGGCTGAGCAACAGCTTTCCAGGCTAGCTCTTTCTGGCTGCCAGCTATCTGCAGACGTTCGCATTTTGGGAGCAGGGCTGCCGGAGGCGCCCGGCACGGACCACCTAAGCTACGTTGGAAGTTTGAGGGGGCAAGACAAGCAAGCAGCCCCAGACTCTGTGCCTCTGTGCGAGCAGTGCCATGGGCAGATGAGGCTGAGCAACAGCTTTCCAGGCTAGCTCTTTCTGGCTGCCAGCTATCTGCAGACGTTTGCATTTTGGGAGCAGGGCTGAAAAGGAGCCCATAAAGGACCACCTAAGCTACGTTTGAAGTTTGAGGGGGCAAGACAAGCAAGCAGCCCCAGTCTCTGTGCCTCTGTGCGAGCAGTGCCATGGGCAGATGAGGCTGAGCAACAGCTTTCCAGGCTAGCTCTTTCTGCCTGCCAGCTATCTGCGGACGTTTGCATTTTCAGAGCAGGGCTGCCGGAGGCGCCCGGAACGCACCACCTAAGCTACGTTTGAAGTTTGAGGGGGCAAGACAAGCAAGCAGCCCCAGTCTCTGTGCCTCTGTGCGAGCAGTGCCATGGGCAGATGAGGCTGAGCAACAGCTTTCCAGGCTAGCTCTTTCTGGCTGCCAGCTATCTGCAGACGTTCGCATTTTGGGAGCAGGGCTGCCGGAGGCGCCCGGCACGGACCACCTAAGCTACGTTGGAAGTTTGAGGGGGCAAGACAAGCAAGCAGCCCCAGTCTCTGTGCCTCTGTGCGAGCAGTGCCATGGGCAGATGAGGCTGAGCAACAGCTTTCCAGGCTAGCTCTTTCTGGCTGCCAGCTATCTGCAGACGTTTGCATTTTGGGAGCAGGGCTGAAAAGGAGCCCATAAAGGACCACCTAAGCTACGTTTGAAGTTTGAGGGGGCAAGACAAGCAAGCAGCCCCAGTCTCTGTGCCTCTGTGCGAGCAGTGCCATGGGCAGATGAGGCTGAGCAACAGCTTTCCAGGCTAGCTCTTTCTGCCTGCCAGCTATCTGCGGACGTTTGCATTTTCAGAGCAGGGCTGCCGGAGGCGCCCGGAACGCACCACCTAAGCTACGTTTGAAGTTTGAGGGGGCAAGACAAGCAAGCAGCCCCAGTCTCTGTGCCTCTGTGCGAGCAGTGCCATGGGCAGATGAGGCTGAGCAACAGCTTTCCAGGCTAGCTCTTTCTGGCTGCCAGCTATCTGCAGACGTTTGCATTTTGGGAGCAGGGCTGCCAGAGGCGCCCGGTACGGACCACCTAAGCTACGTTTGAAGTTTGAGGAGGCAAGACAAGCAAGCAGCCCCAGTCTCTGTGCCTCTGTGCGAGCAGTGCCATGGGCAGATGAGGCGGAGCAACAGCTTTCCAGGCTAGCTCTTTCTGGCTGCCAGCTATCTGCAGACGTTCGCATTTTAAGAGCAGGGCTGCCGGAGGCTTCCGGCACGGACCACCTAATCTACGTTTGAAGTTTGAGGGGGCAAGACAAGCAAGCAGCCCCAGTCTCTGTGCCTCTGTGCGAGCAGTGCCATGGGCAGATGAGGCTGAGCAACAGCTTTCCAGGCTAGCTCTTTCTGCCTGCCAGCTATCTGCAGACGTTCGCATATTTAGAGCAGGGCTGCCGGAGGCGCCCGGAACGCACCACGTGAGCTACGTTTGAAGTTTGAGGGGGCAAGACAAGCAAGCAGCCCCAGTCTCTGTGCCTCTGTGCGAGCAGTGCCATGGGCAGATGACGCTGAGCAACAGCTTTCCAGGCTCGCTCTTTCTGCCTGCCAGCTATCTGCAGACGTTCGCATTTTTAGAGCAGGGCTGCCGGAGGAGCCCGGAAAGCACCACCTAAGCTACGTTTGAAGTTTGAGGGGGCAAGACAAGCAAGCAGCCCCAGTCTCTGTGCCTCTGTGCGAGCAGTGCCATGGGCAGATGAGGCTGAGCAACAGTTTTCCAGGCTAGCTCTTTCTGGCTGCCAGCTATCTGCAGACGTTTGCATTTTGGGAGCAGGGCTGCCAGAGGCGCCCGGCACGGACCACCTAAGCTACGTTTGAAGTTTGAGGAGGCAAGACAAGCAAGCAGCCCCAGTCTCTGTGCCTCTGTGCGAGCAGTGCCATGGGCAGATGAGGCGGAGCAACAGCTTTCCAGGCTAGCTCTTTCTGGCTGCCAGCTATCTGCAGACGTTCGCATTTTCAGAGCAGGGCTGCCGGAGGCTTCCGGCACGGACCACCTAATCTACGTTTGAAGTTTGAGGGGGCAAGACAAGCAAGCAGCCCCAGTCTCTGTGCCTCTGTGCGAGCAGTGCCATGGGCAGATGAGGCTGAGCAACAGCTTTCCAGGCTAGCTCTTTCTGCCTGCCAGCTATCTGCAGACGTTCACATATTCAGAGCAGGGCTGCCGGAGGCGCCCGGAACGCACCACGTAAGCTACGTTTGAAGTTTGAGGGGGCAAGACAAGCAAGCAGCCCCAGTCTCTGTGCCTCTGTGCGAGCAGTGCCATGGGCAGATGAGGCTGAGCAACAGCTTTCCAGGCTAGCTCTTTCTGCCTGCCAGCTATCTGCAGACGTTTGCATTTTGGGAGCAGGGCTGCCGGAGGCGCCCGGCACGGACCACCTAAGCTACGTTTGAAGTTTGAGGGGGCAAGACAAGCAAGCAGCCCCAGTCTCTGTGCCTCTGTGCGAGCAGTGCCATGGGCAGATGAGGCTGAGCAACAGCTTTCCAGGTTAGCTCTTTCTGGCTGCCAGCTATCTGCAGACGTTTGCATTTTGGGAGCAGGGCTGCCGGAGGCTTCCGGCACGGACCACGTAAGCTACGTTTGAAGTTTGAGGGGGCAAGACAAGCAAGCAGCCCCAGTCTCTGTGCCTCTGTGCGAGCAGTGCCATGGGCAGATGAGGCTGAGCAACAGCTTTCCAGGCTAGCTCTTTCTGGCTGCCAGCTATCTGCAGACGTTTGCATTTTGGGAGCAGGGCTGCAGGAGGCGCCCATAAAGGACCACCTAAGCTACGTTTGAAGTTTGAGGGGGCAAGATAAGCAAGCAGCCCCAGTCTCTGTGCCTCTGTGCGAGCAGTGCCATGGGCAGATGACGCTGAGCAACAGCTTTCCAGTCTAGCTCTTTCTGGCTGCCAGCTATCTGCAGACGTTTGCATTTTGGGAGCAGGGCTGCCGGAGGCGCCCGGCACGCACCACCTAAGCTACGTTTGAAGTTTGAGGGGGCAAGACAAGCAAGCAGCCCCAGTCTCTGTGCCTCTGTGCGAGCAGTGCCATGGGCAGATGAGGCTGAGCAACAGCTTTCCAGGCTAGCTCTTTCTGGCTGCCAGCTATCTGCAGACGTTCGCATTTTGGGAGCAGGGCTGCCGGAGGCGCCCGGCACGCACCACCTAAGCTACGTTTGAAGTTTGAGGGGGCAAGACAAGCAAGCAGCCCCAGTCTCTGTGCCTCTGTGCGAGCAGTGCCATGGGCAGATGAGGCTGAGCAACAGCTTTCCAGGCTAGCTCTTTCTGGCTGCCAGCTATCTGCAGACGTTCGCATTTTGGGAGCAGGGCTGCCGGAGGCGCCCGGCACGGACCACCTAAGCTACGTTGGAAGTTTGAGGGGGCAAGACAAGCAAGCAGCCCCAGACTCTGTGCCTCTGTGCGAGCAGTGCCATGGGCAGATGAGGCTGAGCAACAGCTTTCCAGGCTAGCTCTTTCTGGCTGCCAGCTATCTGCAGACGTTTGCATTTTGGGAGCAGGGCTGAAAAGGAGCCCATAAAGGACCACCTAAGCTACGTTTGAAGTTTGAGGGGTCAAGACAAGCAAGCAGCCCCAGTCTCTGTGCCTCTGTGCGAGCAGTGCCATGGGCAGATGAGGCTGAGCAACAGCTTTCCAGGCTAGCTCTTTCTGCCTGCCAGCTATCTGCGGACGTTTGCATTTTCAGAGCAGGGCTGCCGGAGGCGCCCGGAACGCACCACCTAAGCTACGTTTGAAGTTTGAGGGGGCAAGACAAGCAAGCAGCCCCAGTCTCTGTGCCTCTGTGCGAGCAGTGCCATGGGCAGATGAGGCTGAGCAACAGCTTTCCAGGCTAGCTCTTTCTGGCTGCCAGCTATCTGCAGACGTTTGCATTTTGGGAGCAGGGCTGCCGGAGGCTTCCGGCACGGACCACCTAAGCTACGTTTGAAGTTTGAGGGGGCAAGACAAGCAAGCAGCCCCAGTCTCTGTGCCTCTGTGCGAGCAGTGCCATGGGCAGATGAGGCTGAGCAACAGCTTTCCAGGCTAGCTCTTTCTGGCTGCCAGCTATCTGCAGACGTTCGCATTTTAAGAGTAGGGGTGCCGGAGGCGCCCGGCACGGACCACCTAAGCTACGTTTGAAGTTTGAGGGGGCAAGACAAGCAAGCAGCCCCAGTCTCTGTGCCTCTGTGCGAGCAGTGCCATGGGCAGATGACGCTGAGCAACAGCTTTCCAGGCTAGCTCTTTCTGGCTGCCAGCTATCTGCAGACGTTTGCATTTTGGGAGCAGGGCTGCCGGAGGCGCCCGGCACGCACCATCTAAGCTACTTTTGAAGTTTGAGGTTGGAAAGACAAGCAAGCAGCCCCAGTCTCTGTGCCTCTGTGCGAGCAGTGCCATGGGCAGATGAGGCTGAGCAACAGCTTTCCAGGCTAGCTCTTTCTGGCTGCCAGCTATCTGCAGACGTTTGCATTTTGGGAGCAGGGCTGCCGGAGGCGCCCGGCACGGACCACCTAAGCTACGTTTGAAGTTTGAGGGGGCAAGACAAGCAAGCATCCCCAGTCTCTGTGCCTCTGTGCGAGCAGTGCCATGGGCAGATGAGGCGGAGCAACAGCTTTCCAGGCTAGCTCTTTCTGGCTGCCAGCTATCTGCAGACGTTCGCATTTTCAGAGCAGGGCTGCCGGAGGCTTCCGGCACGGACCACCTAATCTACGTTTGAAGTTTGAGGAGGCAAGACAAGCAAGCAGCCCCAGTCTCTGTGCCTCTGTGCGAGCAGTGCCATGGGCAGATGAGGCTGAGCAACAGCTTTCCAGGCTAGCTCTTTCTGGCTGCCAGCTATCTGCAGACGTTCGCATATTTAGAGCAGGGCTGCCGGAGGCGCCCGAAACGCACCACGTAAGCTACGTTTGAAGTTTTAGGGGGCAAGACAAGCAAGCAGCCCCAGTCTCTGTGCCTCTGTGCGAGCAGTGCCATGGGCAGATGAGACTGAGCAACAGCTTTCCAGGCTAGCTCTTTCTGGCTGCCAGCTATCTGCAGACGTTTGCATTTTGGGACCAGGGCTGCCGGAGGCGCCCGGCACGGACCACCTAAGCTACGTTTGAAGTTTGAGGGGGCAAGACAAGCAAGCAGCCTCAGTCTCTGTGCCTCTGTGCGAGCAGTGCCATGGGCAGATGAGGCTGAGCAACAGCTTTCCAGGTTAGCTCTTTCTGGCTGCCAGCTATCTGCAGACGTATGCATTTTGGGAGCAGGGCTGCCGGAGGCTTCCGGCACGGACCACGTAAGCTACGTTTGAAGTTTGAGGGGGCAAGACAAGCAAGCAGCCCCAGTCTCTGTGCCTCTGTGCGAGCAGTGCCATGGGCAGATGAGGCTGAGCAACAGCTTTCCAGGCTAGCTCTTTCTGGCTGCCAGCTATCTGCAGACGTTTGCATTTTGGGAGCAGGGCTGCAGGAGGCGCCCATAAAGGACCACCTAAGCTACGTTTGAAGTTTGAGGGGGCAAGATAAGCAAGCAGCCCCAGTCTCTGTGCCTCTGTGCGAGCAGTGCCATGGGCAGATGACGCTGAGCAACAGCTTTCCAGGCTAGCTCTTTCTGCCTGCCAGCTATCTGCAGACGTTCGCATTTTTAGAGCAGGGCTGCCGGAGGAGCCCGGAACGCACCACCTAAGATACGTTTGAAGTTTGAGGGGGCAAGACAAGCAAGCAGCCCCAGTCTCTGTGCCTCTGTGCGAGCAGTGCCATGGGCAGATGAGGCTGAGCAACAGCTTTCCAGGCTAGCTCTTTCTGGCTGCCAGCTATCTGCAGACGTTCGCATTTTGGGAGCAGGGCTGCCGGAGGCGCCCGGCACGCACCACCTAAGCTACGTTTGAAGTTTGAGGGGGCAAGACAAGCAAGCAGCCCCAGTCTCTGTGCCTCTGTGCGAGCAGTGCCATGGGCAGATGAGGCTGAGCAACAGCTTTCCAGGCTAGCTCTTTCTGGCTGCCAGCTATCTGCAGACGTTTGCATTTTGGGAGCAGGGCTGCCGAAGGAGCCCATAAAGGACGACCTAAGCTACGTTTGAAGTTTGAGGGGGCAAGACAAGCAAGCAGCCCCAGTCTCTGTGCCTCTGTGCGAGCAGTGCCATGGGCAGATGACGCTGAGCAACAGCTTTCCAGGCTCGCTCTTTCTGCCTGCCAGCTATCTGCAGACATTCGCATTTTTAGAGCAGGGCTGCCGGAGGAGCTCGGAAAGCACCACATAAGCTACGTTTGAAGTTTGAGGGGGCAAGACAAGCAAGCAGCCCCAGTCTCTGTGCCTCTGTGCGAGCAGTGCCATGGGCAGATGAGGCTGAGCAACAGCTTTCCAGGCTAGCTCTTTCTGGCTGCCAGCTATCTACAGACGTTCGCATTTTGGGAGCAGGGCTGCCAGAGGCGCCCGGTACGGACCACCTAAGCTACGTTTGAAGTTTGAGGGGGCAAGACAAGCAAGCAGCCCCAGTCTCTGTGCCTCTGTGCGAGCAGTGCCATGGGCAGATGAGGCTGAGCAAAAGCTTTCCAGGCTAGCTCTTTCTGGCTGCCAGCTATCTGCAGACGTTCGCATATTTAGAGCAGGGCTGCCGGAGGCGCCCGGAACGCACCACCTAAGATACGTTTGAAGTTTGAGGGGGCAAGACAAGCAAGCAGCCCCAGTCTCTGTGCCTCTGTGCGAGCAGTGCCATGGGCAGATGAGGCTGAGCAACAGCTTTCCAGGCTAGCTCTTTCTGCCTGCCAGCTATCTGCAGACGTT
The DNA here is from genome assembly GCF_030867145.1 of Opisthocomus hoazin. NCBI lineage: Eukaryota > Metazoa > Chordata > Aves > Opisthocomiformes > Opisthocomidae > Opisthocomus > Opisthocomus hoazin. The sequence goes on from NW_027448992.1 coordinate 556,755, forward strand.
CGCATTTTCAGAGCAGGGCTGCCGGAGGCGCCCGGCACGGACCACCTAAGCTACGTTAGAAGTTTGAGGGGGCAAGACAAGCAAGCAGCCCCAGACTCTGTGCCTCTGTGCGAGCAGTGCCATGGGCAGATGAGGCTGAGCAACAGCTTTCCAGGCTAGCTCTTTCTGGCTGACAGCTATCTGCAGACGTTTGCATTTTGGGAGCAGGGCTGAAAAGGAGCCCATAAAGGACCACCTAAGCTACGTTTGAAGTTTGAGGGGGCAAGACAAGCAAGCAGCCCCAGTCTCTGTGCCTCTGTGCGAGCAGTGCCATGGGCAGATGAGGCTGAGCAACAGCTTTCCAGGCTAGCTCTTTCTGCCTGCCAGCTATCTGCGGACGTTTGCATTTTCAGAGCAGGGCTGCCGGAGGCGGCCGGAACGCACCACCTAAGCTACGTTTGAAGTTTGAGGGGGCAAGACAAGCAAGCAGCCCCAGTCTCTGTGCCTCTGTGCGAGCAGTGCCATGGGCAGATGAGGCTGAGCAACAGCTTTCCAGGCTAGCTCTTTCTGGCTGCCAGCTATCTGCAGACGTTTGCATTTTGGGAGCAGGGCTGCCGAAGGAGCCCATAAAGGACGACCTAAGCTACGTTTGAAGTTTGAGGGGGCAAGACAAGCAAGCAGCCCCAGTCTCTGTGCCTCTGTGCGAGCAGTGCCATGGGCAGATGACGCTGAGCAACAGCTTTCCAGGCTCGCTCTTTCTGCCTGCCAGCTATCTGCAGACATTCGCATTTTTAGAGCAGGGCTGCCGGAGGAGCTCGGAAAGCACCACATAAGCTACGTTTGAAGTTTGAGGGGGCAAGACAAGCAAGCAGCCCCAGTCTCTGTGCCTCTGTGCGAGCAGTGCCATGGGCAGATGAGGCTGAGCAACAGCTTTCCAGGCTAGCTCTTTCTGGCTGCCAGCTATCTACAGACGTTCGCATTTTGGGAGCAGGGCTGCCAGAGGCGCCCGGTACGGACCACCTAAGCTACGTTTGAAGTTTGAGGGGGCAAGACAAGCAAGCAGCCCCAGTCTCTGTGCCTCTGTGCGAGCAGTGCCATGGGCAGATGAGGCTGAGCAAAAGCTTTCCAGGCTAGCTCTTTCTGGCTGCCAGCTATCTGCAGACGTTCGCATATTTAGAGCAGGGCTGCCGGAGGCGCCCGGAACGCACCACCTAAGATACGTTTGAAGTTTGAGGGGGCAAGACAAGCAAGCAGCCCCAGTCTCTGTGCCTCTGTGCGAGCAGTGCCATGGGCAGATGAGGCTGAGCAACAGCTTTCCAGGCTAGCTCTTTCTGCCTGCCAGCTATCTGCAGACGTTCGCATTTTCAGAGCAGGGCTGCCGGAGGCGCCCGGCACGGACCACCTAAGCTACGTTAGAAGTTTGAGGGGCAAGACAAGCAAGCAGCCCCAGACTCTGTGCCTCTGTGCGAGCAGTGCCATGGGCAGATGAGGCTGAGCAACAGCTTTCCAGGCTAGCTCTTTCTGGCTGACAGCTATCTGCAGACGTTTGCATTTTGGGAGCAGGGCTGAAAAGGAGCCCATAAAGGACCACCTAAGCTACGTTTGAAGTTTGAGGGGGCAAGACAAGCAAGCAGCCCCAGTCTCTGTGCCTCTGTGCGAGCAGTGCCATGGGCAGATGAGGCTGAGCAACAGCTTTCCAGGCTAGCTCTTTCTGCCTGCCAGCTATCTGCGGACGTTTGCATTTTCAGAGCAGGGCTGCCGGAGGCGGCCGGAACGCACCACCTAAGCTACGTTTGAAGTTTGAGGGGGCAAGACAAGCAAGCAGCCCCAGTCTCTGTGCCTCTGTGCGAGCAGTGCCATGGGCAGATGAGGCTGAGCAACAGCTTTCCAGGCTAGCTCTTTCTGCCTGCCAGCTATCTGCAGACGTTTGCATTTTGGGAGCAGGGCTGCCGGAGGCTTCCGGCACGGACCACCTAAGCTACGTTTGAAGTTTGAGGGGGCAAGACAAGCAAGCAGCCCCAGTCTCTGTGCCTCTGTGCGAGCAGTGCCATGGGCAGATGAGGCTGAGCAACAGCTTTCCAGGCTAGCTCTTTCTGCCTGCCAGCTATCTGCAGACGTTCGCATTTTCAGAGCAGGGCTGCCGGAGGCGCCCGGCACGGACCACCTAAGCTACGTTTGAAGTTTGAGGGGGCAAGACAAGCAAGCAGCCCCAGTCTCTGTGCCTCTGTGCGAGCAGTGCCATGGGCAGATGAGGCTGAGCAACAGCTTTCCAGGCTAGCTCTTTCTGGCTGCCAGCTATCTGCAGACGTTCGCATTTTCAGAGCAGGGCTGCCGGAGGCTTCCGGCACGGACCACCTAAGCTACGTTAGAAGATTGAGGGGGCAAGAGAAGCAAGCAGCCCCAGTCTCTGTGCCTCTGTGCGAGCAGTGCCATGGGCAGATGACGCTGAGCAACAGCTTTCCAGGCTAGCTCTTTCTGGCTGCCAGCTATCTGTAGACGTTCACATTTTGGGAGCAGGGCTGCCGGAGGCGCCCATAAAGGACCACCTAAGCTACGTTTGAAGTTTGAGGGGGCAAGACAAGCAAGCAGCCCCAGTCTCTGTGCCTCTGTGCGAGCAGTGCCATGGGCAGACGAGGCTGAGCAACTCCTTTCCAGGCTAGCTCTTTCTGGCTGCCAGCTATCTGCAGACGTTCGCATATTTAGAGCAGGGCTGCCGGAGGCGCCCGGAACGCACCACCTAAGATACGTTTGAAGTTTGAGGGGGCAAGACAAGCAAGCAGCCCCAGTCTCTGTGCCTCTGTGCGAGCAGTGCCATGGGCAGATGAGGCTGAGCAACAGCTTTCCAGGCTAGCTCTTTCTGGCTGCCAGCTATCTGCAGACGTTCGCATTTTGGGAGCAGGGCTGCCGGAGGCGCCCGGCACGGACCACCTAAGCTACGTTTGAAGTTTGAGGGGGCAAGACAAGCAAGCAGCCCCAGTCTCTGTGCCTCTGTGCGAGCAGTGCCATGGGCAGATGAGGCTGAGCAACAGCTTTCCAGGCTAGCTCTTTCTGGCTGCCAGCTATCTGCAGACGTTTGCATTTTGGGAGCAGGGCTGCCGGAGGCGCCCATAAAGGACCACCTAAGCTACGTTTGAAGTTTGAGGGGGCAAGACAAGCAAGCAGCCCCAGTCTCTGTGCCTCTGTGCGAGCAGTGCCATGGGCAGATGAGGCTGAGCAACAGCTTTCCAGGCTAGCTCTTTCTGGCTGCCAGCTATCTGCAGACGTTTGCATTTTCAGAGCAGGGCTGCCGGAGGCGCCCGGAACGCACCACGTAAGCTACGTTTGAAGTTTGAGGGGGCAAGACAAGCAAGCAGCCCCAGTCTCTGTGCCTCTGTGCGAGCAGTGCCATGGGCAGATGAGGCTGAGCAACAGCTTTCCAGGCTAGCTCTTTCTGGCTGCCAGCTATCTGCAGACGTTTGCATTTTGGGAGCAGGGCTGCCGGAGGCGCCCGGCACGGACCACCTAAGCTACGTTTGAAGTTTGAGGGGGCAAGACAAGCAAGCAGCCCCAGTCTCTGTGCCTCTGTGCGAGCAGTGCCATGGGCAGATGAGGCTGAGCAACAGCTTTCCAGGTTAGCTCTTTCTGGCTGCCAGCTATCTGCAGACGTTTGCATTTTGGGAGCAGGGCTGCCGGAGGCTTCCGGCACGGACCACGTAAGCTACGTTTGAAGTTTGAGGGGGCAAGACAAGCAAGCAGCCCCAGTCTCTGTGCCTCTGTGCGAGCAGTGCCATGGGCAGATGAGGCTGAGCAACAGCTTTCCAGGCTAGCTCTTTCTGGCTGCCAGCTATCTGCAGACGTTTGCATTTTGGGAGCAGGGCTGCAGGAGGCGCCCATAAAGGACCACCTAAGCTACGTTTGAAGTTTGAGGGGGCAAGATAAGCAAGCAGCCCCAGTCTCTGTGCCTCTGTGCGAGCAGTGCCATGGGCAGATGACGCTGAGCAACAGCTTTCCAGTCTAGCTCTTTCTGCCTGCCAGCTATCTGCAGACGTTCGCATTTTTAGAGCAGGGCTGCCGGAGGAGCCCGGAACGCACCACGTAAGCTACGTTTGAAGTTTGAGGGGGCAAGACAAGCAAGCAGCCCCAGTCTCTGTGCCTCTGTGCGAGCAGTGCCATGGGCAGATGAGGCTGAGCAACAGCTTTCCAGGCTAGCTCTTTCTGGCTGCCAGCTATCTGCAGACGTTCGCATTTTGGGAGCAGGGCTGCCGGAGGCGCCCGGCACGCACCACCTAAGCTACGTTTGAAGTTTGAGGGGGCAAGACAAGCAAGCAGCCCCAGTCTCTGTGCCTCTGTGCGAGCAGTGCCATGGGCAGATGAGGCTGAGCAACAGCTTTCCAGGCTAGCTCTTTCTGGCTGCCAGCTATCTGCAGACGTTTGCATTTTGGGAGCAGGGCTGCCGAAGGAGCCCATAAAGGACGACCTAAGCTACGTTTGAAGTTTGAGGGGGCAAGACAAGCAAGCAGCCCCAGTCTCTGTGCCTCTGTGCGAGCAGTGCCATGGGCAGATGACGCTGAGCAACAGCTTTCCAGGCTCGCTCTTTCTGCCTGCCAGCTATCTGCAGACATTCGCATTTTTAGAGCAGGGCTGCCGGAGGAGCTCGGAAAGCACCACCTAAGCTACGTTTGAAGTTTGAGAGGGCAAGACAAGCAAGCAGCCCCAGTCTCTGTGCCTCTGTGCGAGCAGTGCCATGGGCAGATGAGGCTGAGCAACAGCTTTCCGGGCTAGCTCTTTCTGGCTGCCAGCTATCTACAGACGTTCGCATTTTGGGAGCAGGGCTGCCAGAGGCGCCCGGTACGGACCACCTAAGCTACGTTTGAAGTTTGAGGGGGCAAGACAAGCAAGCAGCCCCAGTCTCTGTGCCTCTGTGCGAGCAGTGCCATGGGCAGATGAGGCTGAGCAAAAGCTTTCCAGGCTAGCTCTTTCTGGCTGCCAGCTATCTGCAGACGTTCGCATATTTAGAGCAGGGCTGCCGGAGGCGCCCGGAACGCACCACCTAAGATACGTTTGAAGTTTGAGGGGGCAAGACAAGCAAGCAGCCCCAGTCTCTGTGCCTCTGTGCGAGCAGTGCCATGGGCAGATGAGGCTGAGCAACAGCTTTCCAGGCTAGCTCTTTCTGGCTGCCAGCTATCTGCAGACGTTCGCATTTTGGGAGCAGGGCTGCCGGAGGCGCCCGGCACGGACCACCTAAGCTACGTTGGAAGTTTGAGGGGGCAAGACAAGCAAGCAGCCCCAGACTCTGTGCCTCTGTGCGAGCAGTGCCATGGGCAGATGAGGCTGAGCAACAGCTTTCCAGGCTAGCTCTTTCTGGCTGCCAGCTATCTGCAGACGTTTGCATTTTGGGAGCAGGGCTGAAAAGGAGCCCATAAAGGACCACCTAAGCTACGTTTGAAGTTTGAGGGGTCAAGACAAGCAAGCAGCCCCAGTCTCTGTGCCTCTGTGCGAGCAGTGCCATGGGCAGATGAGGCTGAGCAACAGCTTTCCAGGCTAGCTCTTTCTGCCTGCCAGCTATCTGCGGACGTTTGCATTTTCAGAGCAGGGCTGCCGGAGGCGCCCGGAACGCACCACCTAAGCTACGTTTGAAGTTTGAGGGGGCAAGACAAGCAAGCAGCCCCAGTCTCTGTGCCTCTGTGCGAGCAGTGCCATGGGCAGATGAGGCTGAGCAACAGCTTTCCAGGCTAGCTCTTTCTGCCTGCCAGCTATCTGCAGACGTTTGCATTTTGGGAGCAGGGCTGCCGGAGGCTTCCGGCACGGACCACCTAAGCTACGTTTGAAGTTTGAGGGGGCAAGACAAGCAAGCAGCCCCAGTCTCTGTGCCTCTGTGCGAGCAGTGCCATGGGCAGATGAGGCTGAGCAACAGCTTTCCAGGCTAGCTCTTTCTGGCTGCCAGCTATCTGCAGACGTTCGCATTTTAAGAGTAGGGGTGCCGGAGGCGCCCGGCACGGACCACCTAAGCTACGTTTGAAGTTTGAGGGGGCAAGACAAGCAAGCAGCCCCAGTCTCTGTGCCTCTGTGCGAGCAGTGCCATGGGCAGATGACGCTGAGCAACAGCTTTCCAGGCTAGCTCTTTCTGGCTGCCAGCTATCTGCAGACGTTTGCATTTTGGGAGCAGGGCTGCCGGAGGCGCCCGGCACGCACCATCTAAGCTACTTTTGAAGTTTGAGGTTGGAAAGACAAGCAAGCAGCCCCAGTCTCTGTGCCTCTGTGCGAGCAGTGCCATGGGCAGATGAGGCTGAGCAACAGCTTTCCAGGCTAGCTCTTTCTGGCTGCCAGCTATCTGCAGACGTTCGCATTTTGGGAGCAGGGCTGCCGGAGGCGCCCGGCACGGACCACCTAAGCTACGTTTGAAGTTTGAGGGGGCAAGACAAGCAAGCATCCCCAGTCTCTGTGCCTCTGTGCGAGCAGTGCCATGGGCAGATGAGGTTGAGCAACAGCTTTCAGGCTAGCTCTTTCTGGCTGCCAGCTATCTGCAGACGTTCGCATTTTGGGAGTAGGGCTGCCGGAGGCGCCCGGCACGGACCACCTAAGCTACGTTTGAAGTTTGAGGGGGCAAGACAAGCAAGCAGCCCCAGTCTCTGTGCCTCTGTGCGAGCAGTGCCATGGGCAGATGAGGCTGAGCAACAGCTTTCCAGGCTAGCTCTTTCTGGCTGCCAGCTATCTGCAGACGTTTGCATTTTCAGAGCAGGGCTGCCGGAGGCGCCCGGCACGCACCACCTAAGTTACGTTTGAAGTTTGAGGTGGCAAGACAAGCAAGCAGCCCCAGTCTCTGTGCCTCTGTGCGAGCAGTGCCATGGGCAGATGAGGCTGAGCAACAGCTTTCCAGGCTAGCTCTTTCTGGCTGCCAGCTATCTGCAGACGTTCGCATTTTGGGAGCAGGGCTGCCGGAGGCGCCCGGCACGGACCACCTAAGCTACGTTTGAAGTTTGAGGGGGCAAGACAAGCAAGCAGCCCCAGTCTCTGTGCCTCTGTGCGAGCAGTGCCATGGGCAGATGAGGCTGAGCAACAGCTTTCCAGGCTAGCTCTTTCTGGCTGCCAGCTATCTGCAGACGTTTGCATTTTCAGAGCAGGGCTGCTGGAGGCGCCCGGAAAGGACCACGTAAGCTACGTTTGAAGTTTGAGGGGTCAAGACAAGCAAGCAGCCCCAGTCTCTGTGCCTCTGTGCGAGCAGTGCCATGGGCAGATGACGCTGAGCAACAGCTTTCCAGGCTAGCTCTTTCTGCCTGCCAGCTATCTGCAGACGTTCGCATTTTGGGGGCAGGGCTGCCGGAGGCGCCCGGCACGGACCACCTAAGCTACGTTTGAAGTTTGAGGGGGCAAGACAAGCAAGCAGCCCCAGTCTCTGTGCCTCTGTGCGAGCAGTGCCATGGGCAGATGAGGCTGAGCAACAGCTTTCCAGGCTAGCTCTTTCTGGCTGACAGCTATCTGCAGACGTTCGCATTTTGGGAGCAGGGCTGCCGGAGGCGCCCGGCACGGACCACCTAAGCTACGTTTGAAGTTTGAGGGGGCAAGACAAGCAAGCAGCCCCAGTCTCTGTGCCTCTGTGCGAGCAGTGCCATGGGCAGATGAGGCTGAGCAACAGCTTTCCAGGCTAGCTCTTTCTGCCTGCCAGCTATCTGCAGACGTTCGCATTTTGGGAGCAGGGCTGCCGAAGGAGCCCATAAAGGACCACCTAAGCTACGTTTGAAGTTTGAGGGGGCAAGACAAGCAAGCAGCCCCAGTCTCTGTGCCTCTGTGCGAGCAGTGCCATGGGCAGATGACGCTGAGCAACAGCTTTCCAGGCTCGCTCTTTCTGCCTGCCAGCTATCTGCAGACGTTCGCATTTTTAGAGCAGGGCTGCCGGAGGAGCCCGGAAACCACCACCTAAGCTACGTTTGAAGTTTGAGGGGGCAAGACAAGCAAGCAGCCCCAGTCTCTGTGCCTCTGTGCGAGCAGTGCCATGGGCAGATGAGGCTGAGCAACAGCTTTCCAGGCTAGCTCTTTCTGGCTGCCAGCTATCTGCAGACGTTTGCATTTTGGGAGCAGGGCTGCCAGAGGCGCCCGGTACGGACCACCTAAGCTACGTTTGAAGTTTGAGGAGGCAAGACAAGCAAGCAGCCCCAGTCTCTGTGCCTCTGTGCGAGCAGTGCCATGGGCAGATGAGGCGGAGCAACAGCTTTCCAGGCTAGCTCTTTCTGGCTGCCAGCTATCTGCAGACGTTCGCATTTTCAGAGCAGGGCTGCCGGAGGCTTCCGGCACGGACCACCTAATCTACGTTTGAAGTTTGAGGAGGCAAGACAAGCAAGCAGCCCCAGTCTCTGTGCCTCTGTGCGAGCAGTGCCATGGGCAGATGAGGCTGAGCAACAGCTTTCCAGGCTAGCTCTTTCTGACTGCCAGCTATCTGCAGACGTTCGCATATTTAGAGCAGGGCTGCCGGAGGCGCCCGAAACGCACCACGTAAGCTACGTTTGAAGTTTTAGGGGGCAAGACAAGCAAGCAGCCCCAGTCTCTGTGCCTCTGTGCGAGCAGTGCCATGGGCAGATGAGACTGAGCAACAGCTTTCCAGGCTAGCTCTTTCTGGCTGCCAGCTATCTGCAGACGTTTGCATTTTGGGACCAGGGCTGCCGGAGGCGCCCGGCACGGACCACCTAAGCTACGTTTGAAGTTTGAGGGGGCAAGACAAGCAAGCAGCCTCAGTCTCTGTGCCTCTGTGCGAGCAGTGCCATGGGCAGATGAGGCTGAGCAACAGCTTTCCAGGTTAGCTCTTTCTGGCTGCCAGCTATCTGCAGACGTATGCATTTTGGGAGCAGGGCTGCCGGAGGCTTCCGGCACGGACCACGTAAGCTACGTTTGAAGTTTGAGGGGGCAAGACAAGCAAGCAGCCCCAGTCTCTGTGCCTCTGTGCGAGCAGTGCCATGGGCAGATGAGGCTGAGCAACAGCTTTCCAGGCTAGCTCTTTCTGGCTGCCAGCTATCTGCAGACGTTTGCATTTTGGGAGCAGGGCTGCAGGAGGCGCCCATAAAGGACCACCTAAGCTACGTTTGAAGTTTGAGGGGGCAAGATAAGCAAGCAGCCCCAGTCTCTGTGCCTCTGTGCGAGCAGTGCCATGGGCAGATGACGCTGAGCAACAGCTTTCCAGGCTAGCTCTTTCTGCCTGCCAGCTATCTGCAGACGTTCGCATTTTTAGAGCAGGGCTGCCGGAGGAGCCCGGAACGCACCACCTAAGATACGTTTGAAGTTTGAGGGGGCAAGACAAGCAAGCAGCCCCAGTCTCTGTGCCTCTGTGCGAGCAGTGCCATGGGCAGATGAGGCTGAGCAACAGCTTTCCAGGCTAGCTCTTTCTGGCTGCCAGCTATCTGCAGACGTTCGCATTTTGGGAGCAGGGCTGCCGGAGGCGCCCGGCACGCACCACCTAAGCTACGTTTGAAGTTTGAGGGGGCAAGACAAGCAAGCAGCCCCAGTCTCTGTGCCTCTGTGCGAGCAGTGCCATGGGCAGATGAGGCTGAGCAACAGCTTTCCAGGCTAGCTCTTTCTGGCTGCCAGCTATCTGCAGACGTTTGCATTTTGGGAGCAGGGCTGCCGAAGGAGCCCATAAAGGACGACCTAAGCTACGTTAGAAGTTTGAGGGGGCAAGACAAGCAAGCAGCCCCAGTCTCTGTGCCTCTGTGCGAGCAGTGCCATGGGCAGATGACGCTGAGCAACAGCTTTCCAGGCTCGCTCTTTCTGCCTGCCAGCTATCTGCAGACATTCGCATTTTTAGAGCAGGGCTGCCGGAGGAGCTCGGAAAGCACCACATAAGCTACGTTTGAAGTTTGAGGGGGCAAGACAAGCAAGCAGCCCCAGTCTCTGTGCCTCTGTGCGAGCAGTGCCATGGGCAGATGAGGCTGAGCAACAGCTTTCCAGGCTAGCTCTTTCTGGCTGCCAGCTATCTACAGACGTTCGCATTTTGGGAGCAGGGCTGCCAGAGGCGCCCGGTACGGACCACCTAAGCTACGTTTGAAGTTTGAGGGGGCAAGACAAGCAAGCAGCCCCAGTCTCTGTGCCTCTGTGCGAGCAGTGCCATGGGCAGATGAGGCTGAGCAAAAGCTTTCCAGGCTAGCTCTTTCTGGCTGCCAGCTATCTGCAGACGTTCGCATATTTAGAGCAGGGCTGCCGGAGGCGCCCGGAACGCACCACCTAAGATACGTTTGAAGTTTGAGGGGGCAAGACAAGCAAGCAGCCCCAGTCTCTGTGCCTCTGTGCGAGCAGTGCCATGGGCAGATGAGGCTGAGCAACAGCTTTCCAGGCTAGCTCTTTCTGGCTGCCAGCTATCTGCAGACGTTTGCATTTTCAGAGCAGGGCTGCCGGAGGCGCCCGGCACGCACCACCTAAGTTACGTTTGAAGTTTGAGGTGGCAAGACAAGCAAGCAGCCCCAGTCTCTGTGCCTCTGTGCGAGCAGTGCCATGGGCAGATGAGGCTGAGCAACAGCTTTCCAGGCTAGCTCTTTCTGGCTGCCAGCTATCTGCAGACGTTCGCATTTTGGGAGCAGGGCTGCCGGAGGCGCCCGGCACGGACCACCTAAGCTACGTTTGAAGTTTGAGGGGGCAAGACAAGCAAGCAGCCCCAGTCTCTGTGCCTCTGTGCGAGCAGTGCCATGGGCAGATGAGGCTGAGCAACAGCTTTCCAGGCTAGCTCTTTCTGGCTGCCAGCTATCTGCAGACGTTTGCATTTTCAGAGCAGGGCTGCTGGAGGCGCCCGGAAAGGACCACGTAAGCTACGTTTGAAGTTTGAGGGGTCAAGAGAAGCAAGCAGCCCCAGTCTCTGTGCCTCTGTGCGAGCAGTGCCATGGGCAGATGACGCTGAGCAACAGCTTTCCAGGCTAGCTCTTTCTGCCTGCCAGCTATCTGCAGACGTTCGCATTTTGGGGGCAGGGCTGCCGGAGGCGCCCGGCACGGACCACCTAAGCTACGTTTGAAGTTTGAGGGGGCAAGACAAGCAAGCAGCCCCAGTCTCTGTGCCTCTGTGCGAGCAGTGCCATGGGCAGATGAGGCTGAGCAACAGCTTTCCAGGCTAGCTCTTTCTGGCTGACAGCTATCTGCAGACGTTCGCATTTTGGGAGCAGGGCTGCCGGAGGCGCCCGGCACGGACCACCTAAGCTACGTTTGAAGTTTGAGGGGGCAAGACAAGCAAGCAGCCCCAGTCTCTGTGCCTCTGTGCGAGCAGTGCCATGGGCAGATGAGGCTGAGCAACAGCTTTCCAGGCTAGCTCTTTCTGCCTGCCAGCTATCTGCAGACGTTCGCATTTTGGGAGCAGGGCTGCCGAAGGAGCCCATAAAGGACCACCTAAGCTACGTTTGAAGTTTGAGGGGGCAAGACAAGCAAGCAGCCCCAGTCTCTGTGCCTCTGTGCGAGCAGTGCCATGGGCAGATGACGCTGAGCAACAGCTTTCCAGGCTCGCTCTTTCTGCCTGCCAGCTATCTGCAGACGTTCGCATTTTTAGAGCAGGGCTGCCGGAGGAGCCCGGAAAGCACCACCTAAGCTACGTTTGAAGTTTGAGGGGGCAAGACAAGCAAGCAGCCCCAGTCTCTGTGCCTCTGTGCGAGCAGTGCCATGGGCAGATGAGGCTGAGCAACAGCTTTCCAGGCTAGCTCTTTCTGGCTGCCAGCTATCTGCAGACGTTTGCATTTTGGGAGCACGGCTGCCAGAGGCGCCCGGTACGGACCACCTAAGCTACGTTTGAAGTTTGAGGAGGCAAGACAAGCAAGCAGCCCCAGTCTCTGTGCCTCTGTGCGAGCAGTGCCATGGGCAGATGAGGCGGAGCAACAGCTTTCCAGGCTAGCTCTTTCTGGCTGCCAGCTATCTGCAGACGTTCGCATTTTCAGAGCAGGGCTGCCGGAGGCTTCCGGCACGGACCACCTAATCTACGTTTGAAGTTTGAGGAGGCAAGACAAGCAAGCAGCCCCAGTCTCTGTGCCTCTGTGCGAGCAGTGCCATGGGCAGATGAGGCTGAGCAACAGCTTTCCAGGCTAGCTCTTTCTGACTGCCAGCTATCTGCAGACGTTCGCATTTTTAGAGCAGGGCTGCCGGAGGCGCCCGAAACGCACCACGTAAGCTACGTTTGAAGTTTTAGGGGGCAAGACAAGCAAGCAGCCCCAGTCTCTGTGCCTCTGTGCGAGCAGTGCCATGGGCAGATGAGACTGAGCAACAGCTTTCCAGGCTAGCTCTTTCTGGCTGCCAGCTATCTGCAGACGTTTGCATTTTGGGACCAGGGCTGCCGGAGGCGCCCGGCACGGACCACCTAAGCTACGTTTGAAGTTTGAGGGGGCAAGACAAGCAAGCAGCCTCAGTCTCTGTGCCTCTGTGCGAGCAGTGCCATGGGCAGATGAGGCTGAGCAACAGCTTTCCAGGTTAGCTCTTTCTGGCTGCCAGCTATCTGCAGACGTATGCATTTTGGGAGCAGGGCTGCCGGAGGCTTCCGGCACGGACCACGTAAGCTACGTTTGAAGTTTGAGGGGGCAAGACAAGCAAGCAGCCCCAGTCTCTGTGCCTCTGTGCGAGCAGTGCCATGGGCAGATGAGGCTGAGCAACAGCTTTCCAGGCTAGCTCTTTCTGGCTGCCAGCTATCTGCAGACGTTTGCATTTTGGGAGCAGGGCTGCAGGAGGCGCCCATAAAGGACCACCTAAGCTACGTTTGAAGTTTGAGGGGGCAAGATAAGCAAGCAGCCCCAGTCTCTGTGCCTCTGTGCGAGCAGTGCCATGGGCAGATGACGCTGAGCAACAGCTTTCCAGGCTAGCTCTTTCTGCCTGCCAGCTATCTGCAGACGTTCGCATTTTTAGAGCAGGGCTGCCGGAGGAGCCCGGAACGCACCACCTAAGATACGTTTGAAGTTTGAGGGGGCAAGACAAGCAAGCAGCCCCAGTCTCTGTGCCTCTGTGCGAGCAGTGCCATGGGCAGATGAGGCTGAGCAACAGCTTTCCAGGCTAGCTCTTTCTGGCTGCCAGCTATCTGCAGACGTTCGCATTTTGGGAGCAGGGCTGCCGGAGGCGCCCGGCACGCACCACCTAAGCTACGTTTGAAGTTTGAGGGGGCAAGACAAGCAAGCAGCCCCAGTCTCTGTGCCTCTGTGCGAGCAGTGCCATGGGCAGATGAGGCTGAGCAACAGCTTTCCAGGCTAGCTCTTTCTGGCTGCCAGCTATCTGCAGACGTTTGCATTTTGGGAGCAGGGCTGCCGAAGGAGCCCATAAAGAACGACCTAAGCTACGTTAGAAGTTTGAGGGGGCAAGACAAGCAAGCAGCCCCAGTCTCTGTGCCTCTGTGCGAGCAGTGCCATGGGCAGATGACGCTGAGCAACAGCTTTCCAGGCTCGCTCTTTCTGCCTGCCAGCTATCTGCAGACATTCGCATTTTTAGAGCAGGGCTGCCGGAGGAGCTCGGAAAGCACCACATAAGCTACGTTTGAAGTTTGAGGGGGCAAGACAAGCAAGCAGCCCCAGTCTCTGTGCCTCTGTGCGAGCAGTGCCATGGGCAGATGAGGCTGAGCAACAGCTTTCCAGGCTAGCTCTTTCTGGCTGCCAGCTATCTACAGACGTTCGCATTTTGGGAGCAGGGCTGCCAGAGGCGCCCGGTACGGACCACCTAAGCTACGTTTGAAGTTTGAGGGGGCAAGACAAGCAAGCAGCCCCAGTCTCTGTGCCTCTGTGCGAGCAGTGCCATGGGCAGATGAGGCTGAGCAAAAGCTTTCCAGGCTAGCTCTTTCTGGCTGCCAGCTATCTGCAGACGTTCGCATATTTAGAGCAGGGCTGCCGGAGGCGCCCGGAACGCACCACCTAAGATACGTTTGAAGTTTGAGGGGGCAAGACAAGCAAGCAGCCCCAGTCTCTGTGCCTCTGTGCGAGCAGTGCCATGGGCAGATGAGGCTGAGCAACAGCTTTCCAGGCTAGCTCTTTCTGGCTGCCAGCTATCTGCAGACGTTCGCATTTTCAGAGCAGGGCTGCCGGAGGCGCCCGGCACGGACCACCTAAGCTACGTTAGAAGTTTGAGGGGGCAAGACAAGCAAGCAGCCCCAGACTCTGTGCCTCTGTGCGAGCAGTGCCATGGGCAGATGAGGCTGAGCAACAGCTTTCCAGGCTAGCTCTTTCTGGCTGACAGCTATCTGCAGACGTTTGCATTTTGGGAGCAGGGCTGAAAAGGAGCCCATAAAGGACCACCTAAGCTACGTTTGAAGTTTGAGGGGGCAAGACAAGCAAGCAGCCCCAGTCTCTGTGCCTCTGTGCGAGCAGTGCCATGGGCAGATGAGGCTGAGCAACAGCTTTCCAGGCTAGCTCTTTCTGCCTGCCAGCTATCTGCGGACGTTTGCATTTTCAGAGCAGGGCTGCCGGAGGCGGCCGGAACGCACCACCTAAGCTACGTTTGAAGTTTGAGGGGGCAAGACAAGCAAGCAGCCCCAGTCTCTGTGCCTCTGTGCGAGCAGTGCCATGGGCAGATGAGGCTGAGCAACAGCTTTCCAGGCTAGCTCTTTCTGCCTGCCAGCTATCTGCAGACGTTTGCATTTTGGGAGCAGGGCTGCCGGAGGCTTCCGGCACGGACCACCTAAGCTACGTTTGAAGTTTGAGGGGGCAAGACAAGCAAGCAGCCCCAGTCTCTGTGCCTCTGTGCGAGCAGTGCCATGGGCAGATGAGGCTGAGCAACAGCTTTCCAGGCTAGCTCTTTCTGCCTGCCAGCTATCTGCAGACGTTCGCATTTTCAGAGCAGGGCTGCCGGAGGCGCCCGGCACGGACCACCTAAGCTACGTTTGAAGTTTGAGGGGGCAAGACAAGCAAGCAGCCCCAGTCTCTGTGCCTCTGTGCGAGCAGTGCCATGGGCAGATGAGGCTGAGCAACAGCTTTCCAGGCTAGCTCTTTCTGGCTGCCAGCTATCTGCAGACGTTCGCATTTTCAGAGCAGGGCTGCCGGAGGCGCCCGGCACGGACCACCTAAGCTACGTTAGAAGATTGAGGGGGCAAGAGAAGCAAGCAGCCCCAGTCTCTGTGCCTCTGTGCGAGCAGTGCCATGGGCAGATGACGCTGAGCAACAGCTTTCCAGGCTAGCTCTTTCTGGCTGCCAGCTATCTGTAGACGTTCACATTTTCGGAGCAGGGCTGCCGGAGGCGCCCATAAAGGACCACCTAAGCTACGTTTGAAGTTTGAGGGGGCAAGACAAGCAAGCAGCCCCAGTCTCTGTGCCTCTGTGCGAGCAGTGCCATGGGCAGACGAGGCTGAGCAACTCCTTTCCAGGCTAGCTCTTTCTGGCTGCCAGCTATCTGCAGACGTTCGCATATTTAGAGCAGGGCTGCCGGAGGCGCCCGGAACGCACCACCTAAGATACGTTTGAAGTTTGAGGGGGCAAGACAAGCAAGCAGCCCCAGTCTCTGTGCCTCTGTGCGAGCAGTGCCATGGGCAGATGAGGCTGAGCAACAGCTTTCCAGGCTAGCTCTTTCTGGCTGCCAGCTATCTGCAGACGTTCGCATTTTGGGAGCAGGGCTGCCGGAGGCGCCCGGCACGGACCACCTAAGCTACGTTTGAAGTTTGAGGGGGCAAGACAAGCAAGCAGCCCCAGTCTCTGTGCCTCTGTGCGAGCAGTGCCATGGGCAGATGAGGCTGAGCAACAGCTTTCCAGGCTAGCTCTTTCTGGCTGCCAGCTATCTGCAGACGTTTGCATTTTGGGAGCAGGGCTGCCGGAGGCGCCCATAAAGGACCACCTAAGCTACGTTTGAAGTTTGAGGGGGCAAGACAAGCAAGCAGCCCCAGTCTCTGTGCCTCTGTGCGAGCAGTGCCATGGGCAGATGAGGCTGAGCAACAGCTTTCCAGGCTAGCTCTTTCTGGCTGCCAGCTATCTGCAGACGTTTGCATTTTCAGAGCAGGGCTGCCGGAGACGCCCGGAACGCACCACCTAAGCTACGTTTGAAGTTTGAGGGGGCAAGACAAGCAAGCAGCCCCAGTCTCTGTGCCTCTGTGCGAGCAGTGCCATGGGCAGATGAGGCTGAGCAACAGCTTTCCAGGCTAGCTCTTTCTGGCTGCCAGCTATCTGCAGACGTTTGCATTTTGGGAGCAGGGCTGCCGGAGGCGCCCGGAAAGAACCACCTAAGCTACGTTTGAAGTTTGAGGGGGCAAGACAAGCAAGCAGCCCCAGTCTCTGTGCCTCTGTGCGAGCAGTGCCATGGGCAGATGAGGCTGAGCAACAGCTTTCCAGGCTAGCTCTTTCTGGCTGCCAGCTATCTGCAGACGTTCGCATTTTGGGAGCAGGGCTGCCGGAGGCGCCCGGCACGGACCACCTAAGCTACGTTTGAAGTTTGAGGGGGCAAGACAAGCAAGCAGCCCCAGTCTCTGTGCCTCTGTGCGAGCAGTGCCATGGGCAGATGAGGCTGAGCAACAGCTTTCCAGGCTAGCTCTTTCAGGCTGCCAGCTATCTGCAGACGTTTGCATTTTGGGAGCAGGGCTGCCGGAGGCGCCCGGCACGGACCACCTAAGCTACGTTTGAAGTTTGAGGGGGCAAGACAAGCAAGCAGCCCCAGTCTCTGTGCCTCTGTGCGAGCAGTGCCATGGGCAGATGAGGCTGAGCAACAGCTTTCCAGGCTAGCTCTTTCTGCCTGCCAGCTATCTGCAGACGTTCGCATTTTGGGAGCAGGGCTGCCGGAGGCGCCCGGAACGCACCACCTAAGCTACGTTTGAAGTTTGAGGGGGCAAGACAAGCAAGCAGCCCCAGTCTCTGTGCCTCTGTGCGAGCAGTGCCATGGGCAGATGAGGCTGAGCAACAGCTTTCCAGGCTAGCTCTTTCTGGCTGCCAGCTATCTGCAGACGTTCGCATTTTTAGAGCTGGGCTGCCGGAGGCGCCTGGAACGCACCACCTAAGCTACGTTTGAAGTTTGAGGGGGCAAGACAAGCAAGCAGCCCCAGTCTCTGTGCCTCTGTGCGAGCAGTGCCATGGGCAGATGAGGCTGAGCAACAGCTTTCCAGGCTAGCTCTTTCTGGCTGCCAGCTATCTGCAGACGTTCGCATTTTGGGAGCAGGGCTGCCGGAGGCGCCCGGCACGGACCACCTAAGCTACGTTTGAAGTTTGAGGGGGCAAGACAAGCAAGCAGCCCCAGTCTCTGTGCCTCTGTGCGAGCAGTGCCATGGGCAGATGAGGCTGAGCAACAGCTTTCCAGGCTAGCTCTTTCTGCCTGCCAGCTATCTGCAGACGTTTGCATTTTGGGAGCAGGGCTGCCGGAGGCGCCCATAAAGGACCACCTAAGCTACGTTTGAAGTTTGAGGGGGCAAGACAAGCAAGCAGCCCCAGTCTCTGTGCCTCTGTGCGAGCAGTGCCATGGGCAGATGAGGCTGAGCAACAGCTTTCCAGGCTAGCTCTTTCTGCCTGCCTGCTATCTGCAGACGTTCGCATTTTGGGAGCAGGGCTGCCGGAGGCGCCCGGAACGCACCACCTAAGCTACGTTAGAAGTTTGAGGGGGCAAGACAAGCAAGCAGCCCCAGTCTCTGTGCCTCTGTGTGAGCAGTGCCATGGGCAGATGAGGCTGAGCAACAGCTTTCCAGGCTAGCTCTTTCTGGCTGCCAGCTATCTGCAGACGTTCGCATTTTTAGAGCTGGGCTGCCGGAGGCGCCTGGAACGCACCACCTAAGCTACGTTTGAAGTTTGAGGGGGCAAGACAAGCAAGCAGCCCCAGTCTCTGTGCCTCTGTGCGAGCAGTGCCATGGGCAGATGAGGCTGAGAAACAGCTTTCCAGGCTAGCTCTTTCTGGCTGCCAGTTATCTGCAGACGTTCGCATTTTCAGAGCAGGGCTGCCGGAGGCGCCCGGCACGGACCACCTAAGCTACGTTTGAAGTTTGAGGGGGCAAGACAAGCAAGCAGCCCCAGTCTCTGTGCCTCTGTGCGAGCAGTGCCATGGGCAGATGAGGCTGAGCAACAGCTTTCCAGGCTAGCTCTTTCTGGCTGCCAGCTATCTGCAGACGTTCGCATTTTCAGAGCAGGGCTGCCGGAGGCTTCCGGCACGGACCACCTAAGCTACGTTAGAAGTTTGAGGGGGCAAGACAAGCAAGCAGCCCCAGTCTCTGTGCCTCTGTGCGAGCAGTGCCATGGGCAGATGAGGCTGAGCAACAGCTTTACAGGCTAGCTCTTTCTGCCTGCCATCTATCTGCAGACGTTTGCATTTTGGGAGCAGGGCTGCCGGAGGCGCCCATAAAGGACCACCTAAGCTACGTTTGAAGTTTGAGGGGTCAAGACAAGCAAGCAGCCCCAGTCTCTGTGCCTCTGTGCGAGCAGTGCCATGGGCAGACGAGGCTGAGCAACTGCTTTCCAGGCTAGCTCTTTCTGGCTGCCAGCTATCTGCAGACGTTCGCATATTTAGAGCAGGGCTGCCGGAGGCGCCCGGAACGCACCACCTAAGCTACGTTTGAAGTTTGAGGGGGCAAGACAAGCAAGCAGCCCCAGTCTCTGTGCCTCTGTGCGAGCAGTGCCATGGGCAGACGAGGCTGAGCAACAGCTTTCCAGGCTAGCTCTTTCTGGCTGCCAGCTATCTGCAGACGTTTGCATTTTGGGAGCAGGGCTGCCGGAGGCGCCCATAAAGGACCACCTAAGCTACGTTTGAAGTTTGAGGGGGCAAGACAAGCAAGCAGCCCCAGTCTCTGTGCCTCTGTGCGAGCAGTGCCATGGGCAGATGAGGCTGAGCAACAGCTTTCCAGGCTAGCTCTTTCTGCCTGCCAGCTATCTGCAGACGTTCGCATTTTCAGAGCAGGGCTGCCGGAGGCGCCCGGCACGGACCACCTAAGTTACGTTTGAGGTTTGAGGGGGCAAGACAAGCAAGCAGCCCCAGTCTCTGTGCCTCTGTGCGAGCAGTGCCATGGGCAGATGAGGCTGAGCAACAGCTTTCCAGGCTAGCTCTTTCTGCCTGCCAGCTATCTGCAGACGTTCGCATTTTTAGAGCTGGGCTGCCGGAGGCGCCCGGAACGCGCCACCTAAGATACGTTAGAAGTTTGAGGTGGCAAGACAAGCAAGCAGCCCCAGTCTCTGTGCCTCTGTGCGAGCAGTGCCATGGGCAGATGAGGCTGAGCAACAGCTTTCCAGGCTAGCTCTTTCTGCCTGCCAGCTATCTGCAGACGTTCGAATTTTCAGAGCAGGGCTGCCGGAGGCTTCCGGCACGGACCACCTAAGCTACGTTTGAAGTTTGAGGTGGCAAGACAAGCAAGCAGCCCCAGTCTCTGTGCCTCTGTGCGAGCAGTGCCATGGGCAGAAGAGGCTGAGCAACAGCTTTCCAGGCTAGCTCTTTCTGGCTGCCAGCTATCTGCAGACGTTTGCATTTTGGGAGCAGGGCTGCCGGAGGCGCCCGGAAAGAACCACCTAAGCTACGTTTGAAGTTTGAGGCGGCAAGACAAGCAAGCAGCCCCAGTCTCTGTGCCTCTGTGCGAGCAGTGCCATGGGCAGATGAGGCTGAGCAACAGCTTTCCAGGCTAGCTCTTTCTGGCTGCCAGCTATCTGCAGACGTTCGCATTTTTAGAGCTGGGCTGCCGGAGGCGCCTGGAACGCACCACCTAAGCTACGTTTGAAGTTTGAGGGGGCAAGACAAGCAAGCAGCCCCAGTCTCTGTGCCTCTGTGCGAGCAGTGCCATGGGCAGATGAGGCTGAGAAACAGCTTTCCAGGCTAGCTCTTTCTGGCTGCCAGCTATCTGCAGACGTTCGCATTTTCAGAGCAGGGCTGCCGGAGGCGCCCGGCACGGACCACCTAAGCTACGTTTGAAGTTTGAGGGGGCAAGACAAGCAAGCAGCCCCAGTCTCTGTGCCTCTGTGCGAGCAGTGCCATGGGCAGATGAGGCTGAGCAACAGCTTTCCAGGCTAGCTCTTTCTGGCTGCCAGCTATCTGCAGACGTTTGCATTTTCAGAGCAGGGCTGCCGGAGGCTTCCGGCACGGACCACCTAAGCTACGTTAGAAGTTTGAGGGGGCAAGACAAGCAAGCAGCCCCAGTCTCTGTGCCTCTGTGCGAGCAGTGCCATGGGCAGATGAGGCTGAGCAACAGCTTTACAGGCTAGCTCTTTCTGCCTGCCATCTATCTGCAGACGTTTGCATTTTGGGAGCAGGGCTGCCGGAGGCGCCCATAAAGGACCACCTAAGCTACGTTTGAAGTTTGAGGGGTCAAGACAAGCAAGCAGCCCCAGTCTCTGTGCCTCTGTGCGAGCAGTGCCATGGGCAGACGAGGCTGAGCAACTGCTTTCCAGGCTAGCTCTTTCTGGCTGCCAGCTATCTGCAGACGTTCGCATATTTAGAGCAGGGCTGCCGGAGGCGCCCGGAACGCACCACCTAAGATACGTTTGAAGTTTGAGGGGGCAAGACAAGCAAGCAGCCCCAGTCTCTGTGCCTCTGTGCGAGCAGTGCCATGGGCAGATGAGGCTGAGCAACAGCTTTCCAGGCTAGCTCTTTCTGCCTGCCAGCTATCTGCAGACGTTTGCATTTTCAGAGCAGGGCTGCCGGAGGCGCCCGGCACGGACCACCTAAGCTACGTTTGAAGTTTGAGGGGGCAAGACAAGCAAGCAGCCCCAGTCTCTGTGCCTCTGTGCGAGCAGTGCCATGGGCAGATGAGGCTGAGCAACAGCTTTCCAGGCTAGCTCTTTCTGCCTGCCAGCTATCTGCAGACGTTCGCATTTTGGGAGCAGGGCTGCCGGAGGCGCCCGGAACGCACCACCTAAGCTACGTTTGAAGTTTGAGGGGGCAAGACAAGCAAGCAGCCCCAGTCTCTGTGCCTCTGTGCGAGCAGTGCCATGGGCAGATGAGGCTGAGCAACAGCTTTCCAGGCTAGCTCTTTCTGGCTGCCAGCTATCTGCAGACGTTCGCATTTTTAGAGCTGGGCTGCCGGAGGCGCCTGGAACGCACCACCTAAGATACGTTTGAAGTTTGAGGGGGCAAGACAAGCAAGCAGCCCCAGTCTCTGTGCCTCTGTGCGAGCAGTGCCATGGGCAGACGAGGCTGAGCAACAGCTTTCCAGGCTAGCTCTTTCTGGCTGCCAGCTATCTGCAGACGTTTGCATTTTGGGAGCAGGGCTGCCGGAGGCGCCCATAAAGGACCACCTAAGCTACGTTTGAAGTTTGAGGGGGCAAGACAAGCAAGCAGCCCCAGTCTCTGTGCCTCTGTGCGAGCAGTGCCATGGGCAGATGAGGCTGAGCAACAGCTTTCCAGGCTAGCTCTTTCTGCCTGCCAGCTATCTGCAGACGTTCGCATTTTCAGAGCAGGGCTGCCGGAGGCGCCCGGCACGGACCACCTAAGCTACGTTTGAAGTTTGAGGGGGCAAGACAAGCAAGCAGCCCCAGTCTCTGTGCCTCTGTGCGAGCAGTGCCATGGGCAGATGAGGCTGAGCAACAGCTTTCCAGGCTAGCTCTTTCTGCCTGCCAGCTATCTGCAGACGTTCGCATTTTTAGAGCTGGGCTGCCGGAGGCGCCCGGAACGCGCCACCTAAGATACGTTAGAAGTTTGAGGTGGCAAGACAAGCAAGCAGCCCCAGTCTCTGTGCCTCTGTGCGAGCAGTGCCATGGGCAGATGAGGCTGAGCAACAGCTTTCCAGGCTAGCTCTTTCTGGCTGCCAGCTATCTGCAGACGTTCGCATTTTCAGAGCAGGGCTGCCGGAGGCTTCCGGCACGGACCACCTAAGCTACGTTTGAAGTTTGAGGTGGCAAGACAAGCAAGCAGCCCCAGTCTCTGTGCCTCTGTGCGAGCAGTGCCATGGGCAGAAGAGGCTGAGCAACAGCTTTCCAGGCTAGCTCTTTCTGGCTGCCAGCTATCTGCAGACGTTTGCATTTTGGGAGCAGGGCTGCCGGAGGCGCCCGGAAAGAACCACCTAAGCTACGTTTGAAGTTTGAGGCGGCAAGACAAGCAAGCAGCCCCAGTCTCTGTGCCTCTGTGCGAGCAGTGCCATGGGCAGATGAGGCTGAGCAACAGCTTTCCAGGCTAGCTCTTTCTGGCTGCCAGCTATCTGCAGACGTTTGCATTTTGGGAGCAGGGCTGCCAGAGGCTCCCGGTACGGACCACCTAAGCTACGTTTGAAGTTTGAGGAGGCAAGACAAGCAAGCAGCCCCAGTCTCTGTGCCTCTGTGCGAGCAGTGCCATGGGCAGATGAGGCGGAGCAACAGCTTTCCAGGCTAGCTCTTTCTGGCTGCCAGCTATCTGCAGACGTTCGCATTTTCAGAGCAGGGCTGCCGGAGGCTTCCGGCACGGACCACCTAAGTTACGTTAGAAGTTTGAGGGGGCAAGACAAGCAAGCAGCCCCAGTCTCTGTGCCTCTGTGCGAGCAGTGCCATGGGCAGATGAGGCTGAGCAACAGCTTTCCAGGCTAGCTCTTTCTGCCTGCCAGCTATCTGCAGACATTCGCATTTTTAGAGCAGGGCTGCCGGAGGAGCTCGGAAAGCACCACCTAAGCTACGTTTGAAGTTTGAGGGGGCAAGACAAGCAAGCAGCCCCAGTCTCTGTGCCTCTGTGCGAGCAGTGCCATGGGCAGATGACGCTGAGCAACAGCTTTCCAGGCTCGCTCTTTCTGCCTGCCAGCTATCTGCAGACATTCGCATTTTTAGAGCAGGGCTGCCGGAGGAGCTCGGAAAGCACCACCTAAGCTACGTTTGAAGTTTGAGGGGGCAAGACAAGCAAGCAGCCCCAGTCTCTGTGCCTCTGTGCGAGCAGTGCCATGGGCAGATGACGCTGAGCAACAGCTTTCCAGGCTAGCTCTTTCTGCCTGCCAGCTATCTGCAGACATTCGCATTTTTAGAGCAGGGCTGCCGAAGGAGCCCATAAAGGACGACCTAAGCTACGTTTGAAGTTTGAGGGGGCAAGACAAGCAAGCAGCCCCAGTCTCTGTGCCTCTGTGCGAGCAGTGCCATGGGCAGATGACGCTGAGCAACAGCTTTCCAGGCTCGCTCTTTCTGCCTGCCAGCTATCTGCAGACATTCGCATTTTTAGAGCAGGGCTGCCGGAGGAGCTCGGAAAGCACAACCTAAGCTACGTTTGAAGTTTGAGGGGGCAAGACAAGCAAGCAGCCCCAGTCTCTGTGCCTCTGTGCGAGCAGTGCCATGGGCAGATGAGGCTGAGCAACAGCTTTCCGGGCTAGCTCTTTCTGGCTGCCAGCTATCTACAGACGTTCGCATTTTGGGAGCAGGGCTGCCAGAGGCGCCCGGTACGGACCACCTAAGCTACGTTTGAAGTTTGAGGGGGCAAGACAAGCAAGCAGCCCCAGTCTCTGTGCCTCTGTGCGAGCAGTGCCATGGGCAGATGAGGCTGAGCAAAAGCTTTCCAGGCTAGCTCTTTCTGGCTGCCAGCTATCTGCAGACTTTCGCATTTTCAGAGCAGGGCTGCCGGAGGCGCCCGGCACGCACCACCTAAGATACGTTTGAAGTTTGAGGGGGCAAGACAAGCAAGCAGCCCCAGTCTCTGTGCCTCTGTGCGAGCAGTGCCATGGGCAGATGAGGCTGAGCAACAGCTTTCCAGGCTAGCTCTTTCTGGCTGCCAGCTATCTGCAGACGTTCGCATTTTGGGAGCAGGGCTGCCGGAGGCGCCCGGCACGGACCACCTAAGCTACGTTTGAAGTTTGAGGGGGCAAGACAAGCAAGCAGCCCCAGACTCTGTGCCTCTGTGCGAGCAGTGCCATGGGCAGATGAGGCTGAGCAACAGCTTTCCAGGCTAGCTCTTTCTGGCTGCCAGCTATCTGCAGACGTTTGCATTTTGGGAGCAGGGCTGCCGGAGGCGCCCATAAAGGACCACCTAAGCTACGTTTGAAGTTTGAGGGGGCAAGACAAGCAAGCAGCCCCAGTCTCTGTGCCTCTGTGCGAGCAGTGCCATGGGCAGATGAGGCTGAGCAACAGCTTTCCAGGCTAGCTCTTTCTGCCTGCCAGCTATCTGCAGACGTTTGCATTTTCAGAGCAGGGCTGCCGGAGGCGCCCGGAACGCACCACCTAAGCTACGTTTGAAGTTTGAGGGGGCAAGACAAGCAAGCAGCCCCAGTCTCTGTGCCTCTGTGCGAGCAGTGCCATGGGCAGATGAGGCTGAGCAACAGCTTTCCAGGCTAGCTGTTTCTGGCTGCCAGCTATCTGCAGACGTTTGCATTTTGGGAGCAGGGCTGCCGGAGGCGCCCATAAAGGACCACCTAAGCTACGTTTGAAGTTTGAGGGGGCAAGACAAGCAAGCAGCCCCAGTCTCTGTGCCTCTGTGCGAGCAGTGCCATGGGCAGATGAGACTGAGCAACAGCTTTCCAGGCTAGCTCTTTCTGGCTGCCAGCTATCTGCAGACGTTCGCATTTTCAGAGCAGGGCTGCCGGAGGCTTCCGGCACGGACCACCTAAGCTACGTTAGAAGATTGAGGGGGCAAGACAAGCAAGCAGCCCCAGTTTCTGTGCCTCTTTGCGAGCAGTGTCATGGGCAGATGAGGCTGAGCAACAGCTTTCCAGGCTAGCTCTTTCTGCCTGCCAGCTATCTGCAGACGTTTGCATTTTGGGAGCAGGGCTGCCGGAGGCGCCCATAAAGGACCACCTAAGCTACGTTTGAAGTTTGAGGGGGCAAGACAAGCAAGCAGCCCCAGTCTCTGTGCCTCTGTGCGAGCAGTGCCATGGGCAGACGAGGCTGAGAAACTCCTTTCCAGGCCAGCTCTTTCTGCCTGCCAGCTATCTGCAGACGTTCGCATTTTTAGAGCTGGGCTGCCGGAGGCGCCTGGAACGCACCACCTAAGATACGTTTGAAGTTTGAGGGGGCAAGACAAGCAAGCAGCCCCAGTCTCTGTGCCTCTGTGCGAGCAGTGCCATGGGCAGATGAGGCTGAGCAACAGCTTTCCAGGCTAGCTCTTTCTGGCTGCCAGCTATCTGCAGACGTTCGCATTTTCAGAGCAGGGCTGCCGGAGGCGCCCGGCACGGACCACCTAAGCTACGTTTGAAGTTTGAGGGGGCAAGACAAGCAAGCAGCCCCAGTCTCTGTGCCTCTGTGCGAGCAGTGCCATGGGCAGATGAGGCTGAGCAACAGCTTTCCAGGCTAGCTCTTTCTGCCTGCCAGCTATCTGCAGACGTTCGCATTTTCAGAGCAGGGCTGCCGGAGGCTTCCGGCACGGACCACCTAAGCTACGTTAGAAGTTTGAGGGGGCAAGACAAGCAAGCAGCCCCAGTCTCTGTGCCTCTGTGCGAGCAGTGCCATGGGCAGATGAGGCTGAGCAACAGCTTTCCAGGCTAGCTCTTTCTGCCTGCCAGCTATCTGCAGACGTTTGCATTTTGGGAGCAGGGCTGCCGGAGGCGCCCATAAAGGACCACCTAAGCTACGTTTGAAGTTTGAGGGGGCAAGACAAGCAAGCAGCCCCAGTCTCTGTGCCTCTGTGCGAGCAGTGCCATGGGCAGACGAGGCTGAGCAACTGCTTTCCAGGCTAGCTCTTTCTGGCTGCCAGCTATCTGCAGACGTTCGCATATTTAGAGCAGGGCTGCCGGAGGCGCCCGGAACGCACCACCTAAGATACGTTTGAAGTTTGAGGGGGCAAGACAAGCAAGCAGCCCCAGTCTCTGTGCCTCTGTGCGAGCAGTGCCATGGGCAGATGAGGCTGAGCAACAGCTTTCCAGGCTAGCTCTTTCTGGCTGCCAGCTATCTGCAGACGTTCGCATTTTCAGAGCAGGGCTGCCGGAGGCGCCCGGCACGGACCACCTAAGCTACGTTTGAAGTTTGAGGGGGCAAGACAAGCAAGCAGCCCCAGTCTCTGTGCCTCTGTGCGAGCAGTGCCATGGGCAGATGAGGCTGAGCAACAGCTTTCCAGGCTAGCTCTTTCTGGCTGCCAGCTATCTGCAGACGTTCGCATTTTCAGAGCAGGGCTGCCGGAGGCGCCCGGCACGGACCACCTAAGCTACGTTTGAAGTTTGAGGGGGCAAGACAAGCAAGCAGCCCCAGTCTCTGTGCCTCTGTGCGAGCAGTGCCATGGGCAGATGAGGCTGAGCAACAGCTTTCCAGGCTAGCTCTTTCTGCCTGCCAGCTATCTGCAGACGTTTGCATTTTCAGAGCAGGGCTGCCGGAGGCGCCCGGAACGCACCACCTAAGCTACGTTTGAAGTTTGAGGGGGCAAGACAAGCAAGCAGCCCCAGTCTCTGTGCCTCTGTGCGAGCAGTGCCATGGGCAGATGAGGCTGAGCAACAGCTTTCCAGGCTAGCTGTTTCTGGCTGCCAGCTATCTGCAGACGTTTGCATTTTGGGAGCAGGGCTGCCGGAGGCGCCCATAAAGGACCACCTAAGCTACGTTTGAAGTTTGAGGGGGCAAGACAAGCAAGCAGCCCCAGTCTCTGTGCCTCTGTGCGAGCAGTGCCATGGGCAGATGAGGCTGAGCAACAGCTTTCCAGGCTAGCTCTTTCTGGCTGCCAGCTATCTGCAGACGTTCGCATTTTCAGAGCAGGGCTGCCGGAGGCTTCCGGCACGGACCACCTAAGCTACGTTAGAAGATTGAGGGGGCAAGACAAGCAAGCAGCCCCAGTTTCTGTGCCTCTGTGCGAGCAGTGCCATGGGCAGATGAGGCTGAGCAACAGCTTTCCAGGCTAGCTCTTTCTGCCTGCCAGCTATCTGCAGACGTTTGCATTTTGGGAGCAGGGCTGCCGGAGGCGCCCATAAAGGACCACCTAAGCTACGTTTGAAGTTTGAGGGGGCAAGACAAGCAAGCAGCCCCAGTCTCTGTGCCTCTGTGCGAGCAGTGCCATGGGCAGACGAGGCTGAGAAACTCCTTTCAAGGCTAGCTCTTTCTGCCTGCCAGCTATCTGCAGACGTTCGCATTTTTAGAGCTGGGCTGCCGGAGGCGCCTGGAACGCACCACCTAAGATACGTTTGAAGTTTGAGGGGGCAAGACAAGCAAGCAGCCCCAGTCTCTGTGCCTCTGTGCGAGCAGTGCCATGGGCAGATGAGGCTGAGCAACAGCTTTCCAGGCTAGCTCTTTCTGGCTGCCAGCTATCTGCAGACGTTTGCATTTTCAGAGCAGGGCTGCCGGAGGCGCCCGGAACGCACCACCTAAGCTACGTTTGAAGTTTGAGGGGGCAAGACAAGCAAGCAGCCCCAGTCTCTGTGCCTCTGTGCGAGCAGTGCCATGGGCAGATGAGGCTGAGCAACAGCTTTCCAGGCTAGCTCTTTCTGGCTGCCAGCTATCTGCAGACGTTCGCATTTTCAGAGCAGGGCTGCCGGAGGCGCCCGGCACGGACCACCTAAGCTACGTTTGAAGTTTGAGGGGGCAAGACAAGCAAGCAGCCCCAGTCTCTGTGCCTCTGTGCGAGCAGTGCCATGGGCAGATGAGGCTGAGCAACAGCTTTCCAGGCTAGCTCTTTCTGCCTGCCAGCTATCTGCAGACGTTCGCATTTTCAGAGCAGGGCTGCCGGAGGCTTCCGGCACGGACCACCTAAGCTACGTTAGAAGTTTGAGGGGGCAAGACAAGCAAGCAGCCCCAGTCTCTGTGCCTCTGTGCGAGCAGTGCCATGGGCAGATGAGGCTGAGCAACAGCTTTCCAGGCTAGCTCTTTCTGCCTGCCAGCTATCTGCAGACGTTTGCATTTTGGGAGCAGGGCTGCCGGAGGCGCCCATAAAGGACCACCTAAGCTACGTTTGAAGTTTGAGGGGGCAAGACAAGCAAGCAGCCCCAGTCTCTGTGCCTCTGTGCGAGCAGTGCCATGGGCAGACGAGGCTGAGCAACTGCTTTCCAGGCTAGCTCTTTCTGGCTGCCAGCTATCTGCAGACGTTCGCATATTTAGAGCAGGGCTGCCGGAGGCGCCCGGCACGCACCACCTAAGATACGTTTGAAGTTTGAGGGGGCAAGACAAGCAAGCAGCCCCAGTCTCTGTGCCTCTGTGCGAGCAGTGCCATGGGCAGATGAGGCTGAGCAACAGCTTTCCAGGCTAGCTCTTTCTGGCTGCCAGCTATCTGCAGACGTTCGCATTTTGGGAGCAGGGCTGCCGGAGGCGCCCGGCACGGACCACCTAAGCTACGTTTGAAGTTTGAGGGGGCAAGACAAGCAAGCAGCCCCAGTCTCTGTGCCTCTGTGCGAGCAGTGCCATGGGCAGATGAGGCTGAGCAACAGCTTTCCAGGCTAGCTCTTTCTGGCTGCCAGCTATCTGCAGACGTTCGCATTTTCAGAGAAGGGGTGCCGGAGGCGCCCGGCACGGACCACCTAAGCTACGTTTGAAGTTTGAGGGTGCAAGACAAGCAAGCAGCCCCAGTCTCTGTGCCTCTGTGCGAGCAGTGCCATGGGCAGATGAGGCTGAGCAACAGCTTTCCAGGCTAGCTCTTTCTGGCTGCCAGCTATCTGCAGACGTTCGCATTTTCAGAGCAGGGCTGCCGGAGGCTTCCGGCACGGACCACCTAAGCTACGTTAGAAGATTGAGGGGGCAAGACAAGCAAGCAGCCCCAGTCTCTGTGCCTCTGTGCGAGCAGTGCCATGGGCAGATGACGCTGAGCAACAGCTTTCCAGGCTCGCTCTTTCTGCCTGCCAGCTATCTGCAGACATTCGCATTTTGGGAGCAGGGCTGCCGGAGGAGCTCGGAACGCACCACCTAAGCTACGTTTGAAGTTTGAGGGGGCAAGACAAGCAAGCAGCCCCAGTCTCTGTGCCTCTGTGCGAGCAGTGCCATGGGCAGATGAGGCTGAGCAACAGCTTTCCGGGCTAGCTCTTTCTGGCTGCCAGCTATCTACAGACGTTCGGATTTTGGGAGCAGGGCTGCCAGAGGCGCCCGGTACGGACCACCTAAGATACGTTTGAAGTTTGAGGGGGCAAGACAAGCAAGCAGCCCCAGTCTCTGTGCCTCTGTGCGAGCAGTGCCATGGGCAGATGAGGCTGAGCAAAAGCTTTCCAGGCTAGCTCTTTCTGGCTGCCAGCTATCTGCAGACTTTCGCATTTTCAGAGCAGGGCTGCCGGAGGCTTCCGGCACGCACCACCTAAGATACGTTTGAAGTTTGAGGGGGCAAGACAAGCAAGCAGCCCCAGTCTCTGTGCCTCTGTGCGAGCAGTGCCATGGGCAGATGAGGCTGAGCAACAGCTTTCCAGGCTAGCTCTTTCTGCCTGCCAGCTATCTGCAGACGTTTGCATTTTCAGAGCAGGGCTGCCGGAGGCGCCCGGCACGGACCACCTAAGCTACGTTTGAAGTTTGAGGGGGCAAGACAAGCAAGCAGCCCCAGTCTCTGTGCCTCTGTGCGAGCAGTGCCATGGGCAGATGAGGCTGAGCAACAGCTTTCCAGGCTAGCTCTTTCTGCCTGCCAGCTATCTGCAGACGTTCGCATTTTGGGAGCAGGGCTGCCGGAGGCTTCCGGCACGGACCACCTAAGCTACGTTTGAAGTTTGAGGGGGCAAGACAAGCAAGCAGCCCCAGTCTCTGTGCCTCTGTGCGAGCAGTGCCATGGGCAGATGAGGCTGAGCAACAGCTTTCCAGGCTAGCTCTTTCTGGCTGCCAGCTATCTGCAGACGTTCGCATTTTCAGAGCAGGGCTGCCGGAGGCGCCCGGCACGGACCACCTAAGCTACGTTTGAAGTTTGAGGGGGCAAGACAAGCAAGCAGCCCCAGTCTCTGTGCCTCTGTGCGAGCAGTGCCATGGGCAGATGAGGCTGAGCAACAGCTTTCCAGGCTAGCTCTTTCTGGCTGCCAGCTATCTGCAGACGTTCGCATTTTCAGAGCAGGGCTGCCGGAGGCTTCCGGCACGGACCACCTAAGCTACGTTAGAAGATTGAGGGGGCAAGACAAGCAAGCAGCCCCAGTCTCTGTGCCTCTGTGCGAGCAGTGCCATGGGCAGATGAGGCTGAGCAACAGCTTTCCAGGCTAGCTCTTTCTGCCTGCCAGCTATCTGCAGACGTTTGCATTTTGGGAGCAGGGCTGCTGGAGGCGCCCATAAAGGACCACCTAAGCTACGTTTGAAGTTTGAGGGGGCAAGACAAGCAAGCAGCCCCAGTCTCTGTGCCTCTGTGCGAGCAGTGCCATGGGCAGACGAGGCTGAGCAACTCCTTTCCAGGCTAGCTCTTTCTGCCTGCCAGCTATCTGCAGACGTTCGCATTTTTAGAGCTGGGCTGCCGGAGGCGCCTGGAACGCACCACCTAAGATACGTTTGAAGTTTGAGGGGGCAAGACAAGCAAGCAGCCCCAGTCTCTGTGCCTCTGTGCGAGCAGTGCCATGGGCAGATGAGGCTGAGCAACAGCTTTCCAGGCTAGCTCTTTCTGGCTGCCAGCTATCTGCAGACGTTTGCATTTTCAGAGCAGGGCTGCCGGAGGCGCCCGGAACGCACCACCTAAGCTACGTTTGAAGTTTGAGGGGGCAAGACAAGCAAGCAGCCCCAGTCTCTGTGCCTCTGTGCGAGCAGTGCCATGGGCAGATGAGGCTGAGCAACAGCTTTCCAGGCTAGCTCTTTCTGCCTGCCAGCTATCTGCAGACGTTCGCATTTTGGGAGCAGGGCTGCCAGAGGCTTCCGGCACGGACCACCTAAGCTACGTTTGAAGTTTGAGGGGGCAAGACAAGCAAGCAGCCCCAGACTCTGTGCCTCTGTGCGAGCAGTGCCATGGGCAGATGAGGCTGAGCAACAGCTTTCCAGGCTAGCTCTTTCTGCCTGCCAGCTATCTGCAGACGTTCGCATTTTCAGAGCAGGGCTGCCGGAGGCACCCGGCACGGACCACCTAAGCTACGTTAGAAGTTTGAGGGGACAAGACAAGCAAGCAGCCCCAGTCTCTGTGCCTCTGTGCGAGCAGTGCCATGGGCAGATGAGGCTGAGCAACAGCTTTCCAGGCTAGCTCTTTCTGCCTGCCAGCTATCTGCAGACGTTTGCATTTTGGGAGCAGGGCTGCCGGAGGCGCCCATAAAGTACCACCTAAGCTACGTTTGAAGTTTGAGGGGGCAAGACAAGCAAGCAGCCCCAGTCTCTGTGCCTCTGTGCGAGCAGTGCCATGGGCAGACGAGGCTGAGCAACTGCTTTCCAGGCTAGCTCTTTCTGCCTGCCAGCTATCTGCAGACGTTCGCATATTTAGAGCAGGGCTGCCGGAGGCGCCCGGAACGCACCACCTAAGCTACGTTTGAAGTTTGAGGGGGCAAGACAAGCAAGCAGCCCCAGTCTCTGTGCCTCTGTGCGAGCAGTGCCATGGGCAGATGAGGCTGAGCAACAGCTTTCCAGGCTAGCTCTTTCTGGCTGCCAGCTATCTGCAGACGTTCGCATTTTGGGAGCAGGGCTGCCGGAGGCTTCCGGCACGGACCACCAAAGCTACGTTTGAAGTTTGAGGGGGCAAGACAAGCAAGCAGCCCCAGTCTCTGTGCCTCTGTGCGAGCAGTGCCATGGGCAGATGAGGCTGAGCAACAGCTTTCCAGGCTAGCTCTTTCTGGCTGCCAGCTATCTGCAGACGTTCGCATTTTCAGAGCAGGGCTGCCGGAGGCGCCCGGCACGGACCACCTAAGCTACGTTTGAAGTTTGAGGGGGCAAGACAAGCAAGCAGCCCCAGTCTCTGTGCCTCTGTGCGAGCAGTGCCATGGGCAGATGAGGCTGAGCAACAGCTTTCCAGGCTAGCTCTTTCTGGCTGCCAGCTATCTGCAGACGTTCGCATTTTCAGAGCAGGGCTGCCGGAGGCTTCCGGCACGGACCACCTAAGCTACGTTAGAAGATTGAGGGGGCAAGACAAGCAAGCAGCCCCAGTCTCTGTGCCTCTGTGCGAGCAGTGCCATGGGCAGATGAGGCTGAGCAACAGCTTTCCAGGCTAGCTCTTTCTGCCTGCCAGCTATCTGCAGACGTTTGCATTTTGGGAGCAGGGCTGCCGGAGGCGCCCATAAAGGACCACCTAAGCTACGTTTGAAGTTTGAGGGGGCAAGACAAGCAAGCAGCCCCAGTCTCTGTGCCTCTGTGCGAGCAGTGCCATGGGCAGACGAGGCTGAGCAACTCCTTTCCAGGCTAGCTCTTTCTGCCTGCCAGCTATCTGCAGACGTTCGCATTTTTAGAGCAGGGCTGCCGGAGGCGCCTGGAACGCACCACCTAAGATACGTTTGAAGTTTGAGGGGGCAAGACAAGCAAGCAGCCCCAGTCTCTGTGCCTCTGTGCGAGCAGTGCCATGGGCAGATGAGGCTGAGCAACAGCTTTCCAGGCTAGCTCTTTCTGGCTGCCAGCTATCTGCAGACGTTTGCATTTTCAGAGCAGGGCTGCCGGAGGCGCCCGGAACGCACCACCTAAGCTACGTTTGAAGTTTGAGGGGGCAAGACAAGCAAGCAGCCCCAGTCTCTGTGCCTCTGTGCGAGCAGTGCCATGGGCAGATGAGGCTGAGCAACAGCTTTCCAGGCTAGCTCTTTCTGCCTGCCAGCTACCTGCAGACGTTCGCATTTTGGGAGCAGGGCTGCCAGAGGCTTCCGGCACGGACCACCTAAGCTACGTTTGAAGTTTGAGGGGGCAAGACAAGCAAGCAGCCCCAGTCTCTGTGCCTCTGTGCGAGCAGTGCCATGGGCAGATGAGGCTGAGCAACAGCTTTCCAGGCTAGCTCTTTCTGGCTGCCAGCTATCTGCAGACGTTCGCATTTTCAGAGCAGGGCTGCCGGAGGCGCCCGGCACGGACCACATAAGCTACGTTTGAAGTTTGAGGGGGCAAGACAAGCAAGCAGCCCCAGTCTCTGTGCCTCTGTGCGAGCAGTGCCATGGGCAGATGAGGCTGAGCAACAGCTTTCCAGGCTAGCTCTTTCTGCCTGCCAGCTATCTGCAGACGTTCGCATTTTCAGAGCAGGGCTGCCGGAGGCTTCCGGCACGGACCACCTAAGCTACGTTAGAAGTTTGAGGTGGCAAGACAAGCAAGCAGCCCCAGTCTCTGTGCCTCTGTGCGAGCAGTGCCATGGGCAGATGAGGCTGAGCAACAGCTTTCCAGGCTAGCTCTTTCTGCCTGCCAGCTATCTGCAGACGTTTGCATTTTGGGAGCAGGGCTGCCGGAGGCGCCCATAAAGGACCACCTAAGCTACGTTTGAAGTTTGAGGGGGCAAGACAAGCAAGCAGCCCCAGTCTCTGTGCCTCTGTGCGAGCAGTGCCATGGGCAGACGAGGCTGAGCAACTGCTTTCCAGGCTAGCTCTTTCTGGCTGCCAGCTATCTGCAGACGTTCGCATATTTAGAGCAGGGCTGCCGGAGGCGCCCGGAACGCACCACCTAAGATACGTTTGAAGTTTGAGGGGGCAAGACAAGCAAGCAGCCCCAGTCTCTGTGCCTCTGTGCGAGCAGTGCCATGGGCAGATGAGGCTGAGCAACAGCTTTCCAGGCTAGCTCTTTCTGGCTGCCAGCTATCTGCAGACGTTCGCATTCTGGGAGCAGGGCTGCCGGAGGCGCCCGGCACGGACCACCTAAGCTACGTTTGAAGTTTGAGGGGGCAAGACAAGCAAGCAGCCCCAGTCTCTGTGCCTCTGTGCGAGCAGTGCCATGGGCAGATGAGGCTGAGCAACAGCTTTCCAGGCTAGCTCTTTCTGGCTGCCAGCTATCTGCAGACGTTTGCATTTTGGGAGCAGGGCTGCCGGAGGCGCCCGGCACGGACCACCTAAGCTACGTTTGAAGTTTGAGGGGGCAAGACAAGCAAGCAGCCCCAGTCTCTGTGCCTCTGTGCGAGCAGTGCCATGGGCAGATGAGGCTGAGCAACAGCTTTTCGGGCTAGCTCTTTCTGCCTGCCAGCTATCTGCAGACGTTCGCATTTTGGGAGCAGGGCTGCCGGAGGCGCCCGGCACGCACCACCTAAGCTACGTTTGAAGTTTGAGGGGGCAAGACAAGCAAGCAGCCCCAGTCTCTGTGCCTCTGTGCGAGCAGTGCCATGGGCAGATGAGGCTGAGCAACAGCTTTCCAGGCTAGCTCTTTCTGGCTGCCAGCTATCTGCAGACGTTCGCATTTTTAGAGCTGGGCTGCCGGAGGCGCCTGGAACGCACCACCTAAGATACGTTTGAAGTTTGAGGGGGCAAGACAAGCAAGCAGCCCCAGTCTCTGTGCCTCTGTGCGAGCAGTGCCATGGGCAGATGAGGCTGAGCAACAGCTTTCCAGGCTAGCTCTTTCTGCCTGCCAGCTATCTGCAGACGTTCGCATTTTGAGAGCAGGGCTGCCGGAGGCGCCCGGCACGGACCACCTAATCTACGTTTGAAGTTTGAGGGGGCAAGACAAGCAAGCAGCCCCAGTCTCTGTGCCTCTGTGCGAGCAGTGCCATGGGCAGATGAGGCTGAGCAACAGCTTTCCAGGCTAGCTCTTTCTGCCTGCCAGCTATCTGCAGACGTTCGCATTTTTAGAGCTGGGCTGCCGGAGGCGCCCGGAACGCGCCACCTAAGATACGTTAGAAGTTTGAGGTGGCAAGACAAGCAAGCAGCCCCAGTCTCTGTGCCTCTGTGCGAGCAGTGCCATGGGCAGATGAGGCTGAGCAACAGCTTTCCAGGCTAGCTCTTTCTGGCTGCCAGCTATCTGCAGATGTTTGCATTTTCAGAGCAGGGCTGCCGGAGGCGCCCGGCACGCACCACCTAAGATACGTTTGAAGTTTGAGGGGGCAAGACAAGCAAGCAGCCCCAGTCTCTGTGCCTCTGTGCGAGCAGTGCCATGGGCAGATGAGGCTGAGCAACAGCTTTCTAGGCTAGCTCTTTCTGGCTGCCAGCTATCTGCAGACGTTCGCATTTTCAGAGCAGGGCTGCCGGAGGCGCCCGGCACGCACCTCCTAAGCTACGTTTGAAGTTTGAGGGGGCAAGACAAGCAAGCAGCCCCAGTCTCTGTGCCTCTGTGCGAGCAGTGCCATGGGCAGATGAGGCTGAGCAACAGCTTTCCAGGCTAGCTCTTTCTGGCTGCCAGCTATCTGCAGACGTTCGCATTTTCAGAGCAGGGCTGCCGGAGGCGCCCGGCACGGACCACCTAAGATACGTTTGAAGTTTGAGGGGGCAAGACAAGCAAGCAGCCCCAGTCTCTGTGCCTCTGTGCGAGCAGTGCCATGGGCAGAAGAGGCTGAGCAACAGCTTTCCAGGCTAGCTCTTTCTGGCTGCCAGCTATCTGCAGACGTTTGCATTTTGGGAGCAGGGCTGCCGGAGGCGCACATAAAGGACCACCTAAGCTACGTTTGAAGTTTGAGGGGGCAAGACAAGCAAGCAGCCCCAGTCTCTGTGCCTCTGTGCGAGCAGTGCCATGGGCAGATGAGGCTGAGCAACAGCTTTCCAGGCTAGCTCTTTCTGGCTGCCAGCTATCTGCAGACGTTCGCATTTTCAGAGCAGGGCTGCCGGAGGCGCCCGGCACGCACCACCTAAGATACGTTTGAAGTTTGAGGGGGCAAGACAAGCAAGCAGCCCCAGTCTCTGTGCCTCTGTGCGAGCAGTGCCATGGGCAGATGAGGCTGAGCAACAGCTTTCTAGGCTAGCTCTTTCTGGCTGCCAGCTATCTGCAGACGTTCGCATTTTCAGAGCAGGGCTGCCGGAGGCGCCCGGCACGCACCTCCTAAGCTACGTTTGAAGTTTGAGGGGGCAAGACAAGCAGGCAGCCCCAGTCTCTGTGCCTCTGTGCGAGCAGTGCCATGGGCAGATGAGGCTGAGCAACAGCTTTCCAGGCTAGCTCTTTCTGCCTGCCAGCTATCTGCAGACGTTCGCATTTTCAGAGCAGGGCTGCCGGAGGCGCCCGGCACGGACCACCTAAGCTACGTTTGAAGTTTGAGGGGGCAAGACAAGCAAGCAGCCCCAGTCTCTGTGCCTCTGTGCGAGCAGTGCCATGGGCAGATGAGGCTGAGCAACAGCTTTCCGGGCTAGCTCTTTCTGCCTGCCAGCTATCTGCAGACGTTCGCATTTTTAGAGCAGGGCTGCCGGAAGCGCCCGGAACGCTCCACCTAAGATACGTTTGAAGTTTGAGGGGGCAAGACAAGCAAGCAGCCCCAGTCTCTGTGCCTCTGTGCGAGCAGTGCCATGGGCAGATGAGGCTGAGCAACAGCTTTCCAGGCTAGCTCTTTCTGGCTGCCAGCTATCTACAGACGTTTGCATTTTGGGAGCAGGGCTGCCGGAGGCGCCCGGCACGGACCACCTAAGCTACGTTTGAAGTTTGAGGGGGCAAGACAAGCAAGCAGCCCCAGTCTCTGTGCCTCTGTGCGAGCAGTGCCATGGGCAGATGAGGCTGAGCAACAGCTTTCCAGGCTAGCTCTTTCTGGCTGCCAGCTATCTGCAGACGTTCGCATTTTCAGAGCAGGGCTGCCGGAGGCTTCCATCACTGACCACCTAAGCTACGTTTGAAGTTTGAGGGGGCAAGACAAGCAAGCAGCCCCAGTCTCTGTGCCTCTGTGCGAGCAGTGCCATGGGCAGATGAGGCTGAGCAACAGCTTTCCAGGCTAGCTCTTTCTGGCTGCCAGCTATCTGCAGACGTTCGCATTTTTGGAGCAGGGCTGCCGAAGGCGCCCGGCACGGACCACCTAAGCTACGTTTGAAGTTTGAGGGGGCAAGACAAGCAAGCAGCCCCAGTCTCTGTGCCTCTGTGCGAGCAGTGCCATGGGCAGATGAGGCTGAGCAACAG
The DNA here is from genome assembly GCF_030867145.1 of Opisthocomus hoazin. Classification (NCBI taxonomy): domain Eukaryota; kingdom Metazoa; phylum Chordata; class Aves; order Opisthocomiformes; family Opisthocomidae; genus Opisthocomus; species Opisthocomus hoazin. The sequence goes on from NW_027448992.1 coordinate 593,186, forward strand.
CTTTCCAGGCTAGCTCTTTCTGCCTGCCAGCTATCTGCAGACGTTTGCATTTTGGGAGCAGGGCTGCCGGAGGCGCCCATAAAGGACCACCTAAGCTACGTTTGAAGTTTGAGGTGGCAAGACAAGCAAGCAGCCCCAGTCTCTGTGCCTCTGTGCGAGCAGTGCCATGGGCAGATGACGATGAGCAACAGCTTTCCAGGCTAGCTCTTTCTGCCTGCCAGCTATCTGCAGACGTTCGCATATTTAGAGCAGGGCTGCCGGAGGCGCCCGGAACGCACCACCTAAGTTACGTTTGAAGTTTGAGGGGGCAAGACAAGCAAGCAGCCCCAGTCTCTGTGCCTCTGTGCGAGCAGTGCCATGGGCAGACGAGGCTGAGCAACTGCTTTCCAGGCTAGCTCTTTCTGCCTGCCAGCTATCTGCAGACGTTTGCATTTTGGGAGCAGGGCTGCCGGAGGCGCCCATAAAGGACCACCTAAGATACGTTTGAAGTTTGAGGGGGCAAGACAAGCAAGCAGCTCCAGTCTCTGTGCCTCTGTGCGAGCAGTGCCATGGGCAGATGAGGCTGAGCAACAGCTTTCCAGGCTAGCTCTTTCTGGCTGCCAGCTATCTGCAGATGTTCGCATTTTGGGAGCAGGGCTGCCGGAGGCGCCCGGCACGGACCACCTAAGCTACGTTTGAAGTTTGAGGGGGCAAGACAAGCAAGCAGCCCCAGTCTCTGTGCCTCTGTGCGAGCAGTGCCATGGGCAGACGAGGCTGAGCAACTGCTTTCCAGGCTAGCTCTTTCTGGCTGCCTGCTATCTGCAGACGTTTGCATTTTGGGAGCAGGGCTGCCGGAGGCGCCCATAAAGGACCACGTAAGCTACGTTTGAAGTTTGAGGGGGCAAGACAAGCAAGCAGCCCCAGTCTCTGTGCCTCTGTGCGAGCAGTGCCATGGGCAGATGAGGCTGAGCAACAGCTTTCCAGGCTAGCTCTTTCTGGCTGCCAGCTATCTGCAGACGTTCGCATTTTGGGAGCAGGGCTGCCGGAGGCGCCCGGCACGGACCACCTAAGCTACGTTTGAAGTTTGAGGGGGCAAGACAAGCAAGCAGCCCCAGTCTCTGTGCCTCTGTGCGAGCAGTGCCATGGGCAGATGAGGCTGAGCAACAGCTTTCCAGGCTAGCTCTTTCTGCCTGCCAGCTATCTGCAGACGTTCGCATTTTCAGAACAGGGCTGCCGGAGGCGCCCGGCACGGACCACCTAAGCTACGTTTGAAGTTTGAGGGGGCAAGACAAGCAAGCAGCCCCAGTCTCTGTGCCTCTGTGCGAGCAGTGCCATGGGCAGATGACGCTGAGCAACAGCTTTCCAGGCTAGCTCTTTCTGCCTGCCAGCTATCTGCAGACGTTCGCATTTTTAGAGCTGGGCTGCCGGAGGCGCCCGGAACGCACCACCTAAGATACGTTTGAAGTTTGAGGTGGCAAGACAAGCAAGCAGCCCCAGTCTCTGTGCCTCTGTGCGAGCAGTGCCATGGGCAGATGAGGCTGAGCAACAGCTTTCCAGGCTAGCTGTTTCTGCCTGCCAGCTATCTGCAGACGTTCGCATTTTTAGAGCAGGGCTGCCGGAGGCGCCCGGAACGCTCCACCTAAGCTACTTTTGAAGTTTGAGGGGGCAAGACAAGCAAGTAGCCCCAGTCTCTGTGTCTCTGTGCGAGCAGTGCCATGGGCAGATGAGACTGAGCAACAGCTTTCCAGGCTAGCTCTTTCTGGCTGCCAGCTATCTGCAGACGTTCGCATTTTCAGAGCAGGGCTGCCGGAGGCTTCCGGCACGGAACACCTAAGCTACGTTTGAAGTTTGAGGGGTCAAGACAAGCAAGCAGCCCCAGTCTCTGTGCCTCTGTGCGAGCAGTGCCATGGGCAGAAGAGGCTGAGCAACAGCTTTCCAGGCTAGCTCTTTCTGCCTGCCAGCTATCTGCAGACGTTTGCTTTTTGGGAGCAGGGCTGCCGGAGGCGCCCATAAAGGACCACCTAAGCTACGTTTGAAGTTTGAGGGGGCAAGACAAGCAAGCAGCCCCAGTCTCTGTGCCTCTGTGCGAGCAGTGCCATGGGCAGATGACGCTGAGCAACAGCTTTCCAGGCTAGCTCTTTCTGCCTGCCAGCTATCTGCAGACGTTCGCATATTTAGAGCAGGGCTGCCGGAGGCGCCCGGAACGCACCACCTAAGATACGTTTGAAGTTTGAGGGTGCAAGACAAGCAAGCAGCCCCAGTCTCTGTGCCTCTGTGCGAGCAGTGCCATGGGCAGATGAGGCTGAGCAACAGCTTTCCAGGCTAGCTCTTTCTGGCTGCCAGCTATCTGCAGACGTTCGCATTTTGGGAGCAGGGCTGCCGGAGGCGCCCGGCACGGACCACCTAAGATACGTTTGAAGTTTGAGGTGGCAAGACAAGCAAGCAGCCCCAGTCTCTGTGCCTCTGTGCGAGCAGTGCCATGGGCAGATGAGGCTGAGCAACAGCTTTCCAGGCTAGCTCTTTCTGGCTGCCAGCTATCTGCAGACGTTTGCATTTTTAGAGCAGGGCTGCCGGAGGCGCCCGGCACGGACCACCTAAGCTACGTTTGAAGTTTGAGGGGGCAAGACAAGCAAGCAGCCCCAGTCTCTGTGCCTCTGTGCGAGCAGTGCCATGGGCAGATGAGGCTGAGCAACAGCTTTCCAGGCTAGCTCTTTCTGGCTGCCAGCTATCTGCAGACGTTCGCATTTTCAGAGCATGGCTGCCGGAGGCTTCCGGCGTGGACCACCTAAGCTACGTTTGAAGTTTGAGGGGTCAAGACAAGCAAGCAGCCCCAGTCTCTGTGCCTCTGTGCGAGCAGTGCCATGGGCAGATGAGGCTGAGCAACAGCTTTCCAGGCTAGCTCTTTCTGGCTGACAGCTATCTGCAGACGTTTGCATTTTGGGAGCAGGGCTGCCGGAGGCGCCCATAAAGGACCACCTAAGCTACGTTTGAAGTTTGAGGGGGCAAGACAAGCAAGCAGCCCCAGTCTCTGTGCCTCTGTGCGAGCAGTGCCATGGGCAGATGACGCTGAGCAACAGCTTTCCAGGCTAGCTCTTTCTGCCTGCCAGTTATCTGCAGACGTTCGCATATTTAGAGCAGGGCTGCCGGAGGCGCCCGGAACGCACCACCTAAAATACGTTTGAAGTTTGAGGGTGCAAGACAAGCAAGCAGCCCCAGTCTCTGTGCCTCTGTGCGAGCAGTGCCATGGGCAGATGAGGCTGAGCAACAGCTTTCCAGGCTAGCTCTTTCTGGCTGCCAGCTATCTACAGACGTTCGCATTTTGGGAGCAGGTCTGCCGGAGGCGCCCGGCACGGACCACCTAAGCTACGTTTGAAGTTTGAGGGGGCAAGACAAGCAAGCAGCCCCAGTCTCTGTGCCTCTGTGCGAGCAGTGCCATGGGCAGATGAGGCTGAGCAACAGCTTTCCAGGCTAGCTCTTTCTGGCTGCCAGCTATCTGCAGATGTTCGCATTTTGGGAGTAGGGCTGCCGGAGGCTTCCGGCACGGACCACCTAAGCTACGTTAGAAGATTGAGGGGGCAAGACAAGCAAGCAGCCCCAGTCTCTGTGCCTCTGTGCGAGCAGTGCCGTGGGCAGATGAGGCTGAGCAACAGCTTTCCAGGCTAGCTCTTTCTGGCTGCCAGCTATCTGCAGACGTTTGCATTTTCAGAGCAGGGCTGCCGGAGGCGCCCGGCACACACCACCTAAGTTACGTTTGAAGTTTGAGGTGGCAAGACAAGCAAGCAGCCCCAGTCTCTGTGCCTCTGTGCGAGCAGTGCCATGGGCAGATGAGGCTGAGCAACAGCTTTCCAGGCTAGCTCTTTCTGGCTGCCAGCTATCTGCAGACGTTCGCATTTTCAGAGCAGGGCTGCCGGAGGCGCCCGGCACGCACCACCTAAGCTACGTTTGAAGTTTGAGGGGGCAAGACAAGCAAGCAGCCCCAGTCTCTGTGCCTCTGTGCGAGCAGTGCCATGGGCAGATAAGGCTGAGAAACAGCTTTCCAGGCTAGCTCTTTCGGGCTGCCAGCTATCTGCAGACGTTTGCATTTTGGGAGCAGGACTGCCAAAGGCGCCCGGCACGGACCACCTAAGCTACGTTTGAAGTTTGAGGGGGCAAAACAAGCAAGCAGCCCCAGTCTCTGTGCCTCTGTGCGAGCAGTGCCATGGGCAGATGAGGCTGAGCAACAGCTTTCCAGGCTAGCTCTTTCTGGCTGCCAGCTATCTGCAGACGTTCGCATTTTTAGAGCAGGGCTGCCGGAGGCGCCCGGCACGGACCACCTAAGATACGTTTGAAGTTTGAGGGGTCAAGACAAGCAAGCAGCCCCAGTCTCTGTGCCTCTGTGTGAGCAGTGCCATGGGCAGATGAGGCTGAGCAACAGCTTTCCAGGCTAGCTCTTTCTGGCTGCCAGCTATCTGCAGACGTTCGCATTTTGGGAGCAGGACTTCCGGAGGCGCCCGGAACGGACCACCTAAGCTATGTTTGAAGTTTGAGGGGGCAAGACAAGCAAGCAGCCCCAGTCTCTGTGCCTCTGTGCGAGCAGTGCCATGGGCAGATGACGCTGAGCAACAGTTTTCCAGGCTAGCTCTTTCTGCCTGCCATCTATCTGCAGACGTTTGCATTTTGGGAGCAGGGCTGCTGGAGGCGCCCATAAAGGACCACCTAAGCTACTTTTGAAGTTTGAGGGGGCAAGACAAGCAAGCAGCCCCAGTCTCTGTGCCTCTGTGCGAGCAGTGCCATGGGCAGATGAGGCTGAGCAACAGCTTTCCAGGCTAGCTCTTTCTGGCTGCCAGCTATCTGCAGACATTCGCATAGTTAGAGCAGGGCTGCCACAGGCGCCCAGAACGCACCACGTAAGCTACGTTTGAAGTTTGAGGGGGCAAGACAAGCAAGCAGTCCCAGTCTCTGTGCCTCTGTGCGAGCAGTGCCATGGGCAGATGAGGCTGAGCAACAGCTTTGCAGGCTATCTCTTTCTGGCTGCCAGCTATCTGCAGACGTTCGCATTTTCAGAGCAGGGCTGCCGGAGGCCCCCGGAACGCACCACCTAAGATACGTTTGAAGTTTGAGGTGGCAAGACAAGCAAGCAGCCCCAGTCTCTGTGCCTCTGTGCGAGCAGTGCCATGGGCAGATGAGGCTGAGCAACAGCTTTCCAGGCTAGCTCTTTCTGGCTGCCAGCTATCTGCAGATGTTCGCATTTTTAGAGCAGGGCTGCCGGAGGCGCCCGGAACGCTCCACCTAAGATGCGTTTGAAGTTTGAGGGGGCAAGACAAGCAAGCAGCCCCAGTCTCTGTGCCTCTGTGCGAGCAGTGCCATGGGCAGATGAGGCTGAGCAACAGCTTTCCAGGCTAGCTCTTTCTGGCTGCCAGCTATCTGCAGACGTTCGCATTTTGGGAGCAGGGCTGCCGGAGGCTTCCGGCACTGACCACCTAAGCTACGTTTGAAGTTTGAGGGGTCAAGACAAGCAAGCAGCCCCAGTCTCTGTGCCTCTGTGCGAGCAGTGCCATGGGCAGAAGAGGCTGAGCAACAGCTTTCCAGGCTAGCACTTTCTGGCTGCCAGCTATCTGCAGACGTTCGCATTTTGGGAGCAGGGCTGCCGGAGGCGCCCAGCACGGACCAGCTAAGTTACGTTTGAAGTTTGAGGGGGCAAGACAAGCAAGCAGCCCCAGTCTCTGTGCCTCTGTGCGAGCAGTGCCATGGGCAGGTGACGCTGAGCAACAGCTTTCCAGGCTAGCTCTTTCTGCCTGCCAGCTATCTGCAGACGTTCGCATATTTAGAGCAGGGCTGCCGGAGGCGCCCGGAACGCACCACCTAAGATACGTTTGAAGTTTGAGGGTGCAAGACAAGCAAGCAGCCCCAGTCTCTGTGCCTCTGTGCGAGCAGTGCCATGGGCAGATGAGGCTGAGCAACAGCTTTCCAGGCTAGCTCTTTCTCGCTGCCAGCTATCTACAGACGTTCGCATTTTGGGAGCAGGGCTGCCGGAGGCGCCCGGCACGGACCACCTAATCTACGTTTGAAGTTTGAGGGGGCAAGACAAGCAAGCAGCCCCAGTCTCTGTGCCTCTGTGCGAGCAGTGCCATGGGCAGATGAGGCTGAGCAACAGCTTTCCAGGCTAGCTCTTTCTGGCTGCCAGCTATCTGCAGATGTTCGCATTTTGGGAGTAGGGCTGCCGGAGGCTTCCGGCACGGACCACCTAAGCTACGTTTGAAGTTTGAGGCGGCAAGACAAGCAAGCAGCCCCAGTCTCTGTGCCTCTGTGCGAGCAGTGCCATGGGCAGATGAGGCTGAGCAACAGCTTTCCAGGCTAGCTCTTTCTGCCTGCCAGCTATCTGCAGACGTTCGCATATTTAGAGCAGGGCTGCCGGAGGCGCCCGGAACGCACCACCTAAGATACGTTTGAAGTTTGAGGCGGCAAGACAAGCAAGCAGCCCCAGTCTCTGTGCCTCTGTGCGAGCAGTGCCATGGGCAGATGACGCTGAGCAACAGCTTTCCAGGCTAGCTCTTTCTGCCTGCCAGCTATCTGCAGACGTTCGCATATTTAGAGCAGGGCTGCCGGAGGCGCCCGGAACGCACCACCTAAGATACGTTTGAAGTTTGAGGGGGCAAGACAAGCAAACAGCCCCAGTCTCTGTGCCTCTGTGCGAGCAGTGCCATGGGCAGATGAGGCTGAGCAACAGCTTTCCAGGCTAGCTCTTTCTGGCTGCCAGCTATCTGCAGACGTTCGCATTTTGGGAGCAGGGCTGCCGGAGGCGCCCGGCACGGACCACCTAAGCTACGTTTGAAGTTTGAGGGGGCAAGACAAGCAAGCAGCCCCAGTCTCTGTGCCTCTGTGCGAGCAGTGCCATGGGCAGATGAGGCTGAGCAACAGCTTTCCAGGCTAGCTCTTTCTGCCTGCCATCTATCTGCAGATGTTCGCATTTTTAGAGCAGGGCTGCCGGAGGCGCCCGGAACGCTCCACCTAAGATACGTTTGAAGTTTGAGGGGGCAAGACAAGCAAGCAGCCCCAGTCTCTGTGCCTCTGTGCGAGCAGTGCCATGGGCAGATGAGGCTGAGCAACAGCTTTCCAGGCTAGCTCTTTCTGGCTGCCAGCTATCTGCAGACGTTTGCATTTTGGGAGCAGGGCTGCCGGAGGCTTCCGGCACTGACCACCTAAGCTACGTTTGAAGTTTGAGGGGTCAAGACAAGCAAGCAGCCCCAGTCTCTGTGCCTCTGTGCGAGTAGTGCCATGGGCAGAAGAGGCTGAGCAACAGCTTTCCAGGCTAGCTCTTTCTGGCTGCCAGCTATCTGCAGACGTTCGCATTTTGGGAGCAGGGCTGCCGGAGGCGCCCAGCACGGACCACCTAAGTTACGTTTGAAGTTTGAGGGGGCAAGACAAGCAAGCAGCCCCAGTCTCTCTGCCTCTGTGCGAGCAGTGCCATGGGCAGGTGACGCTGAGCAACAGCTTTCCAGGCTAGCTCTTTCTGCCTGCCAGCTATCTGCAGACGTTCGCATATTTAGAGCAGGGCTGCCGGAGGCGCCCGGAACGCACCACCTAAGATACGTTTGAAGTTTGAGGGTGCAAGACAAGCAAGCAGCCCCAGTCTCTGTGCCTCTGTGCGAGCAGTGCCATGGGCAGATGAGGCTGAGCAACAGCTTTCCAGGCTAGCTCTTTCTGGCTGCCAGCTATCTACAGACGTTCGCATTTTGGGAGCAGGGCTGCCGGAGGCACCCGGCACGGACCACCTAAGCTACGTTTGAAGTTTGAGGGGGCAAGACAAGCAAGCAGCCCCAGTCTCTGTGCCTCTGTGTGAGCAGTGCCATGGGCAGATGAGGCTGAGCAACAGCTTTCCAGGCTAGCTCTTTCTGGCTGCCAGCTATCTGCAGATGTTCGCATTTTGGGAGTAGGGCTGCCGGAGGCTTCCGGCACGGACCACCTAAGCTACGTTTGAAGTTTGAGGCGGCAAGACAAGCAAGCAGCCCCAGTCTCTGTGCCTCTGTGCGAGCAGTGCCATGGGCAGATGAGGCTGAGCAACAGCTTTCCAGGCTAGCTCTTTCTGGCTGCCAGCTATCTGCAGACGTTTGCATTTTCAGAGCAGGGCTGCCGGAGGCGCCCGGCACACACCACCTAAGCTACATTTGAAGTTTGAGGCGGCAAGACAAGCAAGCAGCCCCAGTCTCTGTGCCTCTGTGCGAGCAGTGCCATGGGCAGATGAGGCTGAGCAACAGCTTTCCAGGCTAGCTCTTTCTGCCTGCCAGCTATCTGCAGACGTTCGCATATTTAGAGCAGGGCTGCCAGAGGCACCCGAAACGCACCACCTAAGATACGTTTGAAGTTTGAGGCGGCAAGACAAGCAAGCAGCCCCAGTCTCTGTGCCTCTGTGCGAGCAGTGCCATGGGCAGATGACGCTGAGCAACAGCTTTCCAGGCTAGCTCTTTCTGCCTGCCAGCTATCTGCAGACGTTCGCATATTTAGAGCAGGGCTGCCGGAGGCGCCCGGAACGCACCACCTAAGATACGTTTGAAGTTTGAGGGGGCAAGACAAGCAAACAGCCCCAGTCTCTGTGCCTCTGTGCGAGCAGTGCCATGGGCAGATGAGGCTGAGCAACAGCTTTCCAGGCTAGCTCTTTCTGGCTGCCAGCTATCTGCAGACGTTCGCATTTTGGGAGCAGGGCTGCCGGAGGCGCCCATAAAGGACCACCTAAGCTACGTTTGAAGTTTGAGGGGGCAAGACAAGCAAGCAGCCCCAGTCTCTGTGCCTCTGTGCGAGCAGTGCCATGGGCAGATGAGGCTGAGCAACAGCTTTCCAGGCTAGCTCTTTCTGGCTGCCAGCTATCTGCAGACGTTTGCATTTTGGGAGCAGGGCTGCCGGAGGCGCCCATAAAGGACCACCTAAGCTACGTTTGAAGTTTGAGGGTGCAAGACAAGCAAGCAGCCCCAGTCTCTGTGCCTCTGTGCGAGCAGTGCCATGGGCAGATGACGCTGAGCAACAGCTTTCCAGGCTAGCTCTTTCTGCCTGCCAGCTATCTGCAGACGTTCGCATATTTAGAGCAGGGCTGCCGGAGGCGCCCGGAACGCACCACCTAAGATACGTTTGAAGTTTGAGGGGGCAAGACAAGCAAGCAGCCCCAGTCTCTGTGCCTCTGTGCGAGCAGTGCCATGGGCAGATGAGGCTGAGCAACAGCTTTCCAGGCTAGCTCTTTCTGGCTGCCAGCTATCTGCAGACGTTCGCATTTTCAGAGCAGGGCTGCCGGAGGCGCCCGGCACGGACCACCTAAGCTACGTTTGAAGTTTGAGGGGGCAAGACAAGCAAGCAGCCCCAGTCTCTGTGCCTCTGTGCGAGCAGTGCCATGGGCAGATGAGGCTGAGCAACAGCTTTCCAGGCTAGCTCTTTCTGGCTGCCAGCTATCTGCAGATGTTCGCATTTTGGGAGTAGGGCTGCCGGAGGCTTCCGGCACGGACCACCTAAGCTACGTTTGAAGTTTGAGGCGGCAAGACAAGCAAGCAGCCCCAGTCTCTGTGCCTCTGTGCGAGCAGTGCCATGGGCAGATGAGGTTGAGCAACAGCATTCCAGGCTAGCTCTTTCTGGCTGCCAGCTATCTGCAGACGTTTGCATTTTCAGAGCAGGGCTGCCAGAGGCGCCCGGCACACACCACCTAAGCTACGTTTGAAGTTTGAGGCGGCAAGACAAGCAAGCAGCCCCAGTCTCTGTGCCTCTGTGCGAGCAGTGCCATGGGCAGATGACGCTGAGCAACAGCTTTCCAGGCTAGCTCTTTCTGCCTGCCAGCTATCTGCAGACGTTTGCATATTTAGAGCAGGGCTGCCGGAGGCGCCCGGAACGCACCACCTAAGATACGTTTGAAGTTTGAGGGGGCAAGACAAGCAAACAGCCCCAGTCTCTGTGCCTCTGTGCGAGCAGTGCCATGGGCAGATGAGGCTGAGCAACAGCTTTCCAGGCTAGCTCTTTCTGCCTGCCAGCTATCTGCAGACGTTCGCATATTTAGAGCAGGGCTGCCGGAGGCGCCCGGCACGGACCACCTAAGCTACGTTTGAAGTTTGAGGGGGCAAGACAAGCAAGCAGCCCCAGTCTCTGTGCCTCTGTGCGAGCAGTGCCATGGGCAGATGAGGCTGAGCAACAGCTTTCCAGGCTAGCTCTTTCTGCCTGCCAGCTATCTGCAGATGTTCGCATTTTTAGAGCAGGGCTGCCGGAGGCGCCCGGAACGCTCCACCTAAGATACGTTTGAAGTTTGAGGCGGTAAGACAAGCAAGCAGCCCCAGTCTCTGTGCCTCTGTGCGAGCAGTGCCATGGGCAGATGAGGCTGAGCAACAGCTTTCCAGGCTAGCTCTTTCTGGCTGCCAGCTATCTGCAGACGTTCGCATTTTGGGAGCAGGGCTGCCGGAGGCTTCCGGCACTGACCACCTAAGCTACGTTTGAAGTTTGAGGGGTCAAGACAAGCAAGCAGCCCCAGTCTCTGTGCCTCTGTGCGAGCAGTGCCATGGGCAGAAGAGGCTGAGCAACAGCTTTCCAGGCTAGCTCTTTCTGGCTGCCAGCTATCTGCAGACGTTCGCATTTTGGGAGCAGGGCTGCCGGAGGCGCCCAGCAAGGACCACCTAAGTTACGTTTGAAGTTTGAGGGGGCAAGACAAGCAAGCAGCCCCAGTCTCTCTGCCTCTGTGCGAGCAGTGCCATGGGCAGGTGACGCTGAGCAACAGCTTTCCAGGCTAGCTCTTTCTGCCTGCCAGCTATCTGCAGACGTTCGCATATTTAGAGCAGGGCTGCCGGAGGCGCCCGGAATGCACCACCTAAGATACGTTTGAAGTTTGAGGGTGCAAGACAAGCAAGCAGCCCCAGTCTCTGTGCCTCTGTGCGAGCAGTGCCATGGGCAGATGAGGCTGAGCAACAGCTTTCCAGGCTAGCTCTTTCTGGCTGCCAGCTATCTACAGACGTTTGCATTTTGGGAGCAGGGCTGCCGGAGGCTTCCGGCACGGACCACCTAATCTACGTTTGAAGTTTGAGGGTGCAAGAGAAGCAAGCAGCCCCAGTCTCTGTGCCTCTGTGCGAGCAGTGCCATGGGCAGATGAGGCTGAGCAACAGCTTTCCAGGCTAGCTCTTTCTGGCTGCCAGCTATCTGCAGACGTTTGCATTTTGGGAGCAGGGCTGCCGGAGGCGCCCGGCACGCACCACCTAAGCTACGTTTGAAGTTTGAGGGGGCAAGACAAGCAAGCAGCCCCAGTCTCTGTGCCTCTGTGCGAGCAGTGCCATGGGCAGATGAGGCTGAGCAACAGCTTTCCAGGCTAGCTCTTTCTGGCTGCCAGCTATCTGCAGACGTTCGCATTTTCAGAGCAGGGCTGCCGGAGGCTTCCGGCACGGACCACCTAATCTACGTTTGAAGTTTGAGGGTGCAAGAGAAGCAAGCAGCCCCAGTCTCTGTGCCTCTGTGCGAGCAGTGCCATGGGCAGATGAGGCTGAGCAACAGCTTTCCAGGCTAGCTCTTTCTGGCTGCCAGCTATCTGCAGACGTTTGCATTTTGGGAGCAGGGCTGCCGGAGGCGCCCGGCACGCACCACCTAAGCTACGTTTGAAGTTTGAGGGGGCAAGACAAGCAAGCAGCCCCAGTCTCTGTGCCTCTGTGCGAGCAGTGCCATGGGCAGATGAGGCTGAGCAACAGCTTTCCAGGCTAGCTCTTTCTGGCTGCCAGCTATCTGCAGACGTTTGCATTTTGGGAGCAGGGCTGCCGGAGGCGCCCATAAAGGACCACCTAAGCTACGTTTGAAGTTTGAGGGGGCAAGACAAGCAAGCAGCCCCAGTCTCTGTGCCTCTGTGCGAGCAGTGCCATGGGCAGATGACGCTGAGCAACAGCTTTCCAGGCTAGCTCTTTCTGCCTGCCAGCTATCTGCAGACGTTCGCATATTTAGAGCAGGGCTGCCGGAGGCGCCCGGAACGCATCACCTAAGATACGTTTGAAGTTTGAGGCGGCAAGACAAGCAAGCAGCCCCAGTCTCTGTGCCTCTGTGCGAGCAGTGCCATGGGCAGATGAGGCTGAGCAACAGCATTCCAGGCTAGCTCTTTCTGGCTGCCAGCTATCTGCAGACGTTTGCATTTTGGGAGCAGGGCTGCCGGAGGCGCCCGGCACGGACCACCTAAGCTACGTTTGAAGTTTGAGGTGGCAAGACAAGCAAGCAGCCCCAGTCTCTGTGCCTCTGTGCGAGCAGTGCCATGGGCAGATGAGGCTGAGCAACAGCTTTCCAGGCTAGCTCTTTCTGCCTGCCAGCTATCTGCAGACGTTTGCATTTTGGGAGCAGGGCTGCCGGAGGCGCCCATAAAGGACCACGTAAGCTACGTTTGAAGTTTGAGGGGGCAAGACAAGCAAGCAGCCCCAGTCTCTGTGCCTCTGTGCGAGCAGTGCCATGGGCAGATGAGGCTGAGCAACAGCTTTCCAGGCTAGCTCTTTCTGGCTGCCAGCTATCTGCAGACGTTCGCATTTTGGGAGCTGGGCTGCCGGAGGAGCCCGGCACGGACCACCTAAGCTACGTTTGAAGTTTGAGGGGGCAAGACAAGCAAGCAGCCCCAGTCTCTGTGCCTCTGTGCGAGCAGTGCCATGGGCAGATGAGGCTGAGCAACAGCTTTCTAGGCTAGCTCTTTCTGGCTGCCAGCTATCTGCAGACGTTCGCATTTTGGGAGTAGGGCTGCCGGAGGCGCCCGGAAAGGACCACCTAAGCTACGTTTGAAGTTTGAGGGGGCAAGACAAGCAAGCAGCCCCAGTCTCTGTGCCTCTGTGCGAGCAGTGCCATGGGCAGATGAGGCTGAGCAACAGCTTTTCAGGCTAGCTCTTTCTAGCAGGGCTGCCGGAGGCGCCCGGCACGCACCACCTAAGTTACGTTTGAAGTTTGAGGGGGCAAGACAAGCAAGCAGCCCCAGTCTCTGTGCCTCTGTGCGAGCAGTGCCATGGGCAGATGAGGCTGAGCAACAGCTTTCCAGGCTAGCTCTTTCTGCCTGCCAGCTATCTGCAGACGTTCGCATTTTCAGAGCAGGACTGCCGGAGGCGCCCGGCACGCACCTCCTAAGCTACGTTTGAAGTTTGAGGGGGCAAGACAAGCAAGCAGCCCCAGTCTCTGTGCCTCTGTGCGAGCAGTGCCATGGGCAGATAAGACTGAGCAACAGCTTTCCAGGCTAGCTCTTTCTGGCTGCCAGCTATCTGCAGACGTTTGCATTTTGGGAGCAGGGCTGCCGGAGGCGCCCATAAAGGACCACCTAAGCTACGTTTGAAGTTTGAGGGGGCAAGACAAGCAAGCAGCCCCAGTCTCTGTGCCTCTGTGCGAGCAGTGCCATGGGCAGATGAGGCTGAGCAACAGCTTTCCAGGCTAGCTCTTTCTGCCTGCCAGCTATCTGTAGACGTTCACATTTTGGGAGCAGGGCTGCTGGAGGCGCCCGGAAAGGACCACCTAAGATACGTTTGAAGTTTGAGGGGGCAAGACAAGCAAGCAGCCCCAGTCTCTGTGCCTCTGTGCGAGCAGTGCCATGGGCAGATGAGGCTGAGCAACAGCTTTCCGGGCTAGCTCTTTCTGCCTGCCAGCTATCTGCAGACGTTCGCATTTTGGGAGCAGGGCTGCCGGAGGCGCCCGGCACGCACCACCTAAGGTACGTTTGAAGTTTGAGGGGGCAAGACTAGCAAGCAGCCCCAGTCTCTGTGCCTCTGTGCGAGCAGTGCAATGGGCAGATGAGGCTGAGCAACAGCTTTCCAGGCTAGCTCTTTCTGGCTGCCAGCTATCTGCAGACGTTTGAATTTTCAGAGCAGGGCTGCCGGAGGCGCCCGGCACGGACCACCTAAGATACGTTTGAAGTTTGAGGGGGCAAGAGAAGCAAGCAGCCCCAGTCTCTGTGCCTCTGTGCGAGCAGTGCCATGGGCAGATGAGGCTGAGCAACAGCTTTCCAGGCTAGCTCTTTCTGGCTGCCAGCTATCTGCAGACGTTTGCCTTTTGGGAGCAGGGCTGCCGGAGGCGCCCGGAAAGGACCACGTAAGCTACGTTTGAAGTTTGAGGGGTCAAGACAAGCAAGCAGCCCCAGTCTCTGTGCCTCTGTGCGAGCAGTGCCATGGGCAGATGAGGCTGAGCAACAGCTTTCCAGGCTAGCTCTTTCTGGCTGCCAGCTATCTGCAGACGTTCGCATTTTCAGAGCAGGGCTGCCGGAGGCTTCCGGCACGGACCACCTAAGCTACGTTTGAAGTTTGAGGGGTCAAGACAAGCAAGCAGCCCCAGTCTCTGTGCCTCTGTGCGAGCAGTGCCATGGGCAGATGAGGCTGAGCAACAGCTTTCCAGGCTAGCTCTTTCTGGCTGCCAGCTATCTGCAGACGTTTGCATTTTGGGAGCAGGGCTGCCGGAGGCGCCCATAAAGGACCACCTAAGCTACGTTTGAAGTTTGAGGGGGCAAGACAAGCAAGCAGCCCCAGTCTCTGTGCCTCTGTGCGAGCAGTGCCATGGGCAGATGAGGCTGAGCAACAGCTTTCCAGGCTAGCTCTTTCTGCCTGCCAGCTATCTGTAGACGTTCACATTTTGGGAGCAGGGCTGCCGGACGCGCCCGGCACGCACCACCTAAGGTACGTTTGAAGTTTGAGGGGGCAAGACAAGCAAGCAGCCCCAGTCTCTGTGCCTCTGTGCGAGCAGTGCCATGGGCAGATGAGGCTGAGCAACAGCTTTCTGGGCTAGCTCTTTCTGGCTGCCAGCTATCTGCAGACGTTCGCATTTTCAGAGCAGGACTGCCGGAGGTGCCCAGCACGGACCACCTAAGCTACGTTGGAAGTTTGAGGGGGCAAGAGAAGCAAGCAGCCCCAGTCTCTGTGCCTCTGTGCGAGCAGTGCCATGGGCAGATGAGGCTGAGCAACAGCTTTCCAGGCTAGCTCTTTCTGGCTGCCAGCTATCTGCAGACGTTTGCATTTTGGGAGCAGGGCTGCTGGAGGCGCCCATAAAGGACCACCTAAGCTACGTTTGAAGTTTGAGGGGGCAAGACAAGCAAGCAGCCCCAGTCTGTGCCTCTGTGCGAGCAGTGCCATGGGCAGATGACGCTGAGCAACAGCTTTCCAGGCTAGCTCTTTCTGCCTGCCAGCTATCTGCAGACGTTCGCATATTTAGAGCAGGGCTGCCGGAGGCGCCCGGAACGCACCACCTAAGATACGTTTGAAGTTTGAGGGGGCAAGACAAGCAAGCAGCCCCAGTCTCTGTGCCTCTGTGCGAGCAGTGCCATGGGCAGATGAGGCTGAGCAACAGCTTTCCAGGCTAGCTCTTTCTGGCTGCCAGCTATCTGCAGACGTTCGCATTTTGGGAGTAGGGCTGCCGGAGGCGCCCATAAAGGACCACCTAAGCTACGTTTGAAGTTTGAGGGGGCAAGACAAGCAAGCAGCCCCAGTCTCTGTGCCTCTGTGCGAGCAGTGCCATGGGCAGATGAGGCTGAGCAACAGCTTTCCAGGCTAGCTCTTTCTGGCTGCCAGCTATCTGCAGACGTTTGAATTTTCAGAGCAGGGCTGCCGGAGGCGCCCGGCACGGACCACCTAAGTTACGTTTGAAGTTTGAGGGGTCAAGACAAGCAAGCAGCCCCAGTCTCTGTGCCTCTGTGCGAGCAGTGCCATGGACAGATGAGGCTGAGCAACAACTTCCCGGGCTAGCTCTTTCTGGCTGCCAGCTATCTGCAGACGTTCGCATTTTCAGAGCAGGACTGCCGGAGGCGCCCAACACGGACCACCTAAGCTACGTTGGAAGTTTGAGGGGTCAAGAGAAGCAAGCAGCCCCAGTCTCTGTGCCTCTGTGCGAGCAGTGCCATGGGCAGATGAGGCTGAGCAACAGCTTTCTGGGCTAGCTCTTTCTGGCTGCCAGCTATCTGCAGACGTTTGCATTTTGGGAGCAGGGCTGCTGGAGGCGCCCATAAAGGACCACCTAAGCTACGTTTGAAGTTTGAGGGGGCAAGACAAGCAAGCAGCCCCAGTCTGTGCCTCTGTGCGAGCAGTGCCATGGGCAGATGACGCTGAGCAACAGCTTTCCAGGCTAGCTCTTTCTGCCTGCCAGCTATCTGCAGACGTTCGCATATTTAGAGCAGGGCTGCCGGAGGCGCCCGGAACGCACCACCTAAGATACGTTTGAAGTTTGAGGGGGCAAGACAAGCAAGCAGCCCCAGTCTCTGTGCCTCTGTGCGAGCAGTGCCATGGGCAGATGAGGCTGAGCAACAGCTTTCCAGGCTAGCTCTTTCTGGCTGCCAGCTATCTGCAGACGTTCGCATTTTGGGAGTAGGGCTGCCGGAGGCGCCCGGCACGGACCACCTAAGCTACGTTTGAAGTTTGAGGGGGCAAGACAAGCAAGCAGCCCCAGTCTCTGTGCCTCTGTGCGAGCAGTGCCATGGGCAGATGAGGCTGAGCAACAGCTTTCCAGGCTAGCTCTTTCTGGCTGCCAGCTATCTGCAGACGTTTGCATTTTGGGAGCAGGGCTGCCGGAGGCGCCCGAAAAGGACCACCTAAGCTACGTTTGAAGTTTGAGGGGGCAAGACAAGCAAGCAGCCCCAGTCTCTGTGCCTCTGTGCGAGCAGTGCCATGGGCAGATGAGGCTGAGCAACAGCTTTCCAGGCTAGCTCTTTCTGGCACGGCTGCCGGAGGCGCCCGGCACGCACCACCTAAGTTACGTTTGAAGTTTGAGGTGGCAAGACAAGCAAGCAGCCCCAGTCTCTGTGCCTCTGTGCGAGCAGTGCCATGGGCAGATGAGGCTGAGCAACAGCTTTCCAGGCTAGCTCTTTCTGGCTGCCAGCTATCTGCAGACGTTCGCATTTTCAGAGCAGGGCTGCCGGAGGCGCCCGGCACGCACCTCCTAAGCTACGTTTAAAGTTTGAGGGGGCAAGACAAGCAAGCAGCCCCAGTCTCTGTGCCTCTGTGCGAGCAGTGCCATGGGCAGATAAGACTGAGCAACAGCTTTCCAGGCTAGCTCTTTCTGCCTGCCAGCTACCTGCAGACGTTCGCATTTTGGGAGCAGGACTGCCGGAGGCGCCCGGCACGCACCTCCTAAGCTACGTTTGAAGTTTGAGGGGGCAAGACAAGCAAGCAGCCCCAGTCTCTGTGCCTCTGTGCTAGCAGTGCCATGGGCAGATAAGACTGAGCAACAGCTTTCCAGGCTAGCTCTTTCTGGCTGCCAGCTATCTGCAGACGTTCGCATTTTTGGAGCAGGGCTGCCGGAGGCGCCCATAAAGGACGACCTAAGCTACGTTTGAAGTTTGAGGGGGCAAGACAAGCAAGCAGCCCCAGTCTCTGTGCCTCTGTGCGAGCAGTGCCATGGGCAGATGAGGCTGAGCAACAGCTTTCCAGGCTAGCTCTTTCTGGCTGCCAGCTATCTGCAGACGTTCGCATTTTGGGAGCAGGGCTGCCGGAGGCGCCCGGAAAGGACCACCTAAGCTACGTTTGAAGTTTAAGGGGGCAAGACAAGCAAGCAGCCCCAGTCTCTGTGCCTCTGTGCGAGCAGTGCCATGGGCAGATGAGGCTGAGCAACAGCTTTCCAGGCTAGCTCTTTCTGCCTGCCAGCTATCTGTAGACGTTCACATTTTGGGAGCAGGGCTGCTGGAGGCGCCCGGAAAGGACCACCTAAGATACGTTTGAAGTTTGAGGGGGCAAGACAAGCAAGCAGCCCCAGTCTCTGTGCCTCTGTGCGAGCAGTGCCATGGGCAGATGAGGCTGAGCAACAGCTTTCCGGGCTAGCTCTTTCTGCCTGCCAGCTATCTGCAGACGTTCGCATTTTGGGAGCAGGGCTGCCGGAGGCGCCCGGCACGCACCACCTAAGGTACGTTTGAAGTTTGAGGGGGCAAGACAAGCAAGCAGCCCCAGTCTCTGTGCCTCTGTGCGAGCAGTGCAATGGGCAGATGAGGCTGAGCAACAGCTTTCCAGGCTAGCTCTTTCTGGCTGCCAGCTATCTGCAGACGTTCGCATTTTTGGAGCAGGGCTGCCGGAGGCGCCCATAAAGGACCACCTAAGCTACGTTTGAAGTTTGAGGGGGCAAGACAAGCAAGCAGCCCCAGTCTCTGTGCCTCTGTGCGAGCAGTGCCATGGGCAGATGAGGCTGAGCAACAGCTTTCCAGGCTAGCTCTTTCTGCCTGCCAGCTATCTGTAGACGTTCACATTTTGGGAGCAGGGCTGCTGGAGGCGCCCGGAAAGGACCACCTAAGATACGTTTGAAGTTTGAGGGGGCAAGACAAGCAAGCAGCCCCAGTCTCTGTGCCTCTGTGCGAGCAGTGCCATGGGCAGATGAGGCTGAGCAACAGCTTTCCGGGCTAGCTCTTTCTGCCTGCCAGCTATCTGCAGACGTTCGCATTTTGGGAGCAGGGCTGCCGGAGGCGCCCGGCACGCACCACCTAAGGTACGTTTGAAGTTTGAGGGGGCAAGACTAGCAAGCAGCCCCAGTCTCTGTGCCTCTGTGCGAGCAGTGCAATGGGCAGATGAGGCTGAGCAACAGCTTTCCAGGCTAGCTCTTTCTGGCTGCCAGCTATCTGCAGACGTTTGAATTTTCAGAGCAGGGCTGCCGGAGGCGCCCGGCACGGACCACCTAAGCTACGTTTGAAGTTTGAGGGGGCAAGACAAGCAAGCAGCCCCAGTCTCTGTGCCTCTGTGCGAGCAGTGCCATGGGCAGATGAGGCTGAGCAACAGCTTTCCAGGCTAGCTCTTTCTGGCTGCCAGCTATCTGCAGACGTTTGCATTTTGGGAGCAGGGCTGCCGGAGGCGCCCGGAAAGGACCACGTAAGCTACGTTTGAAGTTTGAGGGGTCAAGACAAGCAAGCAGCCCCAGTCTCTGTGCCTCTGTGCGAGCAGTGCCATGGGCAGATGAGGCTGAGCAACAGCTTTCCAGGCTAGCTCTTTCTGGCTGCCAGCTATCTGCAGACGTTCGCATTTTCAGAGCAGGGCTGCCGGAGGCGCCCGGCACGGACCACCTAAGATACGTTTGAAGTTTGAGGGGTCAAGACAAGCAAGCAGCCCCAGTCTCTGTGCCTCTGTGCGAGCAGTGCCATGGGCAGATGAGGCTGAGCAACAGCTTTCCAGGCTAGCTCTTTCTGGCTGCCAGCTATCTGCAGACGTTTGCATTTTGGGAGCAGGGCTGCCGGAGGCGCCCATAAAGGACCACCTAAGCTACGTTTGAAGTTTGAGGGGGCAAGACAAGCAAGCAGCCCCAGTCTCTGTGCCTCTGTGCGAGCAGTGCCATGGGCAGATGAGGCTGAGCAACAGCTTTCCAGGCTAGCTCTTTCTGCCTGCCAGCTATCTGTAGACGTTCACATTTTGGGAGCAGGGCTGCCGGACGCGCCCGGCACGCACCACCTAAGGTACGTTTGAAGTTTGA
This sequence comes from Opisthocomus hoazin, assembly GCF_030867145.1. NCBI lineage: Eukaryota > Metazoa > Chordata > Aves > Opisthocomiformes > Opisthocomidae > Opisthocomus > Opisthocomus hoazin. Next base: position 612,515 of record NW_027448992.1, read on the forward strand.
GGGGGCAAGACAAGCAAGCAGCCCCAGTCTCTGTGCCTCTGTGCGAGCAGTGCCATGGGCAGATGAGGCTGAGCAACAGCTTTCTGGGCTAGCTCTTTCTGGCTGCCAGCTATCTGCAGACGTTCGCATTTTCAGAGCAGGACTGCCGGAGGTGCCCAGCACGGACCACCTAAGCTACGTTGGAAGTTTGAGGGGGCAAGAGAAGCAAGCAGCCCCAGTCTCTGTGCCTCTGTGCGAGCAGTGCCATGGGCAGATGAGGCTGAGCAACAGCTTTCCAGGCTAGCTCTTTCTGGCTGCCAGCTATCTGCAGACGTTTGCATTTTGGGAGCAGGGCTGCTGGAGGCGCCCATAAAGGACCACCTAATCTACGTTTGAAGTTTGAGGGGGCAAGACAAGCAAGCAGCCCCAGTCTGTGCCTCTGTGCGAGCAGTGCCATGGGCAGATGACGCTGAGCAACAGCTTTCCAGGCTAGCTCTTTCTGCCTGCCAGCTATCTGCAGACGTTCGCATATTTAGAGCAGGGCTGCCGGAGGCGCCCGGAACGCACCACCTAAGATACGTTTGAAGTTTGAGGGGGCAAGACAAGCAAGCAGCCCCAGTCTCTGTGCCTCTGTGCGAGCAGTGCCATGGGCAGATGAGGCTGAGCAACAGCTTTCCAGGCTAGCTCTTTCTGGCTGCCAGCTATCTGCAGACGTTCGCATTTTGGGAGTAGGGCTGCCGGAGGCGCCCATAAAGGACCACCTAAGCTACGTTTGAAGTTTGAGGGGGCAAGACAAGCAAGCAGCCCCAGTCTCTGTGCCTCTGTGCGAGCAGTGCCATGGGCAGATGAGGCTGAGCAACAGCTTTCCAGGCTAGCTCTTTCTGGCTGCCAGCTATCTGCAGACGTTTGAATTTTCAGAGCAGGGCTGCCGGAGGCGCCCGGCACGGACCACCTAAGTTACGTTTGAAGTTTGAGGGGTCAAGACAAGCAAGCAGCCCCAGTCTCTGTGCCTCTGTGCGAGCAGTGCCATGGACAGATGAGGCTGAGCAACAACTTCCCGGGCTAGCTCTTTCTGGCTGCCAGCTATCTGCAGACGTTCGCATTTTCAGAGCAGGACTGCCGGAGGCGCCCAACACGGACCACCTAAGCTACGTTGGAAGTTTGAGGGGTCAAGAGAAGCAAGCAGCCCCAGTCTCTGTGCCTCTGTGCGAGCAGTGCCATGGGCAGATGAGGCTGAGCAACAGCTTTCTGGGCTAGCTCTTTCTGGCTGCCAGCTATCTGCAGACGTTTGCATTTTGGGAGCAGGGCTGCTGGAGGCGCCCATAAAGGACCACCTAAGCTACGTTTGAAGTTTGAGGGGGCAAGACAAGCAAGCAGCCCCAGTCTGTGCCTCTGTGCGAGCAGTGCCATGGGCAGATGACGCTGAGCAACAGCTTTCCAGGCTAGCTCTTTCTGCCTGCCAGCTATCTGCAGACGTTCGCATATTTAGAGCAGGGCTGCCGGAGGCGCCCGGAACGCACCACCTAAGATACGTTTGAAGTTTGAGGGGGCAAGACAAGCAAGCAGCCCCAGTCTCTGTGCCTCTGTGCGAGCAGTGCCATGGGCAGATGAGGCTGAGCAACAGCTTTCCAGGCTAGCTCTTTCTGGCTGCCAGCTATCTGCAGACGTTCGCATTTTGGGAGTAGGGCTGCCGGAGGCGCCCGGCACGGACCACCTAAGCTACGTTTGAAGTTTGAGGGGGCAAGACAAGCAAGCAGCCCCAGTCTCTGTGCCTCTGTGCGAGCAGTGCCATGGGCAGATGAGGCTGAGCAACAGCTTTCCAGGCTAGCTCTTTCTGGCTGCCAGCTATCTGCAGACGTTTGCATTTTGGGAGCAGGGCTGCCGGAGGCGCCCGAAAAGGACCACCTAAGCTACGTTTGAAGTTTGAGGGGGCAAGACAAGCAAGCAGCCCCAGTCTCTGTGCCTCTGTGCGAGCAGTGCCATGGGCAGATGAGGCTGAGCAACAGCTTTCCAGGCTAGCTCTTTCTGGCACGGCTGCCGGAGGCGCCCGGCACGCACCACCTAAGTTACGTTTGAAGTTTGAGGTGGCAAGACAAGCAAGCAGCCCCAGTCTCTGTGCCTCTGTGCGAGCAGTGCCATGGGCAGATGAGGCTGAGCAACAGCTTTCCAGGCTAGCTCTTTCTGGCTGCCAGCTATCTGCAGACGTTCGCATTTTCAGAGCAGGGCTGCCGGAGGCGCCCGGCACGCACCTCCTAAGCTACGTTTAAAGTTTGAGGGGGCAAGACAAGCAAGCAGCCCCAGTCTCTGTGCCTCTGTGCGAGCAGTGCCATGGGCAGATAAGACTGAGCAACAGCTTTCCAGGCTAGCTCTTTCTGCCTGCCAGCTATCTGCAGACGTTCGCATTTTGGGAGCAGGACTGCCGGAGGCGCCCGGCACGCACCTCCTAAGCTACGTTTGAAGTTTGAGGGGGCAAGACAAGCAAGCAGCCCCAGTCTCTGTGCCTCTGTGCTAGCAGTGCCATGGGCAGATAAGACTGAGCAACAGCTTTCCAGGCTAGCTCTTTCTGGCTGCCAGCTATCTGCAGACGTTCGCATTTTGGGAGCAGGGCTGCCGGAGGCGCCCATAAAGGACGACCTAAGCTACGTTTGAAGTTTGAGGGGGCAAGACAAGCAAGCAGCCCCAGTCTCTGTGCCTCTGTGCGAGCAGTGCCATGGGCAGATGAGGCTGAGCAACAGCTTTCCAGGCTAGCTCTTTCTGGCTGCCAGCTATCTGCAGACGTTCGCATTTTGGGAGCAGGGCTGCCGGAGGCGCCCGGAAAGGACCACCTAAGCTACGTTTGAAGTTTAAGGAGGCAAGACAAGCAAGCAGCCCCAGTCTCTGTGCCTCTGTGCGAGCAGTGCCATGGGCAGATGAGGCTGAGCAACAGCTTTCCAGGCTAGCTCTTTCTGCCTGCCAGCTATCTGTAGACGTTCACATTTTGGGAGCAGGGCTGCTGGAGGCGCCCGGAAAGGACCACCTAAGATACGTTTGAAGTTTGAGGGGGCAAGACAAGCAAGCAGCCCCAGTCTCTGTGCCTCTGTGCGAGCAGTGCCATGGGCAGATGAGGCTGAGCAACAGCTTTCCGGGCTAGCTCTTTCTGCCTGCCAGCTATCTGCAGACGTTCGCATTTTGGGAGCAGGGCTGCCGGAGGCGCCCGGCACGCACCACCTAAGGTACGTTTGAAGTTTGAGGGGGCAAGACAAGCAAGCAGCCCCAGTCTCTGTGCCTCTGTGCGAGCAGTGCAATGGGCAGATGAGGCTGAGCAACAGCTTTCCAGGCTAGCTCTTTCTGGCTGCCAGCTATCTGCAGACGTTTGAATTTTCAGAGCAGGGCTGCCGGAGGAGCCCATAAAGGACCACCTAAGCTACGTTTGAAGTTTGAGGGGGCAAGACAAGCAAGCAGCCCCAGTCTCTGTGCCTCTGTGCGAGCAGTGCCATGGGCAGATGAGGCTGAGGAACAGCTTTCCAGGCTAGCTCTTTCTGCCTGCCAGCTATCTGCAGACGTTTGCATTTTGGGAGCAGGGCTGCCGGAGGCGCCCGGAAAGGACCACGTAAGCTACGTTTGAAGTTTGAGGGGTCAAGACAAGCAAGCAGCCCCAGTCTCTGTGCCTCTGTGCGAGCAGTGCCATGGGCAGATGAGGCTGAGCAACAGCTTTCCAGGCTAGCTCTTTCTGGCTGCCAGCTATCTGCAGACGTTTGCATTTTGGGAGCAGGGCTGCCGGAGGCGCACATAAAGGACCACCTAAGCTACGTTTGAAGTTTGAGGGGGCAAGACAAGCAAGCAGCCCCAGTCTCTGTGCCTCTGTGCGAGCAGTGCCATGGGCAGATGAGGCTGAGCAACAGCTTTCCAGGCTAGCTCTTTCTGCCTGCCAGCTATCTGTAGACGTTCACATTTTGGGAGCAGGGCTGCCGGACGCGCCCGGCACGCACCACCTAAGGTACGTTTGAAGTTTGAGGGGGCAAGACAAGCAAGCAGCCCCAGTCTCTGTGCCTCTGTGCGAGCAGTGCCATGGGCAGATGAGGCTGAGCAACAGCTTTCCAGGCTAGCTCTTTCTGGCTGCCAGCTATCTGCAGACGTTCGCATTTTCAGAGCAGGACTGCCGGAGGTGCCCAGCACGGACCACCTAAGCTACGTTGGAAGTTTGAGGGGGCAAGAGAAGCAAGCAGCCCCAGTCTCTGTGCCTCTGTGCGAGCAGTGCCATGGGCAGATGAGGCTGAGCAACAGCTTTCTGGGCTAGCTCTTTCTGGCTGCCAGCTATCTGCAGACGTTTGCATTTTGGGAGCAGGGCTGCTGGAGGCGCCCATAAAGGACCACCTAAGCTACGTTTGAAGTTTGAGGGGGCAAGACAAGCAAGCAGCCCCAGTCTGTGCCTCTGTGCGAGCAGTGCCATGGGCAGATGACGCTGAGCAACAGCTTTCCAGGCTAGCTCTTTCTGCCTGCCAGCTATCTGCAGACGTTCGCATATTTAGAGCAGGGCTGCCGGAGGCGCCCGGAACGCACCACCTAAGATACGTTTGAAGTTTGAGGGGGCAAGACAAGCAAGCAGCCCCAGTCTCTGTGCCTCTGTGCGAGCAGTGCCATGGGCAGATGAGGCTGAGCAACAGCTTTCCAGGCTAGCTCTTTCTGGCTGCCAGCTATCTGCAGACGTTCGCATTTTGGGAGTAGGGCTGCCGGAGGCGCCCGGCACGGACCACCTAAGCTACGTTTGAAGTTTGAGGGGGCAAGACAAGCAAGCAGCCCCAGTCTCTGTGCCTCTGTGCGAGCAGTGCCATGGGCAGATGAGGCTGAGCAACAGCTTTCCAGGCTAGCTCTTTCTGGCATGGCTGCCGGAGGCGCCCGGCACGCACCACCTAAGTTACGTTTGAAGTTTGAGGTGGCAAGACAAGCAAGCAGCCCCAGTCTCTGTGCCTCTGTGCGAGCAGTGCCATGGGCAGATGAGGCTGAGCAACAGCTTTCCAGGCTAGCTCTTTCTGGCTGCCAGCTATCTGCAGACGTTCGCATTTTCAGAGCAGGGCTGCCGGAGGCGCCCGTCACGCACCTCCTAAGCTACGTTTAAAGTTTGAGGGGGCAAGACAAGCAAGCAGCCCCAGTCTCTGTGCCTCTGTGCGAGCAGTGCCATGGGCAGATAAGACTGAGCAACAGCTTTCCAGGCTAGCTCTTTCTGCCTGCCAGCTATCTGCAGACGTTCGCATTTTGGGAGCAGGACTGCCGGAGGCGCCCGGCACGCACCTCCTAAGCTACGTTTGAAGTTTGAGGGGGCAAGACAAGCAAGCAGCCCCAGTCTCTGTGCCTCTGTGCTAGCAGTGCCATGGGCAGATAAGACTGAGCAACAGCTTTCCAGGCTAGCTCTTTCTGGCTGCCAGCTATCTGCAGACGTTCGCATTTTTGGAGCAGGGCTGCCGGAGGCGCCCATAAAGGACGACCTAAGCTACGTTTGAAGTTTGAGGGGTCAAGACAAGCAAGCAGCCCCAGTCTCTGTGCCTCTGTGCGAGCAGTGCCATGGGCAGATGAGGCTGAGCAACAGCTTTCCAGGCTAGCTCTTTCTGGCTGCCAGCTATCTGCAGACGTTCGCATTTTGGGAGCAGGGCTGCCGGAGGCGCCCGGAAAGGACCACCTAAGCTACGTTTGAAGTTTAAGGGGGCAAGACAAGCAAGCAGCCCCAGTCTCTGTGCCTCTGTGCGAGCAGTGCCATGGGCAGATGAGGCTGAGCAACAGCTTTCCAGGCTAGCTCTTTCTGCCTGCCAGCTATCTGTAGACGTTCACATTTTGGGAGCAGGGCTGCTGGAGGCGCCCGGAAAGGACCACCTAAGATACGTTTGAAGTTTGAGGGGGCAAGACAAGCAAGCAGCCCCAGTCTCTGTGCCTCTGTGCGAGCAGTGCCATGGGCAGATGAGGCTGAGCAAAAGCTTTCCGGGCTAGCTCTTTCTGCCTGCCAGCTATCTGCAGACGTTCGCATTTTGGGAGCAGGGCTGCCGGAGGCGCCCGGCACGCACCACCTAAGGTACTTTTGAAGTTTGAGGGGGCAAGACAAGCAAGCAGCCCCAGTCTCTGTGCCTCTGTGTGAGCAGTGCAATGGGCAGATGAGGCTGAGCAACAGCTTTCCAGGCTAGCTCTTTCTGGCTGCCAGCTATCTGCAGACGTTTGAATTTTCAGAGCAGGGCTGCCGGAGGCGCCCGGCACGGACCACCTAAGATACGTTTGAAGTTTGAGGGGGCAAGACAAGCAAGCAGCCCCAGTCTCTGTGCCTCTGTGCGAGCAGTGCCATGGGCAGATGAGGCTGAGCAACAGCTTTCCAGGCTAGCTCTTTCTGGCTGCCAGCTATCTGCAGACGTTTGCATTTTGGGAGCAGGGCTGCCGGAGGCGCCCGGAAAGGACCACGTAAGCTACGTTTGAAGTTTGAGGGGTCAAGACAAGCAAGCAGCCCCAGTCTCTGTGCCTCTGTGCGAGCAGTGCCATGGGCAGATGAGGCTGAGCAACAGCTTTCCAGGCTAGCTCTTTCTGGCTGCCAGCTATCTGCAGACGTTTGCATTTTGGGAGCAGGGCTGCCGGAGGCGCACATAAAGGACCACCTAAGCTACGTTTGAAGTTTGAGGGGGCAAGACAAGCAAGCAGCCCCAGTCTCTGTGCCTCTGTGCGAGCAGTGCCATGGGCAGATGAGGCTGAGCAACAGCTTTCCAGGCTAGCTCTTTCTGCCTGCCAGCTATCTGTAGACGTTCACATTTTGGGAGCAGGGCTGCCGGACGCACCCGGCACGCACCACCTAAGGTACGTTTGAAGTTTGAGGGGGCAAGACAAGCAAGCAGCCCCAGTCTCTGTGCCTCTGTGCGAGCAGTGCCATGGGCAGATGAGGCTGAGCAACAGCTTTCCAGGCTAGCTCTTTCTGGCTGCCAGCTATCTGCAGACGTTCGCATTTTCAGAGCAGGACTGCCGGAGGTGCCCAGCACGGACCACCTAAGCTACGTTGGAAGTTTGAGGGGGCAAGAGAAGCAAGCAGCCCCAGTCTCTGTGCCTCTGTGCGAGCAGTGCCATGGGCAGATGAGGCTGAGCAACAGCTTTCTGGGCTAGCTCTTTCTGGCTGCCAGCTATCTGCAGACGTTTGCATTTTGGGAGCAGGGCTGCTGGAGGCGCCCATAAAGGACCACCTAAGCTACGTATGAAGTTTGAGGGGGCAAGACAAGCAAGCAGCCCCAGTCTGTGCCTCTGTGCGAGCAGTGCCATGGGCAGATGACGCTGAGCAACAGCTTTCCAGGCTAGCTCTTTCTGCCTGCCAGCTATCTGCAGACGTTCGCATATTTAGAGCAGGGCTGCCGGAGGCGCCCGGAACGCACCACCTAAGATACGTTTGAAGTTTGAGGGGGCAAGACAAGCAAGCAGCCCCAGTCTCTGTGCCTCTGTGCGAGCAGTGCCATGGGCAGATGAGGCTGAGCAACAGCTTTCCAGGCTAGCTCTTTCTGGCTGCCAGCTATCTGCAGACGTTCGCATTTTCAGAGCAGGGCTGCCGGAGGCGCCCATAAAGGACCACCTAAGCTACGTTTGAAGTTTGAGGGGGCAAGACAAGCAAGCAGCCCCAGTCTCTGTGCCTCTGTGCGAGCAGTGCCATGGGCAGATGAGGCTGAGCAACAGCTTTCCAGGCTAGCTCTTTCTGGCTGCCAGCTATCTGCAGACGTTTGAATTTTCAGAGCAGGGCTGCCGGAGGCGCCCGGCACGGACCACCTAAGTTACGTTTGAAGTTTGAGGAGTCAAGACAAGCAAGCAGCCCCAGTCTCTGTGCCTCTGTGCGAGCAGTGCCATGGACAGATGAGGCTGAGCAACAACTTCCCGGGCTAGCTCTTTCTGGCTGCCAGCTATCTGCAGACGTTCGCATTTTCAGAGCAGGACTGCCGGAGGCGCCCAGCACGGACCACCTAAGCTACGTTGGAAGTTTGAGGGGTCAAGAGAAGCAAGCAGCCCCAGTCTCTGTGCCTCTGTGCGAGCAGTGCCATGGGCAGATGAGGCTGAGCAACAGCTTTCTGGGCTAGCTCTTTCTGGCTGCCAGCTATCTGCAGACGTTTGCATTTTGGGAGCAGGGCTGCTGGAGGCGCCCATAAAGGACCACCTAAGCTACGTTTGAAGTTTGAGGGGGCAAGACAAGCAAGCAGCCCCAGTCTGTGCCTCTGTGCGAGCAGTGCCATGGGCAGATGAGGCTGAGCAACAGCTTTCCAGGCTAGCTCTTTCTGCCTGCCAGCTATCTGCAGACGTTCGCATATTTAGAGCAGGGCTGCCGGAGGCGCCCGGAACGCACCACCTAAGATACGTTTGAAGTTTGAGGGGGCAAGACAAGCAAGCAGCCCCAGTCTCTGTGCCTCTGTGCGAGCAGTGCCATGGGCAGATGAGGCTGAGCAACAGCTTTCCAGGCTAGCTCTTTCTGGCTGCCAGCTATCTGCAGACGTTCGCATTTTGGGAGTAGGGCTGCCGGAGGCGCCCGGCACGGACCACCTAAGCTACGTTTGAAGTTTGAGGGGGCAAGACAAGCAAGCAGCCCCAGTCTCTGTGCCTCTGTGCGAGCAGTGCCATGGGCAGATGAGGCTGAGCAACAGCTTTCCAGGCTAGCTCTTTCTGGCTGCCAGCTATCTGCAGACGTTTGCATTTTGGGAGCAGGGCTGCCGGAGGCGCCCGGCACGGACCACCTAAGCTACGTTTGAAGTTTGAGGGGGCAAGACAAGCAAGCAGCCCCAGTCTCTGTGCCTCTGTGCGAGCAGTGCCATGGGCAGATGACGCTGAGCAACAGCTTTCCAGGCTAGCTCTTTCTGGCTGCCAGCTATCTGCAGACGTTCGCATTTTGGGAGCTGGGCTGCCGGAGGAGCCCGGCACGGACCACCTAAGCTACGTTTGAAGTTTGAGGGGGCAAGACAAGCAAGCAGCCCCAGTCTCTGTGCCTCTGTGCGAGCAGTGCCATGGGCAGATGAGGCTGAGCAACAGCTTTCCAGGCTAGCTCTTTCTGGCTGCCAGCTATCTGCAGACGTTCGCATTTTGGGAGTAGGGCTGCCGGAGGCGCCCGGAAAGGACCACCTAAGCTACGTTTGAAGTTTGAGGCGGCAAGACAAGCAAGCAGCCCCAGTCTCTGTGCCTCTGTGCGAGCAGTGCCATGGGCAGATGAGGCTGAGCAACAGCTTTCCAGGCTAGCTCTTTCTGGCAGGGCTGCCGGAGGCGCCCGGCACGCACCACCTAAGTTACGTTTGAAGTTTGAGGTGGCAAGACAAGCAAGCAGCCCCAGTCTCTGTGCCTCTGTGCGAGCAGTGCCATGGGCAGATGAGGCTGAGCAACAGCTTTCCAGGCTAGCTCTTTCTGGCTGCCAGCTATCTGCAGACGTTCGCATTTTCAGAGCAGGGCTGCCGGAGGCGCCCGGCACGCACCTCCTAAGCTACGTTTGAAGTTTGAGGGGGCAAGACAAGCAAGCAGCCCCAGTCTCTGTGCCTCTGTGCGAGCAGTGCCATGGGCGGATAAGACTGAGCAACAGCTTTCCAGGCTAGCTCTTTCTGGCTGCCAGCTATCTGCAGACGTTCGCATTTTCAGAGCAGGGCTGCCGGAGGCGCCCATAAAGGACCACCTAATCTACGTTTGAAGTTTGAGGGTGCAAGAGAAGCAAGCAGCCCCAGTCTCTGTGCCTCTGTGCGAGCAGTGCCATGGGCAGATGAGGCTGAGCAACAGCTTTCCAGACTAGCTCTTTCTGGCTGCCAGCTATCTGCAGACGTTCGCATTTTGGGAGCAGGGCTGCCGGAGGCGCCCGGCACGGACCACCTAAGCTACGTTTGAAGTTTGAGGGGTCAAGACAAGCAAGCAGCCCCAGTCTCTGTGCCTCTGTGCGAGCAGTGCGATGGGCAGATGAGGCTGAGCAACAGCTTTCCAGGCTAGCTCTTTCTGCCTGCCAGCTATCTGTAGACGTTCACATTTTGGGAGCAGGGCTGCCGGAGGCGCCCGGAAAGGACCACCTAAGATACGTTTGAAGTTTGAGGGGGCAAGACAAGCAAGCAGCCCCAGTCTCTGTGCCTCTGTGCGAGCAGTGCCATGGGCAGATGAGGCTGAGCAACAGCTTTCCGGGCTAGCTCTTTCTGCCTGCCAGATATCTGCAGACGTTCGCATTTTGGGAGCAGGGCTGCCGGAGGCGCCCGGCACGCACCACCTAAGCTACGTTTGAAGTTTGAGGGGGCAAGACAAGCAAGCAGCCCCAGTCTCTGTGCCTCTGTGCGAGCAGTGCCATGGGCAGATGAGGCTGAGCAACAGCTTTCCAGGCTAGCTCTTTCTGGCTGCCAGCTATCTGCAGACGTTCGCATTTTGGGAGCAGGGCTGCCGGAGGTGCCCGGAAAGGACCACCTAAGCTACGTTTGAAGTTTGAGGGGTCAAGACAAGCAAGCAGCCCCAGTCTCTGTGCCTCTGTGCGAGCAGTGCCATGGGCAGATGAGGCTGAGCAACAGCTTTCCAGGCTAGCTCTTTCTGCCTGCCAGCTATCTGCAGACGTTCGCATTTTGGGAGCAGGGCTGCCGGAGGCGCCCTTAAAGGACCACCTAAGCTACGTTTGAAGTTTGAGGGGTCAAGACAAGCAAGCAGCCCCAGTCTCTGTGCCTCTGTGCGAGCAGTGCCATGGGCAGATGAGGCTGAGCAACAGCTTTCCAGGCTAGCTCTTTCTGGCTGCCAGCTATCTGCAGACGTTTGCATTTTGGGAGCAGGGCTGCCGGAGGCACCCGGCACACACCACCTAAGCTACGTTTGAAGTTTGAGGCGGCAAGACAAGCAAGCAGCCCCAGTCTCTGTGCCTCTGTGCGAGCAGTGCCATGGGCAGATGAGGCTGAGCAACAGCTTTCCAGGCTAGCTCTTTCTGGCTGCCAGCTATCTGCAGACGTTTGCATTTTGGGAGCAGGGCTGCCGGAGGCGCCCATAAAGGACCACCTAAGCTACGTTTGAAGTTTGAGGGGGCAAGACAAGCAAGCAGCCCCAGTCTCTGTGCCTCTGTGCGAGCAGTGCCATGGGCAGATGAGGCTGAGCAACAGCTTTCCAGGCTAGCTCTTTCTGCCTGCCAGCTATCTGTAGACGTTCACATTTTGGGAGCAGGGCTGCCGGAGGCGCCAGGCACGCACCACCTAAGCTACGTTTGAAGTTTGAGGGGGCAAGACAAGCAAGCAGCCCCAGTCTCTGTGCCTCTGTGCGAGCAGTGCCATGGGCAGATGAGGCTGAGCAACAGCTTTCCAGGCTAGCTCTTTCTGCCTGCCAGCTATCTGCAGACGTTCGCATTTTGGGAGCAGGGTTGCCGGAGGCGCCCGGCACGCACCACCTAAGGTACGTTTGAAGTTTGAGGGGGCAAGACAAGCAAGCAGCCCCAGTCTCTGTGCCTCTGTGCGAGCAGTGCCATGGGCAGATGAGGCTGAGCAACAGCTTTCCAGGCTAGCTCTTTCTGGCTGCCAGCTATCTGCAGACGTTTGAATTGTCAGAGCAGGGCTGCCGGAGGCCGCCGGCACGGACCACCTAAGTTACGTTTGAAGTTTGAGGGGTCAAGACAAGCAAGCAGCCCCAGTCTCTGTGCCTCTGTGCGAGCAGTGCCATGGACAGATGAGGCTGAGCAACAACTTCCCGGGCTAGCTCTTTCTGGCTGCCAGCTATCTGCAGACGTTCGCATTTTCAGAGCAGGACTGCCGGAGGCGCCCAGCACGCACCACCTAAGCTACGTTGGAAGTTTGAGGGGGCAAGAGAAGCAAGCAGCCCCAGTCTCTGTGCCTCTGTGCGAGCAGTGCCATGGGCAGATGAGGCTGAGCAACAGCTTTCTGGGCTAGCTCTTTCTGGCTGCCAGCTATCTGCAGACGTTTGCATTTTGGGAGCAGGGCTGCTGGAGGCGCCCATAAAGGACCACCTAAGCTACGTTTGAAGTTTGAGGGGGCAAGACAAGCAAGCAGCCCCAGTCTCTGTGCCTCTGTGCGAGCAGTGCCATGGGCAGATGACGCTGAGCAACAGCTTTCCAGGCTAGCTCTTTCTGCCTGCCAGCTATCTGCAGACGTTCGCATATTTAGAGCAGGGCTGCCGGAGGCGCCCGGAACGCACCACCTAAGATACGTTTGAAGTTTGAGGGGGCAAGACAAGCAAGCAGCCCCAGTCTCTGTGCCTCTGTGCGAGCAGTGCCATGGGCAGATGAGGCTGAGCAACAGCTTTCCAGGCTAGCTCTTTCTGGCTGCCAGCTATCTGCAGACGTTCGCATTTTGGGAGTAGGGCTGCCGGAGGCGCCCGGCACGGACCACCTAAGCTACGTTTGAAGTTTGAGGGGGCAAGACAAGCAAGCAGCCCCAGTCTCTGTGCCTCTGTGCGAGCAGTGCCATGGGCAGATGAGGCTGAGCAACAGCTTTCCAGGCTAGCTCTTTCTGGCTGCCAGCTAACTGCAGACGTTTGCATTTTGGGAGCAGGGCTGCCGGAGGCGCCCGAAAAGGACCACCTAAGCTACGTTTGAAGTTTGAGGGGGCAAGACAAGCAAGCAGCCCCAGTCTCTGTGCCTCTGTGCGAGCAGTGCCATGGGCAGATGAGGCTGAGCAACAGCTTTCCGGGCTAGCTCTTTCTGGCTGCCAGCTATCTGCAGACGTTTGCATTTTCAGAGCAGGGCTGCCGGAGGCGCCCGGCACGCACCACCTAAGCTACGTTTGAAGTTTGAGGGGGCAAGACAAGCAAGCAGCCCCAGTCTCTGTGCCTCTGTGCGAGCAGTGCCATGGGCAGATGACGCTGAGCAACAGCTTTCCAGGCTAGCTCTTTCTGGCTGCCAGCTATCTGCAGACGTTCGCATTTTGGGAGCTAGCCTGCCGGAGGAGCCCGGCACGGACCACCTAAGCTACGTTTGAAGTTTGAGGGGGCAAGACAAGCAAGCAGCCCCAGTCTCTGTGCCTCTGTGCGAGCAGTGCCATGGGCAGATGAGGCTGAGCAACAGCTTTCCAGGCTAGCTCTTTCTGGCTGCCAGCTATCTGCAGACGTTCGCATTTTGGGAGTAGGGCTGCCGGAGGCGCCCGGAAAGGACCACCTAAGCTACGTTTGAAGTTTGAGGCGGCAAGACAAGCAAGCAGCCCCAGTCTCTGTGCCTCTGTGCGAGCAGTGCCATGGGCAGATGAGGCTGAGCAACAGCTTTCCAGGCTAGCTCTTTCTGGCAGTTCTGCCGGAGGCGCCCGGCACGCACCACCTAAGTTACGTTTGAAGTTTGAGGTGGCAAGACAAGCAAGCAGCCCCAGTCTCTGTGCCTCTGTGCGAGCAGTGCCATGGGCAGATGAGGCTGAGCAACAGCTTTCCAGGCTAGCTCTTTCTGGCTGCCAGCTATCTGCAGACGTTCGCATTTTCAGAGCAGGGCTGCCGGAGGCGCCCGGCACGCACCTCCTAAGCTACGTTTGAAGTTTGAGGTGGCAAGACAAGCAAGCAGCCCCAGTCTCTGTGCCTCTGTGCGAGCAGTGCCATGGGCAGATAAGACTGAGCAACAGCTTTCCAGGCTAGCTCTTTCTGGCTGCCAGCTATCTGCAGACGTTCGCATTTTCAGAGCAGGGCTGCCGGAGGCGCCCATAAAGGACCACCTAAGCTACGTTTGAAGTTTGAGGGGGCAAGACAAGCAAGCAGCCCCAGTCTCTGTGCCTCTGTGCGAGCAGTGCCATGGGCAGATGAGGCTGAGCAACAGCTTTCCAGACTAGCTCTTTCTGGCTGCCAGCTATCTGCAGACGTTCGCATTTTGGGAGCAGGGCTGCCGGAGGCGCCCGGCACGGACCACCTAAGCTACGTTGGAAGTTTGAGGGGTCAAGACAAGCAAGCAGCCCCAGTCTCTGTGCCTCTGTGCGAGCAGTGCCATGGGCAGATGAGGCTGAGCAACAGCTTTCCAGGCTAGCTCTTTCTGCCTGCCAGCTATCTGTAGACGTTCACATTTTGGGAGCAGGGCTGCCGGAGGCGCCCGGAAAGGACCACCTAAGATACGTTTGAAGTTTGAGGGGGCAAGACAAGCAAGCAGCCCCAGTCTCTGTGCCTCTGTGCGAGCAGTGCCATGGGCAGATGAGGCTGAGCAACAGCTTTCCGGGCTAGCTCTTTCTGCCTGCCAGCTATCTGCAGACGTTCGCATTTTGGGAGCAGGGCTGCCGGAGGCGCCCGGCACGCACCACCTAAGCTACGTTTGAAGTTTGAGGGGGCAAGACAAGCAAGCAGCCCCAGTCTCTGTGCCTCTGTGCGAGCAGTGCAATGGGCAGATGAGGCTGAGCAACAGCTTTCCAGGCTAGCTCTTTCTGGCTGCCAGCTATCTGCAGACGTTTGAATTTTCAGAGCAGGGCTGCCAGAGGCGCCCGGCACGGACCACCTAAGCTACGTTTGAAGTTTGAGGGGGCAAGACAAGCAAGCAGCCCCAGTCTCTGTGCCTCTGTGCGAGCAGTGCCATGGGCAGATGAGGCTGAGCAACAGCTTTCCAGGCTAGCTCTTTCTGGCTGCCAGCTATCTGCAGACGTTCGCATTTTGGGAGCAGGGCTGCCGGAGGCGCCCGGAAAGGACCACGTAAGCTACGTTTGAAGTTTGAGGGGTCAAGACAAGCAAGCAGCCCCAGTCTCTGTGCCTCTGTGCGAGCAGTGCCATGGGCAGATGAGGCTGAGCAACAGCTTTCCAGGCTAGCTCTTTCTGGCTGCCAGCTATCTGCAGACGTTCTCATTTTCAGAGCAGGGCTGCCGGAGGCGCCCGGCACGGACCACCTAAGCTACGTTTGAAGTTTGAGGGGTCAAGACAAGCAAGCAGCCCCAGTCTCTGTGCCTCTGTGCGAGCAGTGCAATGGGCAGATGAGGCTGAGCAACAGCTTTCCAGGCTAGCTCTTTATGGCTGCCAGCTATCTGCAGACGTTTGCATTTTGGGAGCAGGGCTGCCGGAGGCGCCCATAAAGGACCACGTAAGCTACGTTTGAAGTTTGAGGGGGCAAGACAAGCAAGCAGCCCCAGTCTCTGTGCCTCTGTGCGAGCAGTGCCATGGGCAGATGAGGCTGAGCAACAGCTTTCCAGGCTAGCTCTTTCTGCCTGCCAGCTATCTGTAGACGTTCACATTTTGGGAGCAGGGCTGCCGGAGGCGCCCGGAACGCACCACCTAAGCTACGTTTGAAGTTTGAGGGGGCAAGACAAGCAAGCAGCCCCAGTCTCTGTGCCTCTGTGCGAGCAGTGCCATGGGCAGATGAGGCTGAGCAACAGCTTTCCAGGCTAGCTCTTTCTGCCTGCCAGCTATCTGCAGACGTTCGCATTTTGGGAGCAGGGCTGCCGGAGGCGCCCGGCACGCACCACCTAAGGTACGTTTGAAGTTTGAGGGGGCAAGACAAGCAAGCAGCCCCAGTCTCTGTGCCTCTGTGCGAGCAGTGCCATGGGCAGATGAGGCTGAGCAACAGCTTTCCAGGCTAGCTCTTTCTGGCTGCCAGCTATCTGCAGACGTTTGAATTTTCAGAGCAGGGCTGCCGGAGGCGCCTGGCACGGACCACCTAAGCTACGTTTGAAGTTTGAGGGGTCAAGACAAGCAAGCAGCCCCAGTCTCTGTGCCTCTGTGCGAGCAGTGCCATGGACAGATGAGGCTGAGCAACAACTTCCCGGGCTAGCTCTTTCTGGCTGCCAGCTATCTGCAGACGTTCGCATTTTCAGAGCAGGACTGCCGGAGGCGCCCGGCACGGACCACCTAAGCTACGTTTGAAGTTTGAGGGGTCAAGACAAGCAAGCAGCCCCAGTCTCTGTGCCTCTGTGCGAGCAGTGCCATGGGCAGATGAGGCTGAGCAACAGCTTTCCAGGCTAGCTCTTTCTGGCTGCCAGCTATCTGCAGACGTTTGCATTTTGGGAGCAGGGCTGCCGGAGGCGCCCGGCACGGACCACCTAAGCTACGTTTGAAGTTTGAGGGGGCAAGACAAGCAAGCAGCCCCAGTCTCTGTGCCTCTGTGCGAGCAGTGCCATGGGCAGATGAGGCTGAGCAACAGCTTTCCAGGCTAGCTCTTTCTGCCTGCCAGCTATCTGCAGACGTTTGCATTTTGGGAGCAGGGTTGCCGGAGGCGCCCGGCACGCAACACCTAAGGTACGTTTGAAGTTTGAGGGGGCAAGACAAGCAAGCAGCCCCAGTCTCTGTGCCTCTGTGCGAGCAGTGCCATGGGCAGATGAGGCTGAGCAACAGCTTTCCAGGCTAGCTCTTTCTGGCTGCCAGCTATCTGCAGACGTTTGAATTGTCAGAGCAGGGCTGCCGGAGGCCGCCGGCACGGACCACCTAAGTTACGTTTGAAGTTTGAGGGGTCAAGACAAGCAAGCAGCCCCAGTCTCTGTGCCTCTGTGCGAGCAGTGCCATGGACAGATGAGGCTGAGCAACAACTTCCCGGGCTAGCTCTTTCTGGCTGCCAGCTATCTGCAGACGTTCGCATTTTCAGAGCAGGACTGCCGGAGGCGCCCAGCACGCACCACCTAAGCTACGTTGGAAGTTTGAGGGGGCAAGAGAAGCAAGCAGCCCCAGTCTCTGTGCCTCTGTGCGAGCAGTGCCATGGGCAGATGAGGCTGAGCAACAGCTTTCTGGGCTAGCTCTTTCTGGCTGCCAGCTATCTGCAGACGTTTGCATTTTGGGAGTAGGGCTGCTGGAGGCGCCCATAAAGGACCACCTAAGCTACGTTTGAAGTTTGAGGGGGCAAGACAAGCAAGCAGCCCCAGTCTCTGTGCCTCTGTGCGAGCAGTGCCATGGGCAGATGACGCTGAGCAACAGCTTTCCAGGCTAGCTCTTTCTGCCTGCCAGCTATCTGCAGACGTTCGCATATTTAGAGCAGGGCTGCCGGAGGCGCCCGGAACGCACCACCTAAGATACGTTTGAAGTTTGAGGGGGCAAGACAAGCAAGCAGCCCCAGTCTCTGTGCCTCTGTGCGAGCAGTGCCATGGGCAGATGAGGCTGAGCAACAGCTTTCCAGGCTAGCTCTTTCTGGCTGCCAGCTATCTGCAGACGTTCGCATTTTGGGAGTAGGGCTGCCGGAGGCGCCCGGCACGGACCACCTAAGCTACGTTTGAAGTTTGAGGGGGCAAGACAAGCAAGCAGCCCCAGTCTCTGTGCCTCTGTGCGAGCAGTGCCATGGGCAGATGAGGCTGAGCAACAGCTTTCCAGGCTAGCTCTTTCTGCCTGCCAGCTATCTGCAGACGTTTGCATTTTGGGAGTAGGGCTGCCGGAGGCGCCCGAAAAGAACCACCTAAGCTACGTTTGAAGTTTGAGGGGGCAAGACAAGCAAGCAGCCCCAGTCTCTGTGCCTCTGTGCGAGCAGTGCCATGGGCAGATGAGGCTGAGCAACAGCTTTCCGGGCTAGCTCTTTCTGGCTGCCAGCTATCTGCAGACGTTTGCATTTTGGGAGCAGGGCTGCCGGAGGCGCCCAGCACGCACCACCTAAGCTACGTTTGAAGTTTGAGGGGGCAAGACAAGCAAGCAGCCCCAGTCTCTGTGCCTCTGTGCGAGCAGTGCCATGGGCAGATGACGCTGAGCAACAGCTTTCCAGGCTAGCTCTTTCTGGCTGCCAGCTATCTGCAGACGTTCGCATTTTGGGAGTAGGGCTGCCGGAGGCGCCCGGCACGGACCACCTAAGCTACGTTTGAAGTTTGAGGGGGCAAGACAAGCAAGCAGCCCCAGTCTCTGTGCCTCTGTGCGAGCAGTGCCATGGGCAGATGAGGCTGAGCAACAGCTTTCCAGGCTAGCTCTTTCTGGCTGCCAGCTATCTGCAGACGTTTGCATTTTGGGAGCAGGGCTGCCGGAGGCGCCCGGAAAGGACCACGTAAGCTACGTTTGAAGTTTGAGGGGTCAAGACAAGCAAGCAGCCCCAGTCTCTGTGCCTCTGTGCGAGCAGTGCCATGGGCAGATGAGGCTGAGCAACAGCTTTCCAGGCTAGCTCTTTCTGGCTGCCAGCTATCTGCAGACGTTTGCATTTTGGGAGCAGGGCTGCCGGAGGCGCCCATAAAGGACCACCTAAGCTACGTTTGAAGTTTGAGGGGGCAAGACAAGCAAGCAGCCCCAGTCTCTGTGCCTCTGTGCGAGCAGTGCCATGGGCAGATGAGGCTGAGCAACAGCTTTCCAGGCTAGCTCTTTCTGCCTGCCAGCTATCTGTAGACGTTCACATTTTGGGAGCAGGGCTGCCGGACGCGCCCGGAACGCACCACCTAAGATACGTTTGAAGTTTGAGGGGGCAAGACAAGCAAGCAGCCCCAGTCTCTGTGCCTCTGTGCGAGCAGTGCCATGGGCAGATGAGGCTGAGCAACAGCTTTCCGGGCTAGCTCTTTCTGCCTGCCAGCTATCTGCAGACGTTCGCATTTTGGGAGCAGGGCTGCCGGAGGCGCCCGGCACGCACCACCTAAGGTACGTTTGAAGTTTGAGGGGGCAAGACAAGCAAGCAGCCCCAGTCTCTGTGCCTCTGTGCGAGCAGTGCCATGGGCAGATGAGGCTGAGCAACAGCTTTCCAGGCTAGCTCTTTCTGGCTGCCAGCTATCTGCAGACGTTTGAATTTTCAGAGCAGGGCTGCCGGAGGCGCCCGGCACGGACCACCTAAGTTACGTTTGAAGTTTGAGGGGTCAAGACAAGCAAGCAGCCCCAGTCTCTGTGCCTCTGTGCGAGCAGTGCCATGGACAGATGAGGCTGAGCAACAACTTCCCGGGCTAGCTCTTTCTGGCTGCCAGCTATCTGCAGACGTTCACATTTTCAGAGCAGGGCTGCCGGAGGCGCCCAGCACGGACCACCTAAGCTACGTTGGAAGTTTGAGGGGGCAAGAGAAGCAAGCAGCCCCAGTCTCTGTGCCTCTGTGCGAGCAGTGCCATGGGCAGATGACGCTGAGCAACAGCTTTCTGGGCTAGCTCTTTCTGCCTGCCAGCTATCTGCAGACGTTTGTATTTTGGGAGCAGGGCTGCTGGAGGAGCCCATAAAGGACCACCTAAGCTACGTTTGAAGTTTGAGGGGGCAAGACAAGCAAGCAGCCCCAGTCTGTGCCTCTGTGCGAGCAGTGCCATGGGCAGATGACGCTGAGCAACAGCTTTCCAGGCTAGCTCTTTCTGCCTGCCAGCTATCTGCAGACGTTCGCATATTTAGAGCAGGGCTGCCGGAGGCGCCCGGAACGCACCACCTAAGATACGTTTGAAGTTTGAGGGGGCAAGACAAGCAAGCAGCCCCAGTCTCTGTGCCTCTGTGCGAGCAGTGCCATGGGCAGATGAGGCTGAGCAACAGCTTTCCAGGCTAGCTCTTTCTGGCTGCCAGCTATCTGCAGACGTTCGCATTTTGGGAGTAGGGCTGCCGGATGCGCCCGGCACGGACCACCTAAGCTACGTTTGAAGTTTGAGGGGGCAAGACAAGCAAGCAGCCCCAGTCTCTGTGCCTCTGTGCGAGCAGTGCCATGGGCAGATGAGGCTGAGCAACAGCTTTCCAGGCTAGCTCTTTCTGGCTGCCAGCTATCTGCAGACGTTTGCATTTTGGGAGCAGGGCTGCCGGAGGAGCCCATAAAGGACCACCTAAGCTACGTTTGAAGTTTGAGGGGGCAAGACAAGCAAGCAGCCCCAGTCTCTGTGCCTCTGTGCGAGCAGTGCCATGGGCAGATGACGCTGAGCAACAGCTTTCCGGGCTAGCTCTTTCTGGCTGCCAGCTATCTGCAGACGTTTGCATTTTGGGAGCAGGGCTGCCGGAGGCGCCCGGCACGCACCACCTAAGCTACGTTTGAAGTTTGAGGGGGCAAGACAAGCAAGCAGCCCCAGTCTCTGTGCCTCTGTGCGAGCAGTGCCATGGGCAGATGAGGCTGAGCAACAGCTTTCCAGGCTAGCTCTTTCTGGCTGCCAGCTATCTGCAGACGTTCGCATTTTGGGAGCTGGGCTGCCGGAGGAGCCCGGCACGGACCACCTAAGCTACGTTTGAAGTTTGAGGGGGCAAGACAAGCAAGCAGCCCCAGTCTCTGTGCCTCTGTGCGAGCAGTGCCATGGGCAGATGAGGCTGAGCAACAGCTTTCCAGGCTAGCTCTTTCTGGCTGCCAGCTATCTGCAGACGTTCGCATTTTCAGAGCAGGGCTCCCGGAGGTGCCCGGCTTGCACCACCTAAGCTACGTTTGAAGTTTGAGGTGGCAAGACAAGCAAGCAGCCCCAGTCTCTGTGCCTCTGTGCGAGCAGTGCCATGGGCAGATGAGGCTGAGGAACAGCTTTCCAGGCTAGCTCTTTCTGGCTGCCAGCTATCTGCAGACGTTCGCATTTTCAGAGCAGGGCTCCCGGAGGCGCCCTGCACGCACCACCTAAGCTACGTTTGAAGTTTGAGGGGTCAAGACAAGCAAGCAGCCCCAGTCTCTGTGCCTCTGTGCGAGCAGTGCCATGGGCAGATGTGGCTGATCAACTGATTTCCGGGCTAGCTCTTTCTGGCTGCCAGCTATCTGCAGACGTTCGCATTTTGGGAGCAGGGCTCCCGGAGGCGCACATGAAGGACCACCTAAGCTACGTTTGAAGTTTGAGGGGGCAAGACAAGCAAGCAGCCCCAGTCTCTGTGCCTCTGTGCGAGCAGTGCCATGGGCAGATGAGGCTGAGCAACAGCTTTCCAGGCTAGCTCTTTCTGGCTGCGAGCTATATGCAGACGTTCGCATTTTCAGAGCGTGTCTCTCGGAGGCGCCCATAAAAAGCCACCTAAGCTACGTTTGAAGTTTGAGAGCGCAAGACAAGCAAGCAGCCCCAGTCTCTGTGCCTCTGTGCGAGCAGTGCCATGGGCAGATGAGGCTGAGCAAGAGCTTTCCAGGCTAGCTCTTTCTGGCTGCCAGCTATCTGCAGACGTTCGCATTTTCAGAGCAGGGCTGCCGGAGGTGCCCGGCACGCACCACCTAAGCTACGTTTGAAGTTTGAGGTGGCAAGACAAGCAAGCAGCCCCAGTCTCTGTGCCTCTGTGCGAGCAGTGCCATGGGCAGATGAGGCTGAGGAACAGCTTTCCAGGCTAGCTCTTTCTGGCTGCCAGCTATCTGCAGACGTTCGCATTTTCAGAGCAGGGTTCCCGGAGGCGCCCATAAAGGACCACCTAAGCTACGTTTGAAGTTTGAGGGGGCAGGACAAGCAAGCAGCCCCATTCTCTGTGCCTCTGTGCGAGCAGTGCCAAGGGCAGATGAGGCTGAGCAACAGCTTTCCAGGCTAGCTCTTTCTGGCTGCCAGCTATCTGCAGACGTTCACATTTTGGGAGCAGGGCTCCCGGAGGTGCCCGGCAAAGACCAGCTAAGATACGTTTCAAGTTTGAGGGGGCAAGACAAGCAAGCAGCCCCAGTCTCTGTGCCTCTGTGCGAGCAGTGCCATGGGCAGATGAGGCTGAGCAACAGCGACGTTCGCATTTTCAGAGAAGGGCTCCCGGAGGCGCCCAGAAACGACCACCTAAGCTACGTTTGAAGTTTGAGGGGGCAAGACAAGCAAGCAGCCCCAGTCTCTGTGCCTCTGTGCGAGCAGTGCCATGGGCAGATGAGGCTGAGCAACAGCTTTCCAGGCTAGCTCTTTCTGGCTGCGAGCTATATGCAGACGTTCGCATTTTCAGAGCGTGTCTCTCGGAGGCGCCCATAAAAAGCCACCTGAGCTACGTTTGAAGTTTGAGAGCGCAAGACAAGCAAGCAGCCCCAGTCTCTGTGCCTCTGTGCGAGCAGTGCAATGGGCAGATGAGGCTGAGCAAGAGCTTTCCAGGCTAGCTCTTTCTGGCTGCCAGCTATCTGCAGACGTTCGCATTTTCAGAGCAGGGCTGCCGGAGGTGCCCGGCACGCACCACCTAAGCTACGTTTGAAGTTTGAGGTGGCAAGACAAGCAAGAAGCCCCAGTCTCTGTGCCTCTGTGCGAGCAGTGCCATGGGCAGATGAGGCTGAGGAACAGCTTTCCAGGCTAGCTCTTTCTGGCTGCCAGCTATCTGCAGACGTTCGCATTTTCAGAGCAGGGTTCCCGGAGGCGCCCATAAAGGACCACCTAAGCTACGTTTGAAGTTTGAGGGGGCAGGACAAGCAAGCAGCCCCATTCTCTGTTCCTCTGTGCGAGCAGTGCCAAGGGCAGATGAGGCTGAGCAACAGCTTTCCAGGCTAGCTCTTTCTGGCTGCCAGCTATCTGCAGACGTTCACATTTTGGGAGCAGGGCTCCCGGAGGTGCCCGGCAAAGACCAGCTAAGATACGTTTAAAGTTTGAGGGGGCAAGACAAGCAAGCAGCCCCAGTCTCTGTGCCTCTGTGCGAGCAGTGCCATGGGCAGATGAGGCTGAGCAACAGCGACGTTCGCATTTTCAGAGAAGGGCTCCCGGAGGCGCCCAGAAACGACCACCTAAGCTACGTTTGAAGTTTGAGGGGGCAAGACAAGCAAGCAGCCCCAGTCTCTGTGCCTCTGTGCGAGCAGTGCCA
The DNA here is from genome assembly GCF_030867145.1 of Opisthocomus hoazin. NCBI lineage: Eukaryota > Metazoa > Chordata > Aves > Opisthocomiformes > Opisthocomidae > Opisthocomus > Opisthocomus hoazin. Next base: position 634,880 of record NW_027448992.1, read on the forward strand.
TGGGCAGATGAGGCTGAGCAACTGCTTTCCGGGCTAGCTCTTTCTGGCTGCCAGCTATCTGCAGACGTTCGCATTTTCAGAGCGTGGCTTCCGGAGGCGCCCTTAAAGGACTACCTAAGCTACGTTTGGAGTCTGAGGGGGCAAGACAAGCAAGCAGCCCCAGTCTCTGTGCCTCTGTGCGAGCAGTGCCATGGGCAGATGAGGCTGAGGAACAGCTTTCCAGGCTAGCTCTTTCTGGCTGCCAGCTATCTGCAGACGTTCGCATTTTCAGAGAAGGGCTGCCGGAGGCGCCCGGCATGGACCACCTAAGGTACGTTTGAAGTTTGAGGTGGCAAGACAAGCAAGCAGCCCCAGTCTCTGTGCCTCTGTGCGAGCAGTGCCATGGGCAGATGAGGCTGAGCAACAGCTTTCCAGGCTAGCTCTTTCTGGCTGCCAGCTATCTGCAGACGTTCGCATTTTCAGTGCAGGGCTCCCGGAGGCGCCCTTAAAGGACCACCTAAGCTACGTTTGAAGTTTGAGGTGGCAAGACAAGCAAACAGCCCCAATGTCTGTGCCTCTGTGCGAGCAGTGCCATGGGCAGATGAGGCTGAGGAACAGCTTTCCAGGCTAGCTCTTTCTGGCTGCCAGCTATCTGCAGACGTTCGCATTTTCAGAGAAGGGCTCCCGGAGGCGCCCATAAAAAGCCACCTAAGCTACGTTTGAAGTTTGAGGGGGCAAGACAAGCAAGCAGCCCCAGTCTCTGTGCCTCTGAGCGAGCAGTGCCATGGGCAGATGAGGCTGAAAATCAGCTTTCCAGGCCAGCTCTTTCTGGCTGCCAGCTATCTGCAGACGTTCGCATTTTCAGAGCAGGGCTGCCGCATGCACCCATAAAGAACCACCTAAGCTACGTTTGAAGTTTGAGGGGGCAAGACAAGCAAGCAGCCCCAGTCTCTGTGCCTCTGTGCGAGCAGTGCCATGGGCAGATGTGGCTGAGCAACTACTTTCCGGGCTAGCTCTTTCTGGCTGCCAGCTATCTGCAGACGTTCGCATTTTCAGAGTAAGGCTCACGGAGGCGCCCATGAAGGACTACCTAAGCTACGTTTGAAGTTTGAGGGGGCAAGACAAGCAAGCAGCCCCAGTCTCTATGCCTCTGTGCGAGCAGTGCCATGGGCAGATGAGGCTGAGCAACAGCTTTCCAGGCTAGCTCTTTCTGGCTGCCAGCTATCTGCAGACGTTCGCATTTTCAGAGCAGGGCTCCCGGAGGCGCCCGGCACGGACCACCTAAGCTACGTTTGAAGTTTGAGGGGGCAAGACAAGCACGCAGCCCCAGTCTCTGTGCCTCTGTGCGAGCAGTGCCATGGGCAGATGAGGCTGAGCAACAGCTTTCCAGGCTAGCTCTTTCTGGCTGCCAGCTATCTGCAGACGTTCTCATTTTCAGAGAAGGGCTCCCGGAGGCGCCCTTAAAGGACCACCTAAGCTACGTTTGAAGTTTGAGGGGGCAAGACAAGCAAGCAGCCCCAGTCTCTGTGCCTCTGTGCGAGCAGTGCCATGGGCAGATGAGGCTGAGCAACAGCTTTCCAGGCTAGCTCTTTCTGGCTGCCAGCTATCTGCAGACGTTCGCATTTTCAGAGCAGGGCTGCCGGAGGTGCCCGGCACGCACCACCTAAGCTACGTTTGAAGTTTGAGGTGGCAACACAAGCAACAAGCCCCAGTCTCTGTGCCTCTGTGCGAGCAGTGCCATGGGCAGATGAGGCTGAGCAACAGCTTTCCAGGCTAGCTCTTTCTGGCTGCCAGCTATCTGCAGACGTTCGCATTTTCAGAGAAGGGCTCCCGGAGGCGCCCATATAAAGCCTCCTAAGCTACGTTTGAAGTTTGAGGGGGCAAGACAAGCAAGCAGCCCCAGTCTCTGTGCCTCTGTGCGAGCAGTGCCATGGGCAGATGAGGCTGAGCAAGAGCTTTCCAGGCTAGCTCTTTCTGGCTGCCAGCTATCTGCAGACGTTCGCATTTTCAGAGCAGGGCTCCCGGAGGCGCCCTTAAAGGACCACCTAAGCTACGTTTGAAGTTTGAGGGGGCAAGACAAGCAAGCAGCCCCAGTCTCTGTGCCTCTGTGCGAGCAGTGCCATGGGCAGATGAGGCTGAGCAACAGCTTTCCTGGCTAGCTCTTTCTGGCTGCCAGCTATCTGCACACGTTCGCATTTTCAGAGCGTGGCTCCCGGATTTGCCCGGAAAGGACCACCTAATCTACGTTTGAAGTTTGAGGGGACAAGACAAGCAAGCAGCCCCAGTCTCTGTGCCTCTGTGCGAGCGGTGCCATGGGCAGATGAAGCTGAGCAACAGCTTTCCAGGCGAGCTTTTTCTGGCCGCCAGCTATCTGCAGACGTTCGCATTTTGGGAGCAGGGCTCCCGGAGGCACCCGGCACGGACCACCTAAGCTACGTTTGAAGTTTGAGGGGGCAAGACAAGCAAGCAGCCCCAGTCTCTGTGCCTCTGTGCGAGCAGTGCCATGGGCAGATGAGGCTGAGCAACAGCTTTCCAGGCTAGCTCTTTCTGGCTGCCAGCTATCTGTAGACGTTCGCATTTTCAGAGCAGGGCTGCCGGAGGAGCTCTGCACGGACCACCTAAGCTACGTTTGAAGTTTGAGGTGGCAAGACAAGCAAGCAGCCCCAGTCTCTGTGCCTCTGAGCGAGCAGTGCCATGGGCAGATGAGACTGAGCAACAGCTTTCCAGGCTAGCTCTTTCTGGCTGCCAGCTATCGGCAGACGTTCGCATTTTCAGAGCAGGGCTCCCGGAGGCGCCCAGCACGCACCACCTAAGCTACGTTTGAAGTTTGAGGGGGCAAGACAAGCAAGCAGCCCCAGTCTCTCTGCCTCTGTGTGAGCAGTGCCATTGGCAGATGAGGCTGAGCAACAGCTTTTTGGGCTAGCTCTTTCTGGCTGCCAGCTATCTGCAGACGTTCGCATTTTCAGAGCAGGGCTGCCGGAGGCGCCCGGCACGCACCACCTCAGCTACGTTTGAAGTTTGAGGGGGCAAGACAAGCAAGCAGCCCCAGTCTCTGTGCCTCTGTGCGAGCACTGCCATGGGCAGATGAGGCTGAGCAACAGCTTTCCAGGCTAGCTCTTTCTGGCTGCCAGCTATCTGCAGACGTTTTCATTTTGGTAGCAGGGCTGCCGGAGGCGCCCAGCACGCACCACCTAAGGTACGTTTGAATTTTGAGAGGGCAAGACAAGCAAGCAGCCCCAGTCTCTGTGCCTCTGAGCGAGCAGTGCCGTGGGCAGATGAGGCTCAGCAACAGCTTTCCAGGCTAGCTCTTTCTGGCTGCCAGCTATCTGCAGACGTTCGCATTTTCAGAGCAGGGCTCCCGGAGTCGCCCGTAAAGGACCACCTAAGCTACGTTTGAAGTTTGAGGTGGCAAGAGAAGCAAGCAGCCCCAGTCTCTGTGCCTCTGAGCGAGCAGTGCCATGGGCAGATGAGGCTGAGCAACAGCTTTCCAGGCTAGCTCTTTCTGGCTGCCAGCTATCTGCAGACGTTTTCATTTTGGGAGCAGGGCTACCGGAGGCGCTCAGAACGCACCACCTAAAGTACGTTTGAAGTTTGAGGGGGCAAGACAAGCAAGCAGCCCCAATGTCTGTGCCTCTGTGCGAGCAGTGCCATGGGCAGATGAGGCTGAGCAACAGATTTCCAGGCTAGCTCTTTCTGGCTGACAGCTATCTGCAGACGTTCGCATGTTCAGAGCAGGGCTCCCGGAGGTGCCCGGCACGGACAACCTAAGCTACGTTTGAAGTTTGAGGGGGCAAGGCAAGCAAGCAGCCCCAGTCTCTGTGCCTCTGTGCGAGCAGTGCCATGGGCAGATGAGGCTGAGCAACAGCTTTCCGGGCTAGCTCTTTCTGGCTGCAAGTTATCTGCAGACGTTCAAATTTTCAGAGCAGGGCTTCCGGATTTGCACGGAAAGGAACACCTAAGCTACATTTGAAGTTTGAGGTGGCAAGACAAGCAAGCAGCCCCAGTATCTGTGCCTCTGTGCGAGCAGTGCCGTGGGCAGATGAGGCTGAGCAACAGCTTTCCAGGCTAGCTCTTTCTGGCTGCCAGCTATCTGCAGACGTTCGCATTTTGGGAGCAGAGCTGCCTGAGCGCCCATAAAGGACCACCGAAGATATGTTTGAAGTTTGAGGGGGCAAGACAAGCAAGCAGCCCCAGTCTCTGTGCCTCTGTGCGAGCAGTGCCATGGGCAGATGAGGCTGAGCAACAGCTTTCCAGGCTAGCTCTTTCTGGCTGCCAGCTATCTACAGACGTTCACATTTTCAGAGCTGCGGTGCGCGAGGAGCCCTGCACGGACCACCTAAGCTACGTTTGAAGTTTGAGGGGGCAAGAGAAGCAAGCAGCCCCAGTCTCTGTGCCTCTGTGCGAGCAGTGCCATGGGCAGATGAGGCTGAGCAACAGCTTTCCAGGCTCGCTCTTTCGGGCTGCGAGCTATCTGCAGACGTTTTCATTTTGGGAGCAGGGCTGCCGGAGGCGCTCAGCACGGAACACCTAAAGCTACGTTTGAAGTTTGAGTGGGCAAGACAAGCAAGCAGCCCCAGTCTCTGTGCCTCTGTGCGAGCACTGCCATGGGCAGATGAGGCTGAGGAACAGCTTTCCAGGCTAGCTCTTTCTGGCTGCCAGCTATCTGCAGACGTTCGCATTTTCAGAGCAGGGCTCCCGGAGGTGCCCGGCACGCACCACCTAAGCTACGTTTGAAGTTTGAGGGGGCAAGACAAGCAAGCAGCCCCAGTCTCTGTGCCTCTGTGCAAGCAGTGCCATGGGCAGATGAGGCTGAGCAACAGCTTTCCAGGCTAGCTCTTTCTGGCTGCCAGCTATCTACAGACGTTCGCATTTTCAGAGCTGGGGTGCCCGAGGAGCCCTGCACGGACCACCTAAGCTACGTTTGAAGTTTGAGGGGGCAAGAGAAGCAAGCAGCCCCAGTCTCTGTGCCTCTGAGCGAGCAGTGCCGTGGGCAGATGAGGCTGAGCAACAGCTTTCCAGGCTAGCTCTTTCTGGCTGCCAGCTATCTGCAGACGTTCGCATTTTCAGAGCTGGGGCTCCCGGAGGCGCCCTGCACGGACCACCTAAGCTACGTTTGAAGTTTGAGGGTGCAAGACAAGCAAGCAGCCCCAGTCTCTGTGCCTCTGTGCGAGCAGTGCCATGGGCAGATGAGGCTGAGGAACAGCTTTCCAGGCTAGCTCTTTCTGGCTGCCAGCTATCTGCAGACGTTCGCATTTTGGGAGCAGGGCTGCCGGAGGCTCCCGGCACGGACCACCTAAGATACATTTGAAGTTTGAGGTGGCAAGACAAGCAAGCAGCCCCAAAGTCTGTGCCTCTGTGCGAGCAGTGCCATGGGCAGATGAAGCTGAGCAATAGCTTTCCAGGCGACTTTTTTCTGGCCGCCAGCTATCTGCAGACGTTCGCATTTTGGGAGCAGGGCTCCCGGAGGCACCCGGCACGGACCACCTAAGCTACGTTTGAAGTTTGAGGGGGCAAGACAAGCAAGCAGCCCCAGTCTCTGTGCTTCTGTGCGAGCAGTGCCATGGGCAGATGAGGCTGAGCAACAGCTTTCCAGGCTTGCACTTTCTGGCTGCCAGCTATCTGTAGACGTTCGCATTTTCAGAGCTGGGGTGCCCGAGGAGCCCTGCACGGACCACCTAAGCTACGTTTGAAGTTTGAGGGGGCAAGAGAAGCAAGCAGCCCCAGTCTCTGTGCCTCTGTGTGAGCAGTGCCACGGGCAGATGAGGCTGAGCAACAGCTTTCCAGGCTAGCTCTTTCTGGCTGCCAGCTATCTGCACACGTTCGCATTTTTAGAGCTGGGGTGCCGGATGCGCCCTGCACGGACCACCTAAGCTACGTTTGAAGTTTGAGGGGGCAAGACAAGCAAGCAGCCCCAGTCTCTGTGCCTCTGTGCGAGCAGTGCCATGGGCAGATGAGGCTGAGCAACTGCTTTCCGGGCTAGCTCTTTCTGGCTGCCAGCTATCTGCAGACGTTCGCATTTTCAGAGCAGGGCTCCCGGAGGTGCCCGGCACGGACCACCTAAGCTACGTTTGAAGTTTGAGGGGGCAAGACAAGCAAGCAGCCCCAGTCTCTGTGCCTCTGTGCGAGCAGTGCCATGGGCAGATGAGGCTGAGCAACAGCTTTCCGGGCTAGCTCTTTCTGGCTGCCAGCTATCTGCAGACGTTCGCATTTTCAGAGCAGGGCTCCCGGATTTGCCCGGAAAGGAACACCTAAGCTACGTTTGAAGTTTGAGGTGGCAAGACAAGCATGCAGCCCCAGTATCTGTGCCTCTGTGCGAGCAGTGCCGTGGGCAGATGAGGCTGAGCAACAGCTTTCCAGGCTAGCTCTTTCTGGCTGCCAGCTATCTGCAGACGTTCGCATTTTGGGAGCAGAGCTGCCTGAGGCGCCCATAAAGGACCACCGAAGATACGTTTGAAGTTTGAGGGGGCAAGACAAGCAAGCAGCCCCAGTCTCTGTGCCTCTGTGCAAGCAGTGCCATGGGCAGATGAGAATGAGCAACAGCTTTCCAGGCTAGCTCTTTCTGGCTGCCAGCTATCTGCAGACGTTCGCATTTTCAGAGCGTGGCTCCCGGAGGAGCCCTGAAAGGACCACCTAAGCTACGTTTGAAGTTTGAGGGTGCAAGACAAGCAAGCAGCCCCAGTCTCTGTGCCTCTGTGCGAGCAGTGCCATGGGCAGATGAGGCTGAGCAACAGCTTTCCAGGCTAGCTCTTTCTGGCTGCCAGCTATCTGCAGACGTTCGCATTTTCAGAGCAGGGCTGCCGGAGGCGCTCAGCAGGGACCACCTGAAGGACGTTTGAACTTTGAGGTGGCAAGACAAGCAAGCAGCCCCAGTATCTGTGCCTCTGTGCGAGCACTGCCGTGGGCAGATGAGGCTGAGCAACAGTTTTCCTGGCTAGCTCTTTCTGGCTGCCAGCTATCTGCAGACGTTCGCATTTTGGGAGCAGAGCTGCCTGAGGCGCCCATAAAGGACCACCGAAGATACGTTTGAAGTTTGAGGGGGCAAGACAAGCAAGCAGCCCCAGTCTCTGTGCCTCTGTGCGAGCAGTGCCATGGGCAGATGAGGCTGAGCAACAGCTTTCCAGGCTAGCTCTTTCTGGCTGCCAGCTATCTGCAGACGTTCGCATTTTCAGAGCGTGGCTCCCGGAGGAGCCCGGAAAGCATCACCTAAGCTACGTTTGAAGTTTGAGGGGGCAAGACAAGCAAGCAGCCCCAGTCTCTGTGCCTCTGTGTGAGCAGTGCCATGGGCAGATGAGGCTGAGCAACAGCTTTCCAGGCTAGCTCTTTCTGGCTGCCAGCTATCTGCAGACGTTCGCATTTTCAGAGCAGGGCTGCCGGAGGCGCGCAGCACAGACCAAATAAAGTACATTTGAAGTTTGAGGGGGCAAGACAAGCAAGCAGCCCCAGTCTCTGTGCCTCTGTGCGAGCAGTGCCATGGGCAGATGAGGCTGAGCAACAGCTTTCCAGGCTAGCTCTTTCTGGCTGCCAGCTATCTACAGACGTTCGCATTTTCAGAGAAGGGGTGCCCGAGGAGCCCTGCACGGACCACCTAAGCTACGTTTGAAGTTTGAGGGGACAAGACAAGCAAGCAGCCCCAGTCTCTGTGCCTCTGTGCGAGCAGTGCCATGGGCAGATGAGGCTGAGCAACAGCTTTCCAGGCTAGCTCTTTCTGGCTGCCAGCTATCTGCAGACGTTTTCATTTTGGGAGCAGGGCTGCCGAAGGCGCTCAGCACGGAACACCTAAAGTACGTTTGAAGTTTGAGGGGGCAAGACAAGCAAGCAGCCCCAGTCTCTGTGCCTCTGTGCGAGCAGTGCCATGGGCAGATGAGGCTGAGCAACAGCTTTCCAGGCTAGCTCTTTCTGGCTGCCAGCTATCTGCAGACGTTCGCATTTTCAGAGCAGGGCTCCCGGAGTTGCCCGGCATGCACCACCTAAGCTACGTTTGAAGTTTGAGGGGGCAAGACAAGCAAGCAGCCCCAGTCTCTGTGCCTCTGTGCGAGCAGTGCCACGGGCAGATGATGCTGAGAAACAGCTTTCCTGGCTAGCTCTTTCTGGCTGCCAGCTATCTGCAGACGTTCGCATTTTTAGAGCTGGGGTGCCGGATGCGCCCTGCACGGACCACCTAAGCTACGTTTGAAGTTTGAGGGGGCAAGACAAGCAAGCAGCCCCAGTCTCTGTGCCTCTGTGCGAGCAGTGCCATGGGCAGATGAGGCTGAGCAACACCTTTCCAGGCTAGCTCTTTCTGGCTGCCAGCTATCTGCAGACGTTCGCATTTTCAGAGCAGTGCTGCCGGAGACGCCCGGCACGGACCACCTAAGCTACGTTTGAAGTTTGAGGGGGCAAGACAAGCAAGCAGCCCCAGTCTCTGTGCCTCTGTGTGAGCAGTGCCATGGGCAGATGAGGCTGAGCAACAGCTTTCCAGGCTAGCTCTTTCTGGCTGCCAGCTATCTGCAGACGTTCGCATTTTCAGAGCAGGGCTGCCGGAGGCGCTCAGCACGCACCACCTAATCTACGTTTGAAGTTTGAGGGGGCAAGACAAGCAAGCAGCCCCAGTCTCTGTGCCTCTGCGAGCAGTGCCATGGGCAGATGAGGCTGAGGAACAGCTTTCCAGGCTAGCTCTTTCTGGCTGCCAGCTATCTGCAGACGTTCGCATTTTCAGAGCAGGTCTGCAGGAGGCGCCCGGCACGGACCACGTAAGCTACGTTTGAAGTTTGAGGGGGCAAGACAAGCAAGCAGCCCCAGTCTCTGTGCCTCTGAGCGAGCAGTGCCGTGGGCAGATGAGGCTGAGCAACAGCTTTCCAGGCTCGCTCTTTCGAGCTGCGAGCTATCTGCAGACGTTCGCATTTTCAGAGAAGGGCTGCCGGAGGCGCCCAGCACAGAACAAATAAAGTATATTTGAAGTTTGAGGGCGCAAGACAAGCAAGCAGCCCCAGTCTCTGTGCCTCTGTGCGAGCAGTGCCATGGGCAGATGAGGCTGCGCAACAGCTTTCCAGGCTAGCTCTTTCTGGCTGCCAGCTATCTACAGACGTTCGCATTTTCAGAGCTGGGGTGCCCGAGGAGGCCTGCACGGACCACCTAAGGTACGTTTGAAGTGTGAGGGGGCAAGAGAAGCAAGCAGCCCCAGTCTCTGTGCCTCTGTGCGAGCAGTGCCATGGGCAGATGAGGCTGAGCAACAGCTTTCCAGGCTAGCTCTTTCGGGCTGCGAGCTATCTGCAGACGTTTTCATTTTGGGAGCAGGGCTGCCGGAGGCGCTCAGCACGGAACACCTAAAGTACGTTTGAAGTTTGAGGGGGCAAGACAAGCAAGCAGCCCCAGTCTCTGTACCTCTGTGTGAGCACTGCCACGGGCAGATGATGCTGAGCAACAGCTTTCCTGGCTCGCTCTTTCTGGCTGCCAGCTATCTGCAGACGTTTGCATTTTCAGAGCTGGGGTGATGGAGGCTCCATGCACGGACCACCTAAGCTACGTTTGAAGTTTGAGGGGGCAAGACAAGCAAGCAGCCCCAGTCTCTGTGCCTCTGTGCGAGCAGTGCCATGGGCAGATGAGAATGAGCAACAGCTTTCCAGGCTAGCTCTTTCTGGCTGCCAGCTATCTGCAGACGTTCGCATTTTCAGAGCAGGGCTCCCGTATTTGCCCGGAAAGGACCACCTAAGCTACGTTTGAAGTTTGAGGGGGCAAGACAAGCAAGCAGCCCCAGTCTCTGTGCCTCTGTGCGAGCAGTGCCATGGGCAGATGAGGCTGAGGAACAGCTTTCCAGGCTAGCTCTTTCTGGCTGCCAGCTATCTGCAGACGTTCGCATTTTCAGAGAAGGGCTCCCGGAGGCGCCCATAAAGGACCACCGAAGATACGTTTGAAGTTTGAGGGGGCAAGACAAGCAAGCAGCCCCAGTCTCTGTGCCTCTGTGCGAGCAGTGCCATGGGCAGATGAGGCTGAGCAACAGCTTTCTGGGCTAGCTCTTTCTGGCTGCCAGCTATCTGCAGACGTTCGCATTTTCAGAGCGTGGCTCCCGGAGGCGCTCAGCACGGACCACCTGAAGGACGTTTGAAGTTTGAGGTGGCAACACAAGCAAGCAGCCCCAGTCTCTGTGCCTCTGTGCGAGCAGTGCCATGGGCAGATGAGGCTGAGCAACAGCTTTCCAGGCTAGCTCTTTCTGGCTGCCAGCTATCTGCAGACGTTCGCATTTTGGGAGCAGGGCTGCCGGAGGGGCCATTGAAGGACCGCCTAAGATACGTTTGAATTTTGAGGGGGCAAGACAAGCAAGCAGCCCCAGTCTCTGTGCCTCTGTGTGAGCAGTGCCATGGGCAGATGAGGCTGAGCAACAGCTTTCCAGGCTAGCTCTTTCTGGCTGCCAGCTATCTACAGACGTTCGCATTTTCAGAGCTGGGGTGCCCGAGGAGTCCTGCACGGAACACCTAAAGCTACGTTTGAAGTTTGAGGTGGCAAGACAAGCAAGCAGCCCCAGTCTCTGTGCCTCTGTGCGAGCAGTGCCATGGGCAGATGAGGCTGAGCAACAGCTTTCCGGGCTAGCTCTTTCTGGCTGCCAGCTATCTGCAGACGTTCGCATTTTTAGAGCAGCGCTGCCGGAGGCAACCGGCATGGACCACCTAAGCTACGTTTGTAGTTTGAGGTGGCAAGAGAAGCAAGCAGCCCCAGTCTCTGTGCCTCTGTGCGAGCAGTGCCATGGGCAGATGAGGCTGAGCAACAGCTTTCCAGGCTAGCTCTTTCTGGCTGCCAGCTATCTGCAGACGTTCGCATTCTTGGAGCAGGGCTACCGGAGGCGCCCGTAAAGGACCACCTAAGCCACGTTTGAAGTTTGAGGGGGCAAGACAAGCAAGCAGCCCCAGTCTCTGTGCCTCTGTGCGAGCAGTGCCATGGGCAGATGAGGCTGAGCAACAGCTTTCCAGGCTAGCTCTTTCTGGCTGCCAGCTATCTGCACACGTTTGCATTTTCAGAGCAGGGCTCCCGGATTTGCCCGGAAAGGACCACCTAATCTACGTTTGAAGTTTGAGGGGGCAAGACAAGCAAGCAGCCCCAGTCTCTGTGCCTCTGTGCGAGCAGTGCCATGGGCAGATGAGGCTGAGCAACAGCTATCCAGGCTAGCTCTTTCTGGCTGCCAGCTATCTGCAGACGTTCGCATTTTCAGAGCAGGGCTGACGGAGGCGCCCGGCACGGACCACCTAAGCTACGTTTGAAGTTTGAGGTGGCAAGACAAGCAAGCAGCCCCAGTCTCTGTGCCTCTGTGCGAGCAGTGCCATGGGCAGATGAGGCTGAGCAACAGCTTTCCGGGCTAGCTCTTTCTGGCTGCCAGCTATCTGCAGACGTTCGCATTTTCAGAGCAGGGCTCCCGGATTTGCCCGGAAAGGAACACCTAAGCTACGTTTGAAGTTTGAGGTGGCAAGACAAGCATGCAGCCCCAGTATCTGTGCCTCTGTGCGAGCAGTGCCGTGGGCAGATGAGGCTGAGCAACAGCTTTCCAGGCTAGCTCTTTCTGGCTGCCAGCTATCTGCAGACGTTCGCATTTTGGGAGCAGAGCTGCCTGAGGCGCCCATAAAGGACCACCGAAGATACGTTTGAAGTTTGAGGGGGCAAGACAAGCAAGCAGCCCCAGTCTCTGTGCCTCTGTGCAAGCAGTGCCATGGGCAGATGAGAATGAGCAACAGCTTTCCAGGCTAGCTCTTTCTGGCTGCCAGCTATCTGCAGACGTTCGCATTTTCAGAGCGTGGCTCCCGGAGGAGCCCTGAAAGGACCACCTAAGCTACGTTTGAAGTTTGAGGGTGCAAGACAAGCAAGCAGCCCCAGTCTCTGTGCCTCTGTGCGAGCAGTGCCATGGGCAGATGAGGCTGAGCAACAGCTTTCCAGGCTAGCTCTTTCTGGCTGCCAGCTATCTGCAGACGTTCGCATTTTCAGAGCAGGGCTGCCGGAGGCGCTCAGCAGGGACCACCTGAAGGACGTTTGAACTTTGAGGTGGCAAGACAAGCAAGCAGCCCCAGTATCTGTGCCTCTGTGCGAGCACTGCCGTGGGCAGATGAGGCTGAGCAACAGTTTTCCTGGCTAGCTCTTTCTGGCTGCCAGCTATCTGCAGACGTTCGCATTTTGGGAGCAGAGCTGCCTGAGGCGCCCATAAAGGACCACCGAAGATACGTTTGAAGTTTGAGGGGGCAAGACAAGCAAGCAGCCCCAGTCTCTGTGCCTCTGTGCGAGCAGTGCCATGGGCAGATGAGCCTGAGCAACAGCTTTCCAGGCTAGCTCTTTCTGGCTGCCAGCTATCTGCAGACGTTCGCATTTTCAGAGCGTGGCTCCCGGAGGAGCCCGGAAAGCATCACCTAAGCTACGTTTGAAGTTTGAGGGGGCAAGACAAGCAAGCAGCCCCAGTCTCTGTGCCTCTGTGTGAGCAGTGCCATGGGCAGATGAGGCTGAGCAACAGCTTTCCAGGCTAGCTCTTTCTGGCTGCCAGCTATCTGCAGACGTTCGCATTTTCAGAGCAGGGCTGCCGGAGGCGCGCAGCACAGACCAAATAAAGTACATTTGAAGTTTGAGGGTGCAAGACAAGCAAGCAGCCCCAGTCTCTGTGCCTCTGTGCGAGCAGTGCCATGGGCAGATGAGGCTGAGCAACAGCTTTCCAGGCTAGCTCTTTCTGGCTGCCAGCTATCTACAGACGTTCGCATTTTCAGAGAAGGGGTGCCCGAGGAGCCCTGCACGGACCACCTAAGCTACGTTTGAAGTTTGAGGGGACAAGACAAGCAAGCAGCCCCAGTCTCTGTGCCTCTGTGCGAGCAGTGCCATGGGCAGATGAGGCTGAGCAACAGCTTTCCAGGCTAGCTCTTTCTGGCTGCCAGCTATCTGCAGACGTTTTCATTTTGGGAGCAGGGCTGCCGAAGGCGCTCAGCACGGAACACCTAAAGTACGTTTGAAGTTTGAGGGGGCAAGACAAGCAAGCAGCCCCAGTCTCTGTGCCTCTGTGCGAGCAGTGCCATGGGCAGATGAGGCTGAGCAACAGCTTTCCAGGCTAGCTCTTTCTGGCTGCCAGCTATCTGCAGACGTTCGCATTTTCAGAGCAGGGCTCCCGGAGTTGCCCGGCATGCACCACCTAAGCTACGTTTGAAGTTTGAGGGGGCAAGACAAGCAAGCAGCCCCAGTCTCTGTGCCTCTGTGTGAGCAGTGCCACGGGCAGATGATGCTGAGAAACAGCTTTCCTGGCTAGCTCTTTCTGGCTGCCAGCTATCTGCAGACGTTCGCATTTTTAGAGCTGGGGTGCCGGATGCGCCCTGCACGGACCACCTAAGCTACGTTTGAAGTTTGAGGGGGCAAGACAAGCAAGCAGCCCCAGTCTCTGTGCCTCTGTGCGAGCAGCGCCATGGGCAGATGAGGCTGAGCAACAGCTTTCCAGGCTAGCTCTTTCTGGCTGCCAGCTATCTGCAGACGTTCGCATTTTGGGAGCAGGGCTCCCGGATTTGCCCGGAAAGGAACACCTAAGCTACGTTTGAAGTTTGAGGTGGCAAGACAAGCAAGCAGCCCCAGTCTCTGTGCCTCTGTGCGAGCAGTGCCATGGGCAGATGAGGCTGAGCAACAGCTTTCCAGGCTAGCTCTTTCTGGCTGCCAGCTATCTGCAGACGTTCGCATTTTGGGAGCAGAGCTGCCTGACGCGCCCATAAAGAACCACGAAAGATACGTTTGAAGTTTGAGGGGTCAAGACAAGCAAGCAGCCCCAGTCTCTGTGCCTCTGTGCGAGCAGTGCCATGGGCAGATGAGGCTGAGCAAGAGCTTTCCAGGCTAGCTCTTTCTGGCTGCCAGCTATCTGCAGACGTTCGCATTTTCAGAGCAGGGCTGCCGGAGGCGCTCAGCACGGACCACCTGAAGGACGTTTGAAGTTTGAGGTGGCAACACAAGCAAGCAGCCCCAGTATCTGTGCCTCTGTGCGAGCAGTGCCGTGGGCAGATGAGGCTGAGCAACAGCTTTCCAGGCTAGCTCTTTCTGGCTGCCAGCTATCTGCAGACGTTCGCATTTTGTTAGCACAGCTGCATGATGCGCCCATAAAGGACCACCGAAGCTACGTTTGAAGTTTGAGGGGGCAAGAGAAGCAGCAGCCCCAGTCTCTGTGCCTCTGTGCGAGCAGCGCCATGGGCAGATGAGGCTGAGCAACAGCTTTCCAGGCTAGCTCTTTCTGGCTGCCAGCTATCTGCAGACGTTTGCATTCTTGGAGCAGGGCTCCCGGAGGCGCCCGGCACGGACCACCTAAGCTACGTTTGAAGTTTGAGGGGGCAAGACAAGCAAGCAGCCCCAGTCTCTGTGCCTCTGTGCGAGCAGTGCCATGGGCAGATGAGGCTGAGCAACAGCTTTCCTGGCTAGCTCTTTCTGGCTGCGAGCTATCTCCACACGTTTTCATTTTCAGAGCAGGGCTCCAGGATTTGCCCGGAAAGGACCACCTAAAGCACGTTTGAAGTTTGAGGGGGCAAGACAAGCAAGCAGCCCCAGTCTCTGTGCCTCTGTGCGAGCGGTGCCATGGGCAGATGAGGCTGAGCAACACCTTTCCAGGCTAGCTCTTTCTGGCTGCCAGCTATCTGCAGACGTTCGCATTTTCAGAGCAGTGCTGCCGGAGACGCCCGGCACGGACCACCTAAGTTACGTTTGAAGTTTGAGGGGGCAAGACAAGCAAGCAGCCCCAGTCTCTGTGCCTCTGTGTGAGCAGTGCCATGGGCAGATGAGGCTGAGCAACAGCTTTCCAGGCTAGCTCTTTCTGGCTGCCAGCTATCTGCAGACGTTCGCATTTTCAGAGCAGGGCTGCCGGAGGCGCTCAGCACGCACCACCTAATCTACGTTTGAAGTTTGAGGGGGCAAGACAAGCAAGCAGCCCCACTCTCTGTGCCTCTGCGAGCAGTGCCATGGGCAGATGAGGCTGAGCAACAGCTTTCCAGGCTAGCTCTTTCTGGCTGCCAGCTATCTGCAGACGTTCGCATTTTGGGAGCAGGGCTGCCGGAGGCGCCATTGAAGGACCACCTAAGCTACGTTTGAATTTTGAGGGGGCAAGACAAGCAAGCAGCCCCAGTCTCTGTGCCTCTGTGTGAGCAGTGCCATGGGCAGATGAGGCTGAGCAACAGCTTTCCAGGCTAGCTCTTTCTGGCTGCCAGCTATCTGCAGACGTTCGCATTTTCAGAGCAGGGCTGCCGTAGGAGCCTGTAAAGGACCACCTAAGCTACATTTGAAGTTTTAGGGGGCAAGAGAAGCAAGCAGCCCCAGTCTCTGTGCCTCTGTGCGAGCAGTGCCATGGGCAGATGAGGCTGAGCAACAGCTTTCCAGGCTAGCTCTTTTGGGCTGCGAGCTATCTGCAGACGTTCGCATTTTCAGAGCAGGGCTCCCGGAGGTGCCCGGCACGGACCACCTAAGCTACGTTTGAAGTTTGAGGCGGCAAGACAAGCAAGCAGCCCCAGTCTCTGTGCCTCTGTGCGAGCAGTGCCATGGGCAGATGAGGCTGAGCAACAGCTTTCCGGGCTAGCTCTTTCTGGCTGCCAGCTATCTGCAGACGTTCGCATTTTCAGAGCAGGGCTCCCGGATTTGCCCGGAAAGGAACACCTAAGCTACGTTTGAAGTTTGAGGTGGCAAGACAAGCATGCAGCCCCAGTATCTGTGCCTCTGTGCGAGCAGTGCCGTGGGCAGATGAGGCTGAGCAACAGCTTTCCAGGCTAGCTCTTTCTGGCTGCCAGCTATCTGCAGACGTTCGCATTTTGGGAGCAGAGCTGCCTGAGGCGCCCATAAAGGACCACCGAAGATACGTTTGAAGTTTGAGGGGGCAAGACAAGCAAGCAGCCCCAGTCTCTGTGCCTCTGTGCAAGCAGTGCCATGGGCAGATGAGAATGAGCAACAGCTTTCCAGGCTAGCTCTTTCTGGCTGCCAGCTATCTGCAGACGTTCGCATTTTCAGAGCGTGGCTCCCGGAGGAGCCCTGAAAGGACCACCTAAGCTACGTTTGAAGTTTGAGGGTGCAAGACAAGCAAGCAGCCCCAGTCTCTGTGCCTCTGTGCGAGCAGTGCCATGGGCAGATGAGGCTGAGCAACAGCTTTCCAGGCTAGCTCTTTCTGGCTGCCAGCTATCTGCAGACGTTCGCATTTTCAGAGCAGGGCTGCCGGAGGCGCTCAGCAGGGACCACCTGAAGGACGTTTGAACTTTGAGGTGGCAAGACAAGCAAGCAGCCCCAGTATCTGTGCCTCTGTGCGAGCACTGCCGTGGGCAGATGAGGCTGAGCAACAGTTTTCCTGGCTAGCTCTTTCTGGCTGCCAGCTATCTGCAGACGTTCGCATTTTGGGAGCAGAGCTGCCTGAGGCGCCCATAAAGGACCACCGAAGATACGTTTGAAGTTTGAGGGGGCAAGACAAGCAAGCAGCCCCAGTCTCTGTGCCTCTGTGCGAGCAGTGCCATGGGCAGATGAGGCTGAGCAACAGCTTTCCAGGCTAGCTCTTTCTGGCTGCCAGCTATCTGCAGACGTTCGCATTTTCAGAGAAGGGCTCCCGGAGGAGCCCGGAAAGCATCACCTAAGCTACGTTTGAAGTTTGAGGGGGCAAGACAAGCAAGCAGCCCCAGTCTCTGTGCCTCTGTGTGAGCAGTGCCATGGGCAGATGAGGCTGAGCAACAGCTTTCCAGGCTAGCTCTTTCTGGCTGCCAGCTATCTGCAGACGTTTGCATTTTCAGAGCAGGGCTGCCGGAGGCGCGCAGCACAGACCAAATAAAGTACATTTGAAGTTTGAGGGGGCAAGACAAGCAAGCAGCCCCAGTCTCTGTGCCTCTGTGCGAGCAGTGCCATGGGCAGATGAGGCTGAGCAACAGCTTTCCAGGCTAGCTCTTTCTGGCTGCCAGCTATCTACAGACGTTCGCATTTTCAGAGAAGGGGTGCCCGAGGAGCCCTGCACGGACCACCTAAGCTACGTTTGAAGTTTGAGGGGACAAGACAAGCAAGCAGCCCCAGTCTCTGTGCCTCTGTGCGAGCAGTGCCATGGGCAGATGAGGCTGAG
Source organism: Opisthocomus hoazin (assembly GCF_030867145.1). Lineage (NCBI taxonomy): Eukaryota > Metazoa > Chordata > Aves > Opisthocomiformes > Opisthocomidae > Opisthocomus > Opisthocomus hoazin. Next base: position 651,894 of record NW_027448992.1, read on the forward strand.
CAACAGCTTTCCAGGCTAGCTCTTTCTGGCTGCCAGCTATCTGCAGACGTTTTCATTTTGGGAGCAGGGCTGCCGAAGGCGCTCAGCACGGAACACCTAAAGTACGTTTGAAGTTTGAGGGGGCAAGACAAGCAAGCAGCCCCAGTCTCTGTGCCTCTGTGCGAGCAGTGCCATGGGCAGATGAGGCTGAGCAACAGCTTTCCAGGCTAGCTCTTTCTGGCTGCCAGCTATCTGCAGACGTTCGCATTTTCAGAGCAGGGCTCCCGGAGTTGCCCGGCATGCACCACCTAAGCTACGTTTGAAGTTTGAGGGGGCAAGACAAGCAAGCAGCCCCAGTCTCTGTGCCTCTGTGTGAGCAGTGCCACGGGCAGATGATGCTGAGAAACAGCTTTCCAGGCTAGCTCTTTCTGGCTGCCAGCTATCTGCAGACGTTCGCATTTTTAGAGCTGGCGTGCCGGAGGCGCCCGGAACGGACCACCTAAGCTACGTTTGAAGTTTGAGGGGGCAAGACAAGCAAGCAGCCCCAGTCTCTGTGCCTCTGTGCGAGCAGCGCCATGGGCAGATGAGGCTGAGCAACAGCTTTCCAGGCTAGCTCTTTCTGGCTGCCAGCTATCTGCAGACGTTCGCATTTTGGGAGCAGGGCTCCCGGATTTGCCCGGAAAGGAACACCTAAGCTACGTTTGAAGTTTGAGGTGGCAAGACAAGCAAGCAGCCCCAGTCTCTGTGCCTCTGTGCGAGCAGTGCCATGGGCAGATGAGGCTGAGCAACAGCTTTCCAGGCTAGCTCTTTCTGGCTGCCAGCTATCTGCAGACGTTCGCATTTTGGGAGCAGAGCTGCCGGAGGCGCCCATAAAGAACCACGGAAGATACGTTTGAAGTTTGAGGGGGCAAGACAAGCAAGCAGCCCCAGTCTCTGTGCCTCTGTGCGAGCAGTGCCATGGGCAGATGAGGCTGAGCAACAGCTTTCCAGGCTAGCTCTTTCTGGCTGCCAGCTATCTGCAGACGTTCGCATTTTCAGAGCAGGGCTGCCGGAGGCGCTCAGCACGGACCACCTGAAGGACGTTTGAAGTTTGAGGTGGCAACACAAGCAAGCAGCCCCAGTATCTGTGCCTCTGTGCGAGCAGTGCCGTGGGCAGATGAGGCTGAGCAACAGCTTTCCAGGCTAGCTCTTTCTGGCTGCCAGCTATCTGCAGACGTTCGCATTTTGGGAGCAGAGCTGCATGATGCGCCCATAAAGGACCACCGAAGCTAAGTTTGAAGTTTGAGGGGGCAAGAGAAGCAGCAGCCCCAGTCTCTGTGCCTCTGTGCGAGCAGCGCCATGGGCAGATGAGGCTGAGCAACAGCTTTCCAGGCTAGCTCTTTCTGGCTGCCAGCTATCTGCAGACGTTTGCATTCTTGGAGCAGGGCTCCCGGAGGCGCCCGGCACGGACCACCTAAGCTACGTTTGAAGTTTGAGGGGGCAAGACAAGCAAGCAGCCCCAGTCTCTGTGCCTCTGTGCGAGCAGTGCCATGGGCAGATGAGGCTGAGCAACAGCTTTCCTGGCTAGCTCTTTCTGGCTGCGAGCTATCTCCACACGTTTTCATTTTCAGAGCAGGGCTCCAGGATTTGCCCGGAAAGGACCACCTAAAGCACGTTTGAAGTTTGAGGGGGCAAGACAAGCAAGCAGCCCCAGTCTCTGTGCCTCTGTGCGAGCGGTGCCATGGGCAGATGAGGCTGAGCAACACCTTTCCAGGCTAGCTCTTTCTGGCTGCCAGCTATCTGCAGACGTTCGCATTTTCAGAGCAGTGCTGCCGGAGACGCCCGGCACGGACCACCTAAGTTACGTTTGAAGTTTGAGGGGGCAAGACAAGCAAGCAGCCCCAGTCTCTGTGCCTCTGTGTGAGCAGTGCCATGGGCAGATGAGGCTGAGCAACAGCTTTCCAGGCTAGCTCTTTCTGGCTGCCAGCTATCTGCAGACGTTCGCATTTTCAGAGCAGGGCTGCCGGAGGCGCTCAGCACGCACCACCTAATCTACATTTGAAGTTTGAGGGGGCAAGACAAGCAAGCAGCCCCAGTCTCTGTGCCTCTGCGAGCAGTGCCATGGGCAGATGAGGCTGAGCAACAGCTTTCCAGGCTAGCTCTTTCTGGCTGCCAGCTATCTGCAGACGTTCGCATTTTCAGAGCATGTCTGCAGGAGGCGCCCGGCACGGACCACGTAAGCTACGTTTGAAGTTTGAGGGGGCAAGACAAGCAAGCAGCCCCAGTCTCTGTGCCTCTGAGCGAGCAGTGCCGTGGGCAGATGAGGCTGAGCAACAGCTTTCCAGGCTCGCTCTTTCGAGCTGCGAGCTATCTGCAGACGTTCGCATTTTCAGAGAAGGGCTGCCGGAGGCGCCCAGCACAGAACAAATAAAGTATATTTGAAGTTTGAGGGCGCAAGACAAGCAAGCAGCCCCAGTCTCTGTGCCTCTGTGCGAGCAGTGCCATGGGCAGATGAGGCTGCGCAACAGCTTTCCAGGCTAGCTCTTTCTGGCTGCCAGCTATCTACAGACGTTCGCATTTTCAGAGCTGGGGTGCCCGAGGAGGCCTACACGGACCACCTAAGGTACGTTTGAAGTGTGAGGGGGCAAGAGAAGCAAGCAGCCCCAGTCTCTGTGCCTCTGTGCGAGCAGTGCCATGGGCAGATGAGGCTGAGCAACAGCTTTCCAGGCTAGCTCTTTCTGGCTGCCAGCTATCTGCAGACGTTCGCATTTTCAGAGCAGGGCTCCCGTATTTGCCCGGAAAGGACCACCTAAGCTACGTTTGAAGTTTGAGGGGGCAAGACAAGCAAGCAGCCCCAGTCTCTGTGCCTCTGTGCGAGCAGTGCCATGGGCAGATGAGGCTGAGGAACAGCTTTCCAGGCTAGCTCTTTCTGGCTGCCAGCTATCTGCAGACGTTCGCATTTTCAGAGAAGGGCTCCCGGAGGCGCCCATAAAGGACCACCGAAGATACGTTTGAAGTTTGAGGGGGCAAGACAAGCAAGCAGCCCCAGTCTCTGTGCCTCTGTGCGAGCAGTGCCATGGGCAGATGAGGCTGAGCAACAGCTTTCCAGGCTAGCTCTTTCTGGCTGCCAGCTAACTGCAGACGTTCGCATTTTCAGAGCGTGGCTCCCGGAGGAGCCCGGAAAGGACCACCTAAGCTACGTTTGAAGTTTGAGGGGGCAAGACAAGCAAGCAGCCCCAGTCTCTGTGCCTCTGTGCGAGCAGTGCCATGGGCAGATGAGGCTGAGCAACAGCTTTCCAGGCTAGCTCTTTCTGGCTGCCAGCTATCTGCAGACGTTCGCATGTTCAGAGCAGGGCTGCCAGAGGCGCTCAGCACGGACCACCTGAAGGACGTTTGAAGTTTGAGGTGGCAACACAAGCAAGCAGCCCCAGTCTCTGTGCCTCTGTGCGAGCAGTGCCATGGGCAGATGAGGCTGAGCAACAGCTTTCCAGGCTAGCTCTTTCTGGCTGCCAGCTATCTGCAGACGTTCGCATTTTGGGAGCAGGGCTGCCGGAGGGGCCATTGAAGGACCGCCTAAGATACGTTTGAATTTTGAGGGGGCAAGACAAGCAAGCAGCCCCAGTCTCTGTGCCTCTGTGTGAGCAGTGCCATGGGCAGATGAGGCTGAGCAACAGCTTTCCAGGCTAGCTCTTTCTGGCTGCCAGCTATCTACAGACGTTCGCATTTTCAGAGCTGGGGTGCCCGAGGAGCCCTGCACGGAACACCTAAAGCTACGTTTGAAGTTTGAGGTGGCAAGACAAGCAAGCAGCCCCAGTCTCTGTGCCTCTGTGCGAGCAGTGCCATGGGCAGATGAGGCTGAGCAACAGCTTTCCGGGCTAGCTCTTTCTGGCTGCCAGCTATCTGCAGACGTTCGCATTTTTAGAGCAGCGCTGCCGGAGGCAACCGGCATGGACCACCTAAGCTACGTTTGTAGTTTGAGGTGGCAAGAGAAGCAAGCAGCCCCAGTCTCTGTGCCTCTGTGCGAGCAGTGCCATGGGCAGATGAGGCTGAGCAACAGCTTTCCAGGCTAGCTCTTTCTGGCTGCCAGCTATCTGCAGACGTTCGCATTCTTGGAGCAGGGCTACCGGAGGCGCCCGTAAAGGACCACCTAAGCTACGTTTGAAGTTTGAGGGGGCAAGACAAGCAAGCAGCCCCAGTCTCTGTGCCTCTGTGCGAGCAGTGCCATGGGCAGATGAGGCTGAGCAACAACTTTCCAGGCTAGCTCTTTCTGGCTGCCAGCTATCTGCACACGTTTGCATTTTCAGAGCAGGGCTCCCGGATTTGCCCGGAAAGGACCACCTAATCTACGTTTGAAGTTTGAGGGGGCAAGACAAGCAAGCAGCCCCAGTCTCTGTGCCTCTGTGCGAGCAGTGCCATGGGCAGATGAGGCTGAGCAACAGCTTTCCAGGCTAGCTCTTTCTGGCTGCCAGCTATCTGCAGACGTTCGCATTTTCAGAGCAGGGCTGACGGAGGCGCCCGGCACGGACCACCTAAGCTACGTTTGAAGTTTGAGGTGGCAAGACAAGCAAGCAGCCCCAATGTCTGTGCCTCTGTGCGAGCAGTGCCATGGGCAGATGAGGCTGAGCAACAGCTTTCCAGGCTAGCTTTTTCTGGCTGCCAGCTATCTGCAGACGTTCGCATTTTGGGAGCAGGGCTCCCGGAGGCACCCGGCACGGACCGCCTAAGCTACGTTTGAAGTTTGAGGTGGCAACACAAGCAAGCAGCCCCAGTCTCTGTTGCCTCTGTGCGAGCAGTGCCGTGGGCAGATGAGGCTGAGCAACAGCTTTCCAGGCTAGCTCTTTCTGGCTGCCAGCTATCTGCAGACGTTCGCATTTTCAGAGCAGGGCTGCCGGAGGAGCCCTTCACGGACCACCTAAGCTACGTTTGAAGTTTGAGGTGGCAAGACAAGTAAGCAGCCCCAGTCTCTGTGCCTCTGAGCGAGCAGTGCCGTGGGCAGATGAGGCTGAGCAACAGCTTTCCAGGCTAGCTCTTTCTGGCTGCCAGCTATCTGCAGACGTTCGCATGTTCGGAGCAGGGCTGCCGGATGCGCTCAGCACGCACCACCTAAGATAAGTTTGAAGTTTGAGGGGTCAAGACAAGCAAGCAGCCCCAATGTCTGTGCCTCTGTGCGAGCAGTGCCATGGGCAGATGAGACTGAGCAACAGCTTTCCAGGCTAGCTCTTTCTGGCTGCCAGCTATCTGCAGACGTTCACATTTTCAGAGCAGGGCTGCCGGAGGCGCCCTTAAAGGACCACCTAAGCTACATTTGAAGTTTTAGGGTGCAAGACAAGCAAGCAGCCCCAGTCTCTGTGCCTCTGTGCGAGCAGTGCCATGGGCAGATGAGGCTGAGCAACAGCTTTCCAGGCTAGCTCTTTCTGGCTGCCAGCTATCTGCAGACGTTTGCATTCTTGGAGCAGGGCTCCCGGAGGCGCCCGGCACGGACCACCTAAGTTACGTTTGAAGTTTGAGGGGGCAAGACAAGCAAGCAGCCCCAGTCTCTGTGCCTCTGTGCGAGCAGTGCCATGGGCAGATGAGGCTGAGCAACAGCTTTCCTGGCTAGCTCTTTCTGGCTGCGAGCTATCTCCACACGTTTTCATTTTCAGAGCAGGGCTCCAGGATTTGCCCGGAAAGGACCACCTAAAGCACGTTTGAAGTTTGAGGGGGCAAGACAAGCAAGCAGCCCCAGTCTCTGTGCCTCTGTGCGAGCGGTGCCATGGGCAGATGAGGCTGAGCAACACCTTTCCAGGCTAGCTCTTTCTGGCTGCCAGCTATCTGCAGACGTTCGCATTTTCAGAGCAGTGCTGCCGGAGACGCCCGGCACGGACCACCTAAGTTACGTTTGAAGTTTGAGGGGGCAAGACAAGCAAGCAGCCCCAGTCTCTGTGCCTCTGTGTGAGCAGTGCCATGGGCAGATGAGGCTGAGCAACAGCTTTCCAGGCTAGCTCTTTCTGGCTGCCAGCTATCTGCAGACGTTCGCATTTTCAGAGCAGGGCTGCCGGAGGCGCTCAGCACGCACCACCTAATCTACATTTGAAGTTTGAGGGGGCAAGACAAGCAAGCAGCCCCAGTCTCTGTGCCTCTGCGAGCAGTGCCATGGGCAGATGAGGCTGAGCAACAGCTTTCCAGGCTAGCTCTTTCTGGCTGCCAGCTATCTGCAGACGTTCGCATTTTCAGAGCATGTCTGCAGGAGGCGCCCGGCACGGACCACGTAAGCTACGTTTGAAGTTTGAGGGGGCAAGACAAGCAAGCAGCCCCAGTCTCTGTGCCTCTGAGCGAGCAGTGCCGTGGGCAGATGAGGCTGAGCAACAGCTTTCCAGGCTCGCTCTTTCGAGCTGCGAGCTATCTGCAGACGTTCGCATTTTCAGAGAAGGGCTGCCGGAGGCGCCCAGCACAGAACAAATAAAGTATATTTGAAGTTTGAGGGCGCAAGACAAGCAAGCAGCCCCAGTCTCTGTGCCTCTGTGCGAGCAGTGCCATGGGCAGATGAGGCTGCGCAACAGCTTTCCAGGCTAGCTCTTTCTGGCTGCCAGCTATCTACAGACGTTCGCATTTTCAGAGCTGGGGTGCCCGAGGAGGCCTACACGGACCACCTAAGGTACGTTTGAAGTGTGAGGGGGCAAGAGAAGCAAGCAGCCCCAGTCTCTGTGCCTCTGTGCGAGCAGTGCCATGGGCAGATGAGGCTGAGCAACAGCTTTCCAGGCTAGCTCTTTCGGGCTGCGAGCTATCTGCAGACGTTTTCATTTTGGGAGCAGGGCTGCCGGAGGCGCTCAGCACGGAACACCTAAAGTACGTTTGAAGTTTGAGGGGGCAAGACAAGCAAGCAGCCCCAGTCTCTGTACCTCTGTGTGAGCACTGCCACGGGCAGATGATGCTGAGCAACAGCTTTCCTGGCTCGCTCTTTCTGGCTGCCAGCTATCTGCAGACGTTTGCATTTTCAGAGCTGGGGTGCTGGAGGCTCCATGCACGGACCACCTAAGCTACGTTTGATGTTTGAGGGGGCAAGACAAGCAAGCAGCCCCAGTCTCTGTGCCTCTGTGCGAGCAGTGCCATGGGCAGATGAGGCTGAGCAACAGCTTTCCAGGCTAGCTCTTTCTGGCTGCCAGCTATCTGCAGACGTTCGCATTTTCAGAGCAGGGCTCCCGTATTTGCCCGGAAAGGACCACCTAAGCTACGTTTGAAGTTTGAGGGGGCAAGACAAGCAAGCAGCCCCAGTCTCTGTGCCTCTGTGCGAGCAGTGCCATGGGCAGATGAGGCTGAGGAACAGCTTTCCAGGCTAGCTCTTTCTGGCTGCCAGCTATCTGCAGACGTTCGCATTTTCAGAGAAGGGCTCCCGGAGGCGCCCATAAAGGACCACCGAAGATACGTTTGAAGTTTGAGGGGGCAAGACAAGCAAGCAGCCCCAGTCTCTGTGCCTCTGTGCGAGCAGTGCCATGGGCAGATGAGGCTGAGCAACAGCTTTCCAGGCTAGCTCTTTCTGGCTGCCAGCTAACTGCAGACGTTCGCATTTTCAGAGCGTGGCTCCCGGAGGAGCCCGGAAAGGACCACCTAAGCTACGTTTGAAGTTTGAGGGGGCAAGACAAGCAAGCAGCCCCAGTCTCTGTGCCTCTGTGCGAGCAGTGCCATGGGCAGATGAGGCTGAGCAACAGCTTTCCAGGCTAGCTCTTTCTGGCTGCCAGCTATCTGCAGACGTTCGCATGTTCAGAGCAGGGCTGCCAGAGGCGCTCAGCACGGACCACCTGAAGGACGTTTGAAGTTTGAGGTGGCAACACAAGCAAGCAGCCCCAGTCTCTGTGCCTCTGTGCGAGCAGTGCCATGGGCAGATGAGGCTGAGCAACAGCTTTCCAGGCTAGCTCTTTCTGGCTGCCAGCTATCTGCAGACGTTCGCATTTTGGGAGCAGGGCTGCCGGAGGGGCCATTGAAGGACCGCCTAAGATACGTTTGAATTTTGAGGGGGCAAGACAAGCAAGCAGCCCCAGTCTCTGTGCCTCTGTGCGAGCAGTGCCATGGGCAGATGAGGCTGAGCAACAGCTTTCCAGGCTAGCTCTTTCTGGCTGCCAGCTATCTACAGACGTTCGCATTTTCAGAGCTGGGGTGCCCGAGGAGCCCTGCACGGAACACCTAAAGCTACGTTTGAAGTTTGAGGTGGCAAGACAAGCAAGCAGCCCCAGTCTCTGTGCCTCTGTGCGAGCAGTGCCATGGGCAGATGAGGCTGAGCAACAGCTTTCCGGGCTAGCTCTTTCTGGCTGCCAGCTATCTGCAGACGTTCGCATTTTTAGAGCAGCGCTGCCGGAGGCAACCGGCATGGACCACCTAAGCTACGTTTGTAGTTTGAGGTGGCAAGAGAAGCAAGCAGCCCCAGTCTCTGTGCCTCTGTGCGAGCAGTGCCATGGGCAGATGAGGCTGAGCAACAGCTTTCCAGGCTAGCTCTTTCTGGCTGCCAGCTATCTGCAGACGTTCGCATTCTTGGAGCAGGGCTACCGGAGGCGCCCGTAAAGGACCACCTAAGCTACGTTTGAAGTTTGAGGGGGCAAGACAAGCAAGCAGCCCCAGTCTCTGTGCCTCTGTGCGAGCAGTGCCATGGGCAGATGAGGCTGAGCAACAACTTTCCAGGCTAGCTCTTTCTGGCTGCCAGCTATCTGCACACGTTTGCATTTTCAGAGCAGGGCTCCCGGATTTGCCCGGAAAGGACCACCTAATCTACGTTTGAAGTTTGAGGGGGCAAGACAAGCAAGCAGCCCCAGTCTCTGTGCCTCTGTGCGAGCAGTGCCATGGGCAGATGAGGCTGAGCAACAGCTTTCCAGGCTAGCTCTTTCTGGCTGCCAGCTATCTGCAGACGTTCGCATTTTCAGAGCAGGGCTGACGGAGGCGCCCGGCACGGACCACCTAAGCTACGTTTGAAGTTTGAGGTGGCAAGACAAGCAAGCAGCCCCAATGTCTGTGCCTCTGTGCGAGCAGTGCCATGGGCAGATGAGGCTGAGCAACAGCTTTCCAGGCTAGCTTTTTCTGGCTGCCAGCTATCTGCAGACGTTCGCATTTTGGGAGCAGGGCTCCCGGAGGCACCCGGCACGGACCACCTAAGCTACGTTTGAAGTTTGAGGTGGCAACACAAGCAAGCAGCCCCAGTCTCTGTTGCCTCTGTGCGAGCAGTGCCGTGGGCAGATGAGGCTGAGCAACAGCTTTCCAGGCTAGCTCTTTCTGGCTGCCAGCTATCTGCAGACGTTCGCATTTTCAGAGCAGGGCTGCCGGAGGAGCCCTTCACGGACCACCTAAGCTACGTTTGAAGTTTGAGGTGGCAAGACAAGTAAGCAGCCCCAGTCTCTGTGCCTCTGAGCGAGCAGTGCCGTGGGCAGATGAGGCTGAGCAACAGCTTTCCAGGCTAGCTCTTTCTGGCTGCCAGCTATCTGCAGACGTTCGCATGTTCGGAGCAGGGCTGCCGGATGCGCTCAGCACGCACCACCTAAGATAAGTTTGAAGTTTGAGGGGTCAAGACAAGCAAGCAGCCCCAATGTCTGTGCCTCTGTGCGAGCAGTGCCATGGGCAGATGAGACTGAGCAACAGCTTTCCAGGCTAGCTCTTTCTGGCTGCCAGCTATCTGCAGACGTTCACATTTTCAGAGCAGGGCTGCCGGAGGCGCCCTTAAAGGACCACCTAAGCTACATTTGAAGTTTTAGGGTGCAAGACAAGCAAGCAGCCCCAGTCTCTGTGCCTCTGTGCGAGCAGTGCCATGGGCAGATGAGGCTGAGCAACAGCTTTCCAGGCTAGCTCTTTCTGGCTGCCAGCTATCTGCAGACGTTCGCATTTTCGGAGCAGGGCTGCCGGAGGGGCCATTGAAGGACCACCTAAGCTACGTTTGAAGTTTGAGGGGGCAAGACAAGCAAGCAGCCCCAGTCTCTGTGCCTCTGTGGAGCAGTGCCATGGGCAGATGAGGCTGAGCAACAGCTTTCCAGGCTAGCTCTTTCTGGCTGCCAGCTATCTGCACACGTTCGCATTTTCAGAGCAGGGCTCCCGGATTTGCCCGGAAAGGACCACCTAATTTACGTTTGAAGTTTGAGGGGGCAAGACAAGCAAGCAGCCCCAGTCTCTGTGCCTCTGTGCGAGCGGTGCCATGGGCAGATGAGGCTGAGCAACAGCTTTCCAGGCTAGCTCTTTCTGGCTGCCAGCTATCTGCAGACGTTCGCATTTTCAGAGCAGGGCTGCCGGAGGCGCCCGGCACGGACCACCTAAGCTACGTTTGAAGTTTGAGGGGGCAAGACAAGCAAGCAGCCCCAATGTCTGTGCCTCTGTGCGAGCAGTGCCATGGGCAGATGAGGCTGAGCAACAGCTTTCCAGGCTAGCTCTTTATGGCTGCCAGCTATCTGCAGACGTTAGCATTTTCAGAGCAGGGCTTCCGGAGGCGCTCAGCACGAACCACCTAAAGGACGTTTGAAGTTTGAGGTGGCAAGACAAGTAAGCAGCCCCAGTCTCTGTGCCTCTGTGCGAGCAGTGCCATGGGCAGATGAGGCTGAGCAACAGCTTTCCAGGCTAGCTCTTTCTTGCTGCCAGCTATCTGCAGACGTTCGCATTTTGGGAGCAGGGCTGCCGGAGGCGCCATTGAAGGACCACCTAAGCTACGTTTGAATTTTGAGGGGGCAAGACAAGCAAGCAGCCCCAGTCTCTGTGCCTCTGTGTGAGCAGTGCCATGGGCAGATGAGGCTGAGCAACAGCTTTCCAGGCTAGCTCTTTCTGGCTGCCAGCTATCTGCAGACGTTCGCATTTTCAGAGCAGGGCTGCCGTAGGAGCCTGTAAAGGACCACCTAAGCTACGTTTGAAGTTTGAGGGGGCAAGAGAAGCAAGCAGCCCCAGTCTCTGTGCCTCTGTGCGAGCAGTGCCATGGGCAGATGAGGCTGAGCAACAGCTTTCCAGGCTAGCTCTTTCTGGCTGCCAGCTATCTGCAGACGTTTTCATTTTGGGAGCAGGGCTGCCGGAGGCGCTCAGCACGGAACACCTAAAGTACGTTTGAGCTTTGAGGTGGCAAGACAAGCAAGCAGCCCCAGTCTCTGTGCCTCTGTGCGAGCAGTGCCATGGGCAGATGAGGCTGAGCGACAGCTTTCCAGGCTAGCTCTTTCTGGCTGCCAGCTATCTGCAGACGTTCGCATTTTCAGAGCAGGGCTGCCGGAGGTGCCCGGCACGCATCACCTAAGTTACGTTTGAAGTTTGAGGGGGCAAGACAAGCAAGCAGCCCCAGTCTCTGTGCCTCTGTGTGAGCAGTGCCATGGGCAGATGATGCTGAGCAACAGCTTTCCTGGCTAGCTCTTTCTGGCTGCCAGCTATCTGCAGACGTTCGCATTTTCAGAGCTGTGGTGCCGGAGGCGCCCTGCACGGACCACCTAAGATACGTTTGAAGTTTAAGGTGGCAAAACAAGCAAGCAGCCCCAGTCTCTGTGCCTCTGTGCGAGCAGTGCCATGGGCAGATGAGGCTGAGGAACAGCTTTCCAGGCTAGCTCTTTCTGGCTGCCAGCTATCTGCAGACGTTCGCATTTTGGGAGCAGAGCTGCCTGAGGCGCCCGGCACAGACCACCTAAGCTACGTTTGAAGTTTAAGGTGGCAAGACAAGCAAGCAGCCCCAGTCTCTGTGCCTCTGAGCGAGCAGTGCCGTGGGCAGATGAGGCTGAGCAACAGCTTTCCAGGCTAGCTCTTTCTGGCTGCCAGCTATCTGCAGACGTTCGCATTCTTGCAGAAGGGCTGCCGTAGGCGCCCGGCACGGACCACCTAAGCTACGTTTGAAGTTTGAGGGCGCAAGACAAGCAAGCAGCCCCAGTCTCTGTGCCTCTGTGCGAGCAGTGCCATGGGCAGATGAGGCTGAGGAACAGCTTTCCAGGCTAGCTCTTTCTGGCTGCCAGCTATCAGCAGATGTTCGCATTTTCAGAGCAGGGCTGACAGAGGCGCCCGGCACGGACCACCTAAGCTACGTTTGAAGTTTGAGGTGGCAAGACAATCAAGCAGCCCCAATGTCTGTGCCTCTTTGCGAGCAGTGCCATGGGCAGATGAGGCTGAGCAACAGCTTTCCAGGCTAGCTCTTTCTGGCTGCCAGCTATCAGCAGATGTTCGCATTTTCAGAGCAGGGCTGACGGAGGCGCCCGGCACGGACCACCTAAGCTACGTTTGAAGTTTGAGGTGGCAAGAAAAGCAAGCAGCACCAATGTCTGTGCCTCTGTGCGAGCAGTGCCATGGGCAGATGAGGCTGAGCAACAGCTTTCCAGGCTAGCTCTTTCTGGCTGCCATCTATCTGCAGACGTTCGCATTTTCAAAGCAGGGCTCCCGGATTTGCCCGGCACGCACCACCTAAGCTACGTTTGAAGTTTGAGGGGGCAAGACAAGCAAGCAGCCCCAGTCTCTGTGCCTCTGTGCGAGCAGTGCCATGGGCAGATGAGGCTGAGCAACAGCTTTCCAGGCTAGCTCTTTCTGGCTGCCAGCTATCTGCAGACGTTTTCATTTTGGGAGCTGGGCTGCAGGAGGCGCTCAGCACGGACCACCTAAAGTACATTTGAAGTTTGAGGTGGCAAGACAAGCAAGCAGCCCCAGTCTCTGTGCCTCTGTGCGAGCAGTGCCATGGGCAGATGAGGCTGAGCAACAGCTTTCCAGGCTAGCTCTTTCTGGCTGCCAGCTATCTGCAGACGTTCGCATTTTGAGAGCAGAGCTGCCCGAGGCGCCCATAAAGAACCACCGAAGCTACGTTTGAAGTTTGAGGTGGAAAGACAAGCAAGCAGCCCCAGTCTCTGTGCCTCTGTGCGAGCAGTGCCATGGGCAGGTGACGCTGAGCAACAGCTTTCCAGGCTAGCTCTTTCTGGCTGCCAGCTATCTGCAGACGTTCGCATTTTGTCAACAGGGCTACCGGAGGCGCCCAGCACGCACCACCTAAGCTACGTTTGAAGTTTGAGGGGGCAAGACAAGCAAGCAGCCCCAGTCTCTGTGCCTCTGTGTGAGCAGTGCCATGGGCAAATAAGGCTGAGCGACAGCTTTCCGGGCTAGCTCTTACTGGCTGCCAGCTATCTGCAGACGTTCGCATTTTGGGAGCAGGGCTGCCGGAGGCACCCGGCATGGACCACCTAAGCTACGTTTGAAGTTTGAGGTGGCAAGACAAGCAAGCAGCCCCAGTCTCTGTGCCTCTGTGCGAGCAGTGCCATGGGCAGATGAGGCTGAGCAACAGCTTTCCAGGCTAGCTCTTTCTGGCTGCCAGCTATCTGCAGACGTTCGCATTCTTGGAGCAGGGCTGCCGGAGGCGCCAATAAAGGACCACCTAAGCTACGTTTGAAGTTTGAGGGGGCAAGACAAGCAAGCAGCCCCACTCTCTGTGCCTCTGTGCGAGCAGCGCCATGGGCAGATGAGGCTGAGCAACAGCTTTCCAGGCTAGCTCTTTCTGGCTGCCAGCTATCTGCAGACGTTCGCATTTTCAGAGCAGGGCTGCCGGATTTGCCCAGCACGCACCACCTAAGCTACGTTTGAAGTTTGAGGGGGCAAGACAAGCAAGCAGCCCCAGTGTCTGTGCCTCTGTGCGAGCAGTGCCGTGGGCAGATGAGGCTGAGCAACAGCTTTCCAGGCTAGCTCTTTATGGCTGCCAGCTATCTGCAGACGTTCGCATTTTCAGAGCAGGGCTTCCGGAGGCGCTCAGCACGAACCACCTAAAGGACGTTTGAAGTTTGAGGTGGCAAGACAAGTAAGCAGCCCCAGTCTCTGTGCCTCTGTGCGAGCAGTGCCATGGGCAGATGAGGCTGAGCAACAGCTTTCCAGGCTAGCTCTTTCTGGCTGCCAGCTATCTGCAGACGTTCGCATTTTGGGAGCAGGGCTGCCGGAGGCGCCATTGAAGGACCACCTAAGCTACGTTTGAATTTTGAGGGGGCAAGACAAGCAAGCAGCCCCAGTCTCTATGCCTCTGTGCGAGCAGTGCCATGGGCAGATGAGGCTGAGCAACAGCTTTCCAGGCTAGCTCTTTCTGGCTGCCAGCTATCTGCAGACGTTCGCATTTTCAGAGCAGGGCTGCCGTAGGAGCCCTTAAAGGACCACCTAAGCTACGTTTGAAGTTTGAGGGGGCAAGAGAAGCAAGCAGCCCCAGTCTCTGTGCCTCTGTGCGAGCAGTGCCATGGGCAGATGAGGCTGAGCAACAGCTTTCCAGGCTAGCTCTTTCGGGCTGCGAGCTATCTGCAGACGTTTTCATTTTGGGAGCAGGGCTGCCGGAGGCGCTCAGCACGGAACACCTAAAGTACGTTTGAGCTTTGAGGTGGCAAGACAAGCAAGCAGCCCCAGTCTCTGTGCCTCTGTGCGAGCAGTGCCATGGGCAGATGAGGCTGAGCGACAGCTTTCCAGGCTAGCTCTTTCTGGCTGCCAGCTATCTGCAGACGTTCGCATTTTCAGAGCAGGGCTGCCGGAGGTGCCCGGCACGCATCACCTAATCTACGTTTGAAGTTTGAGGGGGCAAGACAAGCAAGCAGCCCCAGTCTCTGTGCCTCTGTGTGAGCAGTGCCATGGGCAGATGATGCTGAGCAACAGCTTTCCTGGCTAGCTCTTTCTGGCTGCCAGCTATCTGCAGACGTTCGCATTTTCAGAGCTGTGGTGCCGGAGGTGCCCTGCACGGACCACCTAAGATACGTTTGAAGTTTAAGGTGGCAAGACAAGCAAGCAGCCCCAGTCTCTGTGCCTCTGTGCGAGCAGTGCCATGGGCAGATGAGGCTGAGCAACAGCTTTCCAGGCTAGCTCTTTCTGGCTGCCAGCTATCTGCAGACGTTCGCATTTTGGGAGCAGAGCTGCCTGAGGCGCCCGGCACAGACCACCTAAGCTACGTTTGAAGTTTGAGGTGGCAAGACAAGCAAGCAGCCCCAGTCTCTGTGCCTCTGAGCGAGAAGTGCCGTGGGCAGATGAGGCTGAGCAACAGCTTTCCAGGCTAGCTCTTTCTGGCTGCCAGCTATCTGCAGACGTTCGCATTCTTGGAGAAGGGCTGCCGTAGGCGCCCGGCACGGACCACCTAAGCTACGTTTGAAGTTTGAGGGTGCAAGACAAGCAAGCAGCCCCAGTCTCTGTGCCTCTGTGCGAGCAGTGCCATGGGCAGATGAGGCTGAGCAACAGCTTTCCAGGCTAGCTCTTTCTGGCTGCCAGCTATCAGCAGATGTTCGCATTTTCAGAGCAGGGCTGACGGAGGCGCCCGGCACGGACCACCTAAGCTACGTTTGAAGTTTGAGGTGGCAAGACAAGCAAGCAGCCCCAATGTCTGTGCCTCTGTGCGAGCAGTGCCATGGGCAGATGAGGCTGAGCAACAGCTTTCCAGGCTAGCTCTTTCTGGCTGCCAGCTATCAGCAGATGTTCGCATTTTCAGAGCAGGGCTGACGGAGGCGCCCGGCACGGACCACCTAAGCTACGTTTGAAGTTTGAGGTGGCAAGACAAGCAAGCAGCACCAATGTCTGTGCCTCTGTGCGAGCAGTGCCATGGGCAGATGAGGCTGAGCAACAGCTTTCCAGGCTAGCTCTTTCTGGCTGCCAGCTATCTGCAGACGTTCGCATTTTCAAAGCAGGGCTCCCGGATTTGCTCGGCACGCACCACCTAAGCTACGTTTGAAGTTTGAGGGGGCAAGACAAGCAAGCAGCCCCAGTCTCTGTGCCTCTGTGCGAGCAGTGCCATGGGCAGGTGAGGCTGAGCAACAGCTTTCCAGGCTAGCTCTTTCTGGCTGCGAGCTATCTGCAGACGTTTTCATTTTGGGAGCTGGGCTGCAGGAGGCGCTCAGCACGGACCACCTAAAGTACATTTGAAGTTTGAGGTGGCAAGACAAGCAAGCAGCCCCAGTCTCTGTGCCTCTGTGCGAGCAGTGCCATGGGCAGATGAGGCTGAGCAACAGCTTTCCAGGCTAGCTCTTTCTGGCTGCCAGCTATCTGCAGACGTTCGCATTTTGAGAGCAGAGCTGCCTGAGGCGCCCATAAAGAACCACCGAAGCTACGTTTGAAGTTTGAGGTGGCAAGACAAGCAAGCAGCCCCAGTCTCTGTGCCTCTGTGCGAGCAGTGCCATGGGCAGGTGACGCTGAGCAACAGCTTTCCAGGCTAGCTCTTTCTGGCTGCCAGCTATCTGCAGACGTTCGCATTTTGTCAACAGGGCTACCGGAGGCGCCCAGCACGCACCACCTAAGCTACGTTTGAAGTTTGAGGGGGCAAGAGAAGCAAGCAGCCCCAGTCTCTGTGCCTCTGTGTGAGCAGTGCCATGGGCAAATAAGGCTGAGCGACAGCTTTCCGGGCTAGCTCTTACTGGCTGCCAGCTATCTGCAGACGTTCGCATTTTGGGAGCAGGGCTGCCGTAGGCACCCGGCATGGACCACCTAAGCTACGTTTGAAGTTTGAGGTGGCAAGACAAGCAAGCAGCCCCACTCTCTGTGCCTCTGTGCGAGCAGTGCCATGGGCAGATGAGGCTGAGCAACAGCTTTCCAGGCTAGCTCTTTCGGGCTGCGAGCTATCTGCAGACGTTTTCATTTTGGGAGCAGGGCTGCCGGAGGCGCTCAGCACGGAACACCTAAAGTACGTTTGAGCTTTGAGGTGGCAAGACAAGCAAGCAGCCCCAGTCTCTGTGCCTCTGTGCGAGCAGTGCCATGGGCAGATGAGGCTGAGCGACAGCTTTCCAGGCTAGCTCTTTCTGGCTGCCAGCTATCTGCAGACGTTCGCATTTTCAGAGCAGGGCTGCCGGAGGTGCCCGGCACGCATCACCTAAGCTACGTTTGAAGTTTGAGGGGGCAAGACAAGCAAGCAGCCCCAGTCTCTGTGCCTCTGTGTGAGCAGTGCCATGGGCAGATGATGCTGAGCAACAGCTTTCCTGGCTAGCTCTTTCTGGCTGCCAGCTATCTGCAGACGTTCGCATTTTGTCAACAGGGCTACCGGAGGCGCCCAGCACGCACCACCTAAGCTACGTTTGAAATTTGAGGGGGCAAGAGAAGCAAGCAGCCCCAGTCTCTGTGCCTCTGTGTGAGCAGTGCCATGGGCAAATAAGGCTGAGCGACAGCTTTCCGGGCTAGCTCTTACTGGCTGCCAGCTATCTGCAGACGTTCGCATTTTGGGAGCAGGGCTGCCGTAGGCACCCGGCATGGACCACCTAAGCTACGTTTGAAGTTTGAGGTGGCAAGACAAGCAAGCAGCCCCACTCTCTGTGCCTCTGTGCGAGCAGTGCCATGGGCAGATGAGGCTGAGCAACAGCTTTCCAGGCTAGCTCTTTCGGGCTGCGAGCTATCTGCAGACGTTTTCATTTTGGGAGCAGGGCTGCCGGAGGCGCTCAGCACGGAACACCTAAAGTACGTTTGAGCTTTGAGGTGGCAAGACAAGCAAGCAGCCCCAGTCTCTGTGCCTCTGTGCGAGCAGTGCCATGGGCAGATGAGGCTGAGCGACAGCTTTCCAGGCTAGCTCTTTCTGGCTGCCAGCTATCTGCAGACGTTCGCATTTTCAGAGCAGGGCTGCCGGAGGTGCCCGGCACGCATCACCTAAGCTACGTTTGAAGTTTGAGGGGGCAAGACAAGCAAGCAGCCCCAGTCTCTGTGCCTCTGTGTGAGCAGTGCCATGGGCAGATGATGCTGAGCAACAGCTTTCCTGGCTAGCTCTTTCTGGCTGCCAGCTATCTGCAGACGTTCGCATTTTCAGAGCTGTGGTGCCGGTGGCGCCCTGCACGGACCACCTAAGATACGTTTGAAGTTTAAGGTGGCAAGACAAGCAAGCAGCCCCAGTCTCTGTGCCTCTGTGCGAGCAGTGCCATGGGCAGATGAGGCTGAGCAACAGCTTTCCAGGCTAGCTCTTTCTGGCTGCCAGCTATCTGCAGACGTTCGCATTTTGGGAGCAGAGCTGCCTGAGGCGACCGGCACAGACCACCTAAGCTACGTTTGAAGTTTGAGGTGGCAAGACAAGCAAGCAGCCCCAGTCTCTGTGCCTCTGAGCGAGAAGTGCCGTGGGCAGATGAGGCTGAGCAACAGCTTTCCAGGCTAGCTCTTTCTGGCTGCCAGCTATCTGCAGACGTTCGCATTCTTGGAGAAGGGCTGCCGTAGGCGCCCGGCACGGACCACCTAAGCTACGTTTGAAGTTTGAGGGGGCAAGACAAGCAAGCAGCCCCAGTCTCTGTGCCTCTGTGCGAGCAGTGCCATGGGCAGATGAGGCTGAGCAACAGCTTTCCAGGCTAGCTCTTTCTGGCTGCCAGCTATCAGCAGATGTTCGCATTTTCAGAGCAGGGCTGACGGAGGCGCCCTGCACGGACCACCTAAGCTACGTTTGAAGTTTGAGGTGGCAAGACAAGCAAGCAGCCCCAATGTCTGTGCCTCTGTGCGAGCAGTGCCATGGGCAGATGAGGCTGAGCAACAGCTTTCCAGGCTAGCTCTTTCTGGCTGCCAGCTATCAGCAGATGTTCGCATTTTCAGAGCAGGGCTGACGGAGGCGCCCGGCACGGACCACCTAAGCTACGTTTGAAGTTTGAGGTGGCAAGAAAAGCAAGCAGCACCAATGTCTGTGCCTCTGTGCGAGCAGTGCCATGGGCAGATGAGGCTGAGCAACAGCTTTCCAGGCTCGCTCTTTCTGCCTGCCAGCTATCTGCAGACGTTCGCATTTTCAAAGCAGGGCTCCCGGATTTGCTCGGCACGCACCACCTAAGCTACGTTTGAAGTTTGAGGGGGCAAGACAAGCAAGCAGCCCCAGTCTCTGTGCCTCTGTGCGAGCAGTGCCATGGGCAGGTGAGGCTGAGCAACAGCTTTCCAGGCTAGCTCTTTCTGGCTGCGAGCTATCTGCAGACGTTTTCATTTTGGGAGCTGGGCTGCAGGAGGCGCTCAGCACGGACCACCTAAAGTACATTTGAAGTTTGAGGTGGCAAGACAAGCAAGCAGCCCCAGTCTCTGTGCCTCTGTGCGAGCAGTGCCATGGGCAGATGAGGCTGAGCAACAGCTTTCCAGGCTAGCTCTTTCTGGCTGCCAGCTATCTGCAGACGTTCGCATTTTGAGAGCAGAGCTGCCTGAGGCGCCCATAAAGAACCACCGAAGCTACGTTTGAAGTTTGAGGTGGCAAGACAAGCAAGCAGCCCCAGTCTCTGTGCCTCTGTGCGAGCAGTGCCATGGGCAGGTGACGCTGAGCAACAGCTTTCCAGGCTAGCTCTTTCTGGCTGCCAGCTATCTGCAGACGTTCGCATTTTGTCAACAGGGCTACCGGAGGCGCCCAGCACGCACCACCTAAGCTACGTTTGAAGTTTGAGGGGGCAAGAGAAGCAAGCAGCCCCAGTCTCTGTGCCTCTGTGTGAGCAGTGCCATGGGCAAATAAGGCTGAGCGACAGCTTTCCGGGCTAGCTCTTACTGGCTGCCAGCTATCTGCAGACGTTCGCATTTTGGGAGCAGGGCTGCCGTAGGCACCCGGCATGGACCACCTAAGCTACGTTTGAAGTTTGAGGTGGCAAGACAAGCAAGCAGCCCCAGTCTCTGTGCCTCTGTGCGAGCAGTGCCATGGGCAGATGAGGCTGAGCAACAGCTTTCCAGGCTAGCTCTTTCTGGCTGCCAGCTATCTGCAGACGTTCGCATTCTTGGAGCAGGGCTGCCGGAGGCGCCTGTAAAGGACCACCTAAGCTACGTTTGAAGTTTGAGGGGGCAAGACAAGCAAGCAGCCCCACTCTCTGTGCCTCTGTGCGAGCAGCGCCATGGGCAGATGAGGCTGAGCAACAGCTTTCCAGGCTAGCTCTTTCTGGCTGCCAGCTATCTGCAGACGTTCGCATTTTCAGAGCAGGGCTGCCGGATTTGCCCAGCACGCACCACCTAAGCTACGTTTCAAGTTTGAGGGGGCAAGACAAGCAAGCAGCCCCAGTCTCTGTGCCTCTGTACGAGTAGTGCCATGGGCAGATGAGGCTGAGCAACAGCTTTCCAGGCTAGCTCTTTCTGGCTGCCAGCTATCTGCAGACGTTCGCATTTTCAATGCAGGGCTTCCAGAGGCGCCCGGCACAGACCACCTAAGCTACGTTTGAAGTTTGAGGGGGCAAGACAAGCAAGCAGCCCCAGTCTCTGTGCTTCTGTGCGAGCAGTGCCATGGGCAGATGAGGCTGAGCAACACCTTTCCAGGCTAGCTCTTTCTGGCTGCCAGCTATCTGCAGACGTTCGCATTTTCAGAGCAGGGCTCCCGGATTTGCCCAGAAAGGACCACCTAAGCTACGTTTGAAGTTTGAGGGGGCAAGACAAGCAAGCAGCCCCAGTCTCTGTGCCTCTGTGCGAGCACTGCCATGGGCAGATGAGGCTGAGCAACAGCTTTCCAGGCTAGCTCTTTCTGGCTGCCAGCTATCTGCAGACGTTCGCATTTTCAGAGCAGGGCTCCCGGAGGCGCCCATAAAGGACCACCGAAGCTACGTTTGAAGTTTGAGGTGGCAAGACAAGCAAGCAGCCCCAGTCTCTGTGCCTCTGTGCGAGCAGTGCCATGGGCAGGTGAGGCTGAGCAACAGCTTTCCAGGCTAGCTCTTTCTGCCTGCGATCTATCTGGAGACGTTTGCTGGGTCTCCTGGTTTGCTGATGACACCAAGTTGGGTTTGAGTGTCGATCTGCTGGAAGGAAGGAAGGCTCTGCAGAGCGATCTGGACAGACCCGATCAATGGGATGAGGCGAATTGTGTGAGGTTCAACAACAGGGCCAAGTGCCTGGTCCTGCCCTTGGGTCACAACAACCCCGTGCAATGCAACAGGGTTGGGGAAGAGTGGCTGGAGAGCTGGCCGGTGGAAAAGGACCTGGGGGTGTTGGTTGACAGCCAGCTAACATGAGTCAGCAGTGTGCCCAGGTGGCCAAGAAGGCCAACGGCATCCTGGCTTGGATCAGGAATGGTGTGGCCAGCAGGAGCATGGCAGTGATCGTGCCCCTGTGTTCGACACTGGTGAGGCCGCACCTCGAGTGCTGTGTTTGGTTTTGGGCCCCTCACTACAAGAAGGACACTGAGTTGCTGGAGCGTGTCCAGGGAAGAGCAGCGAGGCTGGTGAGGGCTCTAAAGAGCAGGTCTTGTGAGGAGCGGCTGAGGGAGCTGGGGTTGTTCAGTCTGGAGAAGAGGAGGCTGAGGGGAGACCTTACTGCTCTCTACAGCTCCCTAAAAGGAGGTTGTAGTGAGGTGGGTGTTGGTCTCTTCTCTCAAGCAATTAGCGACAGGACGAGAGGAAATGACCTCAAGTTGCATCAGGGCAGGTTTAGATTGGAGATTAGGTAAAATTTCTTAACTGAAAGTTGTGAAGCGTTGGAGCAGGGTGCCCAGGGAAGCGGTGGAGTCACCATCTCTGCAGGTGTTCAAAAAATATGTAGATATGGCACTTCAGGGCGTGGTTGAGCAGGCATAATGTTGTGTTGATAGTTGGCCTTGATGAGCTTCGAGGTCTGTTCCAACCTTGACGATTCTATGATTCCCTCTTGATCTGTCTGCTCTGCTGCCCGCTCATCGTACTCTCTCTCTCTTTCCCTCCGTACTGTTCCTGGGCACAGCACGTCGGAGAGTGGGGCTGTGTGTCTAGGGAGCCTCGTCTCGTAAGAGCGGCGAGACGTGCACGCTTTCTCTTGGGTGGAGGACAGCCAAGTCATGGGACTTACGGAAGAGGAAGGAAGGAGAGAGCATTATCTGAAGCGGCAGTGTCTCTTGGCAGCGCTGAGAGCGAGAGCTGCGGTAAGTCCCGAGCCCTCGGGGCCCCGTCACCCCTCTTCTGCATCCCGAGCCCCCTCATGGCCCCCTCTCTTTCCTACAGTGCTGTGATTTTTGTTTTTTTTTTTTTCTTCCCTGTACCTCCCCTCTTCTGTTTATGTTTGCATCCTCCTCCCTCTCCCTCTTTTTCTCTCTCCACAATATCTCTGCCCTGTTCCCTGCTGGTGTTCTCCTCTGCGCCTGTACGTGCTACTCCATGTCCGTGCCTTCTTATTCCTCTTCCTCCTCCTTCCTTCTCTTTCTCTCTGTATCCTTTTGTTTAGCTCACTGTCGCTGTGTTTTTTTCATCAGGTATCTCACTGTCCCTGTCCTCCTTCCTGTTCATCTCTTACTCTCTCTGACCCTTTGTGCTGCTCCCTGGCCCCCTTTTTCTCCATACTCCATCTCTTGGCAGGGCTCCTAATACAATTCTCTTTTTTTCTGACACACTACGTGCTTCTCACAGTCTGTGTCTTTCTCCCTCTCTCGTTATCGTTATTCTGCTCTGTTGCTCTGTCTTGCTTCCTGTGCCATCGTTTCTCACTCTATCCCTTTGTCTAACTCCCTGCCCGTATTCCTATTCCTCTTTGTCCTGTTGACCATCCAAAGATTTTCCTCCATCTCCACTCTGCCGCTGTCCTGATCTATCTTTCTGTGCCCTGCTCTTTCTGTGTCTTTTCCTGTGTCCCCGCTGCTTTTTTTCTCTCTCTGTCCAGCTCCCTGTCCCTTTCCTTTTTCCTCTTGCTGTCCTTGTGCCCTGCTTACTCTCGCTGCTTTTTCTGCCTTTCTCTCTCTGCACCATTCGCTCTCCCATCCTTTCCTTCTCTATCCCCCTGTGCAGCTCGCTGTCCCTTCTCTCCTTTCTCTCTTCCTCGGTATTTTTTTCTTTCTCCATACCTCTCTCCCGCTGCCCGTCACAGTTTCCACCCCCCCCCAGTGCTGTCCTGCTCTCTGTCCCTTTTCTCTCTCTGTCATTCTGTCCTGCTCCCTGTGACTGTTTTTTAATTCCTCCCTCTCTGTCCCTCAGCCCAGTGCTTTTTTTTCCCTTCTTCTTCCCTGCTGCCCAGCCGAGGCTTTTCCCCCTCCGTCTCTGTCCTGCTCCCCCGTCTCTTACTTGTGCCTGTCTTTCACTTTGTCCTGCCTCCCTGTCCCCTTTTCCTCTCTCAGTATCACCTTGTCCCGCTCCCTGTCCCTGTCTTTCTCTGACAATCTGTCCTGCTCCTTGTCCTTCTCTCCCTTCGCTGTTATTCCCCGTTCTTCTTCTGGCCTTTCCTTCCTTCTCTTTCTGTCCTGCTGCCCCAGTGCCTCTTTTTCCACCGCTGTCCTGCTCCCTGGCCCTTATTTCCTCTCGCCGTCCCTCTGTCCTGCTTCCTGTCCCCAGTTTTTCTGTCTCTCGATGCTGCTGCCTGTCCGGTCGTTTCTTGCTGTACCTCCCTGTGCAGCCGGCTCTCCCTTTTTGCCTTTCTCTCCTTCTCTTCCTGCTTCCCAGCCCTTTCTTCTCTTCCTCTCTCTCTGTCCTCCAGCCCTTAGCTGGTTTATGTTGGGGTTCCAACCCTGGCCACCCCCTTCTTCGTCTGACCCTTTCTTTGTTTCTTAGTACGTTTCTTCCTGTTCCCTGTCCTTTTTCTCTCTCTGTCAGTGTGTCCTGCACTGCATGGGACGGGGGTGGGAGGCTGAAAAAGGGTGGGAAGCTGGGGGGATGGGGGGCAAATGGACGCTAGAAAGGGGTAGGAGGTTGCAGAGGGGTCGGAAGATGGGTTAAGTAGAGCCAGAAAAAAAGGAGGTGGGAGGCTGCAGAGGGGTGGGAGGCCGGGGACGAGGGTAGAGGCCAGAAAGAGAAGGAGGCCGGAAAGGGGTGGGAGGCAGCAGAGGGGTGGGAGGCCGGGGGCGAGGGTAGAGGCCAGAAAGCAGAGGAGGCCGGAAATGGGTGGGAGGCTGCAGAGGGGTGGGAGGACGGCGGCGAGGGTAGAGGGCAGAAAGAAAAGGAGGCCGGGAAGGGGTGGGAGGCTGCAGAGGGGTGGGAGGCCGGGGACGAGAGTCAGAAGCCAGAGGAAAGGGCCTTTCTGGCCTCTTTTCTTTATCTCTCTTTCCTGCCTTGTGTATTCCTCTAATTCAAGTTCTCTCTCGATCCGTGTGTTCTGCTTCCCACTCATCCTATTCTCTCTTTCTGTCCTGTTCCTGCATGTAGTGCATGAGTGAGGCTTCTTGTCCAGGAAGCCGCATCTCGTATGAGCTCTAAGACAGCCACATGCATTTCCTCTAAGGTGGAGGAGAGCCAAACGATTGGAGTTATGGAAAAGGAAGGGAAGAGAGAAGGAGAGAGAAGCATCTGAAGTGTCAAAGTCTCCCTACAGCACCGAGAGCGAGAGCTGTGGTGAGTCCTGGGCCCTTGGGGCCCTGTCACCCCTCTTCTGCATCCCAGTCCCTCCCCTGGCTCGCTGGCTCTCCCACACTGCTATGATTACTTTTTTTTCTGCTCTCGTGTACCTTCTTCCTCCATCTCTCTCTGACTTGTCCCCATCTTTTAGGTCCTCTCTCTTTTTGCCCTGCAGCCTGTGGCAATTTTTTTCCTTCTTCCCCTCTTTCTGTTCAGCTCCCGGTTACTAGTATTGCTTTCCTCCTCCTCTGTCCCGTAGCCTGTCAGTATTTTTGCTTTGGTGCTCTCTGTCTGGCTCCTTGTCCCTTGATTCGAGGCCTTCCTTCTCGGCTCCGTAGCACATCACAGATCTACTGCTTTCTCCATGTCTATTCTATTTCCTCATCTCTCTTCGTCCGGGTCCCTGCCCCTTTTCTTTTTTCCTGTCATGCTGCAGGTTTTTTGTTTTGCATCTCCTTCCTGCTCTCCGTTCTTCATTTTTGGGCCCTGTCCTGCTCCCTCTTCTTCTTTCTGCTGCCGCTCTTCCTCTCTCCATGCTGCTTTTTTCTCCATCTCTGTGGGACTGCCTGTCCCCGTCCTTCTCGCTGTCCCTTTCCCTGCTTCGTGCTTTCTCGTTACACCACCACTGTCCAGCCATCTGTCATTTTTCTCCTGTCTTGCAGAATCCTGCACCTTGCTCCTCATTTCTGGCAGCCCCTGCCCAGCAGCGCATCGTTCCAGGAGCCGACTGACCGACTGTTCTCCGCTGGACCGACGGGCGCAGCTCCGGACGGACTGCCGAGGTGTCGGAGGGGCAGGGGGAGCGTAGGGGGCACCGAGGCTCAGAGCAGACCCGTTCCCCAGATTCATTTGGTGCGTGACTGAATAAACACCCTTCGTCTCTTTTGCCTTCCCGCCTGTGTCTGTGCTTCC
Organism: Opisthocomus hoazin; assembly: GCF_030867145.1. Taxonomy (NCBI): domain Eukaryota; kingdom Metazoa; phylum Chordata; class Aves; order Opisthocomiformes; family Opisthocomidae; genus Opisthocomus; species Opisthocomus hoazin. The sequence goes on from NW_027448992.1 coordinate 676,832, forward strand.
TTTGCATTGGACAAGGGGCTGTGACGGACCCCAGGGGAGGAAGAGACTCACTTCGTGGCTCGGGAGATGGCCCCCTGCTCCTGCCGGGCTCCAGCTGTGGGCTGGGGCTGGAGAAGCCACAGGTGCGGGCAGTGGGGCTGATGGCAACGGCCCCTCCCTTTAATGCGGTGGCTGCGGGTGGGTGCCGGTGCTGCCGTGCTCCGGGTGGCTGCGGAGGGGCCGAAAGCCCCCAGGAGGGCAGCAGTGCCTGCCGGGGGGCCGCCGGACACCGCGTCGGAGCCGCCGGCGGGGGCAGCGCGGAGCCGCGTGGCTGCGCTGGGTGCTCGGGGGTTACCGGGTGCGGTGGCGAGCGGGGTGCGGTGTCCCCGCCAGCTCGGGCAGAGGGGAAGGGGGCTTTCGCTGCGTGCTGGGAGCTGTAGTCCTGGGGCGCTTTAGTTCCCTATTGCATATTGCTTTTAAAATGTTCTTTCTACGCCTACCTTTTTTCCATTTGCTGTCTTTTAAAAATTATTCCTCGCATTTCAGGAGCGCCCTCGCTGTTTAAATGTTCTGTCCGTGTCTTCATTTATTTAGTTTGCTCTCCCTGTTTTTTAATTCTTACCCCCCTTAATCCCTTGGGTTTTCAAATTCGGTTTCTAGGTCTGCTTTTATCAAGCTCCCTATCCCTATATTTTATTTCTTTTCTGTGTGCCGTGCACCCTGTTGTTTTTATAATATACTTGCTATGTGTCTATTTAGTTTGCCATCCTTATTTTGTACTTTTTTCTCTCTTAGTCACACGGACTTTAAATATTTTTAAATCTGCTTTGATTTAGTTTTCTGTTTCTCTTTTTTGATCTTTTCCTCTCTTAATCCCTATCACTTTGAAAATTTACTCTCTCTGTTTCTGTTTATTTTGTTTACTGCCCTTATTTTAAAACGTTTTTCCTTTATTTTCCTAATTCCTGTCACTTTTATTATTTTCTGTGTTGAAGGAAGGGGTTAAAGGGATTTTAGTAGAAGCAGCCTTGCCTAATAGGTAAGGAATTTAGTAGAAGCAGCACTGCCTGATAGTTGCTGTGCAGAGAAATGAGGGTGCTTATCTATTGTGTAAATTAACTGAGGCAGAGTCTTGCATTTCCTTACAAAGGGGATAATTCCTGATAAGGGCTGGGGAGTTGCCTAAGAACTCCCTAAGACTGACCTTGCAGTTTGGATGAAAGCCAGAAGAGAACTGAGTTTGCCCAGTCCTGGGGGCTCTGTAGGGGTCCTGGAGTGCTCAGTGGGGTCCTGGGGGCTCTGTTGGGGTTCTGGGGTGCTCGCTGGTGTCTAGAAGGCTCTGTTGGGGTCCTGGGGGGCTCTGTTGGGGTCCTTGGGGGCTCTGTTTGGGTCCTGGGGTCTTCGCTGGGGTCCTGGGGGCTCTGTTGGGATCCTGGAGGTTCTGCTGCGGTCCTAGAGGCCTCTGTTGGGGTGCTGGGGGCCTATGTTGGAGTCCTGGGGGCCTCTGTTGGGGTCCTGGGACCTTCACTGGGGACGTGGGGGCTCTGTTCCAACTTCGAACATAGATTAGGGGGTCCGTGCCGGGCACCTCCGGCAGACCTGCTCCAAAAATGCGAACATCTGCAGATAGCTGGCAGCCAGAAAGAGCTAGCCTGGAAAGCTGTTGCTCAGCCTCATCTGCCCATGGCACTGCTCGCACAGAGGCACAGAGACTGGGGCTGCTTGCTTGTCTTGCCCCCTCAAACTTCAAACGTAGCTTAGGTGGTGCGTGCCGGGCGCCTCCGGCAGCCCTGCTCTGAAAATGCGAACGTCTGCAGATAGCTCGCAGGCAGAAAGAGCTAGCCTGGAAAGCTGTTGCTCAGCCTCATCTGCCCATGGCACTGCCCACACAGCGCCATGCACCGAGCACCACACACCATGCAGCACCGAGCGGCATGCAGCACGGTGCGCCGAGCAGTGCCGTGTGCCGGACGTCACTCTGCACCATGACCACACGCCGGGCGTCGCCGGGCACCACACGCCATGCAGCACCGAGCACTTTGGGCCGTGCAGCACCGTGAGCCGAGCGCTGTGCACCAGGGGACGTGTACCGAGCCTGGAGGGCCTCATCCAGCCCAACCTCGTCGTCCCCTACTTAGTCCCCAACGTCCCTTACAGGGTCCCCATGACCTCGACGTCCCCTATGGAGTCCTCACATCCCCTCTGATACCACCTACACCCTGTTAACCCCTATGGAGTCCCCATGACCCCTATGGGGTCCTCACAACTTCATTGTCACCTACGGAGTCCCCATGACCCCTACGGAGTCCCCATGACCCCTATGGAGTCCCCATAGCTCTGTTGACCCCTACGGAGTCTTCATGATCCTGTTGTCCCCTACAGGGTCCCCACAATCCTTCTGTCCCCTACAAAGTCTCCACAGCCCCTACGGTGTCCCCGTGACCCTATCATCTCCTGTGGAGTCCCCGCCACCCTCTTGTCCCCTACAAAGTCCCCATGACAGCTACGAAGGCCTCATCACCCTGTTGTCCCCTATGGTGTCCCCATGATCTGATGTCCCTTGCAGTGTCCCCACCTCCACCTGACACCCCCACCAAGAAGATCCAGAGCCAGGCTGTCAGGAAGGACTTTTATAACCCCAAAAAAGAGGGCAACAGGGACCAGGATGGTGGGGGGCACCCATGGGTGGGGGGTACTCGCTCAGGATGGACACCCAAACATGGTCATGGCTTCGGCGAACTCAATGAAGTCCTGGCAGAGGGGTTGCAGTTCGGCTTCCTGGCACGCCACCTCCGAGGGCCAGGCCTCCATCCACGTGTCCTTGCCGATGAGGTAGGAGAAGCTGAAGACAGCAAGGGGACAGAGGGGAGATGGGTCAGAAGGGGGCGGTGCCCCGGGATGGGGGGAACACAGAGATGGATGATGGGGTGCATAACCCTGTACAAGACACTGGAGAATCTAGGGCTTGCAGGGGATGCATCTGTGGACTTGGGTGTCAGTCTCACCATGTCCATGTGCCTCTGTGACCCCATGTCCCCAATGTCCCATGTCTCGTGTTCATGTGTTCCCTTGTCCCTACAGATGTGGCCCTGTCCGTGTCCCCACATGTGTCCCCGTGTCCCCACGCGTGCCCCCATGTCCCTACCGGCCGCCGGTGACCCACAGGTCAGTGGCCAGCCCCCAGAGCAGGTAGTCCTGGCCAATCTGGAGCTTCAGAGAGTCTCGGCACTGCTGGTGGCTGATGAAGGTCCGGTTGCTTCCTGCTGGGTCCTCGTCGGTGCCTGTCCCAGGGGAGGACACACAGGTGACATGTCACCTCCACCCTGACACAACAGGGACACCCTCTTTGTTACGTCCCGCCATGGGGACTCTCAATCCCCAGGGAGCCACTGGCATCGTTGGTGGCACCATCCCACTGGTGTCACCAGCCATGGGTGACACCATTTCTCTCTAGCTTTCCCCAGCACCCTTGGGTGCCTCCACCCTGCCTGGGTGACATCAGCCCTCAGGGGTGTCTCCAGCACCCTTGGGTGACACCAACCCACCTGGGCATCCCTTCCTAATGGGTGTCCACAGCCCCCTTGGGTGACACCAACCCACTTGAGTGTCCCTTCCCAATGGGTGTTCACAGCACCCTTGGGTGACACAAACCCACCTGGGTGTCCCTTCCCAATGGGTGTCCACAGCACCCCTGGGTGATACCAACCCACCTGGGGGCCCCCAAGCCACCCTAGTGACACCAACTCACCTGGTTGCCCCTGCCCCCGGCTGTCCCCGCAACTAGGTGACCCCCACCATGTCCCTCAGGGAGGCCTTGTCCCCCACCCCCAGGGTGCTCGTACCCATCTTGATGACGGAGAGGATGGTCATGATGTAGTTGTCATGGGACGACGACAGCTCCGTTGCCACCACCTTCACCTTGTACACTGGGCAGGGGGATGTCACCGTGTCACCCCTATCCTGTCACAGCACCCCCACTCCAGCATGGCCCCTCAGTGGAGCCCTCTGTCCCCACCTTTCCTCCCATTGTCCCTCCAAATTCCCATCCATCCCGCTTGTCCCTCCATGTCCTCCCATCTCTCCATGCCCCCCACGACCTTCCATGGCCCTTCATGTCCCCATCCACATCCTTTATGTCCACCTTACCTTGCCCAAGTCCCTCCATGACCCCGTATCCCCCATTATCCTTCCATGACCACATGTCCCCCATATCCCCAGTGTCCCCAGTGTCCCTTATGTCCTCCATGTCCCACCATAGTCGACTCCCGGCTCGCAGGCACGCTGGATGCGGTCATTGACGGTGAGTGCAACGTCCTGATTGCGCTGCAGGAAGCAGTTTTCTGTGGGGACATGGGGACACCACCTTGACAAGGTCTATTGCGGTAGTGACATGTCCCATCAAGGCAGGGACACGTCCCACCATTTCAGGGACTTGACTCCGTCACAGCCATGACACTTCTCATCTTGTCAATGACGTGTCCCATCACGGCCATGACATGTCCCATCATGGTAGAGGTGTTGACCCAGTTTGTCCCCATGTCCCTGTGTCCTTGCGTCACCTTCGGCACAGCGGCACACGTCCCCGTGGCAGATCTTGCTCAGTTGTCCACCCTCCTTGTCCGGATGGTAGAAACGGGTGCAGCGGTCATCTGCAGGGAGATGGGGACATGAGGGGACACAAGTGGGGTGACACAAGGGGAAAGGATCAGTAGATGTGGGGACACAGTGGCAACATGTGGAGGGAGGGGGTCAGCAGGGGATGCAGGGGGACATGGGGACATGGGGGGACACGGTGACACAGTCATGGGGAGAAAACCAGGAGGGATGTGATGGGACAAAGGGACAGAAGGGGACACAGAGAGGACACAGAGGGGACTTTGTGGAAGATGGGGCACAGAGGAGAGTGTGGGGACGTAGGGGACACGAGGGTGACACAAGGGGACGTGGGGCACACCGATCTTGTAGTAGCTGTAGACGGTGACGGCCGCTGGCTGGATCAAGCCCACCCGGAATCGCTGGTGGGCCTTGAAGGAGAAACACTCCTCGGCCTTGTGCGAGATCTGGGGATGGGGACACGGGGACACAGGGACATGGGCATGGCAGTCAGCCAGGCTGGGAGGCAGCCCCCCAACCCTCAGCCTGGCCTTGTCACCAGCCATGTCCCCATGCTGTCCCTATCCATGACCTGGATCCACGCCTGTTCTTGTCCCCACCCCTGAGCACCTGTTCCTGTCCCCACCTCTGTCCCCAGCCATGTCCCCAACTTCATTCCCACCCCTGTCCCTGCTTCATTCCCTATCCACATCCCAAACCCCTCCTGCATCTCCATCCCATCCCTGTCCCAGTCCTGTCCCCACCAATGTCCCCAGCTTCATCCTACTCCCATCCTTGTCCCTACTCTGTCCCCATCCCTGTCCAATCATGTCCCCATCCCTGTCCCATCTTGTCCCTGTCCCTGTCTCTGTCCTACCATGTCCCCACGCCGTCCCATCTCGTCCCCATCCCCAAAATCCTCACGCCCCCCATGTCCCCTGTGTCCCCACCTTGTCGAGGTAGATGACGAGATTGCTGCGGTCCGACAGTGCTTGGTCGATCTCAAACTTGGAGATGTACCTGTCCACCCCGTCCGTGAGCTGGGGACAGGGACACGGTGACACCAGGCGTGCAGGACATGCAGGGACACGTGGGGACATGCAACCACGTCAGGACACAGGAATGTAGAGGTACAGGGGCACGTAGGGACACAGTGATGGTGGCCACATGGGACACGCAGGGACACGTGGCCGTGGCAGGATGCAGGGGACTTGCAGGGACGTGGGGACACAGTGACACCAGGGGACATGTGGCCAAGGAGGGAAAGGCAAAGACACAGGGACGCAGTGGCACAGGAGAATACGGGGACACGGTGGCACACAGGGACAGATGAGGATGTGGGGACACAGGGACACGGGGAACACAGATGGGGCTAAGGGACTTGTGGGGACACGGTGGGACACGATGGCACAAAGATGTCCCGTGTCTCCCCCGGCTCCCCCCATTTGTCCCCGTGTCCCTGCACTCACCCTCTTCAGGTCCTGGAGGTCCGGCGAGAAGCCCGTGAGCATGGAGATGTCAAGGATGGACATGGTGGCATCCACGTTGTCCAGGAACCTGTGGGGACTGGGCTGAGGCCACCTGCCTGTCCCCAACTGCCCTATTGTCCCCAGCATCCCCATCCCTGATGTCCTTGTTCCCAGGGATCTCTATGGGACAATGTGGGGCTGATCCCTGTCTGTCCCCAACATTCCCATTCCTTTTCCCTGATGTCCCTGCCCCCAGTATCCCCATTCCACTCCCTATCTCCAATGTCCCTGATGTCCCCAACGTCCCCAGCCTGTCCTACCTGGTGCAGATCGTGATCTTGATGGAGCGGAAGATGCCTTCCTCTTGCTTGCCTGTGGGGGACATGGGGACAATGAGGGGACACGGAGGATATCAAAGGGGACTTGGGGTGCCATGGAGGGGACACGTAGAGGACATGGGGAAGGATACAAGGGGATGTAGTGACGACATGGTGGGGACACGTGGGGGACTCACCCATCCTCACATCCTCCACCTGCACCCGCAGGTCAAAATTGTCACACTTGTTGTCCTTCTCGGGGACCTTGGCATTGTAGACGGTCACCACCGTCATCGTGCCCTTGCCCTTGCCCTCAGCCTTCACCGTGAAGTCCTCATTGAACTTGGTCTGTGGGGAGAGGGGACGTTGGGGAGGGACAAGGACATCCTGTGGGAGGGACATGGAAGGGAAGGGACATCTTGGGCCATGGTGACATGCGGGGACATGGAGGGGGTGTAGAAGTGGCAGGGACATTGAAGGACACGGAGGGCACAAGGAAATCAGAGGACATGGAGGGGACAGGGACATTCCAGGTCACAGAAAGAGAGGGGACAAGAGCAGCCTGGGATGTGAAGGGATATGGCAGGGACATCCCAAGCCTTGGTAGGACACAGAGGGGACAGGACGTGGAGGGGACAAGGAAGGGACAAGGACAGCCGAGGCCATAGCGAGAGGACAAGATTGTCCTGGGACATGAAAAGATGCAGAGAAGACAGGGACATCCCATGGACAGGACCAGCAAGGTGACCAGTGCTGCATCACCATAGTCCTGACGGTGACAGTGACAACAGGTGCCAGTACCTCAGCGGAGCGTGCCACCAGGGCGTTGCGGTTCTCGATGCGGTAGGTGATGGCGCTGGCACGGCGCGGCAGCAGCACCGACACGTCGAGGTCGAGCTCGAGCTGCTGCGGAGATGCCACCTGGTACTGGGCCAACGCTTGGAATACCAGGATGGTGGCCTGCAGGGACATCTGGGTCACCAGGGCTTGGGGACACCATGTGGAGCATCCCCAAAGCCGCCTGGGTGGTCCTGAGCCCCGGGTGACCCCAAGTCCTGGGGCCACCTGATATCAACTGGAACATACCATTGGGGGTCTTCTGGAGCAGAGGTGTCCCCCAGGGAGAGGACACATCTCTGAGGGTCCCCAGGGTTTGGAGGTGTCCCCAGGGACTAGGGTGTACCGCAACACAGGTCTTATGGGTTTTCCAAACCCCTTGAGATCCCGTGGAACCAGAGGTGACCCCCAAGTGACATGCCGAGTCCCCAGGGTGACAAGCAAAGCCCTCAATCCTCATCTTCCTGTCCCACTACCCCACGGTGGTGGCTGCCAGGACAGCCCCCATGGGTACCAAGGGAGATCCGTAGCCCACCTGAGTGGATCCATAGCCACCACCAAAGTAGTTCTGCTGGGCAAGCCAGCGGGCCACTGCCCCCGTGAGCTCCGACTTCTCCATTTGCAGCAAGGCCAGCAACGCGTAGGATGTCCCTTCGATGTTGTAGGTATGGGCGTTGCGTTCCTCCCAACTTTTGCCCCCTGGGGTGACATCGGTCCCTCAGCACCCTCTAGGGATGACTGCTCCCTCCACCGGGTAAGCCATAATTACCTCTCTCCCCTCCCCCTCCCCCCCAGCTTTGTGCCCCCTGGTGAGACGTCACCTTTGGAAAACTTCATGAGAACTTTCTCGCTTTTGAGTTTCCCCGTCAGTGCCAAGGCATACGATGACAGGGCCACCGTGTAGGGTCGGGCCAGTGACTGGTACCTCCGGGCCAGGTATTCAGAGGCTTTTTCGATGCTCCTGTCCAAACTCTGAGGAGAAAGGATGGTAAGTTTGGATTCTCAGGTGGCTCTTACAAGGGTTGGGCACCTCGTCTTGAAGCATCGTCCTTCTACGTGACAGGTGCCGGTTGTCCCCACTTTCCCCATGTGGAGGTGAGGACCGAGCCACTCACGTTGACATGGTCCTTGCAGACCTCCCGGGCCTCCTGCAGCGCGACGAGTACAAAGGCTGTCAGCGACACCTCGGGCTCAGCACCGTGGTAGCCTCCCTGCATGGCAAAATGGAGGGAAAAAAGCTCAGGATCGTGGTTTTCCCAGCAAGCTCTGTCCACCCAACACTCTTCTCTGTCACCCAACACAGTCCTTTCCCCACAGCTCATTCCAAAAGCCCACCCTCAAGCCAAGAAGGCTTTGACCACCAGCAGAGAAAGGGTTTTGGTCCCCCTCATACCACCATCTCCTTATGGATGACAGGACCATCTTCTTGGAAAATCCCGTCTGGCTTCTGCTTCTCCAGGATGAGCCATTTCACGGCACCACAAATCACCTCGGGCTCAATGTCTACCAGCTTGATGGCCAAGGCAAAGACTTTGGCCACGTAGGCTGTCAACCTGGGGACAGGAGGACCTTAGCATCATGTGCAACCCTGTCCCCTAGACCTGCGTGGTGGTGACACCGTGACCCTCACCAGGTGCTTGATGCGCGGTTCTTGAAGGCAGCATAGGAGCTGTCAGGTTTCCGGAAAGCAAGTTGTTGGGTGTAACCTGGTGATGAGATGGTGGTTGACCAACACAAGGACTACCCGGGGGTGGCTTCAGGCTACCAATGCCCTCCAGCCGTTGGCAAACACAATGAGTACCCAACCAAGCTGAGGTAGCTTCAGGCCGCCAACCCATTCCAGAGCACATTCCAGTGCAAACCAGTAGCTCTAGAAATCCTCAAACTGGTAGCATCCAACCCATGTCTTCTTCAAAGAAGAAGCTTTTTTCAGCACCTTGGGTGACGGTGACATTTTGCACCCCAAGAGAGGAAACCTGGGGATGCTCCAACCCTTTGGAGAATCCTCCTACCCTTTTTGATCAAGTTGATGGCCTCAGAGCGGCGATCAACACCGAAGCTTTCCCACTGCAACGTGCTGTCCAGGTAGTGGGTGGCAATGACAGTGGGAGTCATCCCAATCATGTTCTGCTCCCCGCAGCCCGCTGGCGTCACGATGAGGTGCTTCAGCTTGATCCCGTCGATGGATTTCTCCACCAGGATGGACACAGGGTTGCCTAGACAAGAAGAAGGGGAGACCTCAAGCCAGTAGTGTCCTGCGCCCTCCCAGATGGTCCCCACGTGTGTCCCTTCCCACGCTCTCACCTTGGATGCTGACTTTGGTCTCCGACTCAGTGTTGGGGACAATGTCAGAGAGGTTTGCTGCTCTCACCTTCTCTTCTTGTACACCAGCTGTGGGGCAGGGAGGACAGGATGGAGATGGAGGACACCAAATCCTTCATGTCCCCCCTAACCCTGAGGTGAGGCAGCCCTCACCCACATCTGCAGCTGGATGTCCCTTGTCCCTCAAGATATTCCAGAGCCATACCGGGGTGTCCCATCTCCCCTGAGATGCCCCAGCCCCACAGTAGGATGTCCCGTGCCCCCAGGGATGCCAGACCCACAGCAGGACATCCCTCCTTCTCTGAGATGCCCCAGCTCCATAGTGGGGTGTCCTTTACCCCCCAAGATGCCCCAATCCTACCTGGTGCACCTTTCATCCCCCCAGATGTCCCAGACTCACAATGGGACTTCCCTTGTTCCCTGTGATGCCCCAGATCCTTCCCTCAGTGGAACATCTCCATGGGGCTGATGCATACCCAAGACGTGCTGGGGCCACTCACCAACTCCCTTTGTCTTCGGGTCCAGCTCAACTACCTTCACCGTCTTCTCCAACCTCATCCCCTCGGGCTGCACAGGTGAGAGTCCAATGCTAAAGGTTGGGCTGGTTTTGGGTCCCCCCCATTCCCAATCTCTCTGGGTTGTCCAGCAAAGGTATCCCAGTGTAAACCAGCACCCCCAGGTCATGGGACAAACTGGGAGAGCCCCAGGAGACTACACCTGAGCGTCCTGGGGGAAGGACCCTTCATCCCTGGGTACCGACACCAGGATGAACGTGGAGACAGAGGTGCCATAGGGACACCATGCTGGGGACATCTCGGGAATGGAGGTGGCACCATGTGGTGGAGACACCAGGAGTAGCAATGGACACTCACCACAACTTTGAGCTTCTTCTTGACACCATCAGCCACGAAGCTGCCCCGGACGGCTGCCTTCACCTCGACGTCATGCAGCCCCAGCTGCAAGGGCACGATGACGAAGGGCACAGCCCACGACGACTGGGGTTTCAGCTTGAGGATCTGCTGGTAGCGCTCTTTGGAAGTGGAGGCACTGCAAAGGGCTGGGTTGTGCATCAGCTCCACACGCACCTGCAGGGCACAGAGATGTTGGCCGTGGGGTTCAGGTGACCACAGACCCCCCCAGGAGCCCGGGCCTGGGTCCCCTGCTAACCGTGATTTCATGTGTCCAGTAGTTGTAGAGGATGGCACGGATCTCCACCTGCTCATTCCTCACCACAGAGTAGGGCAGGCGCAGGTCGATGAAGAACTCCTTCATCACCGTGATCTCATAGGGGTCAGCCACACACAGCCCTGTGGGGTGGCCCCCAGGGGCATGGGATTCAGGCTTACGGTCTTCCTGGGTGCCTCATGTCCCAGGGACATCCCCAGGGCTTTTGGAGATCCCTCAAGTCCCATGGAGTTCTCCCAAGGCTTAAGAGATTCCTCGGGTCCCAAGGACTGCCATCAAGCTTTGCAAGGTCTCCCCAAAGTTTAGGTACCTCCCCAGTGGTATACGCTCCTCTAAGATTTTGGAGATCACCCAAACGGCAAGAAAACCCGCCAGGCTTTAGGGGACCCTTCAAGCCCCAGGGACCACCCACGATGTTTGGGGGATTCCTTTGATCTCCACGGACACCTTCCTACTTCATCACATACCCTTGGTCTGTGAGAGGCTGACGGCCAGGACCTCCCAGGTGGTGATAGAGTCTTTCAGATACACCGTCTGAGTCTTCGTGGAGATGCTGGAGAGGAGGGGAATGACCAAGGGAGTCATAACTGGCCCCAGGCCAGGCTAGGGAGGAGTAACCAGCCACCAAGCTGGAGTAGGGTGGGATCATAGCTGGTCTTTGAGCTAGACCAGGTGGTTGGAAATGGCCCCTGAGCTTGGACCAAGGTGTCATAGCTGGTCCCAAGGCAGCACCAGGGGGTCAAACATGGCCCTTGTCTGGACTTGAGGGGGGATCATAGTTGGTCTCCAGACTGGGCAAGGCAGTGTCCAGAGCTGGATGGGGAGGAGGCAATGATCCCCAAGTTGACCCATGGGGTGGAGGGGTAACAGGACAAGGACACAAGGCTCACCCCAGCTCATTGGGCTTCTCTATCAGCTGCTCCACCTGCCACAGCCAGCTCTCCGGGAAGAGGCTCCGTGAGGTGATGTCCTCATCAGCCAGGAAGTCATCGTCCGCCTGGCCTGAGGGTGGCAGCACCCCTCTCGACCGTGGCCTTAGGGGCCCAGCCCCTGGGTGGACCCCGTATCACCCCAGCATCATCCAAGCACTACTCTTGTTTTGCCCAAGTGTAGTCCAGGTATCACCCAACTTTCACCCAAGCATTGCCCAAAATTCATCCCAGCATTGCCCAAGGACAGCAGAAGCAATTCCCGAGGTTCACCCAACCTTCACCCAAGCGTCACCCAAGCATCACGCAAAGATAGCAAAAGCAACGCCTGCGGTTCACCTGACCTTCACTTCAGCTCCAACCCAAGCTTTGCCCAGCCATCACCCAAGCATAGCACTAGCAACACCTGAGGCTCACCTGACTTTCACTTAAGCTTCACGCCCAAGTTTCGCCCAACCATCAACCCAACCATCACCCCACCATTGCCCAGCACTTGCTTCGAGCCAGCTCGAGGCTAAAAATGCGTTGCTTCTGGTTGCGGATGCCCTTGATGTAGTTGCAGCAGTCGAGGAAGGCCCGGATGCAGGCTTCTCCATCCTGGATGTAGCTGGTCCGATGCTCGCAGCTGTGGCCCATGGGGTTCTCCTTCATGCCGTCCTCACAACACTTGCGCAGCGCCTTGTCCATGTACTCCGCCGCTGCCAGCACCGAGGCACCCAACTGGCACCCGGTCCCAAAGCCCCTGGCCTGAGGGCTGTCAGGGACATTGGACACTCTGGTGTCCTTTGAGATGTGGGTTGCTGTGGTATCTCCAGGGATATGGGACAATCTGATGTCCTTCAAGGACATGGGACACTGGCATTGATTGGGACTGGGATGCTCCAGTGTCCCTCAGGGACGTGGGACAGTGGTATTGATTGGGAGATGGGATGCTCTGGTGTTGAATAGGACACGGGGTGCTCTGGTGTTCCTTGGGGACCTGTGACACCTTGGCACCTTCAGGAACATGGCACAATCTGGTGTCCACAGGGGCATGGGACAATCTGGTGTCCCTCAGAGACACTTCTAGCACTACCTACCCTTGGTGCCTTTCCACTCGGCGAGCTGCAGGGAGCGGCGCTTGCGTTTTGCGGGCTGGGGACACTGGACCTCTGGGGACAGAGAGGACACAGGTCAAGACCCCACAGTGTCACAGTCCCAAACCCAGGTGTCATTTCCCCTTGACCTCAGTCGTCCCAAAGCTCAGGGGACACATCCCCCATCCTTCAAGTGCCACGTCCCCAAGGTGTCACCTACCCCATCCCCAAGGTGCCACCCTAGGTTGTCCCAGTCCCCAGCATGTCCCCTACCCGATCGCTGCGGCGTGACGATCTTCACACTGGTGACCAGGCTGAGGCCAGCATCAGTGAAGACACCCACATTGTCCCTCCCGCTGCCTGGGGTGCAGCCAATGTCACTCTTCTCCACCGTGTCCCAAACCTGCAACCAGCATGGGACAGCCATGACAGCCACTGCCACCATCCAGGGACAGTGGGGACGGAGACCTGGGCACCCACCTTGGACTGGGTGAGCTTATTCTTCTTGCTGAGGACAAAGACGCCCTTGTCCACGGCCACCAAGCCCACGTGGGCATTGTGGTCACCCTCGATGCGCAGCCGCATGGGTGTCCCCGGTTCATGCACCCGGTTGTCAGCCTCTGTTGCTCCCTTTACCACCAGCTGCCAAGGGCACAAGGGGGGGTCATGGCCATGGAATGTCCAAAAAAACCCTTCACCACCCCCTCAGGAGCTGCCCCATGGGGGTACCCCAACTCTGTGGCTTGTTGGAGTCCTCCAGGGGTAGTTGATGGCTGTGTCCTCCACCACGGCACATCTGGACCATCAGTGGGCCACCTGGGCCACCCAAGGCCACACCATGAGATGTCCAAGCCCCTCATGGACCATTCAACCCACAAGTGACACCCGAACCCCACCATGAGCCCCCTAAACCCATCAAGGACCACCTAGGTCTTTCTGATGGCCCTCCAAGCCCCTCAAGAGCCACCTCAGGGGTGACTCAAACCACCTCCAAGGCCCAACCAATGCTCCCAGGATGCTCCCCGACCTCTGGGACAGTGGGGACACACTCACGGTGCCCATGCAGGTGTCCTTGACGTCAACCCAGACGGAATCGGCGACAATCTCGCCAGGCATCACGTAGTAGTAGGCCACAATGCGGAAGGAGGGGATAAGTTCGGTTGTCACTGGCAGCGTCATGGTGACCAGGCTCTGGCCAGGCTCATGCCGCTGTCGCCCCACACGGACGATGCGTCCCTTGCTCATGATCTGCGGTGGGCAAGGAAAGGCAGCGTTAGTGGGCACCTGGATATCTAGGTCCCCAAGATGGGGGGCAGATGGTTGACAGAGGCCAAGTGCACTCACCAGGTAGGTGAAGTACTGGACGGAGTCACGGACGGCATTGCTGTTGCTCTTGAGGTGGAAGTTCACGGCGAGGTTGTCACCGGGCTGTAGCTCAGTGGCCGCCACGGCCAGGTGGAGGAGGTTGCCGGAACCACTTTGGCTGCGGTAAGCTTCGGCGGTCATCCGCCGCGAGGCTTGGCGGTCGCGAGGCAGCCCCGGCTGGTCCGTCAGCACCTGCAACACAGTGGCACTTTGGTCAACTGGAAGAGGGGTGGGCCTGGGCAGGGGTCAGCAGGAAGGTCTTGGCCACCATAGAGGTCTTGGCTGTCCTGGTCTCCCTGACCTTTGCTAGCCTGGTCCTTAGTCAATGGTGATCACACCCTTGGTTAACCAGATCATCTCTGCTACCCTGCATGTCTTGGCCACTCTAGTCAACTCAACCACTTTGATCCCTCTGACATTTGCCCTTGGCTACCCTGAACATCTTGGTCACTTCTGTCCCTCTGACCTTGGCCACCCCGGTTCTTGGTCACTGATGAACCAAACTGACCCTGGCTGCAGACCACCGTGGGCAATTTGGCCACTATGGATATCTCCACCAGTCTCCCTGACACTGGTCATCCTGGTCCTTGATCACCTTTGATGTTTTGGTCAATCCAATTGTCTTGGTCTCCATGGTGTCCCTGATGCCATCCATCTTGTTCCTTGGTCAGCAGGGACCAGGATAGCCCTGGTTCTTAGTCACTCTGGACATCTTGACCACCACAGTCATCTCAGCCATGCTGGTCCCTTCTCGACCATCCTGTTCCTTGGTCAGCAGTGATCGGGGTGGCCCTGACCCTTGGCCACCATGGATGTTTAGGCCACCCTGTTCCCCCGATCCTGCTGTCCTGGCCCTTGGTCAATGGTGACCATGCTTGGTCACCCTGGGTATCTCAACCACCTTGGGTGTCTCAGCAACACCAATCCCCAGGTCATTTCAGCCACCCCTGTCCCCAGCCACCGTGGCCAGCCCAGTTCCAAGGCCACCCCAGTACCTATCCCTGCTCACAGTGATGTCGACGGAGTCCTTGTTGGCCGGCATGTTGAGGATCAGCTTGGCTGTGCCATCACGCTGGGTGGAGACGAGACCCTGGAAGCCATCAGCCTTGACGGTGACACGTGGAGCTGGGGACTCATCGGGGTTAGTGACGTAGACCTGCAGGGAATGCGGTGTGACATGAGGACATTACATGGGGACATGTCATTAAAGACATGCCACCTGGTGCCATCCAGGTGACAGAGGGACTGACTACAGTCCCCAGGACCTCTCCAGGTGGCACAGTGATGTCACACGGGGACAGACCCTGGTCCCCAAGTCTCCCCCACCCACAAACCCCCAGGCTTTCCCCGTCACCATCCCAATGCTGTTGACCCCAGTACCATGGGGGTCCTGGGCCAATGCCACCACCGTGCCCATCCCTGTCCCCAGATGCCCTTACCGTCAGATCGAAGGGCATCCCCGGCTTGAAGTACTTGGGGGTGTGGGTGAAGTGGATGGTGTATGGGGACGTCACGATGCGGATGCCAGTGCGCTGTGCCTCCACCATGTCACTGCCTGCGGTGACCACAGGACCAGCCATGTCACCCAGCGCCAGGACAGGGCTCCCAGTTCCCCCCACCAGGACAACCCTCTCTGACGTTGAGTGGCCCCAGATGTTCCTGTCCTTTGCTGTTCCCAACCCCACATGTCCCCAGCCCCACATCACTTCTGTCCCCATCCCCCCAAGTGTTCCCCCACCTACTCAACTTGTTGAAGGCAGTGACAGAGTCATGGAGCCCATGGCCTTCCCTGCTGTCCCCGTCCCCAGAAGTCCCCTGTGTCCCCCATGATTCCTCTGCACACCTGACTCGGTGAGGACGGTGACAGAGACGTAGAGTGAATGTCCCACCAGCTCCTGGGGGTTGGTGAATCGCTCCCGCAGCATGGCCATGGACAGTGTGGCTTCCGCATCCCCATCGGTCACCTGTGGCGTGGAGTTGGTGGGACAGGGGACAGCCACGGGGACTGGGATGGGGACAAGGGATGGCAGGGGGATGGCAGAACTCAGGATGGGACAGGGATGGGGACAGGGATGAGGATGGGGATGACAGCGCTCGGCAAGGGACAGAGCTCAACAAGAGACTGAAAGAGGGACAAGGGATGGGGACGGGGACAAGGACAGGGTCACCTGGACACGCTGCAGAGACTGAGGGATGCTCTTCTTCTCGTCATCCACCATCACGCCAAAGAGGACGAAGGCTGACCCCTGCAAGCGCTTTCCGTACAGGTACCTGTGGACAAGCCACCAGTGTCACCGTCAGCCCCTGTCCCCATCACCTCCACATCACGGTCACCCCATGTCCCCACATCCTCTTGTCATGGAATCTTGTCACCCCATCACCCCATGTCCTTGTCACACTGTCCCTGTCGCTCCATATGCCCGTGTCCCCCTGTCATCCCATCACGCCCTGCCACCTCCATCTCCATCACCCTGCGTCCTCCTTACCCCCTGTCCCCATCATCCTATTTCCCAACATCCTTATCACCCTCAAACCTGTCACCTTGTCTCCATGCCACCCCCTCGTCCCTGGGGACTTTGTGCAGGAGCAGAGCAGGAATGTCACCCCACACCATCACCCGTGGTGGTTTAACCCCCAAAATAAGAAGTTTTGGGGTCCCCATCCCACCTGGCTGTGATGGACACGTGGAAATCCTCCTTCCGGTCGATGTAGAGGAACTTCTCCTCTGGCTCCACAACCACCTCAAAGCTGGGCAGCACTGTGGGGTGGACACCCAATGGACCCAGGCATCCAGGAGAGGCACAAGAGACCCAGGTGTCTGGGGACCCCCACCCCACCTTACCGTATTCCTTGACTTCAAATTGGGTGCTGAAGACCTGTTCCGGAGAGTCTTCAAATTTGGCCATTATCGTCCACGTCCCCAGGCTGGAAAAGTTGGGGGACAGGGTGAGGGGACAAGTCCAGGGTCACGGATGTCCCTGGGCCACCCTGCGAGGTGGCACCCACCTGATGACCTCGGGCAGGTTGTGGTTGATGGAGAAGATGCCTGTCTTCATCGGCGAGGACACAGGCACTTGCCTGACGATGACATTATCCGGTGTCTGAAGGGACACAGAGTGGTTGGGGACGGTGGTATGGGTGGCTGTGTACCCATGTCCCTGTGTCCCCGGTGGGCACCCACCTTGACCTCCACGATCACTGTCTTGGGTGCTGGCTCCATGAGGTGGCCCAGAGCGAAGAGGCGGCAGAGCACTGGGAGGGGACACAGGGGACTAAGTGATCAGGGATGGTGCAGGGACATCCAGAAATGGGTGCTGGACCCCAAAATGGGTGCTGGGTCACAGTGGAGATGCCAGGGGGATGTCCCCAAATGGATGCTGGACCCCAGTGGGAATATCACAGGGAGGTCCCCAAATGGGTGCAAGACCCTGGCACTCCAAGCTCACAATGGCACCTGAAGGTGCTGTGGAGGTGACCCAAAACCCCAAGATGCCACCAAGAACCCAAGGTGCCACGGAAGAGACCCAACACCCCAAGGTACCACCAGGACCCCAACATGCCATGGTGAGACTCAGCACCCCAAGGACCCACCAGTGGAGCCAGGGGTGTAGATGGGCTTGTCGGTCTGCAAGAAGATGTGGCCGCTATGGAGTGACACCAACAGCACCTTCTCCAGGGTCACCTGGGCTACCCGTGCCGTCACCGAGACAAACTGCTTCCCCACTGCCTGTGGCAGTAGCTTGGCAGAGACCTGCAGTGACAGAGGACACCAGGTGGCACCTCCACCACAGGAACCAGGCAGGGGACACCAGATGGCACCCATGCCCAGGGAATAGGGCTCAGGATGTTGGGTGATCTGAGAACTCCAAGGTGATCATCATCAACGACCCAGGGGTGTAAATCGTCTAGTAATAGGGTGACCATGTCTAACAACCCCAGACTGACCGGCCCCAAAGATCCAGAGCTGACCATCCCCATGGACCCAGGGGTGACCATCCTCTAATCACAGAGTGACCATCTCCAACAACACCAGTGAAGGGCCCCAAAGATCCAGAGCTGACCATCCCCGTGGAGACAGGGCTGACCATCCTCTAATCATAGGGTGACCATCTCCAACGACCCCAGGGTCATTGTCCCCAAGGACCTGGGGTGACTGCCCCCAAGGACCTCAGGTCGACCATCCCCAAAGACCCCATGGTGACAAGCTCCTCCAGGTCCCACCAGCCCTTGGGAGATCCTCAACCATCTCATGTAGTCTGAGCCCCATGGGTCACCCCGCCCAGGGCTGGAGAGGGCAGTGGCCTGCAGGGAGGTGACACGGGGGTGGTGACATACCTTGATGGTGGTGGTGGCCAACATGCCATTATCAGGCCTCAGCGGCACGCGGATTTGGTAGATCACGTGGCGCTTGAGGGGAAAGTCCTGCACCAGGAGGGTGGCCTCGGCGGCGGCGTTCAACCCCGGCGCCTCCAGCACCACCTGCTCCTCCGTCTCCAGCCGCAGCACTGCCGGTGTCACCATTGTCACCCTGGGGACACCAGCCGTCATGGGGGGCTGTCACTGGGTCCTCCAGATCACCCTGGGGACCTCACAGCACCCAGAGACACCCCCACCACCCCTCTGTTCCCACAGCACCCTAGGGACCCCCTGAGCTGTCCCCCACAGCACCCAGCACCCTTGGGGACCCTACGGCACCCCAAGGACCCCACAGCAACTCAGGAAACCCCCTGATCTGCCTCATGGGCCTGAAGCAACCCCAAACCCCCCATTGCACCCCAATATCCCTCCCCCATTGCCCTCCAGCACCCACCCCTGTGGGGGATCCTGGTCAGGGGGGTCCTGTGTAGGTTGGGGATCCCTGGCAGGGGGGTCCCAGTTGGGGTAGGGGTCTCAGACAGGGGAGTCCTTGTTTAGGAGGTCCCAGATATGGGGGTGTCCTTCAGGGTTGGGGGTCCTGGCCATGGGGGGTTCAATCTAGGGTGGAGAGTCCTGGTCAGGGGGGGTCCACCATGAGGGTTCCATCTGGGGCGGGGGGTCTTGATTGGGGGACAGGGTCCTGGCTATGAGGGGATCCAATGGTTTGGGATGGGGGGTCCCATGGGTGCATGGGGGATCCCAGGGGGCTCCCATGAGTGGAGGATCCCAGAAGAGTGGGATCCAATGGGTTGGGGTGGGGGGTCCCATGGGTGCATGGGGGATCCCAGGGGGGTCCCATGGGTGCATGAGGGATCCCAGAAGAGGGGGTCCAATGGGTGGGGTGGGGTCCCATAGGCACACGTAGGTCCCAGAGGAGAGGTGGGGGTCCCCGTGACTCACAGTTGGCCATGGGTGGGGGCCACGTGCAGCAGCAGGAGGCCGAGGAGGAGGGTCAGCACCGGAGCCCCCATGGCTGCAGAGGGGGGACGGGAACATGGGATCTGGGGGGGGCGTCCCTTTATGGTGGTGCCACTGGTTAAAGGGTAACCAGCAGTCGGATGCCTGGGTCCACCCATCTACAAGGCGGGGGGGGGGGGGGGGGGGGGGGGGGGGAGGCGGGGCCGAACACTTGTGTCCACCTCTGTGGGGGTTGGGAACCACCGAATGCCTGGGTCCACCCACGTAGGGGTGGGGGAGGGGCTGCCCGGATGCCTGGGTCCTTCCTCATTTCTGGGAAGGCGGCTGGCGGGGGGCCACAGGGAGTTGCAACATCACACAGAGGGAGGGGAGGGGCACCAAAGGGGGGGACGCGACGGGGAATGGGGGGACATCAGGGGACACCCACGACTCTTCTGGGTCCTAGGGTGGAGGTGGGCAGGATCCCGATGCCTGGGGCCCCTCCTGGACTTGGATGCCTGGTTCCCCTCCTGGACCCCCAACACTTGGGTACCCTCCCGGACCCCCAACCCTTGGGTCTGCTTCTGGACCCTTGGTCCGACCTGGACTCCTTGGTCCCCCCTGGACCCCCAACACTTGGGTCCTCTCCTGGACCCCTGGAAGGACCCAGACGCCTGGGTCTCCCCTGGACCCCCAACACTTGGATCCTCTCCTGGACCCTTGGTAGGACCTGGACTCCACGGTCCCCCCTGGACCCCCAACACTTGGGTCCTCTCCTGGACCCTTGGAAGGATCCAGACACCTGGGTCCCCCCTGGACCCTTGGTAAGACCTGGACTCCCAGGTCCCCCCTGGAACCGTATCTCTGGGTCCCTCCTGGGTCCCTCCTGGGTCCCTCCTCGATCCCTGACACTTGGGTCCTCTCCTGGACCCGTGGTAGGTCCTAGACACCTGAGTTCCCCGTGGACACATAACTCTTGGGTCCTCTCCCAAGTCTTGGACCCTTAGTGAGACCCAGACACCTGGGTCCCCTCCTGGACCCCTGACACTTGGGTCCCTTCCCAGACCCATGGTAGGACCTGGACTCCTGGGTCCCCCCTGAGACCCTTGAGAGGCCCCAGACACCTGAGTCCCTCATATGACCCATTGGGTCACCTTGCCCAAATGCCTGAGTCCCTCATAGAGTCCATGGTGTGGGTGCAGGTCCCAGACGTCTGGGTCCCCCCATGGGTCCCAGATGCCTGGGTCCCCCCATGGGCCCCCCATTCCCACCACCACCACCACCACAGGCTGTGACCGCAGGGGGGCCCCCCCAGGGGTGGCAGCTCCTCCCCAGCCGCAGGCGCCACGGCGGGAAGGACCTCAGCATCCGGGCGCCACGTTGAGGTTCCCATTGGCCTTCGCGGCACCCCAGGGCGCAGGCGCGGCACCGCCGGCTTCCGGCACCCCCGCGAACCCCCAGGCCCATCCGGGCCCCGCCACCGCTGCTTCCTGCACCAGGGGGTCCCTGAGGCCACCGGACCCTCCCCAGACGTGGGTGCGCCAGGGGGAAGGAGCCCATCAGCACCCAGTCTTCTCCAGGCATAGCGGCGGCAGTGGGAAGGAGACAAACGCCGGCTGCTTCCCACCGCCGGTAGCTGCACCGTGGGGCCCCATCACTACTGGCTCCTCCCCAAACGTGGTGGTTCCTGGGGGGGAAGAACCCCGCTTGCTGTGGGATCCTCCCCTGAAGTGGTTGAAGACTCATCTTCATCGGCCCCTCACCAGAAGTCATCCCACCAGGGCCTCACCTCCGTCGGTTCCTCACCGGACGTGGTCCCATCAAGGCCTCACCTCTGTTGGAACCTCATCAGAAGTCACTGCACTGCAGGACCTCATCTTCTGCTTCTCCTTCCCAGAAGTGATCCCACCAATACTCATCTCCATCAGCTGCTCCTCGGACAACATCACACGAGGGCCTCACCTCCGTCAGCTCCTCCCCAGAAGGGACTGCGCTGCAGGACCTCATCTTCTGCAGCTCCTCCGAGACGTAGTCCCACCAGGACCCCGTCTCCATCGGCTTCTCCTTAGATACCATCCCACCAAGACCCATCTCCATCGGCTTCTCCCCAGAACGGGTCCTACCAGGACCCATCTCCACTGGCTCCTCCTTAGACGCCATCCCACCAGCACTCATCTCCATCGGCTCCTCCCCAGAGGTGGTTCCACCACACCCATCTCCATCGGCTCCTCCCCAGACATCATCCCACCAGGACCCCATCACTGTTGGCTCCCCCCATCAGCAGGCACCATGGAGGCCTGGCGGCAATGCGCCCACTGGCTGGTGGCGGCGCGGGTCCTGCCCGCGGGGCACCGGGCGAGCAGTCCCGGGGGGCAGGTGTGGGACCTGGCGCAGGCGCTGCGGGATGGGGTGCTGCTCTGCCACCTCCTCAACGCCCTCCTGCCCCGTGCTGTGCCTGCTCGCGACATCTGTCCCCGTCCCCAGATGTCACAGGTATGACCGGGGGCAAATACTGTGTGGAACTGCCCCAGGCTGGGGTAACTGGGGTAGTACTTGCCCCAGAAAAGGGTATGGGGGTGATGGTTCCAGCGGGGATGATGGTGATGGTGGCAACGACAGGGCTGGTGTGAATGAGGGTGGTGGCAATGGGGTGATGGTGGTGATGACTGGGACGATGGTGGCAATGGTGATAGCAGGGGTGATGATGATGGTGGTGATGCTGGTGCCAGTGGGGATGATGGTGGTGGTGACAACAGGGTTGACGGTGACAAGTGAGGATGATTCTTATGGTACCAATCCCTATGCTGTTGGCAATGGGGATGATGATGATGGTGACAGTGACAGTCATCACAATGGGGTGACAGTGTTGACGATGTTGGCAATGATGGAGGTGACCACGATGGTGTCTGTGGGTGTAGTGCTGCAGGTGACAGTGACCATGGGGGTGACGATGACCATGACAGTAAAGGTGATGATGTTGGTTCTGGTGCCGGTGGGTATGACAGTGACGATGGTGTCGGCGCCAGTGATGATCATGGTGATGATGGTGGTGCTGGTACTGCTGAGGGCAACATTGACAGTGACTTTGATGGTGACGGTGATGATCATGGTGATGATGGTGCCAATGGGGGTGACAGCGACAATGGTGGTGATGTTCGTGATGGGGGTGACAGTGACGATGACAGTGTTGATGGTGGCACCCAGTGTCAATGGTGGTGACAAGGAGGGCCAGCAATGGGGGAAGATGATGGGGTTGATGATGCTGATGGGGATGGCAGTGGCAGTGACAGTGATTGTGATGGTGACTATGATCGTGATGGTGACAATGATCGTGATGGTGACAATGGGGGTGCTGCTGGAGATGATGGTGGTGACACTGTGCCACCACAGTTCCTGTGCCTGAGGAACATCCGCACCTTCCTGACCGCCTGCTCTGACAAGTTCGGGCTCCCGAAGCACCGGCTCTTCGGCGCCTTCGACCTCTTCGACGTCCAAGACTTCGGCAAGGTGGGACTCAGAAGTCCAAGTCAGACCTGGGGGGACCCAGGTGTCCAGGTCCCTCCCCCCCAATGTCCCCTGTCTGACCCCAGGTGATCGACACCCTCTCGACGCTCTCCTGGACCCCCATTGCCCAGAGCAAAGGCTTCACGTGAGTGCAGGGGACCCAGGTGTCCGGGCCTCCTCCCTGAGGGACCCAGGTGTCTGGTTCCCGAGGGACCCAGGGCTGTGTCCTGCCCCCCGTTCCCCAGGCCCTTCCCCACGGAGGACTGTGTTGGGGACGATGACATCTACAGTGGCCTCTCTGACGTCATCGAGTGAGTGGGGCAGGTCGAGGGGTGTTAGGGAGATACTGGAGGGTACTGGGGGTAGGTTAGGGGGTTCCAGAGGACTTTAAGGGGGGTACAAGGAGATACTGGGGGGGACTAGGGGATGCCAGGAGGCATTAAAGGGGGGAATTAGGGGGATATTGAGGGGTATTGATGGGGTAGGGGGCATTAGGGGAGTATTGGGGGATATTAGGGGTTATTAAGAGTCATTGGGGGGTATTAAGGGGGGTATTGGGAGGTACTGGTGGGCTTAGGGGATGCTAGGGGTCATTAGGGGGGAACTAGGAGATATTGGGGAGTAATGGGGGGATAGGGGGCATTGGGGCATTATTGGGGAATGTTGGGGGGTATTAAGAGTCAATAAGGGGGTATTAAGGGGTGTTGGGGGGTACAAGGGTTATGAGGGGAGAATAAATGAGGTCCTGGGTGCTCGGAGGTGTTAAAATGGGGTATCAAGGGGAGTTTGGGGGCATTAGAGGAGTACCTTGGGGTATTGGGGTATTAGAGGGGCACCAGAGGGTACTGGGGGGCAATAGAGGAGTATTACGAGGCTTTATAGGTGAGTTGGGGGTATTCTAGATGTTTGAGGGGGGTTAGAAGGGCAGCAGGGGGTATTGGGGTGCAATAGAGGGGCATCGAGGGTATCAGAGGGGTACTTCGAGATACTATGGAGGGGGTTGAGGGCATTAAGGTGTTCCAGGGAGCATTAGGGTATCAGGAGAGTACCAGGGGCTTTGGGGTGTATTAGGGAAGGGGGGGGGGATTAGGAGGTATTAGCAGGATATTGGGGTATTAAAGAAGTACCAGAGGTGGTGGGGTGATTAAAGTGTATTATCAGGCTATTAGGCGGTATTAAAGGAGTACCGGGGCGGGGGGGGGGGGATTAACGTATATTATCAGGGTATTGTGGGATATTAAATGAGTACCAGAGGTATTGGGGGGCGTTAGTATAAATTAGCAGGGTATCAGGGAGTATTAAAGGAGCACCAGGGGTATTTGGAGGGCATTAGTGTGAAATAGCAGGGTATTAGCGGAAATTAAATGAGTACCAGGAGTATTGGGGTGGGTGTTAGTGTGAGTTAGCAGGGTATCAGAGGGTATTAACGGAGTACCAGGAGTATTGGGGGCATTAGTGTGAGATAGCAGGGTATCAGGGGGCACTAAAGGAGTACCAGGAGTACTGGGGGCATTAGTGTGAATTGGGTAGTATTAACGGGGTACCAGGAGTATTGGGGGCATTAGTGTGTATTATCAGGATATCAGGGGGTATTAAAGGAGCACCAGGGGTATTGGGGGGCATTAGTGTATATTATCAGGGTACTAGGCAGTATTAAAGGAGTACCAGGGGTGGGGGTGTGTTGATTAGTGTGTATTATCAGGATATTGGGGGGTGTTACAGTAGTAGCAGGGGTATGGGGGGGCATTAGAGGAACACCAAGGGGTATCTGGGTGTATCCGGGGGGATTCGGGGTGCAGCGAGGTACCGGGGCTGTCCCTCCCGCAGCGACACGGCGGAGGAGGACGACGACTTCTACGACTGCGTCGAGGCCGAAGGGGACGATGGCGATGGCATCTACGAGGACCTGATGCGCGTGGACCGCCCCCCAGCTCTGGTGGGTTCCCTCTCGGGTGCCTGGGTGTCCCTCCACGGACGCCTGGGTTCCCCCCCGGACACCTGGGTCCCCCACCCCGGACGTCTGGGTGCCCCCCAGATGCCTGGGTCCCACTGTCTCCGCAGAAGGTGGAGGTGGACCAGAGGCTCTGCTGCCTCCAGGAGCTGAGGCAAACGGAGGAGAGGTACACCGAGACCCTCGAGTCCATCTGCCAGGTGGGATGGGGACATGGGGGGGGACGCTGGGGACATTGGGGACATGGGGGAGTGTGGGGGATGGCGGGGACATGGGGGGACATGGGTGACATTGGGGGATGGTGGGGACGTGGGGGAATATGAAGGATGTGGGGGGAGATGTTGGGGAAATAAGGGGATGGCGGACATCAGGGACTTGGGGGACACTGGGGACATGGGAGGACACTCAGGACATGGGGGGACTTTGGGGACACGGAGGACACAGGTGACACGGAGGAATATGGGTAATGTGGGGAGATGTTGGGGAAATAAATGAGTGGGGGGCATCGAGGACATGGGGGACACTGGGGACATGGGGGGACATTGGGAATGTGGGAATATGGGGGATGTAGGGGACACGGGGGACATGGGGGAATACGGGGGATGTGGGGGGACACTGGGGACATCAGGGGACATTGGGGACATTGGGGAATGCCGGGGACATGGAATGGCATGGAGGTGCCTGGGGACATGGGGAATGTGGGGGACAATGGGGACATGGAATGACATGGGGGTACCTGGGGACATGGGAGACATTGGGGACATGGGGACAAGGGGGAATGTGGGGGATATGGGGCAATGCGGGGGGCCATTGGGGAAATATGGGGACATGGGGGTCACTGGGGACATGGGGAGAAATTGGGGACATGGGGGAACTTGGGGACCAGGTCTCAGTACCCCCTCCCAGTGCTCCCAGTAACCCCTGTACCCACAGCAATTCCTGCGGCCGCTGCGGCACTTCCTGCAGCCCCAAGACCTCGAGAGCATCTTCATCAACATCGAGGTGACCCCAGTAACACCCAGTGCTCCCAGTAACCCCTCCCAGTGCTCCCAGTAACTGCAGCATCCGCCAGTAACCCCTCCCTCTGCTTTTAGTAACGCCCTCTAACCCCTTCCACTACTCCCAGTAGCCCCCAGGGCTCCCAGTGCTCCCAATAACCCCGCCCAGTACTCCCAGTGACCCTTCCTAGTGCTGACAGTGATGCCCAGGAAACCGCCTCAGTCCTC